>NW_028250619.1:0-600000 GCF_964263255.1 Lissotriton vulgaris | reverse complement strand
GGCCCTGAGGCCGTCAGGTTCCCCCATTACATGACGGGGGCCCGGCCGCGTCATCGGCCCGCCCCCGCCACGCACTGATTGGCCTGCGCGACCGTGACCCTTGATGGCCACGCAGGGATTGGCTGCCGGCCGGGCAGCCAGCGAAGGAGAGCCGATTCGAAGCCCCTGGTCCCTGTGTGGAAGGGGAGGGACCCGGGTGAAGCGCCGGTGAGGGGCCCCCGTGGTTTGGAGGGAGCCCGGAGAGAAGTGACCGGAGCGGGAGTCCACCCCGCTGGTCTGTGCACAGAGGAGCAGCCGGAAGAGGCCGGAAGAAGCTCCGGCGGAGCTGTGGTGTTGCGGGGCTCCTGTGGTGAAGAGGGAGCCCCGTTTGTGCTTGCAGCCTCGCGGAGGCTGCCGTGAAGTCCCGGGACCCCGGGAAGAAGGAGGAGGCTGGCTGTTGAGAGGAGGGGCCCGAGTAACGCCGCGGGAAGGGGGGGGGCCTCGAGGCACATTGCCGGTGCCTGCCCCCTCCCCTGGAAAGGAGCCCTGCGCCTGTTGTATGGAGCCCCGGGTCCCCGAGAGAGAGGAGGGGCCCGGGGGAGGCCCTAAGCCAGCCGGAGGTGTCCCGCGGGGCTCCCGGAGTGAAGAGGGAGCCCCGGTTGTGTGAGGCCTTGCGCGACTCGAGTGCTGAGCGGCAGGGGCCTCGAGGCACATTGTCGGTGCCTGGTCCCTACTGCAGAGGAGACCCCAGAGGACACCTGCAGAACCTACCGAGCCCCGCAGGAGCCATCGAGGGGAGACCGGTGAGTGGGGCCTACGTGTAACTGTGTGGGGGACAGAGAGGGCAACGGGGTACATTGCCGGTGCCCGCCCCGGGGATTGTGTTACCTTATTAGGCGCCCCGTCTGGCAGAGGGTACCTGCAACTTGGGCTCGAGAAGTATTGAACTGCCCTGAATCGCCTGCACCTAACTGTCCTACCAGGCAACTCGGGAGCAAGCCAGTTGCCCTTATTGAATATTTTGGGGGAGAGAGCCTCATTACCCCTCATTGCAAATATGGGTTCCTACTGTATGGGTTGCCCTGAGGTCCCCAGTGATCACGGAAGCCTGCGGAAGGAAATGTCTAAGGGAGCCTAGAAGTATAGGGGTGCAAATGGTTGCCTGCTGAATGTTACCTGCTCATGCCAAGGCTTGATACGCAGAGCCAGGTGATATGCCTAATGAAATGCACATTTTGACCTGTTGCCTGAGGTTCCCTTGATTTAGGCCTGCTTCGCCTGATGTTTGATACCCCTGGGTTTATGGTAGAGGAAGCCTTGCTGTTTTATTACAGGTGTTCCTGGTCCAGAAGTATGGCCCCTACCTGATGTTAGTACTGGGTGTTCTGCCTAATGTTGGTCTATAGGTTGGCCTGACGTGTCATTCCAGGCCCCTGGTTATATCTCACTGCTTATTTAATACAGGTGTTCCTGTTTGCTGGGATTTACGGTGATGCCCTGAAGTTTTCTTTTACAGGGGTGGGTTGGCGTTAAACTACCAAGGATGAGAGCCTGAGTTGGCCCCGCCATTGTGACCCCAGGTTTATTCAATAACAATGTAAACATTCGTCTTTATTTTCAGCTATGGACTTACAGACTCAGCCCTTACTTCCCATGTAAATAATCCCCCCTGGATACACTTGGCTCTGGTGCCAGTTGGGGCAGTGTTGTGATACCACTGTTGATGCATTTTTGCTTTGCAGGTTGGAGATACTAAACTTATTATTTTTCCAACTAAAACTGGTGTCCTGCCTCTTTTGTGGTGTGCCTGGTGTGTCGTCTGTGGGTACTGCGTGAATGCTTCACATGTCCTCCGAAGTTTGGCCTGCCTGCTTGGTGCCATGCTACCCCCTGGAGATTTGGTAACCCCATTTCTTACAGAAGGTATTTTGAAAAATACCAGCTAAATCTTATGCTAGTCATGGGTACCACAAATTTAGAGATGTACGAATAACCACTGCTCCGAAACCTCTTCTCTAGTGCTAATTTCAGAAATACATAGGTTTCCTTTAGTCCTGTGTTTCACTGTGCATATTTCAACATATGTATTGGTCTATACTCGAGACACAATGAAAAACCTTTGTACAGTGCAGCTCCGTTGTTGGCTCTGGGTACCTTGGGTTCTTAGAGAAACGACAAACTCTATCAATCCCCACAACCAGATGGGTCTAGTGGACGCATGGTACACTGCTTTTGTAAATCGGCCATCATGACGAAAAGTCACAGATGAAAACAATGTCACAAATGGCCGTTTTTTACTACTCATTGTCAATATTTCCTTATTTCAACAGTTAGTTTCTTTGGTAGAACCTTGCAGGATCTACGCATGACCCCTTGCTGAATTTGGAATGTTCTCTATTTTTCAGAAATCTGTGGCCTTCCTGGATCACTCATGGGTTTTACACTGGTTTCCACCACAAACTGCAAGTAGGTTGAAAGCACAAAAAAGAGAAAAAATGTACTACTTCTTTGAAAAATGCCAAAACTGAAGTACTCCATGTACTCCATGTTCTCGAACGCTGGGAAGATGATGTATTTAGCACAGCAAATCGTTTATTGATGCCAACAAACTCAAAATGTAGCTATATTTTGCCTATTTTCTCGGTCCCCTCCAGGGAAATCCACAAACACTGGGTCCCTTTAGAATCTCCAAGATGTTGGAAAACGAGGATGCAAATTTGGTGTGGATACCTCATGAAGAAAAAACGTTGCAGGCCCTAAGCACAAACTAGCCCAAATAGCCAAAAAAGGTCTCAGCACTGTGGGGTTGGGGATAGCCCCAGGAGTTGAGGGGTTAACCCTATTCGAACTAATAAAAACACTAATGTCCCTCTTCAGATCAACAAAAGACTAATGTCCCTCTTCCACTCAACAGTAACACTCATGTCAAGCAGGCAGATACGTTAAGGTATGCCAGTCGTAGCATTATGGAGACGAGCCCGAAGGGGGCACCAACACCTGGCCAGGCACCTCCACAGAGCATCGACTGTATCCCTGAGTCTATGAACTGCCTACTTCTGGTTTGGACCCCAAGCTCAATCACCAGCAGCCTTGCGGAGGCTTGAAGCCATCAGGCGTGGCTGTTTTATATTTCACACAACTTAACCAGACACCCTTGAATCAACTATTCAAAACTTTGAGCTTTAAGTTCCAACCACAGTGTGATTAGACTCAACATTAAGGGTCCTCAAACTCCAGTGATGACAAGCAAAATTCACTGGGCCAGAAATGATCATCTGCTTATTTTTAGGTCTCGCTATTATATCCTGCAGGGATTAATAGCGAGTATATAGTAGGCGAAAGAAGCTCTTGACCAAGCGCGGATTACGTGTAGTTCATGTGATCTAGTCGGGTGAGACGCGCGTGCACGTCAAACCCATCAGCCTCGCACCAGACTTCAATGGAATGCCTCCCAAGCTGCTCCCCCGCCCCATGCCATCAGCCTTCAAAGCAATGCCTCCCAAGCTGCTCCCCCGCTCCCGCCATCAGCCTTCAAAGCAATGCGCTCCCGCCCCGCCCCCCACAGCAATGCCAAGAGCTTGTTTCTTTTTCCCTTGTCCTCTTGCCAGCTGCTCTAGCTTTTAAACCATGGTTGCAGGCGAGCCCATGATCGCTTGACAATTTTGAGACCAATGTAATCCTATGGCTACTTTCTCTCTATACTTTTTTTGTAATCGAGGTTACCCATTTGTAGGTTGAGCTTACCGGCAAAAGACCTATTGTCAGCGTACTAAGAATTTACAGGGGCTTAGAGCCGCCCACTGCTTACAATTGGCTTGTTTTACAGTCCGTCTCTTTGTCTGCTTCTTATTTGAGGGGTTTCTCTCTCTTTTTTTATTTTTTTATTATCCACAGTATCCAAACAAAAATAAATAACAATAAATACATACTGATCTGATAACAAGGTATAAAAGCAATTCATTTCATTCAACTATACCAAAGAACTTAACTCAAATTGACATTTTCCCTTCAGCAATTCATATGATCGATCATTGCCCCCATACATAAATGCCTAATTTGCGTTTCCTTGATCCTTTAACCAAATACAGACTATGCTCCAAATTATATATATTATAAAACCGGGCTCGTCGCATTTCAAAAGACAGCGATTCAGGCTGAAGCCAAGAAGACGCTATACATAACTGTGCTACCGCCGTGGCCATAAAGAGCAAATACCGGAGTTTACGCATGGGTCTCCCTTGCTCGAGATACTCACCAATCCCAAGCAACATCAGAGAAGCCGATTATTTTGACAACAACCACCGAAATCTCCGTCATAGACTTCTCAATATGTTCTATATATGGCACTAGTTTAGCACAGGTATAAAAAATATGGAGACTGTCTGCATTGTCCTACCACATCGGAAACATTTACCATCATTCCCCCTCCCCCATTTCATCATCTTAGCAGGAGTGTGATAGAGGTTAAAAATTGTTTTATAAAACTGGGCTTTAAGATTCGCTGACAGATACATTTCCCTGGCAATAGCGATCGCCTTTTCTAGAGAGACCCTTGGCTCTCCCACTTTTACTGCCCACTTACAGTTGTGTTTATCCAGATCATCCCTCCTTGAAGCTAAAAGGGTTTTAAAAAGGGCCCCTATCCTTTCCTGACACCTGATGGCTTCAACTAATTTAAGAGGTATCATCTCTATGGGTGGTTTACTCAGAAAATCTCGTATTTGTAAGAATTTAAAAAACGATTCTTATGGAAAAGAAATGTAGCAGACGGTGATACAGCAGCACTCCCCCTTATGTGTTGCTCCATTCATGAGCAAAAGCAGACGTGATGCTGCAGCACTCCCCCTTATGTGTCGCTCCATTCATGAGCAGAAGCAGACGTGATGCTGAGCACTCCCCCTTATGTGTAGACGCATTCATGAGCAGAAGCAGACGTGATGCTGCAGCACTCTCCCTTATGTGTCGCTCCATTCATGAGCAGAAGCAGACCTGATGCTGCAGCACTCCCCCTTATGTGTCGCTCCATTCATGAGCAGAAGCAGACGTGATGCTGAGCACTCCCCCTTATGTGTAGACGCATTCATGAGCAGAAGCAGACGTGATGCTGCAGCACTCTCCCTTATGTGTCGCTCCATTCATGAGCAGAAGCAGACCTGATGCTGCAGCACTCCCCCTTATGTGTCGCTCCATTCATGAGCAGAAGCAGACGGTGATGCTGCAGCACTCCCCCTTATGTGTAGACGCATTCATGAGCAGAAGCAGACCATGATGCTGCAGCACTCCCCCTTATGTGTCGGCACATTCATGAACAGAAGCAGACGGTGATGATGCAGCACTCCCCCTTATGTGTCGTGCATTCATGAGCAGAAGCAGGCGGTGATGCTGCAGCACTCCCCCTTATGTGTCGGTGCATTCATGAGCAGAAGCAGACGGTGATGCTGCAGCACTCCCCCTTATGTGTCGTGCATTCATGAGCAGAAGCAGACGTGATGCTGCAGCACTCCCCCTTATGTGTTGCTCCATTCATGAGCAGACGTGATGCTGCAGCACTCCCCTTTATGTGTCGTGCATTCATGAGCAGAAGCAGACGGTGATGCTGCAGCACTCCCCCTTATGTGTTGGTGCATTCATGAGCAGAAGCAGACGTGATGCTGCAGCACTCCCCCTTATGTGTTGCTCCATTCATGAGCAGACGTGATGCTGCAGCACTCCCCTTTATGTGTCGGTGCATTCATGAGCAGAAGCAGACGGTGATGCTGCAGCACTCTCCCTTATGTGTTTGCGCATTCATAAGCAGAAGCAGACGTGATGCTGCAGCACTCCCCCTTATGTGTCGCTCCATTCATGAGCAGAAGCAGACGTGATGCTGCAGCACTCCTCCTTATGTGTCGCTCCATTCATGAGCAGAAGCAGACGGTGATGCAGCAGCACTCCCCCTTATGTGTCGCTTCATTCATGAGCAGAAGCAGACGTGATGCTGCAGCACTCCCCCTTATGTGTCGTGCATTCGTGAGCAGAAGCAGACGTGATGCTGCAGCACTCCCCCTTATGTGTCTCTCCATTCATGAGCAGAAGCAGATGTGATGCTGCATTACTCCCCCTTATGTGTTGGTGCATTCATGAGCAGAAGCAGACGTGATGCTGAAGCACTCTCCCTTATGTGTTGTGCATTCATGAGAAGCAGGATGTGATGCTGCAGCACTCCCCCCTATGTGTAGGCGCATTCATGAGCAGAAGCAGACGTGATGCTTCAGCACTCCCCCTTCTGTGTCGGTGCATTCATGAGCAGAAGCAGATGTGATGCTGCCACACTCCCCCTTATGTGTCGTGCATTCATGAGCAGAAGCAGACGTGATGCTGCAGCACTCCCCCTTATGTGTCGTGCATTCATGAGCAGAAGCAGACGGTGATGCTGCAGCACTCCCCCTTATGTGTCGGTGCATTCATGAGCAGAAGCAGACGGTGATGCAGCAGGACTCTCCCTTATGTGTCTGCGCATTCGTGAGCAGTAGCAGACGGTGATGCAGCAGCACTCTCCCTTATGTGTTGCTCCATTCATGAGCAGAAGCAGACGGTGATGCAGCAGCACTCTCCATTATGTGTCTGCGCATTCGTGAGCAGTAGCAGACGGTGATGCAGCAGCACTCTCCCTTATGTGTCTGCGCATTCATGAGCAGAAGCAGACGTGATACTGCAGCACTCCCCCTTATGTGTCGCTCCATTCATGACCAGAAGCAGAAGTGATGCTGCAGCACTCCCCCTTATGTGTTGCTCCATTCATGAGCAGAAGCAGACGGTGATGCAGCAGCACTCCCCCTTATGTGTCGGCGCATTCATGAGAAGCAGACGGTGATGCTGCAGCACTCCCCTTTATGTGTCTGCGCATTCATGAGCAGAAGCAGACTTTGATGCTGCAGCACTCCCCCTTATGTGTCGGCACATTCATGAGAAGCAGACGGTGATGCTGAAGCACTCCCCCTTATTTGTGTTGGCGCATTAATGAGCAGAAGCAGACGTGATGCTGCCACACTCCCCCTTATGTGTTGGCGCATTCATGAGCAGAAACAGACGGTGATGCTGCAGCACTCCCCCTTATGTGTCGGCGCATTCATGAGAAGCAGACGGTGATGCTGCAGCTCTCCCCCTTATTTGTCGGCGCATTCATGAGCAGAAGCAGATGGTGATGCTGCAGCACTCCCCCTTATGTGTCGGCACATTCATGAGAAGCAGACGGTGATGCTGCAGCTCTCCCCTCTATGTGTTGGCGCATTCATGAAAAGCAGACGGTGATGCTGCAGCACTCCCCCTTATGTGTCAGCGCATTCATGAGAAGCAGACGGTGATGCTGCAGCACTCCCCCTTATGTGTCGGCGCATTCATGAGAAGCAAATGGTGATGCTGCAGCTCTCCCCGTTATGTGCTGGCGCATTCATGAGCAGAAGCAGACGGTGATGCTGCAGCTCTCCCCCTTATGTGTCGGCACATTCATGAGAAGCAGACGGTGATGCTGCAGCTCTCCCCATTATGTGTCGGCGCATTCATGAGAAGCAGACGGTGATGCTGCAGCTCTCCCCCTTATGTGTTGGCGCATTCATGAGCAGAAGCAGACGGTGATGCTGCAGCACTCCCCCTAATGTGTTGGCGCATTCATGAGCAGAAGCAGACGGTGATTCTTCAGCACTCCCCTTTATGTGTTGGTGCATTCATGAGCAGAAGCAGACGGTGATGCTGCAGCTCTCCCCCTTATGTGTCGGCGCATTCATGAGAAGCAGACGGTGATGCTGCAGCTCTCCCCCTTATGTGTCGGCGCATTCATGAGAAGCAGACGGTGATGCTTCAGCTCTCCTCCTTATGTGTTGGCGCATTCATGAGCAGAAGCAGACTGTGATGCTGCAGCACTCCCCCTTATGTGTTGGCACATTCATGAGCAGAAGCAGACGGTGATGCTTCAGCACTCCCCTTTATGTGTTGGTGCATTCATGAGCAGAAGCAGACGGTGATGCTGCAGCTCTCCCACTTATGTGTCGGCGCATTCATGAGAAGCAGACGGTGATGCTGCAGCTCTCCCCCTTATGTGTCGGCGCACTCATGAGAAGCAGGCGGTGATGCTGCAGCTCTTCCCCTTATGTGTTGGCGCATTCATGAGCAGAAGCAGACGGTGATGCTGCAGCACTCCCCTTTATGTGTCGGTGCATTCATGAGCAGAAGCAGAAGTGATGCTGCAGCACTCCCCCTTATGTGTTGCTCCATTCATGAGCAGAAGCAGACGGTGATGCAGCAGCACTCCCCCTTATGTGTCGGCGCATTCATGAGAAGCAGACGGTGATGCTGCAGCACTCCCCTTTATGTGTCGGTGCATTCATGAGCAGAAGCAGAAGTGATGCTGCAGCACTCCCCCTTATGTGTCGCTCCATTCATGAGCAGAAGCAGACGTGATGCTGCAGCACTCCCCCTTATGTGTCGGCACATTCATGAGCAGAAGCAGACGGTGATGATGCAGCACTCCCCCTTATGTGTTGGTGCATTCATGAGCAGAAGCAGACGTGATGTTGAAGCACTCTCCCTTATGTGTCACTCCATTCATGAGCAGAAGCAGACCTGATGCTGCAGCACTCCCCCTTATGTGTAGACGCATTCATGAGCAGAAGCAGACGATGATGCTGCAGCACTCCCCCTTATGTGTCGGCACATTCATGAACAGAAGCAGACGGTGATGATGCAGCACTCCCCCTTATGTGTCGTGCATTCATGAGCAGAAGCAGGCGGTGATGCTGCAGCACTCCCCCTTATGTGTCGGTGCATTCATGAGCAGAAGCAGACGGTGATGCTGCAGCACTCCCCCTTATGTGTCGTGCATTCATGAGCAGAAGCAGACGTGATGCTGCAGCACTCCCCCTTATGTGTTGCTCCATTCATGAGCAGACGTGATGCTGCAGCACTCCCCTTTATGTGTCGTGCATTCATGAGCAGAAGCAGACGGTGATGCTGCAGCACTCCCCCTTATGTGTTGGTGCATTCATGAGCAGAAGCAGACGTGATGCTGCAGCACTCCCCCTTATGTGTTGCTCCATTCATGAGCAGACGTGATGCTGCAGCACTCCCCTTTATGTGTCGGTGCATTCATGAGCAGAAGCAGACGGTGATGCTGCAGCACTCTCCCTTATGTGTTTGCGCATTCATAAGCAGAAGCAGACGTGATGCTGCAGCACTCCCCCTTATGTGTCGCTCCATTCATGAGCAGAAGCAGACTTTGATGCTGCAGCACTCCCCCTTATGTGTCGGCACATTCATGAGAAGCAGACGGTGATGCTGAAGCACTCCCCCTTATTTGTGTTGGCGCATTAATGAGCAGAAGCAGACGTGATGCTGCCACACTCCCCCTTATGTGTTGGCGCATTCATGAGCAGAAACAGACGGTGATGCTGCAGCACTCCCCCTTATGTGTCGTGCATTCATGAGCAGAAGCAGACTTTGATGCTGCAGCTCTCCCCCTTATTTGTCGGCGCATTCATGAGCAGAAGCAGATGGTGATGCTGCAGCACTCCCCCTTATGTGTCGGCACATTCATGAGAAGCAGACGGTGATGCTGCAGCACTCCCCCTTATGTGTCGGCGCATTCATGAGAAGCAGACGGTGATGCTGCAGCTCTCCCCCTTATTTGTCGGCGCATTCATGAGCAGAAGCAGATGGTGATGCTGCAGCACTCCCCCTTATGTGTCGGCACATTCATGAGAAGCAGACGGTGATGCTGCAGCTCTCCCCTCTATGTGTTGGCGCATTCATGAAAAGCAGACGGTGATGCTGCAGCACTCCCCCTTATGTGTCAGCGCATTCATGAGAAGCAGACGGTGATGCTGCAGCACTCCCCCTTATGTGTCGGCGCATTCATGAGAAGCAAATGGTGATGCTGCAGCTCTCCCCGTTATGTGCTGGCGCATTCATGAGCAGAAGCAGACGGTGATGCTGCAGCTCTCCCCCTTATGTGTCGGCACATTCATGAGAAGCAGACGGTGATGCTGCAGCTCTCCCCTCTATGTGTTGGCGCATTCATGAAAAGCAGACGGTGATGCTGCAGCACTCCCCCTTATGTGTCAGCGCATTCATGAGAAGCAGACGGTGATGCTGCAGCACTCCCCCTTATGTGTCGGCGCATTCATGAGAAGCAAATGGTGATGCTGCAGCTCTCCCCGTTATGTGCTGGCGCATTCATGAGCAGAAGCAGACGGTGATGCTGCAGCTCTCCCCCTTATGTGTCGGCACATTCATGAGAAGCAGACGGTGATGCTGCAGCTCTCCCCATTATGTGTCGGCGCATTCATGAGAAGCAGACGGTGATGCTGCAGCTCTCCCCCTTATGTGTTGGCGCATTCATGAGCAGAAGCAGACGGTGATGCTGCAGCACTCCCCCTAATGTGTTGGCGCATTCATGAGCAGAAGCAGACGGTGATGCTTCAGCACTCCCCTTTATGTGTTGGTGCATTCATGAGCAGAAGCAGACGGTGATGCTGCAGCTCTCCCCCTTATGTGTCGGCGCATTCATGAGAAGCAGACGGTGATGCTGCAGCTCTCCCCCTTATGTGTCGGGGCATTCATGAGAAGCAGACGGTGATGCTTCAGCTCTCCTCCTTATGTGTTGGCGCATTCATGAGCAGAAGCAGACTGTGATGCTGCAGCACTCCCCCTTATGTGTTGGCACATTCATGAGCAGAAGCAGACGGTGATGCTTCAGCACTCCCCTTTATGTGTTGGTGCATTCATGAGCAGAAGCAGACGGTGATGCTGCAGCTCTCCCACTTATGTGTCGGCGCATTCATGAGAAGCAGACGGTGATGCTGCAGCTCTCCCCCTTATGTGTCGGCGCACTCATGAGAAGCAGGCGGTGATGCTGCAGCTCTTCCCCTTATGTGTTGGCGCATTCATGAGCAGAAGCAGACGGTGATGCTGCAGCACTCCCCTTTATGTGTCGGTGCATTCATGAGCAGAAGCAGAAGTGATGCTGCAGCACTCCCCCTTATGTGTTGCTCCATTCGACTCGAAAAACCTTTATTTCGGTAAGAATATTACCATAAAAGACAGTCACATTACACATATGTTAAAATAAGTTATACAATGAATGTAAAACGCATAAAAAATGCATAAAAACGTTACTGGAAAAAAACTACATGTAGTACGACAGAACCATATTCAGCCCCCAGTTTTAGAGATATTTCCTTCTGATGAACCAAAAGGCGCCCAGGTATTTGGCCATTGCAAATACAATTTGGTGGGACATATCGGTTTTTAAAACTCTGTAAGCCTGCAAGCATTTGTAGAATCCCAAGTTCCTGCATATGGGGAGAATCCAGTGCCTGCGTATCCCCTGGTAGGCAGGACAAAAGAAAAGAATGTGCAGCTCGCTTTCATCGGTGGTTCTGCAAGCAGGGCAGGTACTGCTGGGATCATGGTTCCATTTGGCCGTAAAAATTTTAATTGGAAGAGAGCCATGCCTCCACTGAAGATATCATTTTCTCAGTATGTTAGGATAAATTTTATCTAGAGTCGGTTCCATATTGTAGTTCGCTTTATGGGAGAAAAAGGACTCTGTCAAAGACCCAGGATCTAGATGGTTGAGAGTCTGTGAGAGTTTGAGTTCTCGATAGGACCTGGCTAGATCTTTCTTAGAGAGGGTTTGGCACTCGTTCTGGGGGTCGGACCACATGCCTGAGAAACCTGCAGCCTCCAGTTCGTGCTCCATTCATGAGCAGAAGCAGACGGTGATGCAGCAGCACTCCCCCTTATGTGTCGGCGCATTCATGAGAAGCAGACGGTGATGCTGCAGCACTCCCCTTTATGTGTCGGCGCATTCATGAGCAGAAGCAGACGGTGATGCTGCAGCTCTCCCCCTTATGTGTCGGCGCATTCATGAGAAGCAGACGGTGATGCTGCAGCTCTCCCCCTTATGTGTTGGCGCATTCATGAGCAGAAGCAGACGGTGATGCTGCAGCACTCCCCCTAATGTGTTGGCGCATTCATGAGCAGAAGCAGACGGTGATGCTTCAGCACTCCCCTTTATGTGTTGGTGCATTCATGAGCAGAAGCAGACGGTGATGCTGCAGCTCTCCCCCTTATGTGTCGGCGCATTCATGAGAAGCAGACGGTGATGCTGCAGCTCTCCCCCTTATGTGTCGGCGCATTCATGAGAAGCAGACGGTGATGCTGCAGCACTCCCCCTTATGTGTTGGCGCATTCATGAGCAGAAGCAGACGGTGATGCTCCAGCACTCCCCCTTATGTGTTGGCACATTTATGAGCAGAAGCAGACGGTGATGCTTCAGCACTCCCCTTTATGTGTTGGTGCATTCATGAGCAGAAGCAGACGGTGATGCAGCAGCACTCCCCCTTAAGTGTTGTGCATTCATGAGCAGAAGCAGACGTGATGCTGCAGCACTCCCCCTTATGTGTTGCTCCATTCATGAGCAGACGTGATGCTGCAGCACTCCCCTTTATGTGTTGGTGCATTCATGAGCAGAAGCAGACGGTGATGCAGCAGCACTCCCCCTTATGTGTTGGTGCATTCATGAACAGAAGCAGACGTGATGCTGCAGCACTCCCCCTTATGTGTTGCTCCATTCATGAGCAGACGTGATGCTGCAGCACTCCCCTTTATGTGTCGGTGCATTCATGAGCAGAAGCAGACGGTGATGCTGCAGCACTCTCCCTTATGTGTTTGCGCATTCATAAGCAGAAGCAGACGTGATGCTGCAGCACTCCCCCTTATGTGTCGCTCCATTCATGAGCAGAAGCAGACTTTGATGCTGCAGCACTCCCCCTTATGTGTCGGCACATTCATGAGAAGCAGACGGTGATGCTGAAGCACTCCCCCTTATTTGTGTTGGCGCATTAATGAGCAGAAGCAGACGTGATGCTGCCACACTCCCCCTTATGTGTTGGCGCATTCATGAGCAGAAACAGACGGTGATGCTGCAGCACTCCCCCTTATGTGTCGTGCATTCATGAGCAGAAGCAGACTTTGATGCTGCAGCACTCCCCCTTATGTGTCGGCACATTCATGAGAAGCAGACGGTGATGCTGCAGCTCTCCCCCTTATGTGTCGGCACATTCATGAGAAGCAGACGGTGATGCTGCAGCACTCCCCCTTATGTGTCGGCGCATTCATGAGAAGCAGACGGTGATGCTGCAGCTCTCCCCCTTATTTGTCGGCGCATTCATGAGCAGAAGCAGATGGTGATGCTGCAGCACTCCCCCTTATGTGTCGGCACATTCATGAGAAGCAGACGGTGATGCTGCAGCTCTCCCCTCTATGTGTTGGCGCATTCATGAAAAGCAGACGGTGATGCTGCAGCACTCCCCCTTATGTGTCAGCGCATTCATGAGAAGCAGACGGTGATGCTGCAGCACTCCCCCTTATGTGTCGGCGCATTCATGAGAAGCAAATGGTGATGCTGCAGCTCTCCCCGTTATGTGCTGGCGCATTCATGAGCAGAAGCAGACGGTGATGCTGCAGCTCTCCCCCTTATGTGTCGGCACATTCATGAGAAGCAGACGGTGATGCTGCAGCTCTCCCCATTATGTGTCGGCGCATTCATGAGAAGCAGACGGTGATGCTGCAGCTCTCCCCCTTATGTGTTGGCGCATTCATGAGCAGAAGCAGACGGTGATGCTGCAGCACTCCCCCTAATGTGTTGGCGCATTCATGAGCAGAAGCAGACGGTGATGCTTCAGCACTCCCCTTTATGTGTTGGTGCATTCATGAGCAGAAGCAGACGGTGATGCTGCAGCTCTCCCCCTTATGTGTCGGCGCATTCATGAGAAGCAGACGGTGATGCTGCAGCTCTCCCCCTTATGTGTCGGCGCATTCATGAGAAGCAGACGGTGATGCTTCAGCTCTCCTCCTTATGTGTTGGCGCATTCATGAGCAGAAGCAGACTGTGATGCTGCAGCACTCCCCCTTATGTGTTGGCACATTCATGAGCAGAAGCAGACGGTGATGCTTCAGCACTCCCCTTTATGTGTTGGTGCATTCATGAGCAGAAGCAGACGGTGATGCTGCAGCTCTCCCACTTATGTGTCGGCGCATTCATGAGAAGCAGACGGTGATGCTGCAGCTCTCCCCCTTATGTGTCGGCGCACTCATGAGAAGCAGGCGGTGATGCTGCAGCTCTTCCCCTTATGTGTTGGCGCATTCATGAGCAGAAGCAGACGGTGATGCTGCAGCACTCCCCTTTATGTGTCGGTGCATTCATGAGCAGAAGCAGAAGTGATGCTGCAGCACTCCCCCTTATGTGTTGCTCCATTCATGAGCAGAAGCAGACGGTGATGCAGCAGCACTCCCCCTTATGTGTCGGCGCATTCATGAGAAGCAGACGGTGATGCTGCAGCACTCCCCTTTATGTGTTGGCGCATTCATGAGCAGAAGCAGACGGTGATGCTGCAGCTCTCCCCCTTATGTGTCGGCGCATTCATGAGAAGCAGACGGTGATGCTGCAGCTCTCCCCCTTATGTGTTGGCGCATTCATGAGCAGAAGCAGACGGTGATGCTGCAGCACTCCCCCTAATGTGTTGGCGCATTCATGAGCAGAAGCAGACGGTGATGCTTCAGCACTCCCCTTTATGTGTTGGTGCATTCATGAGCAGAAGCAGACGGTGATGCTGCAGCTCTCCCCCTTATGTGTCGGCGCATTCATGAGAAGCAGACGGTGATGCTGCAGCTCTCCCCCTTATGTGTCGGCGCATTCATGAGAAGCAGACGGTGATGCTGCAGCACTCCCCCTTATGTGTTGGCGCATTCATGAGCAGAAGCAGACGGTGATGCTCCAGCACTCCCCCTTATGTGTTGGCACATTTATGAGCAGAAGCAGACGGTGATGCTTCAGCACTCCCCTTTATGTGTTGGTGCATTCATGAGCAGAAGCAGACGGTGATGCTCCAGCACTCCCCCTTATGTGTTGGCGCATTCATGAGCAGAAGCAGACGGTGATGCTCCAGCACTCCCCCTTATGTGTTGGCACATTTATGAGCAGAAGCAGACGGTGATGCTGCAGCACTCCCCCTTATGTGTCGGTGCATTCATGAGCAGAAGCAGACGGTGATGCTGCAGCACTCCCCCTTATGTGTCGGTGCATTCATGAGCAGAAGCAGACGGTGATGCTGCAGCTCTCCCCCTTATGTGTCGGCGCATTCATGAGCAGAAGCAGACGGTGATGCTGCAGCACTCCCCCTTATGTGTCGCTCCATTCATGAGCAGAAGCAGACGTGATGCTGAAGCACTCCCCTTTATGTGTTGGCGCATTCATGAGCAGAAGCAGACGGTGATGCTGCAGCTCTCCCCCTTATGTGTCGGCGCATTCATGAGAAGCAGACGGTGATGCTGCAGCTCTCCCCCTTATGTGTCGGCGCATTCATGAGCAGAAGCAGACGGTGATGCTGCAGCACTCCCCCTAATGTGTTGGCGCATTCATGAGCAGAAGCAGACGGTGATGCTTCAGCACTCCCCTTTATGTGTTGGTGCATTCATGAGCAGAAGCAGACGGTGATGCTGCAGCTCTCCCCCTTATGTGTCGGCGCATTCATGAGAAGCAGACGGTGATGCTGCAGCTCTCCCCCTTATGTGTCGGCGCATTCATGAGAAGCAGACGGTGATGCTGCAGCACTCCCCCTTATGTGTTGGCGCATTCATGAGCAGAAGCAGACGGTGATGCTCCAGCACTCCCCCTTATGTGTTGGCACATTTATGAGCAGAAGCAGACGGTGATGCTTCAGCACTCCCCTTTATGTGTTGGTGCATTCATGAGCAGAAGCAGACGGTGATGCTCCAGCACTCCCCCTTATGTGTTGGCGCATTCATGAGCAGAAGCAGACGGTGATGCTCCAGCACTCCCCCTTATGTGTTGGCACATTTATGAGCAGAAGCAGACGGTGATGCTGCAGCACTCCCCCTTATGTGTCGGTGCATTCATGAGCAGAAGCAGACGGTGATGCTGCAGCACTCCCCCTTATGTGTCGGTGCATTCATGAGCAGAAGCAGACGGTGATGCTGCAGCTCTCCCCCTTATGTGTCGGCGCATTCATGAGCAGAAGCAGACGGTGATGCTGCAGCACTCCCCCTTATGTGTCGGTGCATTCATGAGCAGAAGCAGACGTGATGCTGAAGCACTCCCCCTTATGTGTCGGTGCATTCATGAGCAGAAGCAGACGGTGATGCTGCAGCACTCCCCCTTATGTGTCGGTGCATTCATGAGCAGAAGCAGACGGTGATGCTGCAGCACTCCCCCTTATGTGTCGGTGCATTCATGAGCAGAAGCAGACGGTGATGCTGCAGCTCTCCCCCTTATGTGTCGGCGCATTCATGAGCAGAAGCAGACGGTGATGCTGCAGCACTCCCCCTTATGTGTCGGTGCATTCATGAGCAGAAGCAGACGTGATGCTGAAGCACTCCCCTTTATGTGTCGGCGCATTCATGAGAAGCAGACGGTGATGCTGCAGCTCTCCCCCTTATGTGTCGGCGCATTCATGAGAAGCAGACGGTGATGCTGCAGCACTCCCCCTTATGTGTTGGCGCATTCATGAGCAGAAGCAGACGGTGATGCTCCAGCACTCCCCCTTATGTGTTGGCACATTTATGAGCAGAAGCAGACGGTGATGCTTCAGCACTCCCCTTTATGTGTTGGTGCATTCATGAGCAGAAGCAGACGGTGATGCTCCAGCACTCCCCCTTATGTGTTGGCGCATTCATGAGCAGAAGCAGACGGTGATGCTCCAGCACTCCCCCTTATGTGTTGGCACATTTATGAGCAGAAGCAGACGGTGATGCTGCAGCACTCCCCCTTATGTGTCGGTGCATTCATGAGCAGAAGCAGACGGTGATGCTGCAGCACTCCCCCTTATGTGTCGGTGCATTCATGAGCAGAAGCAGACGGTGATGCTGCAGCTCTCCCCCTTATGTGTCGGCGCATTCATGAGCAGAAGCAGACGGTGATGCTGCAGCACTCCCCCTTATGTGTCGGTGCATTCATGAGCAGAAGCAGACGTGATGCTGAAGCACTCCCCCTTATGTGTCGGTGCATTCATGAGCAGAAGCAGACGGTGATGCTGCAGCACTCCCCCTTATGTGTCGGTGCATTCATGAGCAGAAGCAGACGGTGATGCTGCAGCACTCCCCCTTATGTGTCGGTGCATTCATGAGCAGAAGCAGACGGTGATGCTGCAGCTCTCCCCCTTATGTGTCGGCGCATTCATGAGCAGAAGCAGACGGTGATGCTGCAGCACTCCCCCTTATGTGTCGGTGCATTCATGAGCAGAAGCAGACGTGATGCTGAAGCACTCCCCTTTATGTGTCGGCGCATTCATGAGAAGCAGACGGTGATGCTGCAGCTCTCCCCCTTATGTGTCGGCGCATTCATGAGAAGCAGACGGTGATGCTGCAGCACTCCCCCTTATGTGTTGGCGCATTCATGAGCAGAAGCAGACGGTGATGCTCCAGCACTCCCCCTTATGTGTTGGCACATTTATGAGCAGAAGCAGACGGTGATGCTTCAGCACTCCCCTTTATGTGTTGGTGCATTCATGAGCAGAAGCAGACGGTGATGCTCCAGCACTCCCCCTTATGTGTTGGCGCATTCATGAGCAGAAGCAGACGGTGATGCTCCAGCACTCCCCCTTATGTGTTGGCACATTTATGAGCAGAAGCAGACGGTGATGCTGCAGCACTCCCCCTTATGTGTCGGTGCATTCATGAGCAGAAGCAGACGGTGATGCTGCAGCACTCCCCCTTATGTGTCGGTGCATTCATGAGCAGAAGCAGACGGTGATGCTGCAGCTCTCCCCCTTATGTGTCGGCGCATTCATGAGCAGAAGCAGACGGTGATGCTGCAGCACTCCCCCTTATGTGTCGGTGCATTCATGAGCAGAAGCAGACGTGATGCTGAAGCACTCCCCCTTATGTGTCGGTGCATTCATGAGCAGAAGCAGACGGTGATGCTGCAGCACTCCCCCTTATGTGTCGGTGCATTCATGAGCAGAAGCAGACGGTGATGCTGCAGCACTCCCCCTTATGTGTCGGTGCATTCATGAGCAGAAGCAGACGGTGATGCTGCAGCTCTCCCCCTTATGTGTCGGCGCATTCATGAGCAGAAGCAGACGGTGATGCTGCAGCACTCCCCCTTATGTGTCGGTGCATTCATGAGCAGAAGCAGACGTGATGCTGAAGCACTCCCCCTTATGTGTCGGTGCATTCATGAGCAGAAGCAGACGGTGATGCTGCAGCACTCCCCCTTATGTGTCGGTGCATTCATGAGCAGAAGCAGACGGTGATGCTCCAGCACTCCCCCTTATGTGTCGGTGCATTCATGAGCAGAAGCAGACGGTGATGCTGCAGCTCTCCCCCTTATGTGTCGGCGCATTCATGAGCAGAAGCAGACGGTGATGCTGCAGCACTCCCCCTTATGTGTCGGTGCATTCATGAGCAGAAGCAGACGTGATGCTGAAGCACTCTCCCTTATGTGTCGGTGCATTTATAAGGGAGAACAGAAGGTGATGCTTCAGCACTCCCCCTTATGTGTCGGTGCATTCATGAGCAGAAGCAGACGGTGATGCTGCAGCTCTCCCCCTTATGTGTCGGCGCATTCATGAGCAGAAGCAGACGGTGATGCTGCAGCACTCCCCCTTATGTGTCGGTGCATTCATGAGCAGAAGCAGACGTGATGCTGCAGCTCTCCCCCTTATGTGTCGGCACATTCATGAGCAGAAGCAGACGGTGATGCTGCAGCTCTCCCCCTTATGTGTCGGCGCATTCATGAGCAGAAGCAGACGGTGATGCTGCAGCACTCCCCCTTATGTGTCGGTGCATTCATGAGCAGAAGCAGACGTGATGCTGAAGCACTCTCCCTTATGTGTCGGTGCATTTATAAGGGAGAACAGAAGGTGATGCTTCAGCACTCCCCTTTATGTGTTGGTGCATTCATGAGCAGAAGCAGACGGTGATGCTTCAGCACAGCCTAGAAATGATACCACCGGGCACAGCGTCACTGCACACAGAGGGTTTTGTGCACAGATGTGCACTGGAAACAGCGGCATCTTTTAATCCACACCGGTTCATGATTGGGGAGTGTCCCGTGTCATCCATGAAATGGATCTGATAAAGAATGATGATGAATCGATTGCAGCCCTCTGGGTCCAATCAGTGCACGCGCATGCGTACACTGCGTGTGCTCATTCTGCACAAGCGGTTCATTCTGGGCGTTGTCGTCTTGTTTTGCTTTCATAGAACTAATCAGACTAACACAACTGACATCAATCATTTGTAGTGTGAAGTTCAGGGCAGGAGACAATGTCTGTAATGACCTGGAGTGACGTAGGCAGGTCAGCAACAGGGTTGTTGCTTATTTTGAGTGACTTTAAAGGTTTCCAGGACATACAATAACTACGACGATGCAGCGGTCGCTCCTTGGTTCATTCGCTGTGGCCTTCGTGGCGCGGCACACACTGGGCGCTGAGCCCTTCTCACCAGTCTGCACTGGGCTACACTGGGTGCGGTGCTGGGCGTGGGGTGCACAAGGGGCGCAGAGAGGCGCCCCACATAATGAGGATAAGGCAGCCCAAGGAGGGTGCACGGCCAAGGGGACCGCAAGGACCGCTCACGTGAATGAAACTGTAAATATGTGAGCTATGAAGAATGAGGCATAACACATGTTGCGCCTCTCCTTGGTCTGTCTTCAAACTAGAGCGCCAGTTTCGCCTGCAGGTCACAAGCCCGAATGTGGTACACTGCCTCGTGTCTAGTAGAGTTTAAATTCTCTGAGGCTAGCGCCAGATGGTTTACAGCGCTTTACAACCACCCACTCCCATAGAATAAATAGAATGCTTTACAGAGCAGGGACCCACTTCCTGGTAGATGACACAAGCCAGGGTGTGGTGCGCAAACAGCAAGAGCCAGACTGAATATGATTTCACCCCGGGGTATGTGCGTGAGGGCGCTCGGACAGTCTCACGTGCAGACACGTAATAGTGAATTATCAGGAAAAAGGCACCCATATTGGGGCAGCAAGGGGACAAGGCCATTGAAATGCATGAACGGTTGTATGAGAACTAACGCATGCGCAGTATTCAAGAGGCCACGGATTTAACCCCGTGGTCACTACAAAGCCGCTGTGGCATACAATTCACATATGCAAGTCAGTGGCTAATAGTACTGCTTCTGTAAAGGAATGCCGGGTGGGGGGGTGGCGTGCCCCGCCCACCAACAGCCATCCATTCTACAAAAATGTATAAATCGCACATTTGCACATTTATAGATTATAGACTATAAATATGTATCTATATATATGTACATTGCTTTGTATAAACGTGTATAATAATTATGTTTTTTAAAATATAGATATTAGTTCTGCTTAACAAATGTACATATTACTGATAGATACATTAACCCGTGCAGGCGTTCTACGAAGTGGGCGGGCCTGCGTTGGCCGTGCGCAGCAGCACGCAACTAGTTAATCTACGTTTTTAACATGTACATAAGTGACTGCATAAATAAGTAAATCTTTTATCATAACTATGTATGTACAATTGCTTCACTACTGAATTACAAATAAAATAAAAATTAAGTACAACAACATTTGAAAGACTGAGTTTATCAAATGCATTTTTAATCTACATATATTACCTTCCTTATCCATATATATACCTTCCAAGTACTTATGTATCTATATATGCATTACTTTTATTCTAATTCAGCATATCCAATGAACTACCCTGTTTCTCACCCTATACTGCACTCAGTATACCCTCTAACTCAACTCTCTGACTCCTCTCAAACTTCTTTCTACTACTCTTTCCAATGCATCTCACCCTAAACCTCTATCAATATATCATCTACCTCCACTCTCTCATTCATCCCAGGCCCCATGTCACTGCTTTGATCCCAAGGATAACCCTTTCTAGCCTTTTCCCTCCTCTGACCTCCTCGCATCATCTCATACCTCTTTTACTCTTCAGATTGACCAAACACACCTTTCTAAACCCTCACCTCTCACTCTTCCCCCTACACCTCCCCTTTACTCACCCCAGGCCCGCCTACTGCTATGAACTCAAACAAAAAAAAGATTCTAGACCCTTCCCTCTTCTATCCCTCCTTCCCTCTTCTACCCCTCCACTATCCAGAAAAACATCTCCACCACTCAAATTCATTTCATATTTCCCCATACTAGCTCCCCTCCACCTCTCCTGTACTCATCCCAAACCCCCTCTCACGGCTATAAACTCTCCCCACCCCCAACAAAAAAAATCTGGATCCTTCCCTCTTTTAGCCCGACACTATTCCTTTTCAATCCAAATAACAGACTAACATCTCCACCACTCAAATTCATGTTTCCATATACTAATTCCTGGTTATCCTGTTTAGGTTCCGGAGTAGCGCGCTACTCACCAAAAGAGCTTCAACACCTCATCAGGGGTAGCAAGTGCTATATGAAGGCAAACCTTTTTCCCTCTTCTATCCCTCCTCTATCCTTCTCAATCCAAATAACTGAATAACATACCCACCACTCAAATTCCTTTCATATTTCACTTTATTAATCGTTTATGGGATCTGGAGTAGCATGCTACTCTCCGAAAAAGCACGTTGACGCCTCGTCAGGGATAGTAAGCGCTATATGAATGCAATTACAATACAATACAATAAACGACCACATCTGTGGTGCTGAGGCCAGGCAGCAGACACCTGGCCAGGCTGCCAGCCCTACATGGCTCTGTGGTGAGGAATCAATAGCTGTTTTGCCGGGGCACCAGGGCCCAACAACTATGGCAGACATTTCTCAGTCACATTTCAAGGACAGGGAAGTTTGTCCCAAGCCAGGCCACCGTCCGCAGTTAGCTCAGGAATTCTCCCAAGCTAACATGGCCACACCAAGTTGCATCTAGTCTCAGGAGCCCTCCCAATCCAAGATGGCCGCAGCACGGGCACTCCAGCTCATGTTTAGTGACTCTCCTCCCCAGGTCAGGATACTATGATGACCGCATAAAGCCCACACCCACAAGAGCCGGGCAGCTTTGTAATTCCTGTTTACTACAGATTGAAATTTCCAGTCTTCAGCTTCTGATCAGTTTCTCCATCCACACAGATGCTTCTATTTGCATTTTGACTCTGACTGAATTGTTACCTTGGTCATAATAACCTGATGCTTTTCACATTCATCATGTTCATCATAGACGTCAATCCTGACTTATTCTTCGCACCAGAGACAACGGGCTACTGTATAGTGCACCCAACAAAAACTCTTCTCGCTAGGAGTTCTTTGTTAATGGTGTAGTCTGTCGTTGGCATGTTATGAGGGTGTGTGCTCCAGGTAACAGAGGTGCCCATGTCCTGCTGGGGGGGCCATAAGAGTGTAGGTATATCCTCAGGCACTCACCCCCTCTGCCTTTATTCCTCTGTTTCAGATATTGGTTTTCCGTGTGTTTGGTTTCTTAACACAAGCCTCAGGGAGGCTCCCCACCATTGACTGAGCACCTGTACCCCGCAGGCGCAGCCTTTCATGCGCTCATGCTCAGTCTGGCGAAGAAGGACTCCTGTGAAAGGCGGGAGTGCGCTGAGGATCACGGGGGCTTCCAGGTAGGAATCGTGACCCAAGCAGCTTCCAGGACTCAATAACAAGAGCATCCTTGAGTCTCGCCTTCAAGACACCCAACAGTCAAGAGGCCAGAACTAATCCAGTTCATGGCTTGCATATGGTCATCGTTATTATGAGGTGGCATCAGGAATGCACCAAATCTGGTTTATAATCCTAGCCTGACGTGATGCCCGTCTACTCTACCCCTTCATTAGATGCTCTACAGTTTTCCGTATCACTGAACACGTAGTTCCATTGGTCCAGTCTTCAATCTCCTTGCACACGTCACCATCCCAACAGCGTCCTTCATAGAGGACCACGAGGTGCTTTACCGCAACACCGCCATCCTCGTGGACAACCTCGCCAACCTCGGACTTAAACAACTTGTCACTTCCCCCACCCACATCGCAGGTCACACACTCGACCCCATCTTCACATCCAGCAACCATGTCTCCTTCAGCCACACCACAGACCTCCTCTGGACTGACCACAGCTGCGTTCACTTCACCTACAACAAACCAAAACCCAGCATCCACCTCCAACCTACCCTGCAAAGAAACTGGAACAAAATCACCACGGACCAAATCTCCGCATCGCTCCTTCAAAACACCCCAGCCCTCTCTTCTAACGCTAACGAAGCCGCCGCCAACCTCACCCTATGGTTATCCAACACCGCTGACACCTTAGCACCACTGAAAAAAACGTCAAAACAAACCTGGCAGCAAAAAGGCCTCATGGTTCAACGATGATCTCAAGAAGTCCAAGAAACTCTGCCGCTCCCTTGAAAAGGCCTGGAAAAAAGACCCAACCACCAGCACCAAGGACGCCCTCAAAAACGCCACCCGCATTCACCACCAACTAATCCGAAAAGCCAAGAAAACAGCATTCAAGGATCGACTTGACAACAACGCTCACAACAGCAAGGAACTTTTCAACATCGTCAAGGAATTTTCCAATCCCTCGGCCAACTCCAACGACATCACCCCCTCTCAAACCCTCTGCGACTCCCTAGCCTCATTTTTCCACAACAAGATTGCAGACATCCACAACAGCTTTGACAACCAACCCGGAAACCAACCCACCCTACCATCTGCTGATCATCTTCCCCCCGTGAACACCCTTAACGACTGGAACCCAATCTCCACTGAGGACACCATCCGCCTGATGAATTCCATCCACTCAGGATCCCACACAGACCCATGTCCTCACCACATCTTCAACAAAGCAGACTCCGTCATAGCACCGCACCTCCGAAACGTCATCAACTGCTCCTTCAACTCCGCCACCTTCCCGGAAGACTGGAAACACGCTGAACTCACCGCCCTTCTGAAAAAACCCACAGCGGACCCCACCGAACTCAAAAATTACCGCCCCATCTCACTTCTTCCATTCCCGGCCAAAGTCATCGAGAAAGCTGTCAACAACCAGCTCGCCGCCTTCCTCGAAGCCAACAAATCCCTCGACCCCTCACAATCTGGCTTCCGAGCAAAACACAGCACTGAGACCGCCCTCATCGCAGCAACAGACGACATTCGAACTCTACTGGACAACGGAGACACAGTCGCCCTCATCCTCCTTGACCTCTCTGCAGCATTCGACACAGTCTGCCACAAAACCCTTTTACAACGCCTCAATAACATCGGAATCCAAGGAAAAGCACTTGAATGGATCACCTCGTTCCTCACCGGAAGAACCCAGAGAGTCCGCCTTCCACCATTCAAGTCCGAGGCCTCTGAAGTCATCTGCGGCGTACCACAAGGATCCTCACTCAGTCCCACCCTCTTCAACGTTTACATGAGCCCCCTCGCGGCCATCGCACGCCAACACAACCTCAACATCATCTCTTACGCGGATGACACTCAACTGATCCTTTCTCTCACCAATGACCCCAGCACCGCCAAAACTAACCTACATGAAGGAATGAAAGAAGTTGCCGAATGGATGAAACAAAGCCGTCTGAAACTGAACTCAGACAAAACAGAAGTCCTCATCTTAGGTACATCCCCCTCTGCATGGGACGACTCCTGGTGGCCGGAAGCCCTCGGAAAAGCACCCATCCCGACAGACCACGCACGAAACCTAGGCATCATCCTGGATTCTTCACTCTCAATGAACAAACAAGTCAGCGCCGTATCCTCTTCCTGCTTCAACATTCTTCGCATGCTCAGAAAAACATTTCGCTGGATCCCCTCCGACACAAGGAAAACAGTCACCCACGCTCTGGTCACGAGCCGACTGGACTACGGAAACACCCTCTACGCAGGTACTACCGCAAAACACCAGAAGAAACTCCAACGAATCCAAAACGCCTCAGCCAGACTCATATTGTCAGCTGTTATTTCGATCGTGGCACGCGCTGTGTGCGCTGCAGGACCAGAGCTGCTGTGTAATTTTAAAAATACCTCGTTTTCTATTTTATTTAGATTTATTTGCATTTCCCCTGCTTTTAAATCGCGCCTGGCCCTCACCTGCACTCTAACTTGTGGGAACCACACCGCTGTTGGGCGGGTCCGCATCCTCGCGTAATTGGCATCTTAGTAGCGCCATCTTGGAAGTACTTTGTGCCGCTTTTCGGCGCTAGCAGGTAGGCTTGACGCTCTAGTCGTCAGAAGGACGCTAGGCGTGTACTTAAGCCAGGTAAACTGTAGGCTCCCCCTTGTCAGCTGTTATTTCGATCGTGGCACGCGCTGTGTGCGCTGCAGGACCAGAGCTGCTGTGTAATTTTAAAAATACCTCGTTTTCTATTTTATTTAGATTTATTTGCATTTCCCCTGCTTTTAAATCGCGCCTGGCCCTCACCTGCACTCTAACTTGTGGGAACCACACCGCTGTTGGGCGGGTCCGCATCCTCGCGTAATTGGCATCTTAGTAGCGCCATCTTGGAAGTACTTTGTGCCGCTTTTCGGCGCTAGCAGGTAGGCTTGACGCTCTAGTCGTCAGAAGGACGCTAGGCGTGTACTTAAATCAGTCATGCTGACGCGCAGCGGTTACGCGCTGCGGGGACGCCAGACTGACGTCGGAGTTACGCCAGAGTTCAGCCCGTCTGCGCCCGTCCGCGCTGAGGACGCGCTGCAGGACGGTCTGGACCCTGGGACTCCTGGCGTTTCCGTGTCCCCCATCCGGGAGGATTTGCTTTGTAACCTTCTGTCCCTGAGACCCCCTGCGCTTTGCTGCCATCATCGGCTTAGACCTGAGGTTTTGCTTCAGGCCCGTTCGTGTCCTTCCTGCAATATTTCTTTTACTTGCACTACTCAGGCCCGTATTCATCCTATCCCTTCTGCGCCTGCCATTAATATCTCCCATTCCAAACAGGGATTCTTGATCAATGCACGTTCCTTGATCAAACATGGGATTGAATTTCACGACTTTGTTAGCTCGAGGCTTCCCGACTGGGTCTTTGTTACCGAAACGTGGGCTTCTGAGTCCTCCGGCCATGATCTGCTTTTGGCCATACCTGAAGGATACACCTTCCTAAGGTTAGACAGAGAACGCTGTAGAGGTAGTGGAATAGCCATTCTTTCTAAATCTACCCTCTCTTGTACCATAAAACCCCTATCGGTCCCTACTGATCCCTTTGAGGCACTATACTTTTGTATTGTGCATACCCCGGTGAGCTCCTTTTCTGGTATTTTACTCTATAGGCCCCCCGGGTCCAGAGCTAACTTTTGCCCAGAACTTTTTAGAATTCTGGAACCTTATTTTGGCAGACCTCATCTCACCATTTTGGGTGACATTAATTTCCACTTAGAGGATTTGGCCTCGAAAGATACCCTCTCTCTGCTTAACTCTCTGGAGGCATGCGATTTTGTCCAACGAGTTCTCCATCCGACTCACAAGGCGGGGCATATCCTTGAC
This sequence comes from Lissotriton vulgaris, assembly GCF_964263255.1. Classification (NCBI taxonomy): domain Eukaryota; kingdom Metazoa; phylum Chordata; class Amphibia; order Caudata; family Salamandridae; genus Lissotriton; species Lissotriton vulgaris. The sequence goes on along the minus strand of NW_028250619.1, from coordinate 573,566 downwards.
GGGATTTTTACTAATGATTCTAGACTAGCTGTCGGAATGCCGGTACCAATCACCTGGTCTGACCACCTAGCAGTCCCGTTGTCTCTAGACATTCCCTGCCCTGATGTTAATGTGGGCACTGGCAAAAAACAATCTAAAAGGAGCTTCAAAAACTTTACTAAGGAGGCTCTAGCCCCTTTTATTCTTAACGTCAATATTACAACTCAGCGGAAGGTGGAAGAGTCGGCCCAAGAACTCACTGATGCCATTACCAGAGCCGCTGACGAACTAGCCCCTCCTTCCTTGAAATCTGCAGCTCGTCAGAAGCCAACTGCCCCCTGGTTCTCAGCCGATTTGAGGCTTCTCAGACAAAAATGCAGACAGAAGGAACGTGGGTGGCGTAAATCCTGGGATCCCAAAGATCGAGAAGGCTATAAGAGCCTATTACGAGAGTACAAAAATAGAGTCATTAAGGAAAAACAGGAGTATTTTTCCAACTTAACCTGTTCTTTAACATCCTCTAAAGAGCTCTTTAAAATAGTGGATTCACTGTGCTCTCTCCAGGTACCTGACCCTGTAGTTGCTTCCCAGGAGCTATGTAACGATATATCAGACTTTTTCTACAAAAAGATAGATGATATTCACATAGCTCTACAGTCGCAGAGGAACTCTTTTAGTTCTGAGGATTTCTCTCGAATTAAACGACTGGAAGCTTGGAATAAAGACTCCCCTCAGTCCCTTGAACATTTTCCTGCTCTTTCCTTGGAGGATCTTAATAGCCTGTTGGACAAAACAAAATCTTCTTCCCCACTTGATCCAGTTCCTCTGAAACAACTTAAGAACTGCAGAGAGATCATTCTTCCTCCGATGCTGGAAGTTATGAATGGAGCCTTGGAACAGGGCATTTTTCCGTCACTTTGGAAGAAAGCCATTGTAAAGCCGCTGCTGAAAAAGACCACCTTAGACCCTGCAGTACTGAAGAATTTTAGACCCATTTCTCTGCTGCCGGCCCCTGCTAAGATGTTGGAGACCCATTTGAACCTTCATCTTTCAAACTTCCTCGATACCTCAGGTTTCTTGGACGGGTCCCAACATGGCTTTAGAAAGCTGCATAGCACGGAGTCTGCCTTGACGAAAGTCATGGATAACATCCGCAGAAAAGTGGATTTAGGTCAAACCACCGTGCTGGTGCTGCTAGATCTTTCAGCAGCATTCGACACCCTGTCTCCCCTTACTTTAACATCTAGGTTAAGGGAGGCAGGGGTTGAAGGACCGGCACTCAGTCTCCTGAGCTCCTTTTTACACCAACGAGAGCAGCGTGTCATGCTAGGTGAGTACCTCTCCCCTGCTAAGTCTTTGCAAAGTGGGGTGCCACAGGGGTCGGCATTGAGTCCGACCCTGTTTAACATCTACGTGGCCCCCCTTGCAAGACTAGTAAGATCTCAGGGGATGGAGGTAGTGTCGTATGCCGACGACACGCAGATTATGGTATCCCTGACCCACTCTGTGAACGAAACCGCATCGAACTTTAGGGCCTGCATGCAACTTGTTGCAGAGTGGATGATTTCCAACTCCCTAAAGTTGAACGGGGATAAGACAGAGGTCCTGGTCTTTGGCAAAGACCAGGGCATGTGGTCAGGTGACTGGTGGCCTCCTTCTTTAGGTAGCTGCCCCATACCTACACAATCTGCCAGGAACCTTGGCGTCATCTTTGACACTCAGCTCTCCATGGAGCTTCAGGTCAACAGAACGGTGGCTACCTGTTGGGGCGTCATCAGAACCCTGAAAAGGATTGTTCACTATCTGTCCCCACAGGCACGGAAACAGGTGGTGATCGCCCTTGTTGGCTCAAGGCTCGATTACTGCAACTCACTGTACGCCGGGGCCAACAAGGGCCTGCTTCAGCGCCTGCAGGTTATACAAAACGCGGCAGCGCGGTTTGCTCTCGCCCTGCCTTGGTTGGCATCTATGACCTTGGCGAGGAAGAACCTCCATTGGCTCCCTATTCCCTCAAGGATTACGTTTAAACTCCTCTGCCTTACATATAAGGCTCTAACTGCAGGCTCGGCGGATGCCCTTGGATCGCTAATTATTAGATACGTTCCGAGCAGATGTCTACGTTCCAGTGAGCTTAATCAACTGGTAACTCCCAGAGCCAACAAGGCTACTGCCTTCCCTTGACCTCTTTAGGAAGTCATTGAAAACTTGGCTTTTTACTAATGCATACCAGTAGGCTCTGTTTCTGTCTGCTAACAGTCTGTTATTTGATTTAGGCGCCTTGACGCCCACTGGGCATAGCTGCGCATTATAAATGATATTTCATTCATTCATTCATTCATATTAGACATCCCACGCAACGAACACATCTCTGATCACCTTAAAGACCTCCACTGGCTACCCGTCAATAAGAGGATCACTTTCCGACTGCTTACCCACGCACACAAATCACTCTACGACATCGGACCAGAATGCCTCAACTCACGACTGTCCTTCTACACCCCCTCCCGCCAACTACGTTCTTCCAACCAAGCCCTCGCCACTGTACCTCGCATCAACAAGACCACCATGGGAGGCAGATCCTTCTCATACCTGGCAGCTAAAACATGGAACTCACTCCCCGCTTACCTTCGCCTTACCCAGAACCACCTAGCATTCAGAAAGCAACTTAAAACGTGGATATTTGACAAGTAATCCCCCTCCCCTTCCTAAGCGCCTTGAAACCCTCTGGGTATGTAGTGCGCTATATAAATTCTATGACTTGACTTGACTTGACATCCAACACAAAACATCAAAACAACCATGCAGGTATATCGCCTTGAAGGGATAAGAAGTGCCCTGTCCCCTCTAATCATGGGACACTACGCCTGAGCGAAGCATTCTTTACCACAAATACAACACAGTTAACTCACAGAAGCACAGAAAACCATAAGTACCAACCACAGAACATAAAATGCTCTTTGGATTGTAGAACGAATCCGTAAAACTTAAAACGTACCCATTGCGTGTCCGCCGCCTCTTTCATCTGACAGGTGAATGCCACCGCAAACCTAGGAAGAAAGAGAGTGAAGTTAAGGAAGGGAACTGATCCATATGTGTGATGGAGAAGAGCATTGATAATAGTGGTATCAGCTGGTAACCCCGGAGTTCACTCTCATCCTCAGTCATCGGTCATCAAGCCCTCCACTCTTGCTGCACTCCTGAAGCACTGAAGTATACAAGCCAGCGAGAGAGGGAGGGGTCGATCCACAGAACTAACTTAAGACAAAATCCTAAACTTACTACTTTTGGTATTCACAGAAGGCATTTAGTAGTAGTAAAGTTAGGATTTTGTCTTAAGTTTGATTTAAGACAGACTAAAGACAGACTTAAGACAGATTTAGATAGACTTAAGACAGACTTAAGACAAACTTAAAACAGACTTAAGACAGACTTAAGACAAACTTAAGACAAACTTAAGACAAACTTAAGACAAACTAAAGACAAAATCCTGTCTTAAGTCTGTCTTAAGTCTGTCTTAAGTCTGTCTTAAGTCTGTCTTAAGTCTGTCTTAAGTCTGTCTTAAGTCTGTCTTAAGTCTGTCTTAAGTCTGTCTTAAGTCTGTCTTAAGTCCGTCTTAAGTCCGTCTTAAGTCCGTCTTCAGTCCGTCTTAAGTCCGTCTTAAGTCCGTCTTAAGTCCGTCTTAAGTTTGTTTTAAATCAAACTTAAGACAAAATCCTAACTTTACTACTACTAAATGCCTTCTGTGAATACCAAAAGTAGTAAGTTTAGGATTTTGTCTTAAGTTAGTTCTGTGAATCGGGCCCGGAGTTCTTGAATCACTCTCACCCACTGGTAATTACTCAGGCCACATTCCAATCCATTGCCCTCCAGACCTCCTCAGTTGGGACTCAGCCATATGCAAATCAGATCTCACCCAGCCATAATGGGAACAGTTTAGCCCGGAACTGACAAGTCAGGTTCTCTCTGAACCAGAACACAAGCAACCCAGGTCGGTTCCGCCCGAGTTATGGGCTCATCAGCCAGGCAAAGCTTGGATCCAGTGACACAGTGTGCATGGGACCCATGGCTGGACAGACCCATCCCACTTAGGGTGTTGCACTAAAATATACAAAAAAGTAATGAATGTAATTCTTGACTAAATCTCAGCCACTGGTAACTACTCGGCCGCATCAAAGTCTCTTGTTATTCTTCGCACAACATCCCACTGAGTTTGGACCCAGGTATATGCAAATCAGTCTTGATCCTGCTCCAATGGGAACAGGTCAGTCCAAACTTCCAGGCCACAATGGATTGGGATACGGTCCGGAAGAAGTTGATGGGGTTCCTCTGCTTCTGGAGATGCTCGAGGCAGTGGGGGTCCGTTAGGCTCCTGTCAGTATCTTCCAGGGGTCCTGGTTCTTTTGGGGTAGATGCAGCTACTTGGCTGCCTGATGAAGAAAGGCTGGATGTAGCCTCTGGTGCGGGCTGGTACTCTTCTATTCCAGGTCTACTGGAGGAGAGACGGTGCAAGACTTGATCAATCAATCAATATGGGGAATTATAAGCTCACTACTCACCTGTGAGGGTCTCAAGGTGCGCTCATGGAAGTCCAGGAGCTGCGCAGTACAGCATGGAGGGGCTGGTGGTGGTGTGACGACAAAGCCAGACACAGGCATGCATCGCCACCCACTGGTGCAGAGCACAGGACTGTGTGCCACTCGCCTGCGGGCATGGATGTACCTACCTGCTGGTGATCGTTAGGAACCAAACAATGGTGCCCGGGGAACAAATTGGATTCCTATAGACACAACCCGTATAAACGCAGGAGTCTTCCCTGAGGAGCACAGCTCCATGCAAAGGAATTTAATTAAAAATGAAATGCTCATTATGCAGCCCTGCACCGTTCAATATTTCGTTTTATGAAGTTTCGCCGTGTATCGTGCAGGAGAGGAATCCACAACTCACGCACCTTTCTGACTGCTCCGGCGCAATCAATGCAGGAACAAAAATCAATTGTTGTTTTAATGACTGTGTGATGAATAGCAGCAGCGGAGATACTGCGGAGGGCCATTAGCTCTGGACGCGGAAGGCTGTATCGCTCTCCTCGTTCAATGGGCCAGTTCTGCGAACTCCGCAGCACCCACCAGGATCAATGACTAAGTACCTGAGCGAGTTCTTCTCCAACCACATCTGTCCAAGAGGCAATGCTCTGCAGGGACCCCCACGAGCCCACAAAACCTTAGAAAAACACCACTCACCCTAGTCTCCCCTCCACTAATCAGTTCCTCAAACTTGCTTACATTTCCTTTCTTAGGTTCCAGCCAATATAGGAAATGTGCAGTAAGGACCCGGGTTATATCTAACCAACCTTTACAGAGTCCAGTGCCATGCACGGGTGATATTGAAGGCGGTGAAGTCCAAGTCTGGCCTCATTTAGACCTCCTGGATTTTCAAAAATCCTATCCCGGTCCTTAACGCGTATTCACCGTCCAATAACACCTATACCTCCGGCATAGGTTTAAAGAACAAATCCTTCATAATCGTCCCGTATCACCCCAACATTCTCCTGTATGAGCCCACTTGTGTAGGTAAATCTCTAAAGATGTGGGGAGGAGGAAGAAGCAGGGAGGGGAGAGCAGGGTAGATTGTATTCATGTCGGGGATCCAAAAATAAATGTAGTCTACCTTCTTATAATAAGTCGTGTCCATCGCACATCACTGAATCCGCCCTTGGTTTCCACCACATTGGGAAACCCCCATCCACAAGGTCTTGTTTCTCGACATTGGGACTTCAGCAGGAATATGTAGACGTATCTTACGCTGGTTATGTATTGTTCAGCACACACGTGTAGAGGATATCCGTATGGGGTTATCTGCTCCTGAAGGGGCCCTAGAACTCCCCTAAATTGTGTTGTGTCTCTATGGTTTGGTGCCACAAGCAGTGCCTTCTATTAACAGCCGGGCTGGTGCGGTGAAATTTATCCAGAAGTCTATGGCTGGTGGTGCACGTTTACCAACCAAATCCTGAGAGTCCAGATCGAGCGCTCTCAATAATCCATATTTGATAAGGCGTACAGTTGGACATTTTGTTTCGTGACTTGGTATTTTCTTAAACACATTTTAAAGAAAGTATCATTGGCGCCTCATAGGGTTCAAGGGACAAGCACAGCAAACATCCCACGAAGGGAATTAGGCCTAGGTGTCACATTCAATTTTATAAATGGTACCCTGCCCCACAAACAAATGCCCGGGGCCTTCTAACTTTGTAAATCATCTCTCACCTTCTAAATAAGAGGTGTAAATATTGTCCCTGACCATGTGTTTTAATCTTGTATTAATGTACCTCCTCCCCCAAATATTGCATGTTGTTTGGCATCCTCTTGAAGAGTAGTCCCGAATAGACCCTTTTCCATTAGTAGATATGAGGGGTAGCACCCTCATATCCAATATTCCAATACTCGTATTCCAATTAATTTTGCGACCCAAAATTGGGAGAGTCTATGTACGCTGTACATCGAAGACGGTATCGATCGAGGACTGCGGCCCGGAAAGAGTGAGCAAGACGTTGTTGGCATATATAAAATCTTTTTTACTCCTGCATCTGTAGGAATCCGTTTTACGCCAGCATCCGGGATTATGCCCTTGCGGATCTAGCGCCAATAAGAGTAGTAGTGGTGGCTACAGGTCCCAGCGGAGTCCTTACTGCTATGGAATACCTCAGGCATACATCTTCCACAATTAAGCTTAGAGTATGGGGCTTCCAATAGCCATCTGACCTGGTTGAGAGATAATTGACCTATTCTAGCGCCTTCCATTGTCCAAACAACGACCCCATTGAACAATCCCAAGCGCCTTACAGCATCGAGTGAAATTGCTGTTTTCAAACTGTCTCTGGACATGTGTCCCGGGTCAGATCTGATCTGCACAGGGTGTATAAGACACAGGGTTGTCTTCTGTAAGTTGGCTGGCTAAGACTGCGCAAAATGAACTGGGGATGGGAAAAGCATATGAAGGGGTCACTCAGCTTCCACTGGTAGATCATATCTTAATCAAAAGACACCGAACTGGCTAAGACTTTGGGCAGGATTTTTACGTCTGTATTGAATAGTGAAATGAGGAGGACTGTAGGACATAGTAAGCGATCCTTTCCAGGTTCGTGGAGAAGCGTCAACATTGCCCTGTTCTATTCGTAAGAGACCCCGTTTTCTCCGTGGCCCTAAATAACTGATGGAGAAGTGACTTTAAAAGAGTTCTGTGGACTTCACATCCATCAGAGGGGAATCCATCGATCCCCAGGGCGTTCCAACTGGCCCTCTCTCCCCCTACAGCCGCTGGGGTCTCACCTCTTGCAATGTCCCCTCCTCACCACCCTGCACGTCCTCAGATAAAGTTGCCATTCTTACTCTGGCTTGGAAAGGGCCCTCTAACCCTTGGGTATCAATCAGTCTGTCCTGAGTCATACAGATACAAAAATACCCAGCAAACTCTTAAAAAATATCAGAGGATGCTTTGAGAGCGGTGAGCCGAACTCCTGGTTGAAGGCAGACACAGTGACCAGAGCTTCTTCCCACTATTAGAACTCTCTGTTCAATGAGGCTCCGCTCCTCCCACTGTAAAATAAAAATTGCCTAAGAATGTCAGAGCCTTAGGGCAGTCAGATGTCCTGTCCCTTTCTCTGCCCTCAAATCAGACACAGTTTGGTCATTAACAGCCTCTGATAGGAAACCTCTCAGTGCCTTTGCTTCCAGGGACAAAAACTTGCTGCAAAATTTGGATTTATCCTGAAAACGAAGGAGTGATTCCAGCGTTCCTTCGCGTCTGAGGGATTAGTAGAATTATAAAAAAATCCCCCTAATATAGAATAACTCATGCCTAACCGTCCCACCCCATTTTAGGCGGCACTGGGGAATCCGTATCGAAATAGTAAATGTCACCCTTTCTTCCACGTGCCCAAATTGCTATCTAACTGACCTGGGCGCAGCTTTTCTTCGAAAGGCAGACACCATAGACGTGACATTTAGTTTTCTGAAGAAGAAGGAAGTAAAGTTTCGGTCGACCCAGAACTAAAACTTCATGCATCTGGAATTTAAAGCCGGCGGCCTCTTTCAAAATGCCGATTCGCCCAGAGAAGAGCGGTGGCGGCCCGCCTTGCTAAAGCAGTCAACAGCAATATAAGGCGCGCCCCTGTCTCCTAAACCAGAGAGCAACCTGCAGTGCGCGCACACATTCTGCACACACGCACTCTTAACGAGGCACTCGTGTGCTCAGACGCCCACGCACTCTTACGGATGGAAACATAACCATATTTGCATGTTTTGAGATGCTGTGCCTTCAGGAAATGACTTTCTCTTCCTGCAAACAAGCTCGTTCGTGTTTGTCCAGTTGCGCTTTCAGTTACGAACATGTATTTGTCCAAGTCTTTACTAGCTATCTGCTTACATGTTTTATTTAGAACTTAAGGCCCTTTGTAGAGTCGCGCACCCTGCATCCTACACTCAGTGAACATAGTTATTATGCTCACTAATACATATGTGTATGAGCTGCAAACAAGTAGGACCTGCTTAGGATTTCCCTCTCAATACAATGAAAATCTACCATGCCCGTCATTGCGGAAAAGTGGAGTTGCTTTTACTCGCTGTCTCGTTCCTCTTCAAATGAGATGTTGGGTTTATTCGCCATCATTGTTTGGGAGGTGAGAGCTTGCATTGATCTCATGGTAGGAAATTAATTACTTGTGAGCTTGATGTGTGCCACAAGCTACTGATAAATGCCTGATTTGCAGCCCCTCTTTTCAGGAAGCACAAACATATAAACAAGTTACGTGTACTTCGAGCTGGGAGGGGGTTGGGGGGACGAAGAGAGGCACCCTGAGTGGAGATGTGCTCCGAGGAGGGTGGGGGGCTTAAACGCGGAGAGGCTGCCCGTGCAAAACACATAGTCTGCTGGGATCCCCCTGTCCTCCCCGTGCACCTCTGTGCTCGGTGCATGCTTCACAGCTGGCGTGAAGAATGTTCTTATCTGCTTGTTAAATAAACAAGCAAATAAGAATAGTCTTTTACGCCAGCCACAAAGCAGGCTACCTTGTCCGAGGGTGCAGTGCGAAAAGCGGACAGGGTGGCACCAAAACCCCCTCTTTTCCAATGGAAAGCCAGCGTTTACCACTGACGCTACCCAATGGAAAAGAGGGGCGGGGCTTACAGTACCCTTTTTAGAACAATATCTCTTGCAGGGCGTGGCAGCAGCTTCGCTGCTATGCCCACGCCTCTGTGAGACCTAAAAATCCTTTAAATATAAAAGATCCAACAGTGGAAAATACAACTTGTCCCTTGGCCTACACAGTGATAAAGTGCTTGTGGAACCCATTCACTGTGGGGCACACTTTTCCTTAATATTTAATATGCCTCCCTTTTATATATGATGTATCCTGCAGTGCAGACCTACAGGGCACACTTAGAAATGTCTTATCAAATGCATCAAAGTTATTCCCCTGCCATGTTACGTCAGTCCTTTCAAAGCTCCGTGCCAGCCAGGCCGCAATGGGGCTCTCAGGAGCCCAGCCCTTTAGTCATATATGTCTGTGATGTATAAATGCAGCAAAGTCCACATATGGCACTTAGCTTTCATGGATTGCTGCATTTCCTGTGCCAACTTGTCATGGTCCAACATAAAACTTTAAAAAAAGTCAAGTGTGTGTACCTAATATTTAGGGCGAGAGTGCGCGCTCTCTATCACCGAGGAGCACAGGGCGCAGCCTCATCACAACTAACAAGTCCATAAAAAATTGAACATTCTGGGGAGAAAGCGCACAGGGAGCTCGGCTAGAAAGTCCAACAAGAAACTAAAATGCAGGGCTGGGAAAACTTCAAGTAAGAAAGTCAATAACTACAGAACCCACTGAGCCTGAGACATGGCCCCAGCGGGTCTGGGAGTAGGGCGGCATTCCCTGCACAGGAGAGGGCCAGGGCACAAGACCTCCTGGTCCCGGGGCTGGGGCTGCCTTACTGTACTTGGAATCATAACCCTGTAACTGAGTCCCCTTGAAGCGTCCAGTGAACCGTGTGCTGACCACTTTCCTTTTCCTAAAACAAGCGCTGGACCAGGTGCTGTTGCATCCGTTCTTGGACGGCTGAGATCTTGCCTCCTTTCGTTTAATTGCTCCCCTGTGAAATGGATCCAAAACAGATAAACACTTTTGCTGGTAACCCTCATCTTTTTATTATGTTTTTCAATTTCTAAGTGCAGCCTCGGGGTGGAGAGAATTAAAACATTCAAAATATGAAAAATAACTAACAAACTAACTAAAGCAGGACAGAGTGGCTGCAAGGTGGCCAGATTGATTTAATCACACCTAAACACATTAGCGCCGCCACTGTACAGTGTTTGCCAGTGAAGCGCTACTTTTGTTTTCTCGTATCTCTTTGAACAACATTGCTTTCCATAGGTGGGAAAGTGCACCATTCCTGGAGGTACTGAAATGCCTGCTTGATGGGTGAATTGGAAAACAAAATGTGTAGAGCGACTGTGTGACCAATGTGGTCTTTTTAAACCAGGCTTCTTACGTTTTGAAAGGATATAAGCAATGGGCATTGAAACGGGTCCCTTCTGGGCCCTGTAATCATGGCCTTAACTTTCCAGGCAAAAACACTCATTGATTTCTGAATAATGAGTGTAAAATGAAAAAGGTAACCATGTTCCTGCTAACATTTCACATGCTTTACTTAATCTTGCATTCCCTAAGAGTGAATGCTTTTTCTAGGTTGTTGTTCATTTTTTTAGGCAGCATATTGCTCGTCTAGTGCCTAATTTGATTTGAGTCACATCCAGGTGTTTATAGCGGGTCAGTTCAGTGCAAGTTTCTCTCAGTGGGCAGTATGGTGTTCAGTGAGGAAGAGGATGTGGCACTATGGTCAGAGCTGCTGAATTTGGAACTGGGGAAGCAGGTTCAGCCTTCATGACCAGGCCACCAAACCACTCTCCTGAGGGAGCACATTCCCATACTAGACCTTAAAAGGCCTGCAATATCTTAAAAGCCCTGGTGTCTTAGCACCAGCAGGTGGACTCTAGCGGTGGCAAGTGTGGGTTAACCTTGAAGGCCTGTCCATCACAATTTATTCTGAAGTTCACCACCAGTCTTGCGGGCCGGCCTATGAAGCAGCATACCCTAGAGTGACAGTGACTCTGTCACTGAGGTCACAGGACCCTTGAGCAGGGCGGCTCTAGGGCGATGCGACTGCACCAGGTGCTAACTTCAGGTGGGGGCGTTGAGTTTACGTATAATATGTTTTTAAAAGCACTTGCTGCCTCCTCCTGGCCTCCAACAATTTTCAGAAACAATAAAAATGTCATGATAACTCCAGTGATTAATGCTCTTAGTAGAGAGAGATGGTGTTTTGTCTACTGGAAGTGTTGACTCATGGAAAGGAAGCACAGAGGGTTAATGTGCCTGCTACAAAGAACATGTACCATGCAGATCACTAAGTGCACATAGTGTAAATAGGTTAGTAGGTTACTGATTTTCTCAGAGAGACTCTATTGTTACTTACAGTTATTAAGTTAAAATCCTAACATAGAACAGTGAGTTATTAACTGTCATTTAAGAGCTGCATGCAAACTGCAAGGTATAAATTAGAGACTTATGGTTTTTTCCCCCAGTATTTGATTATCCTAATTGTTAGACCTGACATCCTTGGCGTGGTTTTTCCCCCATCTTTTTGCCTCTGACTCATGTATTTTTGATGCTGTGCTGGATTTCGTTTTTGCTGGTTTAGATGCTTTGGACCCTCTGCCACTGCTGATCAGTGTCAGAGGGTAAGTGCTCCCTCTGTAAATTGTCATATTGATTGGGTATACCTGATTGGCATATTTGTGTCACCATGAAGTCCCTAGTAAAGTGCACTGTGTGTGCCAGGGCTGGTGATGACAGATGCTACTAGTGGGCCTGCAGCGCAGATTGCGCCACCCACATGAGTAGCCCTAAAATGATGTCTCAGGCCTGCCAGCGCAGGGCCTGTGTGCAGTCAGTGGACTGCCATGTCCGCCTGGCCAGTGTCCCCACTGGCTGGGCCTAACCCTTCCCTGTCTGTGCACACCAGTCACCCCTATGGAAGGCTCAAGGTACCCCCTGGGCAGGGTGCAGTGCATGGATAAGGTAGAGCATGTACTAGTGCAGGTAACATGCTCTGGTAGTGAGCAGCAGCCATTTTGTGTGCTCACTGCTGTAAGGCTATCTTGCTCCATAGAGTAACATGGGGGAGGCTGGTCCCATTGGATCCCAGCCTATCTTCCCATAGGAACAAGATGGGACATAAGTGAAAGATATCCATGAACTCAGAATTTAATAACACATCTTTTAGTAAAGGTTGTTTTTAAATTCTGTGTTTGAGAATGGCACTTTTAGAAAGTGGCTGTTCTCTTGTCTAAACCTTTCTGTGTGCCTGGGACTGTTTGTGGATTGACTGTCTGGGTTGAGGATGACAGGGTCTGCAGAGCCCCAGGGGGTTATCTGAGCCAGCCCCGTGGATGAAAGGCAGCATCTGCTGCCAGGGAAGTGGGAGGAGATAGCACCTGATAGTGAAGGGCTGTGCCTGCCTAACCACAAAGCTGGCTCCACCTCCTGCTGGGCGACTGTCACCTCTGTCCCTGGGACAGGGAGGAAGAAGGAAACCAGAAACACCCCAGACCCCCCAAACTGGTTTGGACCGGGCTCAGGGCCCCCTTTGCACAAAGACTTCAAAAGACTTCAAAGGATTTCAAAGCCTTTTTGGGGTATAAGAGAAGGACCCCTGACTACAGAAAATCAGATTCTACAATCAAGAGGAACCTCTGCCAGAAGAAGGACTGCTGAAGGAGCTGATGGAAGATTGCCTTGCTGTGTGCTTTAAGGGCTGACCTATCCTGCTATCCAACTGAAGGAGAGGAGAAGAAAGGGACTTTGCTGTGAGCTGTGACCCTACCTGCATGAAACTGCTAAGACTTTGCTGTGTGCTGTGTCTGCAACCTGAATCTCCAAGGGCCTGAGAAGAGCTGGCTCCCTGTCTGCAACCCAGGAACATAAAGGTTGCCCAAAGGACCACGAGATTCTGCTGCGCCCCCTGAAGCTGCTGTGCAGTGCAGAGATCGTGAAACACTGCGTGGGGCTGTGTAGCGCACTGGCTGCTCTCTAATCTGAGTGAGGGTGCCGCACTGAACCAGCCTGCCGTGTGGCTGAGATCGACGTGTTCATCGGCACGTAGGGAGCGAAGATCTGAAGCTTGTGGGCCTCTCCAGCGTAAGGAGCGCTGAAAAATAATTGCTGGCCGTGTCACCGTCGCAGCCCGGGGTCAGTAACCCCCCTGGAAGTGCCCCGCATCTCTCCGGCGTTTGTGTGTTGAAGAACGAGCCCGCCGCGCTCTGATTGGGTGAGAGAGCCGAGCCCCCCTCACCAGAGTCGCAACGGGATTGGTCCTTGCAGCGGAGCGTCATCCGCGAGGCCGCGCTCTCAGAGGGGCTCGTCTGCAACGCCGCGACGGGATTGGCTGCCTCGACTGAAGCTGCCGAGGAGCCGAGAGATCACCGGGATCACCGCCGGGCCCGGGGAAGACTGACCTGACCTCGCCGAGGGATCTACGGAGTGTTCCAGCCCCCGGCCTGCCGTCTCTGCTCCCCGCTGCTCTCTGAAGGACCGAGAGCGGGCGGAGAGCGTCCTGAGACCGGCCGGGCTGGAGCGCGAGTAAGCGTTCACCCGCGAGGTGCGCCTAGGGGCCTGTCGCGATACCGATCACGGGGAAGGGAGTCCCCCTCCCCCCAGCTTCCGGGTGAGACGCGCTTGAAGCGCTTAGGGTCCCTGACGCCAGGGGCTCAGTGTGGCATATTTTCTAACGCTGGCATTGTTTGGGACTGCTCATTTTGAGAGCGTTTTAATCACAAAATCATAGGCATATCTTTTTGCCGACTAAAGAGACTAGAGACATTTGGTTCAAGAACTTCCTGAAATTAAGAAACACCAATTAAGATTAAGTGCATCATTGCTATACTGAAGTGATTATCGTGCAACTGCTTTATTTACATTGCTGCAACCAGATAAAAGTTATATATATTTTTATAAAATATACTTACCTGTGTGGTCTCAGTTTGTGGTGGATTGGGGATTATTGTTGTGTTGAGTGCAAATATTATACACATTGCCTTGGGGATAAGCCTGCCTGCTCGCGCCAAGCTACCTAGAGGGAGAGCGGAGGTTATCTACTGTGTGTATTCCTTCACCCTGACTAGAAGCAAGGGTCCCTACTTGGTCTAAGGTACTTACCTCTGCCAACTAGAGACCCCCAGATCTAACATTGTTGGACAGCGGTGCGGATTCTGAACTAATAATTGCACTTGACCTGCAGTGATCTCTTGTACATCACTAGTCTAGTTTAGCAGCACAGGTTGCGCAAGAATTTTTTCTTTTTGGTGAAACCTATTGTTGAAAAGGTTAGGAAGCATCATGTCTGTGAAAGCGGCAAGGGTGAGAGTAGAATTGGAAGTGGAATTCGAAATTCAGGAGCTGTACAACTACAGAAAGGATATCCTGAAACAATTCTGCAAACAGCTTGGATGCCCAGTGAAGGGCAGCGCAAACAAGGAAGAGCTACAGAAAGCTCTGAGGGCCTGGTGGGAGGCCAAACATGTCTCAGAAGAAGCTACTGAAGTGGAAGGCACACCGGAGAATGTTTTTTTGCTCAGTGATTTTGCCAGCGCGGTCAGCATCTAAGGCTGGCAGCAACCATTCAAGTAGGGTTATTTCTCCAATGGATTTGGAGGATAATCAGAGAGCTAGGGCTCATGAGATTGAGCTTTTTAAACTCAAGGCCCAAGCAGAGGAGAGGAAACTACGCCTTGAAACTGAGAAGGCGGGGGAAGAGAGAAGACATGCTCTCGCTTTGGAGGAGAAGAAACTCCAATTGACTCATGAAAGGAACATGAGGGAGCTGGACATCAAAGAAAAACAAGGGGGGTCCAGCTCTAATGGTGGCAGCGCACAACCAGTACAGGCGGGCAAGGTATACATACCAAAGGATCTGGTACAGAATTATCAGAGGGGTGAGGATATTTATGCGTGGTTTAGAGCGTATGAACTAGCCCTAAAGATGAATGAAGTGCCTGAGAAAAGTTGGGGGGCAGGTTTATGGAAGCACTTTGAGGCCTCTGGGAGGGATGTCTTGGCACCCTTAGAAGCAACAGGTACTTTAGCCTACCCCTCCATGAAGGAGGCTTTGTGCCTCAGGTATGGGCTCACTGCAGAACAGTACCGCCAGAAGTTTAGGAACTTCAAGAAGCTTGATTCAAGTACTTGGGTGGAGTGTGTGAGTATGTACACGCGTGCACTGGAAGGTTGGATAAAGGGCAGTAAAGTTACTGATTATGTGGGGTTGTGTCACTTGATTAGTTGGGAGCACTTAAGTAGTTTATGTGTTCCAGAGCTGCGCCAGCATCTTTTAGACAGCAAGTTAACTGATCCCAGTGAGCTTGCTAAAGAGGCGGACCGCTGGACTAGCACCAGGGTCCACAAGGTGGTGGTAAGTACCCCAGCCAAGGGTGGACAGGGTCCCCAGCAGAAGAGTGTGGGGACACAGGTAATCAAAAGGAGTCTTCTAAAGGGCCCCAAAATAGTTCCCAGGAGAAAGAGTCTCAACCCCCCAAGTCTAAGAAGTCCTGTCCCCGTAAAGGCAAACAGGACAACAGGCCCCCGTCTACTTGCTTTACATGTGGGGAGGTGGGGCACATTGCCCCCAAATGTCCAAAGAAACCTCCAGCACCCACTGGTGCTCCAACACCGGCATTAGCTAGTGTAGCTTTGGGAGGGGATTTGATTTCTAGTGGGGAGGAGGGGTTAGCAGTGATGACCCTTGTCTCTTTAGGAGACCAAGAGATGGCCCAGGAAACCTTGCTGCCCTTAAACACTAAGAAATATGGGCAGAAGGTGACCATCAATGGAAAAGAGATAGAAGCTCTGAGAGACACAGGGGCCAGTGTGACATCTGTCAGGTGTCAATGGGTGTCTGAAGAGCAGATCATTCCCAAGGTACTCCGTCCTGTGGTGGCAGCTGACAGTTCAGTGCGCCTCTGCAAGTTGTCACGTGTTCCATTTGAGTGGGGAGGAGTCTCCGGTACATTGGAAGTTGTTGTAAGTGATGCCTTGCCTGTAGATTGTCTATTAGGTAATGACCTGGAGAGCTCTCCATGGAAAGATGTAGAGCACAGGACTCACTTGGAAATGTTGGGCTTGCCTGCGTGGATCTGTGTGACCACACGTGCAATGGCAGCCAGTAAGGGTGGATTAGCAGAACTGGAGCCTGAAACAGTGGCCCAGAGACCTGCCAAGAGAGGAAGAGGTAGAGGGCGCGGGAAACCAGCCCCCACTGTTCCCACGGTCCAGGAGGAAGCAGAACCTGAGGGGGATGCCCTGGAACCTACAGGGGAACAGGTGGCCGAACTGGGGGAATTGCCTGAGCTGTCCCAGTGGCAGCAAGACGGTGGTCCCTCCAGGGAGGAATTCTGCCAAGCTCAAAAGGAGTGCCCTTCCCTCATTGGTGTGCGGCAGCAGGCTGCAGACCAGGCAGCAGGCCTGGGGTCCAAGGAACATTTGATCTACTGGGAGGATGACTTACTTTATAGTGAGCCTAAGTTCGCTGAGCCCGGTGCAGCCCGTGTGCTGGTGGTACCCGAGCGCTTCAGGAACTTCCTACTGGGTCTGGCTCATGACGTGCCTCTCGCAGGACATCTGGGGCAAGACAAGACCTATTACAGGCTTGTCACCCACTTCTACTGGCCCCAGATGAAGAAGCACGTCGCTGCCTTTTGTAAGTCTTGCCAAACTTGTCAGGCCAGTGGCAAGAGCGGAGGGAAGCGCGTAGCACCCCTCCAACCCTTTCCTGTGGTGAGCACCCCTTTTGAGAGGGTGGGCATTGACATCGTGGGGCCCCTGGACCCCAAGACAGCCTTAGGCAACAGGTTTATCCTGGCGTTGGTGGACCATGCCACCCGATACCCTAAAGCAGTCCCTCTCAGGACAGTCACAGCCCCTGTGGTGGGCCGTGCCTTAATTGGGATCTTTTCCCGTGTGGGATTCCCCAGAGAGGTGGTTTCTGACAGGGGTACAAACTTCATCTCTAGGTACATGAAGTCTCTGTGGGAGGTGTGTGGAGTGACATACAAGTTTACCACACCTTACCATCCTCAAGGAAATGGGTTGGTTGAAAGATTCAACCGCACCCTGAAGGGCATGATTATGGGCCTAGAGGAGCCCATGAGGCGGAAGTGGGACGTCTTGTTACCATGCCTGTTATTTGCATACAGGGAGGTGCCTCAGAAATCCTTAGGGTTCAGCCCCTTTGAGTTGCTGTATGGCCACCCTGTCAGAGGACCTCTCACTCTGGTGAAGGAGGGGTGGGAGAAATCCCATGGGAAAACCCCTCAGGATGTGTTCAGCTATGTGCTGGCCATCCGCAATCAGACCAAGCGCTTCAGGAAGCTCGCTCAAGAGAACCTGGAGGCTAGCCAGGAGGAAATGAAGAGATGGTATGATCAGAACACCTCTCTTGTGGAGTTCCAACCTGGGCAGAAAGTGTGGGTGATGGAGCCAGTGGAGCCTTGTGCGCTCCGTGACAAGTGGTCTGGGCCTTATGAGGCGGTGGAGCGCAAGAGCGAGGTTACCTACTTGGTTAACCTGAAGACTCCCAGGCAGCCCCTGAGAGTGTTGCATGTAAATCGCCTCAAACCCCACTTTGAGAGGTCAGCAGTGACTTTGCTCATGGCTACAGATGCAGGAGGGGAGGAGGATAGTGATCCTCTCCCTGACCTCCTGGCAACCAAGGAGCAAGATGGGTCAGTTGATGGGGTGATACTCTCACCCACCCTGACCCCAGAGCAGCAACAGGACTGTCGCCAAGTCTTGGGTCAGTTCGCCCCCCTGTTTTCCCTGACCCCAGGTGTCACTGACTGGTGTGTCCACGATGTGGACACTGGTGACAACCTGCCTGTGAAACAGAAGTTTTACAGAGTGGCTGACAAGGTCAGGGCTAGCATCAAAGAAGAGGTTTCTAAGATGTTAGCACTAGGGGTCATTGAGCCCTCCAGCAGCCCCTGGGCTAGCCCAGTGGTCTTAGTGCCTAAGAAAGCTGCTACCCCTGGTGGCCCCCAGGAACTCCGTTTCTGCGTGGACTACCGTGGGCTCAATGCGGTCACCAAGACTGACGCGCACCCCATCCCCAGAGCTGATGAGCTGGTGGATCGGTTGGGAGCTGCCCGGTACCTGAGCACCTTTGATTTGACTTCAGGTTACTGGCAGTTTGCCTTAACTGAGGGGGCCAAGGAAAGATCAGCATTTTCAACACCAGAGGGGCACTTCCAGTTTCGTGTCATGCCCTTTGGGTTGAAAAATGCCCCTGCCACATTCCAGAGACTGGTCAACCAGGTATTAGCAGGGCTGGAGGAATTCAGCGCAGCATACCTGTATGACATTGCTGTGTTCAGCTCCACTTGGGAGGAACACTTGCAACACCTCTGCGCAGTGTTGAAGGCTCTGCAGAAGGCAGGCCTCACTATCAAGGCCAGTAAGTGCCAGATAGGGCAGGGATCTGTGGTGTACTTGGGACACCAGGTGGGGAGCGGCCAGGTGGCGCCCCTACAGGCAAAGATTGATACCATTCTGGCTTGGGAACCCCCCAAGACCCAGACTGAGGTGAGAGCCTTTTTAGGTCTCACCGGGTATTACAGACGGTTTGTCAAAGGTTATGGCCCCATTGTAGCCCCTTTGACAGAGCTGACATCTAGAAATCAGCCCAGGAAAGTGAATTGGACTGAGGCCTGTCAAACTGCTTTTGACACCCTCAAAACTGCCATGTGCACAACACCGGTGCTTAAGGCACCTGACTTTTCAAGTGAGTTCATTGTGCAAACTGACGCTTCAGAGCAAGGCGTGGGAGCAGTACTCTCACAGATCAATGAGGAGGGTGAAGACCAACCGGTGGCTTTCATTAGTAGGAGGCTACTCCCCAGGGAACAGAGATGGAGTGCAATCGAAAGGGAAGCTTTCGCTGTGGTCTGGGCTCTGAAGAAGCTGAGGCCCTACCTGTTTGGGACTCACTTCCGTGTTCAGACCGACCACAGGCCCCTCAGATGGTTAATGCATATGAGGGGTGAGAATCCCAAACTGTTGAGGTGGTCCATTTCCCTACAGGGGATGGACTTCACGGTGGAGCACCGCCCTGGTACAGAACACGCCAATGCTGATGGTCTGTCCAGATTCTTCCGCCTTAGTGATGAGGACTCCCAAGAGGTTGGGTAGTTCTCCCCACTATCAGCTGGAGGGGACACGTGTTAGACCTGACATCCTTGGCGTGGTTTTTCCCCCATCTTTTTGCCTCTGACTCATGTATTTTTGATGCTGTGCTGGATTTCGTTTTTGCTGGTTTAGATGCTTTGGACCCTCTGCCACTGCTGATCAGTGTCAGAGGGTAAGTGCTCCCTCTGTAAATTGTCATATTGATTGGGTATACCTGATTGGCATATTTGTGTCACCATGAAGTCCCTAGTAAAGTGCACTGTGTGTGCCAGGGCTGGTGATGACAGATGCTACTAGTGGGCCTGCAGCGCAGATTGCGCCACCCACATGAGTAGCCCTAAAATGATGTCTCAGGCCTGCCAGCGCAGGGCCTGTGTGCAGTCAGTGGACTGCCATGTCCGCCTGGCCAGTGTCCCCACTGGCTGGGCCTAACCCTTCCCTGTCTGTGCACACCAGTCACCCCTATGGAAGGCTCAAGGTACCCCCCTGGGCAGTGTGCAGTGCATGGATAAGGTAGAGCATGTACTAGTGCAGGTAACATGCTCCGGTCGTGAGCAGCAGCCATTTTGTGTGCTCACTGCTGTAAGGCTATCTTGCTCCATAGAGTAACATGGGGGAGGCTGGTCCCATTGGATCCCAGCCTATCTTCCCATAGGAACAAGATGGGACATAAGTGAAAGATATCCCTGAACTCAGAATTTAATAACACATCTTTTAGTAAAGGTTGTTTTTAAATTCTGTGTTTGAGAATGGCACTTTTAGAAAGTGGCTGTTCTCTTGTCTAAACCTTTCTGTGTGCCTGGGACTGTTTGTGGATTGACTGTCTGGGTTGAGGATGACAGGGTCTGCAGAGCCCCAGGGGGTTATCTGAGCCAGCCCCGTGGATGAAAGGCAGCATCTGCTGCCAGGGAAGTGGGAGGAGATAGCACCTGATAGTGAAGGGCTGTGCCTGCCTAACCACAAAGCTGGCTCCACCTCCTGCTGGGCGACTGTCACCTCTGTCCCTGGGACAGGGAGGAAGAAGGAAACCAGAAACACCCCAGACCCCCCGAACTGGTTTGGACTGGGCTCAGGGCCCCCTTTGCACAAAGACTTCAAAAGACTTCAAAGGATTTCAAAGCCTTTTTGGGGTACAAGAGAAGGACCCCTGACTACAGAAAATCAGATTCTACAATCAAGAGGAACCTCTGCCAGAAGAAAAACTGCTGAAGGAGCTGATGGAAGATTGCCTTGCTGTGTGCTTTAAGGGCTGACCTATCCTGCTATCCAACTGAAGGAGAGGAGAAGAAAGGGACTTTGCTGTGAGCTGTGACCCTACCTGCTTGAAACTGCTAAGACTTTGCTGTGTGCTGTGTCTGCAACCTGAATCTCCAAGGGCCTGAGAAGAGCTGGCTCCCTGTCTGCAACCCAGGAACATAAAGGTTGCCCAAAGGACCACGAGATTCTGCTGCGCCCCCTGAAGCTGCTGTGCAGTGCAGAGATCGTGAAACACTGCGTGGGGCTGTGTAGCGCACTGGCTGCTCTCTAATCTGAGTGAGGGCGCCGCGCTGAACCAGCCTGCCGTGTGGCCGAGATCGACGTGTTTATCGACACGTAGGGAGCGAAGATCTGAAGCTTGTGGGCCTCTCCAGCGTAAGGAGCGCTGAAAAATAATTGCTGGCCGTGTCACCGTCGCAGTCCGGGGTCAGTAACCCCCCTGGAAGTGCCCCGCATCTCTCCGGCGTTTGCGTGTTGAAGAACGAGCCCGCCGCGCTCTGATTGGGTAAGGGAGCCGAGCCCCCTCACCAGAGTCGCGACGGGATTGGTCCTTGCAGCGGAGCGTCATCCGCGGCCGCGCTGCCATTGGTTGGCGGCCTCGCGCTCAGAGGGGCTCGTCTGCAACGCCGCGACGGGATTGGCTGCCTCGACTGAAGCTGCCGAGGAGCCGAGAGATCACCGGGATCACCGCCGGGCCCGGGGAAGACTGACCTGACCTCGCCGAGGGATCTACGGAGTGTTCCAGCCCCCGGCCTGCCGTCTCTGCTCCCCGCTGCTCTCTGAAGGACCGAGAGCGGGCGGAGAGCGTCCTGAGACCGGCCGGGCTGGAGCGCGAGTAAGCGTTCACCCGCGAGGTGCGCCTAGGGGCCTGTCGCGATACCGATCACGGGGAAGGGAGTCCCCCTCCCCCCAGCTTCCGGGTGAGACGCGCTTGAAGCGCTTAGGGTCCCTGACGCCAGGGGCTCAGTGTGGCATATTTTCTAACGCTGGCATTGTTTGGGACTGCTCATTTTGAGAGCGTTTTAATCACAAAATCATAGGCATATCTTTTTGCCGACTAAAGAGACTAGAGACATTTGGTTCAAGAACTTCCTGAAATTAAGAAACACCAATTAAGATTAAGTGCATCATTGCTATACTGAAGTGATTATCGTGCAACTGCTTTATTTACATTGCTGCAACCAGATAAAAGTTATATATATTTTTATAAAATATACTTACCTGTGTGGTCTCAGTTTGTGGTGGATTGGGGATTATTGTTGTGTTGAGTGCAAATATTATACACATTGCCTTGGGGATAAGCCTGCCTGCTCGCGCCAAGCTACCTAGAGGGAGAGCGGAGGTTATCTACTGTGTGTATTCCTTCACCCTGACTAGAAGCAAGGGTCCCTACTTGGTCTAAGGTACTTACCTCTGCCA
Organism: Lissotriton vulgaris; assembly: GCF_964263255.1. Classification (NCBI taxonomy): domain Eukaryota; kingdom Metazoa; phylum Chordata; class Amphibia; order Caudata; family Salamandridae; genus Lissotriton; species Lissotriton vulgaris. The sequence continues at coordinate 551,629 of NW_028250619.1, read as the reverse complement.
ACTAGAGACCCCCAGATCTAACACTAATGTTGCACAAAAGGGTTCATTTGGGTAGAAATCAATTCTGATTATTAAAGAGAACCCCCAACCATGGTATTACGTTTTAAATTCTGAGTTTGTGTTTCTCCAGATCAATCACTATTAAGCTGTACTGCCTACTAGTATGGTTGTCATGTGACTCCTACATTTCATATACAGTGATTTACACACGTATGATTGATTGTCTCTGTGTAATATGTGCGATGTAAGTGCTCCGACACCGTACACTGGTATTAGTGGTGCCGTAAATTTTGTGATACTTTATTATTTTGACATTTTTACACATGCGAACAGTCTCTGCAAAGATGTTTCCTTATTAGAACCAGTGGAACACACTACTGCAGCAGTGAGAAATGCGACCAGTCAACCTTTGCAAAAAGGCCTTCCACTTCACAGCAGCACAAGTCAAATTTTTAGTAACTTTTGATCCGTTTGAGCTCGAAGCAATTCATGTTTGAAGTGCTCTTGTGGAAAAAGGGAGAAGTGCTGATGACAGAAACTGCACAGCTCGGAGAGAAATGGCTTGTGATTCCACTTTTAAGTATATTTAGGGCATTCTGTGATTGGAATGTGTGGTGATGTCTTCTTTAAGAGAGAACTTTCTGATGTATGTGTGACATCATGAAAGATTCCTTTGCAAGCAGTTGAAGCTGAGGGTCACTGATAGCTGTATCACAATAAATAAACTCTTCAACTTCATTGGATTTTAAGTGTGATTACTACACTTTTTATGGCGACGAGGACAATTGGACCACTGCGCAGGGGGCGGTGTATGCAGTGACCTTCACCCCTGGATGTTAGAAAGTAAGATTATTGAACCAATAGAAGCTTCAGAGTGGCTCGCCCCCATCGTCGTTGCCCCCAAGGAAGGTAACAAGATTTGTTTGTGCATCGATCTTCGAGATCTAAACAAAAATATCTGGGTGGATCGGCAACCTCTGCCCAATATTGGGGAAATGTTGAGTGGAATGAGTGGTGGTAAAATTTTTTCTGTTTTAGATATGTCGGCTGCCTATCACCAAATAAACTTGCATCCAGAGTCGAGGGCTTTAACATCCTTCGTTACTCCGCTGGGCGCCTTCAGATATTGTCGCATGCCTTTTGGCTTAGCTTCTGCTTCTGCAGTTTTCCAAAGGATTATGCACAATATTTTTAAAGGGATGGATAAGATCCTCTGTTTTCAAGACGACATTCTAAGGTGGGCGAATCTTATGAAGAACATGATGAGCTTTTAAACGAAGTGTTAAAAAGGATTGATGAATATGGCATGACCATAAAGAAAGAAAAGTGTCAATTGAGGAAAGAACAAGTAAACTATTTAGGACATGAAATATCTGGTAAGGGGATTAAACCAAAGAATAGTATAGTAAAAGCTATTGTTGAGGCTCAGAGACCCGTTGACAAGGATTTGTTAAAATCATTTCTAGGATTGGCAGAGTACTGCTCAAAATTTGTCTCTAATTTTTCTGATTTGGTTGAGCCGATGAGGGCGTTGTTAAAAAATGGTGTGGAATTTGAGTGGAATCAGGCATGTGAAGAAGCGTTTAAGAAGGTCAAACATTCTTTGATTTGTGCGCCTGTGTTGAGTCATTTTGATATTCATAGAAAAACTGTATTGACGACGGATGCTAGTAATGTAGGTCTGGGTGCCATTTTGACACAGTATGTTGATGGAGAGGAAAAAATAATTGGATATGCATCACGTCGTCTACAAGGTGCGGAAAAATCTTATTCAACAATAGAAAAAGAAGCATTAGGATGTTGTTGGGCCATGCACCATTTTAAGTTCTATCTTTGGGGCTTACCTTTCATGCTTAGAACAGATCATAAGCCACTATTGTATATCTTTAAAGGTGGTAAAGGTCTAGAAGGGAACGTGACTCCTAGAATTTCTAGATGGCTTTTATCGATCATGGATATGAACTTTTCAATTGATTTTGTGAGAGGAAAAAAAAATATTGTGGCAGATTGTTTGTCTCGTATGCCAATTGTGGAAGAGGATAAAATTTCATCCTTGGTTGAGGTAGAAAAGGATGTTATATCGGATTTATCTGAAGATGGATTGGCTCTGAGAAGTGAGGATTGGAGTGAAGCTTTGGAAGGTGATGTGTTGTATGAAAATTTAAAATGTGCTATATCAGATGGATGGAGAAATATGTCAGATTTGGATGAAGATCTGAAACAATATGTTAAGGTGAAGGATCAGTTAAGTATCCACTCTGGGAAGGTTTTAAGATGCAATAGGATTGTACCGCCAAAGGTGTTGAGAGCAAGATTAATTAGACTGGTGCACGAGGGTCATCTTGGCAGGAGTATGTGTAAGAGAAGGTTGAGGCAAAGTTTCTGGTGGCCAGAAATGGACAAAGAGGTAGAAATGATGATTAAAGACTGTTATGCTTGTAGTAACAGTGACAAATGCAGAGTTATACGTGAACCACCCTTGGGGTGTGTGAAGATTCCTGACCGTCCATGGGAGAAGTTAGCATTAGATTTTTTGGGTCCTGTGGAGAAATTGGGTACTAGGAACAGGTTCTTGATGGTTTTAGTGGATTACCATAGTAAGTGGTTCACTATAAAACCGGTTGAGAATATCACAGCAACAAAGGTAATTGAATTTTTAAAGGAAGTATTCATGGAAGAAGGGATTCCTAGAACATTGGTTAGTGACAATGGAGTGCAATTAGTGTCTAGCATGATGTAAAGATTTCTGGAAAATTTTGGGATTGAGCATGTTCAAGTAGCATTGTTCAGACCACAAGCTAACGGCCTTGTTGAAAGGGTCAATAGGATTATAATGGACAATATCCAATTATCATTAGCAAACGGTTTGGCTTGGAGAGAAGAATTAAACAAGATGATGTGGGCTCATCGGGTAACTTCTCATTCTGTTACGGGAATTTCTCCTTTCATTGCATTGAAAGGAAGAGAACCAGCCACTAAAGAATCACCTGTTTGGTTAAGAAAGAAGGATCAGATTTGGGTGGATCGTGAATGTATGGCAGAAAGAATGAAAGATTCTCATGCTAGGAACAAGGAAAGTTATGATCAAAGGAAAGGAGTAAAAGTTGTGGGTATAGAGAATGGTGATTGGGTTGTTGTGAGGAAGGCTGGTTTTGTCAAAAAAGGAGAAAGTAAATATTCCCAACCTCGGAAAGTGATTAAGGTCATGGGATCTGTTGCAAAATTAGATAATGGAAAAATCTGGAGTTTGGGAAGTATGTGTAAAATCAATCCTCATTTTCCTGAAATACTAACTTGAACAGCTGCAGAATTACATTCCTCATCTGTTTAATTAATTTGTATGTAATCTTGATATGAAATTGTATATATTGTTAAGTTCCTTCTATAGTAACATCTTATTATTATTTTAGGAGGTTGTGTTGCTTATTTATATTTTGTTATGAGGGGGAGATGTGTGGTGATGTCTTCTTTAAGAGAGAACTTTCTGATGTATGTGTGACATCATGAAAGATTCCTTTGCAAGCAGTTGAAGCTGAGGGTCACTGATAGCTGTATCACAATAAATAAACTCTTCAACTTCATTGGATTTTAAGTGTGATTACTACAGAAACATATCCCACTTTGTGAATGTATTTTAATGTCACTAACTCATTTTAAACCTTAAATAAACATGTGTATCCATTGGTTAAATTAAATAACGTAATAAGCTGTAACCGGTTGGTGAAATGAGAAACAAATACTAAAAATTGGGATATTTGCTCTTTCTGCCACACTCCGCTAAGAGCGCCCGGCACCACACTCACAAGCACACACATGAAGAGAGACACAGACCTCCCTTACCTGGCCTCCTCCAGCACGGCCCCCATCACCGGGGACTTCTCCTCATTTTTAATATCTTCATTAATGTCGGTTCCACCAAACACGGCTCCAAAAGGGATCCCAGAACCTAGGTCAAGAAATCAGATCACACCAGCGTCACCTTCAGTCATGGATCTGGGCAGGTCTAATCTGTGACTGGAAGTGGGAACTAAAAGAAGACTATCAACAAAGCGACAAAACTCAGGGAGCTTCTGACACTCAGGAGAGGTGGGGGTCTAGGGACTGGAATCACCCACGTGCCCCTAGAGAGAGGCTCGAGGCGGTGGGGGTGTCCAATGCAACCTGCTGGGAAGAAACACGTGAAAGACACCTAACGAAGTGCAAGGCTGAGAACATGAATGCAGCAGAAAACAATGTGTAAAGAGAAAGTGGAGAGAGAGACAGAGGAGCAGAGAAGGAGAGAGAGAGAGTAGAGGGGAGAGAGAAGGAGAGAGAGAGAGGAGAAGAGAAAGAGAGGGAGAGAGAGAAGGAGAAGAGAAAGAGAAAGAGGGGAGAGAGAGACAGTAGAGGGGAGAAAGAGAACGAAAAAGAGAGGAGAGAGAGAAAGAAAAAGAGATAGAGAGAGACAGAAGAGGGAAGCGAGAGTCAGAGAGGAGAGAGAAAGAGATAGAAAGAGAAGTGAAGGAGAGAGGCGGTAGGGGAGAGAGAAAGAAAAAGAGAGAGAGAGGCAGAAGAGGGGGAGAGAGAGAGAGAAAGAGAGTAAAGAGGAGATAGGAGAGGGAGAGAGAGAAAGAAAACGAGAGTGAAAAAATAGAGAGAGACAGAAGAGGGGAGAGAGAAACAGAGAGAAAGAAGGAAAAAGAAAGCGTAGAGGAGAGAGAGAAGGGAGAAGAGAATGAGAGAGAGAGCGAGAGAGAGAGAGAGAGAGAGAGAGAGAGAGAGAGAGAGAGAGACAAGAGAATGAGAGAGAGAGAAGATCGGAGAGAGAGAGTGAGAGAGCGAGGAGGAGAGAGAGGCAGAGAAATAGAGAGGAAAGAGTGAGAGATAGAGGGGGAGAGAGAAGGGAAAAGAAGGAAAGAGAGAGAGATGAGAAGGGGAAAGACAGTGGCATAGAGAAAGAGACAGAAAGAGAGAGGCAGAGAGAGAGAGAGTGAGTGAAAGAGAGAGAGAGTAGAGCGCAAGAAAGAGAGAGGAGAGCGAGGAGAGAGAGAGCGAGAACGAGGAGGAGAGAGAGAGAGAGAGAGAGAGAGAGCGAGGAGAGAGAGAGAGAATGTGCCCAAACTGGCCACAAGTTGAATCCCAGCAGAGAAGGCTCAGCTTTCAATACTTATTAAACCGGATTGGATATAAATAGGTCAGTCCATTGGTTGTATAAACTAAGTGGACTACTACAGAGGTCAGCCACTGATGTCACCTGGAGAGAAGAGAAGGAAACATGTCTTTATTCAGATCTAAAAGTCAAGAAGCTTCCTGTACTGAAAGGAAACTGGGTGTATGGTGCTGACATTCCTGGCTCTGAAGGGTATATGCCCCAACTTCCTCAACCAACATCAGTTGCATCCTTCCCTCAGAATCCACATCTGATTTGATTACATCCATGACTCAATGAAAGTATCACCCCAGACTAATAGAACAGCCGAAAGGGGCAACAGTAATAGACTAGTGCTCCAATAACAATGGGTTTAACTGCTACTTAACAGGACAAAATGCTAATTTATAGTGCTTTGACAGATGGCATGAAAAAGACTGCGAAGCAGAACTACACCTGTATCCTGCATGTAGCACTTAGTGAACGACCATCGTACGGGCAGCACTCGAAACGCAAACACACACGCTTTGACAACGTCTTCGCAGTACGTAAGCTTCTTAAGCCACAAACTGAGGCAAAACATGAAAAAACAGCTAAAAGCAAATACGGAAAAGAACCCAGGTCTTCAACTAGTAAGATGGCCACCTCACCATCATCACAGGAGTAGAGTCAACATACAACTTATGAGCCACTAGTCACCCTCCTTGCGGGCAGCGACAAATTCAAGCACCTTTAAATGACGTTTGAACATTAGGTTATTCTGTAAAGCTTGAGATAAATTGTGACACCAGGCCCGGTTCTAGCGTGTGGACAAGGTAGGCCAGGCCCACCCAAACATGAACCTGGCCCACCCAAATATGAGCCCTGGAAGTGATGACACGAAGGCCAGTAGTAAACGGCCACTTTCATTTAAAACGTTTCTCTGAATGTTGTTTTTCTTCCTGTTCTGGGAGTTGATTGATTGGGCCTGGGCTCTCGCCCACAAGCACCCCCATTCACGCATCTCCTTTTAGAAAGGTGGGCTGTGTCCCCACCCACTCTTGCAGGTACAATATGGCCATGGCGAAGGGGACAAATCCTCTCTTTGGCACCGGGTAACCTTAACCGTTCTGCTGTCTGGATATTTCCTTTTCTATTCCATGATGGAGAAAAAAAAGTTAGTTTCTCCGGATTCACCTTTCCTGGCCCTGCAGCTGCTTATCAGATGGAGCTGTTACAAAGAACTGAGCAGGTGAGAGAATGTCTGGCTATTTGCCCATCTTTTTAAATTCATCCGGGAAGGCCCAGCAAAACACATACTTCCTGTATGCTTAATTTAAACAGTGTTTATCAGTATCAAGGCGGCTCTGCCAGGGATGTAAGACCACAATAAAAATGTCCAGATAACTGGCGATTAATGATCCTGATAATCCTTGGTCTGTTGGTAGTTTTGAAATGCAGATAAACTGTATTTTATGTGGATAGCTCGGTGGGTTACTGCCTTTGTCACGGAGATGCTTTGATTACTTGCAGTTCAGAAGTTACAATCCTATCACAGGACAGTGACCTATGAACTGTCAGCAAAGAGCTGCACAGTGCACACAAACCTGAATGATATAGTTAGAACTTTGCTTTTTTGTGTGTTGTAATATAGTCAGAACTTCCCCAGTCTTTCATTATTCTAATGTTGCTAAAAAGAGTTTGTTTGGGCAGATATACATTTTTATCAGTAAAGCCAACCCCTAACCACCGGGGTAGGCTTTAAATCCTGAGTTTGTGCTTCTCCAGGCCAAACCCTCTTAAAGTATACTGCCCACCAGTATGGATGACGTGATTCCTACACCTTGTAATCCTCATTGGCTTATGTGTCATTCCCTGTAGACTGATTTACATACTTGTATGATTCATTGTCTCTGTATAATGCGTAAGTCATGTAAAGCACTGTGACACCGTACACTGATATGAGTAGCGCTGTACAACAAATGAAATGCATATGAGAGAGGGGCTACGGAGAGATGAGGGGTGCAGGTTGAGGGTGGTAGTGAGAGAGTCCGAGAAGGAGGTCAATAGGGGGGGCTACAGAGAGATGAGGGGCACTGGAGGAGGGTGGCAGTGAGGGAATCCGAGGACGTCAATAGGGGGGACTACTGCGAGATGAGGGGCACTGGAGGAGGGTGGCAGTGAGGGAATCCGAGGAGGAGGTCAATAGGGGGGGGGGACTACGGAGAGATGAGGGGTGCTGGTGGAGGGTGGCAGTGAGGAAATCCGAGGAGGAGGTCAATAGGGGGGGGGGGGACTACGGAGAGATGAGGGGCGCTGGTGGAGGGTGGCAGTGAGGGAATCCGAGGAGGAGGTCAATAGGGGGGGGGGGACTACGGAGAGATGAGGGGCACTGGAGGAGGGTGGCAGTTAGGGAATCCGAGGAGGAGGTCAATAGGAGGGGGGGGGACTACGGAGAGATGAGGGGCACTGGTGGAGGGTGGCAGTGAGGGAATCCGAGGACGTCAATAGGGGGGACTACTGCGAGATGAGGGGCACTGGAGGAGGGTGGCAGTGAGGGAATCCGAGGAGGAGGTCAATAGGGGGGGGACTACGGAGAGATGAGGGGTGCTGGTGGAGGGTGGCAGTGAGGAAATCCGAGGAGGAGGTCAATAGGGGGGGAGGGGACTACGGAGAGATGAGGGGCGCTGGTGGAGGGTGGCAGTGAGGGAATCCGAGGAGGAGGTCAATAGGGGGGGGGACTACGGAGAGATGAGGGGCACTGAAGGAGGGTGGCAGTGAGGGAATCCGAGGAGGAGGTCAATAGGGGGGGGGGGGGAGTATGGAGAGATGAGGGGCACTGGAGGAGGGTGGAAGTGTGGGAGTCCGAGGAGGAGGTCAATAAGGGAGACTACGGAGATATGAGGGGCGCTGATGGAGGGTGGAAGTGAGGGAATCCGAGGAGGAGGTCATGAGAGAGAGCCTGAGAAGGGTCACTTTCCTGATACCCCCAATTCAGAAACCTCCTCTTCCCATCATAAGGACATTACATGGAGAAAAAAAACACTTTTTGAGAGTGATAACATTTAGAAAGAGATTTGGAAAGAAAAGAGTGCGTTTTACTGGGCCCTTGTACGGCTAAGGAGAGATAAAGGAGGGCCCTGAAGCAGGCCTGGCTAGACATATAAGTGACAAATCGGGCCCGCAGTGGCCCACCCGAATGCATCCTTGGCTTACTCGAATAAAAGTTCCTGGAGCCGGGCCTGCGTGACACACGAATGACGGACGTCTGCGCATCTGACAACCACAACCGCTCTAGGTTTACACAATATCAAAGGGCTTCTTAATGCACCTCGCCAGAAAAGGGCGCGTCACATATCTAATCGCCTCTCCTGTGCAATGCTTAGAGCTGTAGTCAGTGGATTCAAATGTGTAGTAAAGTCACCTGTACACAATGCTGGGCCCCTCACCTGTTTTCCTGTAGGATGAAACTGATTTCTAATAGAAACTATTCAACAATTCCTGGAATGAAAATGGTTTCTAGTCCAGAACCAACTGAAGAAGGTGGATCTGTGAACAGGAGTCAAGTAACTAAAACAGTAACTCTCCCGACACTGTACGCGCTGACTTACAGTTCAAACCTATCCATACAAGGCCATCATTCCACTAAACCAACATATCTACACCACTTGAAGTCATCAGACGGAGGAGCTCTAATGTCTTCCAAAATGAAGGCACTGCAAGAAGGACGAAAGATAAGGGATCCCTTAGATCTAGATAACACTCTACGCCATCTTCAATCACAATATGGTGCCCCCCAGGGATATACTCATAGATACGAGCCTCGAGTTTCCATGATAAACAACTCTACTTCAACGTCTCCTCTGCTTTGGACACCCAACACCTCAAACGCTGTCTGCACATCAACCAAACCTGGATGTCCAGTATCTACCTGAAGCTGAAACCAACGGGGTGGAATTCCTGTTATTCGGCGAGGACAATAAGCAAGAAACACTGAAAACCTGTCTCAGTGGCACGAACATTGGCAACTTTGAACCCCAGCTTTCGAGTGTCAGTGGATAACAACCTCACCATCAGAGAACACATTGGCAAAAACAATTGGTAGCCTGGTACCAGCTTCCGGACTGCAACTTAAGAACTACTGTTCAAGCTCTCGTCCTATCGCATCTGGATGCTGGTAACGTCCTACTCCACGTCCTTCCAGACTCCACTCTGGCACCCCTTAAGAGCAATGTCACACACAAAAAGGGGGCCTAGAGGAGGTTTAAGGACCTGCGTGGGCACACTCCCACTCGTAAAATCTAACACACAACGAGCCCACAGGTCCAGGGTGCAGGTCTGATAAGTATGTAGACTACATAAACCATACACCAAAACACCAAAAACAGGGGCGAGGAAGGGGAATAACCCTTTTTAAGGACGGTTCCCCTCACACACCAGAGGTGTCATGCTTCATCATAGGGGTGCCTCCTCGCGTCAAGAGCCTAGTCTTGGTGCGGGCTAAAATCCCCTCTCTATGAGGGAGGAGCTCAGGGATGTTTTCAGCACATAGGTTGTCCTAAAACCCTATGTGAACGTGGTGTATGAATAAGTGTGATGTGCAGTGCTGAGGTGCATGTGAACGTGTTAAAACGGCCTACAGAGCTAGCTATCAACAACTTTATTCAGCTACCCTGTGACAGGATTTAAAATAATACGCTGAGTAATGAGGCTGTAGACAGAGAAAGCTACATGAACAAAATCAGATCAACATGTAGTGACCTCTCACAGTATGATGGCCTCCGTCAGGATCAGAAAAAACAGCTACTGCAAAAAGTGTGTGCAAACAAAAATTAGAAGAAAATTATTATGGAACGACGGAATAACATCCTGCCGGTCGGACGTATGCCTCTTAAGACCACACTCTGCTTGAGCGGTTGGTTGGCTCATTTCACCCCATAATTAGATTCACAAGATCATTGGGTGCACTGGGAGGGGAGCTGGTGCACTGGGAGGGGTGTGGGGGCACTGGGAGGGGGAGACTGCACTGGGAAAGGGTTGCTGCACTGGGAGAGGAGCGGGTAAACTGGGAGGGGAGCGGGTGCACTGGGAGGGGAGCGGGTGCACTGGGAGGGGAGCGGGTGCACTGGGAGGGGAGCGGGTGCACTGGGAGGGGAGCGGGTGCACTGGGAGGGGAGCAGGTGCACTGGGAGGGGAGCGGGTGCACTGGGAGGGGAGCGGGTGCACTGGGAGGGGAGCAAGTGCACTGGGAGGGTAGCGGGTGCAATGGGAGAGGTGTGGATGGACTGGGAGTGGTGCGGGTGCACTGGGAGGGGAGCGGGTGCACTGGGAGGGCAGCGGGTGCACTGGGAGGGGAGCGGGTGCACTGGGAGGGTAGCGGGTGCAATGGAAGGGGTGTGGATGCACTGGGAGTGGTGCAGGTGCACTGGGAGGGCAGCGGGTGCACTGGGAGGGGAGCGGGTGCACTGGAAGGGTAGCGGGTGCAATGGGAGGGGTATGGATGCACTGGGAGTGGTGCGGGTGCACAGGGAGGGGAGCGGGGTGCTATGAGATTAATGCACTTGGGTACAGAGGGTGCACAGCAGGTAAGTAGGAGCCGTGGGAGGGAGCAGATGCACTGGCAGTGGTTTAAGCGTGAGTACGAGCAGCAGGAGGGGCAGAGCCACTGGAAGACGAGGGTGCACTGGAAGGGTGCATTAGGAAAGGAGAGGAAGCATTTAGATGCACTGGGGGAGTGATGCATAGGTAGCAGTGTAATGCACACATTTCTGTATTGCTATTTGCAACATTCAACATGCAAATAGAGAGGGAAGGTGAGGCCATCGCATGTCCTCCCTAAACTTAACATTACAACACAAGTTAAACACAAGTTAAAGAAGGACTTTTCCTCCTAATTGGGAAATTGGGAATTGAAGTCCAATCCCTATTTGGACATCACAAGAATCTGTCAGATCAAGTGGGAAAACCGCTCTGTTGGAAGATGAAGCCTCACACACAGTGTGTGTCAGGCTTCATCATCAGCAACCTCTCCCCACCCTTGTAGGACAGAGCCACCAGGGCAGACTCGACCTCCTGATAGACTCAAACAAAGGGGAGCGTTCTACGATTAAGTTCAAATGGGCCAATGGTGGGATCCAGATAAGTTAAAAATACCTTGGGGTACCCAGGTACCTTTAATATTGGGGACCGCGGATACCTCTAAAAACATCAATGAGAGATTAAGTGAGAGCAATGGCTCAAATCATCCGCCTAAGCCAACATGTTTCGGCCCCTATAGGTAGGTCGTGGGCATTCATCGGGCCAAGGATGCCTGGTGGATGGCCTAAAACCAAAGAGCCCAGGAGGTGGGGCGGTGTTTGCAGGTTTGGGTCATTGGCCCCAGGATTAAAGGTGAGATACCTGGGACCACAGTTTTGAGAAGGTAACTGAGGTTTTATAAAGCACTGGCCAGACCCGAAGGTATCGGAGCGCTTTACAACAGTCGTCGTTCGAGAGTCATACAGTCTAGCAGAAAGTATATAAATAGGCTACTATGGCTTTGAAAATTCCACGTGATGTACAGTATTGATGCACGACGGTCAGGTAGTCTACAGGTTGTGTGCATGTTAGCATGCATCGAGTCTCCTTTGTTAATTTGCATCAGGTCTCCATTTGGGGAGGTGTGGTAGCAGCCAGGCTCGTGGAAGTGGCGGGCGTAGAAGAATTAATGCCCTAATAGCAGAATGCAGCTGTGTATTGGCTTGTGAGCTTCGGCGGCAGCTATCGGCTCAGGAGCGCATGATTGAGGAAGAGGTCTTTGAGCGGTCTCTTGAATTTTACAAAGGAGGAGATCGTCCTGATATGGACTGGAATGGAGTTCCAGATTTTATGAGCATTTCCAGCAAAGGACCGTGTTGCGTTTTTTTGTTTGTGTGTTTTCAAAGGAATGAGGACTAGAGTGTTGGTGCTCTTGAGGTTCCTTGCCTGGCCGGCCTTCTTGAGTTTGGAGGCCAGGTATTCAGGTTTCCCTGAGTGCAGGGCTTTGTGCGTAAGGCAGGTGGTTCTGAAGCTGGCCCGCATTTCGACAGGGAGACATTTTATTTCTCTGAGCGCGGGTGAGATGTGTTCGAATTTCTTAACTCCAGTGATCATTCTAGCTGCTGCGTTGAGAGTTGTTCTGAGAGGAGCTAAGTGGGATTTTGCTGTCCCAGTAAGGGTTGCGTTCCCGTAATTGAGCCTGGACAGCACTAGCGATTGAATCGCTTGTTTGAGGTCTCTCTGCGGAATTAAGGGTTTTATTTTGTTGAGTAGTTTCATGTTGAGGAAGGCATTTTTTGCAGAGTTCTTGATATGTTTTGCCATGTCGAGTCTTGGGTCAAGGGTGATTCCCAGCGATTTTACCGAGTTAGCCAGGGTGAGATTTCCGTTGAGAGCATCAATCGCTTTTAGCCATTCTAAGATGTGGGGGTTCTCATCTTTGTTGGAAATAAGGAGGATTCCTGTTTTGTCTTGGTTGAGTTTTAGATGATTTATAGTTAGCCAGTGTTGGACTTCTCTTAAGAGTGTCGTTGAGTCTCTGGATGTCGGCAATGGAGGAGGTTTCGAGATAGATCTGAATGTCGTCTGCATATAGGTGGAAGGGGATATTGGCTTTTTTTAGTATGTTGGTGGGGGTTCCATGTAGATGTTGAAGAGTTGGGGTGAAAGTACAGATCCTTGGGGGACACCCCAGCTGACGGGGTATAAGTCAGGGCCGGACTGGCCATAGCGGGCACTGGGCGTTTCCCCGGTGGGCCGCTAGGGTGCGGGACAATTTTGGGCCCCTGGTGGCCGATTTTGTTACAGGGCCATTTTCGCAGCAAAGCTCGGCCGAAACCGGCCCTGGCAAACAGCTCGGCCACTCCCAGGGGGGCCGGACGAGCACTTTGCCAGGGCCAGTTTTGGTTCCCAGTCCGGCCCTGGTGTAAGTCAGAAGTGAGGTTTTGAATTCGTATTCTTTGGGTATTCATTGTTACTAAGATTAAAAAGACGAGACACGGCTTTCCACAAGTTACTGCAAAGTGTAAACGTGAGGCTGGAAGGAAGCCCTTTTGAAAGTTCCCTGTGGGTCTTTGAAAGGGGCTTCAAAGCTGTAGCAAGAGGCAGTGGTACTCCTTTCAACCTCTGCTCACTAAGTCAGAGAAGCGCATGCGCTGCCAGAGACTGAGATCTTTAATAAAGTTTATAATATACATCACGGCGGGAGTGATAGTCAGTGCTGTGACTCACACGAGGCCCAATGCTAAGAGTTCATGCGCGGGGACCTGTGCGCCTACCTGCCGTGTCACAGGGCTTCGCAGCGCTGTGCGCCCTGGTAATAACGCAGACAGCGAGCAGCCGTGAGAGGGATCGCTTTTAATATCTGCAGGACGATAAAGCGAACACAGAGCAGACTTTTAATACCTGGAAAACCCGGCTGCACATAAACTACGCTCGCAGATGAAACACGGGGCGGTGCGAGGCAGTGACGCGGCTATCGGCAGACACCACAGAAAGGTCTCAGCAAAGGGTCCTCCGATGCGGAGGGGGAGTTAGACCCTTGGGAATAACAAGGGTCTCACACCCAGCGCAGGGCAAAGGACTCACAGCGGCCAACACGCTGCCCTTTGTGAAGACCACACACTGTTATCCAGATGTTTAACTCTTTCCTGGCCGTCCAGGCACTGAAGAGAAGGGAGTGCTCTATTATCCGCTGTAACCAGTAAAACTGATAAGAGCTGACTGCGGCACGCGCACCCCAGCATATTACTAGGCCCCGCAATCTTCAGGCACACGGGTCAGCAGCTGTGACACCACGCACCAGCGGCACAGGGTGTCTTTATAACAACATGCATGGGTTTGAGTAGGATTCACATTACTTAGTACCCTCCGAGGAGAGTCCAGTCCCACATCCCTACAGAGGGCGAGTCCAGGGGCACAGAGAGAGAGTCCAGGGGCACAGAGAGAGAGTCCAGGGGCACAGAGGGCGAGTCCAGCACTACAGAGGGTGAGTCCAGTCCCACAGCCCTACAGAGGGCGAGTCCAGGGGCAAAGAGGGCGAGTCCAGGGGCAAAGAGGGTGAGTCCAGGGGCACAGAGGGTGAGTCCAGGGGCACAGAGGGTGAGACCAGGGGCACAGAGGGTGAGACCAGGGGCACAGAGGGTGAGGGATATATGACGGTACGACACATGCTTTTACAACGCGTCCCTTACAACGCAAGTCGTTACCACGACTTGCGTTGGGGGCACGGATTGAGAATAATATAATTTACTATTCTAACACCAGTCCCCGTGGACACTAGGGAAGGTGTTGGGATAGTAAATATACTATTCTTAATCCTCTAGCGCCCTCCAGCGCAAGTTGTGGTTACGACTTGCGTTGTAACGGACGCGTCGTAAAAGCACTACGGAGTAACATCCGCGTCGTAAAGGATATTCCCCGAGCGTGAGTCCAGGGGCACAGAGGGTGAGTCCAGGGGCACAGAGGGAGAGTCCAGGGGCACAGAGGGTGAGTCCAGGGGCACAGAAGGTGAGTCCAGTCCCACAGCCCTACAGAAGGCGAGTCCAGGGGTACAGAGAGACGCGCTATTCCAGCTTCCTCAGGCAGGACGACAGAACTGCAAAGATGACGTCCAGGGGCAGAGACGTTTTAAGACTTGTGCAAAGTGGGCAATTGCCCAGGGCCCCACATTTAAAGCACCCGTCATTAGGAAGGGGCGTTCACTTTTTAATAGTGACCCCAATTGCCACATATGACTGTTTTGCAACCTGTTAAGCACCAGTTTCTGGAGGACCTGACACATGCTCTTCAGAGCATCGGCCATGATTCTTGCCCACCAGGTTCTGGAGCACCTGTCACGTGTTCTTCAGAGCATCAGGCGTGATTCTGGAGGACCAGATTCTGGAGCACCTGTCACGTGCTCTTCAGAACATCCGCCGTGATTCTTGCGCACCAGGTTCTGGAGGACCTGTCACGTGCTCTTCAGAGCATCGGTCGTGATTCTTGCGCACCAGGTTCTGGAGCACCTGTCACGTGCTCTTCAGAGCATAGGTTGTGATTTTTGCGCAACAGGTTCTGGAGCACCTGTCACATGCTCTTCAGAGCATCGGCCGTGATTCTCGCGCACCAGGTTCTGGAGCACCTGTCCCGTGCTCTTCAGCGCATCGGCTGTGATTCTTGATCACCAGGTTCTGGAGCACCTGTCACGCGCTCTTCAGAGCATCGGCCGTGATTCTGACGCACCAGGTTCTGGAGCACCTGTCACGCGCTCTTTAGAGCATCAGCTGTAATTCTTGCGCACCAGTTTCTGGAGGACCTGTCACAGGCTCTTCAGAGCATCGGCCGTGATTCTTGCGCACCAGGTTCTGGATTACCTGTCACGTGCTCTTCAGAACAACAGCCATGATTCTTGCGCACCAGGTTCTCGAGGACCTGCCAGGTGCTCTTCAGAGCATCAGCCGTGATTCTTGCGCACCAAGTTCTGGAGCACCTGTCACATGCTCTTCAGAGCATCGGCCATGATTCTTGCACACCAGGTCTGCAGCACCTGTCACATGCTCTTCAGAGCATCAGCCGTGATTCTGGCGCACCAGGTCCTGGAGCACCTGTTACGTGCTCTTCAGAGCATCGGCCGTGATTCTTGCGCACCAGGTTCTGGAGGACCTGTCAAGTGCTCTTCAGAGCACCGGCTGTGATTCTTGCGATGGACAAAACAATTTCAAATGAGGGTCCAAGGGCAAGTTGTCTCCCGGCAGTCGTCCGAACTGGGCCCAGACAGTTCGGACGACTGCCGGGAGACACCGACGGAGAGAGCGGTGCTCCTTATACCTGAGCTGTAGCCAGGTGGGGTGAAGCGCCTCAACCACCACAAATGGTACGTGGTTGAGCACATGACATGGATACTTCAGGTGATATCTTTTATCAATTTTTCACGAAAAGCAGTAGTCTATAAACAACGGGTCCTGAAGAAAGCATGAAACCTTTTTTCTATATATGCAGAAACATGTTGACGACTACTGACTGCGGATATTATTTCAAATCCGCATTTGCACTTGTCTTTTAGCTTTGGGGGACTGGGAGATACTAATAAATTACTTGCTTCTACCCAGTTCATCTAATTTTACTACCCTTCACTATTCACTTTTCTCACCTTACACTGCATTTTTCAGTTGCCATATAAACACTTGTAAATTCATATAATACTTCCCTCCAACATTCTTCTCATTTACAATCGGTCACGGTAACATCTGACCGGCCGTTTTGTTTTGTCTCCTGGGCTAGGAAAACCCAAATGATGCAAAAGAGGGCAGTACAGTGTGGCTTCTGATGGGAATTTTTCCATACGCCCTTGAGTCTTCACTCGGCTATTATCACACTAAGGTCTGGATGGTGTGTTCCCACTGGTGTTATCTGTATGGTATTAGTTTTGTTGTCCATGGTGAATGACTCATTTGATGTTTGACTCCTAGGTACTAGTTAGTGTATTGTGATTCTTGCGAACCAGGTTCTGGAGCACCTGTCATGTGCTCTTCAGAGCATCGGCCGAGATTCCTGCGCACCAAGATCTGCAGCACCTGTTGCGTGCTCTTCAGAGCATCGGCCATGATTCTTGTGCACCAGGTCTGGAGCACCTGTCACGTGCTCTTCAGAACATCAGCCGTGAGTCTTTAGCACCAAGATCTGCAGCACCTGTTGCGTGCTCTTCAGAGCATCGGCCATGATTCTTGTGCACCAGGTCTGGAGCACCTGTCACGTGCTCTTCAGAACATCAGCCGGGAGTCTTGCGCACCAGGTTCTGGAGGACCTGTCACAGGCTCTTCAGAGCATCGTCCGTGATTCTTGCGCACCAGGTTCTGGATTACCTGTCACGTGCTCTTCAGAGCATCGGCTGTGATTCTTGCGCATCAGGTTCTAGAGGACCTGCCAGGCGCTCTTCAGAGCATCGGCCGTGATTCTTGCGTACCAGGTTCTGGAGGACCTGTCAAGTGCTCTTCAGAACATCAGCCGTGATTCTTGCGCACCCGGTTCTGGAGCACCTGTCACGTGCTCTTCAGAGCATCGGCCATGATTCTTGCGCACCAGGTTCTGGAGCACCCGTCACGTGCTCTTCAGAGCATCGGCCATGATTCTTGCGCACCAGGATCTGCAGCACCTGTCACGTGCTCTTCAGAGCATCGGCGAGGATTCTTGTGCACCAGGTCTGGAGCACCTGTCACGTGTTCTTCAGAACATAAGCCGTGATTCTTGCGCACCAGGTTCTGGAGGACCAGCCACAGGCTCTTCCGAGCATCGGCCGTGATTCTTGCGCACCAGGTTCTGGAGGACCTGTCACAGGCTCTTCAGAGCATCGGCTGTGATTCTTGCGCACCAGGCTCTGGAGGACCTGTCGAGCGCTCTTCAGAGCATGGGTCGTGATTCTTGCGCACCAGGTTCTGGAGGACTTGCCAGGCGCTCTTCAGAGCATCAGCCGTTATTCTTGCGCACCAGGTTCTGGAGCACCTGTCACATGCTCTTCAGAACATCAGCTTTGATTCTTGCGCACCAGGTTCTGGAGGACCTGCCAGGAGCTCTTCAGAGCATCGTCCGTGATTCTTGCGCACCAGGTTCTCTAGCACCTGTCACAGGCTCTTCAGACCATCAGCCGTAATTCTTGCCCACCAGGTTCTGGAGCACCTGTCACGTGCTCTTCAGAACATCAGCTGTGATTCTTGCGCACCAGGTTCCTGAGGACCTGTCACAGGCTCTTCGAGCATCGGCTGTGATTCTTACGCGCCAGGTTCTGGAGGACCTGTCTCGAGCTCTTCAGAGCATCGGCTGTGATTCTTGCGAACTAGGTTCTGGAGCACATGTCACATGCTCTTCAGAGCATCGGCCGTGATTCTTGCACACCAGGATCTGCAGCACCTGTCACCTGCTCTTCAGAGCATCGGCCACGATTCTTGTGCACCAGGTCTGGAGCACCTGTCACGTGCTCTTCGGAGCATCGGCCATAATTCATGCGCACCAGGTTCTGGAGCACCTGTCACGTGCTCTTCAGAACATCAGCCATGATTCTTGCATACCAGGTTCTGGAGGACCTGTCACAGGCTCTTCAGAGCATCGGCCGTGATTCTTGCGCACCAGGTTCTGGAGGACCTGTCAAGTGCTCTTCAGAGCAATGGCTGTGATTCTTGCGAACCAGGTTCTGGAGCACCTGCCACGTGCTCTTCAGAGCATCGGCCGTGATTCTTGCGCACCAGGTTCTGGAGCACCTGTCACATGCTCTTCAGAACATCGGCTGTCATTCTTGCGAACCAGGTTCTGGAGCACCTGTCACGTGCTCTTCAGAGTATCGGCCGTGATTCTTGCGAACTAGGTTCTGGAGGACCTTTCACACACTCTTCAGAGCATCGGCCGTGATTCATGCGCACCACGTTCTGGAGCACCTGTCACGTCCTCTTCAGAACATCGGTCGTGATTCTTGCACACCAGGTTCTGGAGTGCCTGTCACGTGTTCTTCAGAGCATCAGCTGTGATTCTTGCGCACCAGGTTCTGGAGCACCTGTCACGTGCTCTTCAGAACATCAGCTGTGATTCTTGCGCACCAGGTTCTGGAGGACCTGTCACAGGCTCTTCGAGCATCGGCTGTGATTCTTGCGCACCAGGTTCTGGAGGACCTGTCTCAAGCTCTTCAGAGCATCGGCTGTGATTCCTGCGAACCAGGTTCTGGAGCACATGTCACGTGCTCTTCAGAGTATCGGCCGTGATTCTTGCGCACCAGGATCTGCAGCGCCTGTCACATGCTCTTCAGAGCATCGGCTGTGATTCTTGCGCACCAGGCTCTGGAGGACCTGCCGAGCGATCTTCAGAGCATCGGCTGTGATTCTTGCGCACCATGTTCTGGAGGACCTGCCAGGCGCTCTTCAGAGCATCTGCCGTGATTCTTGCGCACCAGGTTCTGGAGCACCTGTCACGTGCTCTTTAGAACATCAGCTGTGATTCTTGCGCACCAGGTTCTCGAGGACCTGCCAGGCGCTCTTCAGAGCATCAGCCGTGATTCTTGCGCACCAGGTTCTGGAGCACCTGTCAAGTGCTCTTCAGAGCATCAGCCATGATTCTTGCGCACCAGGTCTGCAGCACCTGTCGCATGCTCTTCAGAGCATCAGCCATGATTCTTGCGCACCAGGTTCTGGAGGACCTGTCACAGGCTCTTCAGAGCATCGGCTGTGATTCTTGCGCACCAGGTTCTGGATTACCTGTCACGTGCTCTTCAGAGCATCAGCTGTGATTCTTGCGCACCAGGTTCTAGAGGACCTGCCAGGCGCTCTTCAGAGCATCGGCCGTGATTCTTGTGCAGCAGGTTCTGGAGGACCTGTCAAGTGCTCTTCAGAACATCAGCCGTGATTCTTGCGCACCAGGTTGTGGAGGACCTGTCACAGGCTCTTCAGAGCATCGGCCGTGATTCTTGCGCACCAGGTTCTGGAGGACCTGTCACGTGCTCTTCAGAGCATCGGCTGTTATTCTTGTGCACCAGGTTCTGGAGGACCTGCCACACGTTCTTCAGAGTATCGGCCATGATTCTTACGCACCTGGTTTTGGAGCACCTGTCACGTGCTCTTCATAGCATCGGCCATGATTCTTGCGCACCAGGTTCTGCAGCACCTGTCACGTGCTCTTCAGAGCATCGACCGTGATTCTTGCGCACTCGGTTCTGGAGCTACTGTCACGTGCTCTTCAGAGCATCGGCCATGATTCTTGCGCACCAGGTTCTGGAACACCTGTCACGTGCTCTTCAGGGCATCGGCCATGATTCTTGCGCACCAGGATCTGCAGCACCTGTCACGTGTTCTTCAGAGCATCGGCGATGATTCTTGTGCACCAGGTCTGGAGCACCTGTCACGTGCTCTTCAGAACATCAGCCGTGATTCTTGCGCACCAGGTTCTGGAGGACCTGTCACAGGCTCTTCAGAGCATCGGCCGTGATTCTTGCGCACCAGGTTCTGGAGGACCTGTCACAGGCTCTTCAGAGCATCAGCTTTGATTCTTGCGCACCAGGCTCTGGAGGACCTGCCGAGCGCTCTTCAGAGCATGGGTCGTGATTCTTGCGCACCAGGTTCTGGAGGACCTGCCAGGCGCTCTTCAGAGCATCGGCCGTGATTCTTGCGCACCAGGTTCTGGAGCACCTGTCTCATGCTCTTCAGAACATCAGCTTTGATTCTTGTGCACCAGGTTCTGGAGGACTTGCCAGGCGCTCTTCAGAGCATCGGCCGTGATTCTTGAGCACCAGGTTCTCTAGCACCTGTCACAGGCTCTTCAGAGCATCAGCCATGATTCTTGCGCACCAGGTTCCGGAGCACCTGTCACGTGCTCTTCAGAGCATCGCCCCCGACTCTTGCGCACCAGGTTCTGCAGCACCTGTCACGTGCTCTTCAGAACATCAGCCGTGATTCTTGCGCACCAGGTTCTGGAGGACCTGTCACAGGCTCTTCAGAGCATCAGCTTTGATTCTTGCGCACCAGGCTCTGGAGGACCTGCCGAGCGCTCTTCAGAGCATGGGTCGTGATTCTTGCGCACCAGGTTCTGGAGGACCTGCCAGGCGCTCTTCAGAGCATCGGCCGTGATTCTTGCGCACCAGATTCTGGAGTACCTGCCAGGCGCTCTTCAGAGCATCGGCCGTGATTCTTGCGCACCAGGTTCTGGAGGACCTGCCAGGCGCTCTTCAGAGCATCGGCCGTGATTCATGCCACCACGTTCTGGAGCACCTGTCACGTGCTCTTCAGAGCATCAGCCGTGATTCTTGCGCACCAGGATCTCTAGCACCTGTCAGAGGCTCTTCAGAGCATCAGCCGTGATTCTTTCGCACCAGGTTCTCTAGCACCTGTCACGTGCTCTTCAGAGCATCAGCCGTGATTCTTGCGCACCCGGTTCCGGAGCACCTGTCGTGCCCTTTGCTGAGTGTTGGCGGCAAAGCACGTACACCACAGTCCAAGGGGTGGAGTGAGACCCCAGCATGAGTCTCACAGGCACTCCCTACGTGTCGCTGTGAATAGGGCCCATATGGTGCCCTGGTACGCGCCCGCTGCACTCTGCATGTGCACTACAGTCTGAGGGGTCCTATCAGAAGCCTGGGTGCACTTCCAACACGTCGTGGTGTATGTGTACTGCCACTTAGTCTGATGTAAGCTGTAGAGTATGTGCACTGCAATCTATAGGAAATAAGGGAGTCTCCCCTAACCCATAGGTTCACATCCTGTGAGCTGTAATGTACAGGACCCGGTCGCCGCAAAACCCTTGTAGACGTCAGACACACTGCAAATACATCACACCTTGCTAAACCCAAATAAACACCCAGATGCACTGCAAGTGCCCCACAGTACATAGGATGTGATGGGTGACGGATATACAGGACCACTGACCTCAGTCTCACTGCTCTGCCCATCACTACAGACATTCTGACTCCTGTCACTCAATGTTAAGGCTCCTCAGCCACTGCCACGCTGCAATCTCCTGATTCTTAACTGCAAGCATCCTTCGCGGTTTAACTCACTTGTAAACACTATTGGGAAACCTTTTACATAAAAGAACTAGCATGACTGTTTTCCCCAATAAAACATTCGAAAATAAAGAGGATAAACATCTAAGCACATTATGAGTATGCAGAAAAGGTGCAAATTGTCTGTATTTGATTACACGTGGCACTTAAAGCACTGCAGTCCCCCTCCTGCCCCCTCCACCCTACCATCTGGGCCGCATCTCCTCTTTGGGAATTGAGGGAAGCTCCCCCCCTCTATTGGGGCCAGACATACCAGCTATTCCCGAGCCACACATCCGCATATCCTATCTTAATACCCGTTCCCTTATCAGGCATCAGACTGATATCTTCCTCTTACTGACTGCCGAGAACCCCGATATACTCCTACTCTCGGAGACATGGTTATCGGAGGACTCACTTCCGGACATTCTGGCGGCACTGCCCTCTGATTACTACATGCTGAACGCTAATCGACCAGGCGACCGTCATGGAGGGGGCGTGGCAGCAGTAATCCGGAAAAATTTACAACTCATTTCCACCTCCTCGCTTACTCTCCCAGCAGTCGATAATCTTGTGATCAACTTGGGCACGAACGAGGGTGCTATCACGCTCGTGGTGTTATATCGTCCTCCCCACTCCATGCCTCTCTTTCCCTCCTCCTTTGCTGAACAGCTGGACAACCTCACCACTTCTTCCACCCGTGTGGCCATCTTCGGGGACTTTAATTATTGGTTCCAGCATAAGGATGCTGGCCCCCAGGCCACCGAGCTCTTCGAGGCCTTATCGTCCCTCAACCTAAAACAACATATACATACCCCCACACATACCGGAGGTCACATTCTCGATCACATCTGGACCCACGGGATCAAACTCACTCACCCGGTGATCACTCCCTGCATCTGGTCCGACCATTTCTTGGTCGAGGCCACCCTCACCATCACTGGCCATATCAGGGTTCCTCCCTCAGAGGGCGGCTTGGCGCGAAAATGGAAGGCTGTAGACACCCAGGGCTTTCTTGACCTCCTTTCAAAATCGCGTCCTCCCCTCACGCCTGACCTCAGCACTGGCAAGCTGGCCAATGACATTTCCCACTGGCTGGTATCAGCCAGTGATGTCCTGGCCCCTCTAACTAAATTCCCTCGGTCCCGGCATAGTCAGTCCCACAAGTGGTACAATTCTAGCTTAAAACAGCAACATCTTGAACTTCGCCAACTCGAGCGCAGGTGGAGAAGAGACTATTGTGCCACGAGTAGGGATATCTACCTGGCCGCGCGTAATAAATACAAGAAAGCTATTATCGCGGCCAAATCTGCACACATCACTGACAGAATCTTCTCCGCACCTATTAAATCAAAGGAGATTTTTAAAGTTATTGGGGAACTTACCACTGACACCAGGACTCTTCCCACCCAGGCCCCCACTCAGGAATCCTGTAACGCCCTCAGCTCTTTCTTCGTGGATAAAATCATTATGATTAAGGATTCCATCACTGCCTCTCTTCCTGACGCTGATACCACTCCCGTCCCTCACAATACTTCCTCATTCTCACACTTTCCCATCCTTGACTCCGCCACCCTAGCGAAACTAGCCACCCGGGTCAAGTCCGGTTCCCCGGATGATTGCTGTCCCCCTTCCATCTTACGAAACATCTGCTTGTCCCTCCCCGAATGTATCCTTCCTTTGCTGAATTCCTCTCTTTCCTCGGGTACGGTGCCTGGCTCTCTCAAGGAGGCCGTTCTTGTGCCCCTTTTGAAGAAGCCTGGGGCTGATCCTTCGGTCCCAGCTAACTACCGACCCATCTCCCTTCTCCCCTACCTCTCCAAAATTCTGGAAGCCCATGTCACTGCCAGCCTCTCACAGTTTGTCGAAAGCTCGAACTTCCTGGAGGCCAATCAGGCCGGCTTCAGGCCCGGCCACTCCACGGAGGCAGTCATCTTGGCCGTGCTCGACACTCTGAGAGGCAATGCTGACAAGGGCACCCCCCAGGCCCTGGTATTGTTAGATCTGTCGGCCGCGTTCGACACGGTGGATCACAACATTCTCATCCGCCGTGTCGAACAAGCTGGCCTCCAGGGCCCGGCGTTGGCCTGGGTCCACTCCTTTCTGTCCGGCAGGTCTCAGTCGGTCAGTCTGGGTACCTTCCGTGGACCCAAAGTACCTTCCACCTGCGGTGTCCCTCAAGGCTCTTCTCTGTCCCCCCTTCTTTTCAATCTTTATCTTCGCCCCCTCCTTCTTTCTCTGAGGCAGTGGGACGTCACCGTCTTCAACTACGCTGACGACCTACAACTCATCTTCCCTCTCTCTACCCCCTCCGCTGTCTCTAACTTTCATGCTGTCATGTCTCACATTCTCCTCTGGATGAGTCAAAACCAGCTCAAATTGAACCCTTGAAAGACGGAGCTCCTTCTTCCAGGCAAGAGCTCCATCCATTGGGGTCCTCACTTCTGGCCCACAGGGCTTGGCCCCCCCCCCTGCCCCTGTGGCATCCGTAAAGAGTCTGGGAGTCATTATCGACTCCGAACTCTCACTCAAAGCCCAGGTGGGGGCGGTGGTCTCCTCCTGTATGCACCAGCTTCGCAGGATCAGGAAGGTCGCTTATCTCCTGTCCCCCGAAGTTCTGCTCCAAGTCACCCTGGCCTTGGTCCTTTCCCGCTTGGACTTCTCAAATTCCTTATATCACGGTCTGCCCAAAACCTTGCTCTATAGGCTGCAGATCGCTCAGAACCAAGCAGCACGACTGGTCTTCAGGACTCCAAAATGGCAGTCGGCCAAGCCTCTCCTTGCCAAACTGCACTGGCTCCCGGTCAATCTCAGGGCAGCCTTTAAGATCGGCTGTATAGTATTCAAATCCCTGACCGGCCCCTCCCCTAGGTTCCTGAAATCCCTCATCACTCCATACTGCCCCTCTCGCAATCTTAGATCTTCCCATCTTCATCTCCTTGTCACCCCCTCCTTCAAACTCGCGAGGGTTGGAGGTCGGAGTTTCTCACACCTTGCTCCTACACTTTGGAACTCTTTTCCCCTCTCTCTCAAATCTGCTAACTCACTCACTCTTTTTCGCAAATCTCTCAAAACTTGGCTTTTTCCCCAATCTGGCTAATCTTTATCTGCTATCTCACTGAAATCCCAATCAGCGCCAGGAAACTCACGGTGTCAGTGCGCTCTAAAAGAACTCCCCTAACATAACATAACATAACATAACACGTCCTATCAGTGGTTTTAAGAGATCATTTCTAACAGTGGAATGTGATTAAACACACAGAAAAAAGAAACCCGGCAGAGAGATCCGTCGTGACTGATAGAACAGTTCAATTTAATTTCCTAAAACATTACTTATATTTCAATATCTGGACAGGACGTGTTCCCTTCCGGTGTGCTCCGCTTCAGTAAGTCTACGTGAAGTCTCTTAAAGATGGCATATTCGAAATACATTCAATCTTCATACAATTCTCCTTCCAGAAAGCCCTAAAGACCCATCTTGTGGCCTCCAAGCAGCCACGGTGGGGTGGTCTACAACAGAGAACCACGTGCCAGCCATGAACATGAGCCAGCAGGGCGAGGCTTGGGGACACTATAAGGGTGGTTGCTATTCCCACCCCTATCCTTCTCTCCTTAGGGTCCAGGGCTCTCTTCTCCTCAGCTCCCTCCCCCCACCCCTTGGAAAGAGGTCGTACTTGTAAAGATAAGGCTGCTTACCCAGCAGAAGGCGTCCTGCTTTGTAGAGGTGAATCACGAGCCCGGCATCGAACTGGCCCTCAGCGACGAGGCCTGCCACTTCCGATGGGCACAGGACCCTCGCGGCATCCTTCAGGACACAGGTGTGCCCCGCCGCCTCCAGGTGAGTCCTGGATGGGAAGAGAAACACAGAAACATAAGGAGGCCTTCAGAGGCAGGGAAGGTGCATTGATGTTTCTTACAACAACTTCTCTTTACTAATCAAGGGCTTCAGGTCCTGAGGAGTCAAACCACAGGATGCTGCTCCGAGGGGAGTCAGCCCCAGAGACACTATCCCTCGCTGAGTGCAGGGACCCTGAGGAGCCGGTGCTTGTGGGAACAGTGTCCCTCACTCACCCGAGGGTGTCATGCTTCATCATAGGGCGGTGCTCCTCGGGCCAGCGCGGCTGTGCCCGGCGACCCCCCAAAAGGGCCCTTTGTCGGAGATCTTTTAATAAAGACGTTGGCTGAGCACCGCAAGACAAGGAATGGTGTGACCTGCAATCTGAAAAGATTGGTGAATGTGGGAAAAAATGAACTGTCAACCAGAAGCCACCAAATATTTCATGCGGTACCCAGAGTTGATGTTGAGATTAAAAAGAAGGCAGAGAAACGTAAGACATAATGACCTCTGTCTCTGCGAGTGAGAGTGTGAATCGGTTATCTACATACCCGTTAGTAAGCTCTGGTCTAAGTTATAGGTCAACATGTTTCATACTAAGGTAGTTGTGGAGAGATCCAGTGGCATTTCGTCAGGACCAACAGTATATGATGTGATGTAATCCTGGTAGAGTGGGGAGCGCTATAAGTCGAAGCCCCACTCCGTGCGAGGATGATAAGTTGCCGGCCGACATCTTACCGCCAACCATTGGCAAGGACTGTATTAATCGAGCGCTCGGTTTTTGATAACCCTCCTGAGTTTTAGGTCAAATCAATCTATCTAGATGTGAGGACGCCAACCAGAGCAAGACTTTTCCCCACTGGAAAGCGCCTACTACAACCTCCCCCAGTCCAGTCCTTGCATTAAAAAATTGTAGGACACACCATTCCTTGTCCTACGGTGCTCAACTGGCGTATTTATTAAAAGATCTCCGACAAAGAGCCCTCTCGCGATGCCCCTAAGAAACTGCTGCGCCGGCCCAAGGAGGACTGCCCTACAATGAAGCATGACACCCTCGGGTGAGTGAGGGCGACTGATCTCACAAGCACCGGCTTCTCAGGGTACCTACACTCGGCAAGGGATACGTTCCCCTCGGAACAGTATACTGGTATCCGACAACACTCAAGAAGCTTCTACAATTCTAGGGTTAGGGTACTCCGACGCCCAAGCAGTTGCACCTGACAAAACACACTCTCCTGAGCTGCTACTGCTACTGCTTCTGCTTCCCTTGTGCCCAATTATAAGTCCATCCATATTTCCTGAAGAAGAGCTATCACTGAAGAGTAATGGCCGATACAAATGACCACAAAGGAGTCGCCGTTACTCTTCAGGGTGGGGCCAATAGAGAATGCCTAGAAACGTTTAATTTAATGTACATTTATATGTGAACGTTTTCAAATTCCTAAACAAAAGCCTGAAAAAACGAATATTGTAAAAATATATATATATGAAATGCTGTTCCTTTCAGTTCGTTAGGGACATTTTGTTTGGACGAGAGCAGAAGTGGGCAGCAGAGCTACTCCCCACATGCCAGAGACAGCAGTACTGGGCCTCCTTCATGACAGACAGCAGAGCTATCCCTTGCTTAGCTGACATCGATCAAGCAGCGCAGCTAACAAAGCATGTGCTTAGTTTGCCACTGGCAGCAAAGCTATCACTCAGCAGTCACCCCTCACTTGCCTCCTAGCAGAGCCATTCCTCTCTTGTTCCAAACACCAGAGCTACCCCTCCCTTGCCACAGACAGCAGACAGAGGTATTCGTGAGGATTGATTCGTGAATGATAGGACAAACGTCACTCTTTCAGCTGACTGAGGTCTTGGCTGGTGCAGACACAATTAATATTTATTTCTTACCACAGAGAGCCAAGTTTACCTCAAAAGACCACAGACGGCAGAGCTATGCCGTGCTATGCACATCAATTCAGGGATAGGTGATTAACTGGGTCTTCGTTTGTTAATCTGTTTACATCCATCCATCCATCATGCATTGAGACCAAGTGCCTCAAAGGCAGGACTGTTTGGAGGAGACGGAACCAAGGAAATTGTCAGGATTGGCCGTAGCGGCACCTGCCTCACAAGTACTCAAACTACATCTCCCATGATGCCTTGAGGGGAGGAAGTACTTGAGGCGAGGTCGCGCATCGGCCAATGCACGTAATTCCGGTTATGAAGTTGTAGTCACTCTCGCTGAGGAAGAGAGCGGTCTGCCGGCAGGAAGCAGGACGTGCCTTCTTCGGTGTTCAGGAATCTAGAGTTGGATGGAGTCAACTATTCGGTGATTCACGGATGCGGTGAGCACTTTGGTCTCGAGGGATGTGCTTGGAGACTGTGCAGTTTTCTTTTAGTTCGATTGTTTGGGATCGTCATCAGGACATGGTTGTCTTTAGTAGTAGTGGTGAGCTTGCGTCCCGCCTCGCTGCAGCAAGCATCAACTGGATTCACTATGACAGGGACCTCGATTAACGCAGGTCCTATTACACGCACGATCAACACGATCACCCAGACGAACCTGAAGCCTGATCTCGGCGCTCGCATCTGCCCGAATCAAATCTGGCCAGGAAGACTCACCCCCACTTCGCAAATCCTCACCCAAGATCCACGCAAAATTGATCAGCAAGATGCCTTGCTCGCTTGCCTCTCTCCAGGGACCCAATGCCGCACATCCTCCTTTCACCATTACTCAGCACTACTACTAAAGACAACCATGTCCTGATGACGATCCCAAACAATCGAGGATCGAAACACCGTTGACTCTACAGCATATTAATTGGTGTATTCTCTACTGTGGCTGTTGCTTAATCGTAACTTGAACACCTAAGTCACTTGATTTGTTCCCTTCACCCATCCACCCACTGTATGATATCTCCACTTATGCTCACATTGAGATGTTCACGCTGTTCTTCTCAACACTTGCGTCGCTACTGTTCACTTGTACACCTTTTGAGCACCAAGTATAATTTCGGCTATCATATGATTTGTCTAATACAGTGCCTCTCCAACTGTATAAATATGACCCTGCATATTGTTCCTTTCTAAATACATTTTGAGTAACTACACAAGACCAATTGAGTAATTGTCTCCTTTATTTCTGTTCGTGTAATGGTTTCACATATATATGTAACTGCCTGCTGAATATTACCTGTTGGGATATTGTTCATTGTTCTATGCCCCCACACAATGACACCAGGCCAGGAAGTGCCAGTCACAGGCAAATGGAGCGCAGATTTGAGAGAAACAGAAACAGGACATGAAGTGCACCGGCCTGTCCCAAGTAGAGGACGACTGGAAATCTAAAAACAGGGCAGGTTTGTGTCCATCAGAACCAAGATGAGGAGCAAAGCACCGCAGAAAAAACCAAAGACAAAAACAGTGCTGTACAAAGACTCTGACACGCAACCACTTAAAGCACAGGAGGGTTCAAGAAAAGGCCCCCAAAAGCTAACACGTCACAGATGACAGGTCTGAACCCATAAACTGAACACACAACTGGTGTTCCCCTTGAAAGTCATTCTACACACCACATCCACCGGCCCCGTTCACACAGCCCGGAGGGAGGTGCGGGGAATGAGATTTTGATATCAATTTATGATTATGATAAATTTAATAAAGAATCCCATTCATCTGTTTGGACCGCTCGTATCTGTCATTGAGGAAAAGACCACCCCCGCATTGGTTAGACAAACCCCATTAACTGACGCCACTCTGAAGAACCACTTACAACTGATAAAGTTTTAAGAGTTTTATATAAAGTTAATTTGAATGCAATACAATCCACTCAGGATAAAATCTCAAAGTATACAAAATACAAAATCAGCTTCAATATCAGCCGCTTAAGCTTCGGTGTGAAGTGGTTCCTTCTGCGTCATCTGCAGTAAGATAAAAAATATCATCAAGTTAATCTGTCCCTACTCTATGCTACGTGACAACCCTACTTCGCAAGTTTCTTCCCTAAAAAGGTGTCAGCAGTTTGACTGCCAAAGAAGTTCAAACTCTCTTAGCCTCTAAAGGAAATCTTAAGTTTCAGAAGCAGTACCCTGTCTGCCTACCCATCCGCTCTCTAAGGGTCCTCGGCCTACTGCTCCCTTGCGCTCTGATCTCTCAGCGCATCTGCTCAAGGCATCTACCTTCGCCCTTGCTCTGAGCAATTCGTCTCGCTGTTCCTAATCTCCCAATTGCTCGTTGCTAATGGTTCTGCCCTCCTCCCCGGGGTGCTGTCCCTAAAATACACAATCACAGTGTGGGTGGAACGCCCCTTGACGCCCACCACGGACTTTCCCCGATGATGTCAACTTCCTGCTTCTTCCATTGGTCCACTCCTTGCGTCGTTCGTTAAGTTGACCTTTTTCTTAGATGTCATCTTCATCATCTCATCGTCGACTTTTATTGATCCTTTCAGATCGAGTATCATATGAATTTAGACAAGGCTTTAACTCTATGTCTCTTAACTTGACCCTGCTAGGTCCTGTGAATGGTCTTGTCAAAACATAGTCCACATTTAAAGTGTCTCTCCTCACGTTCAAGCAATAAGCTCCGTCCGGTATTGTCACCTTAAATCTAACAAGTGCTAGACTTCTCGGCTCTCACGTCCACATCAAGCTATTTACGACTTTTACAAGCCCACTAAATTACATACATTTGACTATGCTCCTTCGCACTCTTGACCAGTTAGGTTACAAACACAAATGACCTAAACTCTTCCAACATTCCTACAGAAACCCTCTACACAGTATAACCTTTGGCATACATTTATATACTCGTACTTTAGCAAATAGACTTAGTTATACTTGAATACATTTTACATCGGATATATATTACATAGAATACGATTGCGTAGAGTATAACTTATGCACTCTCCTTGGTTACATCGTCATGTAAGTTCCTTATACATTCATCCACGTTTCTCCGTTTAAAGTTACACACGTACACGAATTCTACTGTGCACGTTCTACATTTCCTAAGCATTTCTACATTACCCATCATGTATACGGGCCTTCTAAATCTAATGCATTTTAACATGTAAATACATTTACATTTCCTATACCATGTTATCACATTCGTTGGCTTTTATGTTATAATCGCCAACTTAACATTACGATATGCGTTTCATTCCTACGTTTATGACATATACGTCTAGATATGGCTACGATATACTTTGCATTCAAATTGCGCTCTCTCAGTTCCCCCCTTTGATGACTTTTAGGAGTCATCACTAAAAGCAATTTGAATACATCTCTTATACCGAACTAGTTACATCAGTTCCTCTTTTTATCGATTCAAGTGTTCTCAGACTTTTATACTGTTGATCTTGTAGAACAGCTAGTCTCCTTTCTTGGTCTCTCATCGATCTTTGTAACTGGTTCGACCTATACCACTTATACAATTTTACTAACCCTAATAATGTAATTATACAAATTAATACTATTAATACAGGCTTTAAAATATACCAAACTATACTTTTGCCTAGATTAGCAAACCAACTTCCAACCTTTCCCACTCCATTTCCTACTTTTTCCCAAACATTTACTTTTGATAAATCTTCAATTTCTTGATGAATCTGTGTAATGTTCTGTATGACTTTCTCAAGTGGTTTTGAATTATCAGGAATATAAGTACAACATTCCTGAACTTTCAAAGCTTTACAAACTCCGCCTTCTTTTGCTAATATCACATCTAAAGCAAGCCTGTTCTGTAAAACCATTGCTCTAATCGACTGCATCTCACCTTCTATTAACATCAATGATCTTGCAGTACTAGCAGACAATCTATCCACGACTGTCGCTAACCTTCTAATCTTAACATCGTTAAGAATCAAACCTAACAATGGAAACATCGCTCCAAATACATCTCCTACTACTTCTGCATCCCCTACTTCCCTTTTCGTTCTCCTCGAAGCCTTTCCTTCTATGATCGCTAAATCCTTTGCATGATATATTTTGAGGAAGACAATTGCCAAGTAACACGAACCATACCAATTGTCAGGCAGTTTTACATAGGCATTTCTCCCACATACAAAATACACATTCGGAATAGCTTGCATCCCTTTCATAAAATCTTTCGTGTAGTACTCTAGTTTAAAAGAGTGCTCGCAACTAACTTCACCTACAAATTCACTCTCATAATACGTTTTGCTTCGAGCTAAACATAACTTTCCTTTCTGCGTTCTATCCAAGGCTATTGGACCATTGCTACCTTTCTTTTTATGTGCCTTCTCTTCTTCTGTCCAATCTATTTTCCATTGTCCTGACATTTTTAGAATCTTCTGCCGTCTGCATCGGTCATCTACTTGTGCTATAAATCTTTTCTCTACTTCTGATACTTTGCAAGTCAGATTATTCCTACGCGCATATGATGTATCTAATGTGTCCCAAGGAAGAAAGAATTTAGCTAGTCTATCCTCCTTTTTGTAGTAGTCCCACTTATTCATCTGCTTATAATTCGGAACTTCAGGCAGTACCGAATCATAATTTGAAAAGTAGTACTCAAATCCTTCTCTACCATAAAATATACTAAGCAGTAAACTACATGTTATCCCATAAGTCAATGGGAGATGGTGATATCTAATGCCTTCGTCTACAGAAGCCGGCAATTGCATACAAACGTAGCAATCTTTGGCCTCCATGGCATCGATATATTCGTACAATAATTTGGCATATGCGTTTGACCTAAAGTTTCCCTGTGACTCGTCTATGTGTAATCTACGAGCTTCATTGGCAAGTAACGCCTTTTCACGTATAACAGTGCTCTCCTCCTTCTTTCCCACAAGAGCAGGTTTCAAGGTCGTTACAATTTTTACATTTGCTATTCTTTTATCATTCTCATGTCCTGTCATGTAAGATATCGTTACTACTATGATTATGAGGAATATCACTATTGCTATAAGTGTACCTACTATACATCTAGCTTTTCTGTTTGGGTTGCCGTTCTCCATGTTATCAAAACAGCGTACCTCGTTCTCTAGCGAAAATTCTCTTTCCAGTCTTTGGTTGCTTGTTTGCTTTCCCAGTCTTTAAAGTGCTTTTTATCAACAGATATCTTTTTCACCACAATGTCTTTTCTCTTCTTAGCAGCAGACAACCCTAGCCCTTCTCCGTCCTCTAAATGTAATCCCTATTTTTATTCTTCTTTCCACTCGGTGCTAGGTTATCTTCTTCTTTATAATATACGTACAAAAGTCTTTATGCATCAACAATTATTTTCGGACCTGCAGCTTTCACAACAATAATCAATAGTTCAAAGCGAATAACTTTTTCTTCTTCTTCTGTCATTTGCTGACCAGCTGTTGGAAACTGTAATCTTTTTAGCACTAGATCTTGAATTTTACTCAAACGTGGGGGTATGGGAAGTGTGAAAGTCAGTAACCCCTCAGTCTCGAGTCCAGGCGCCAACATCCATATCTCCACTGCCACAAATGGATCGAGATCGATTACTTTCACGCTCTTCACTCTCCCAGATTTCTGTCCCCAATACATCTGCTAGATAAGTCCACTCTGGGGTGGCGTACCTTCTGCAGGGCACGCGTACCCTTCTCGATCTTCGTGGACTCTCAGTTCCTGAGTCTGTCGTTTCTTCCTCCTGATCCGATTCTTCAGCGATAGGAGCAAGAGTTCTTTCGTTCTTTCCTTCCGAACTTGGCCTTTTCCTTCTCTCCGGCCAACTGGCTTCGTTACTCTTCGTCTTTCCGCTCCTTGTTCCAGGACCCGTCTCTTGGTCACTCTCAGTTTGTTCGATATCTGTGTCGGATTCCCAATTACTTTCTTCTCCTGAGGCGACTTCGGTCCCACTCGTGTCCTGACCTTCGTCGTCCTGTTCCAACACAGTTTCAGCTTCTTCGATCACCTCCACAGCTTGGCTTTCCCCCTCTATGGCTTCTCCGCTTCCCGCCGGATTCTCATCCGAGAGAGGAGCTGTGTCTTCTGGAGGTGTTGGCACTCTTCGGGTGTGTGAGGCATGTATCCAGTTTGGCAGACCTCCACACTTCACTGCGGTATTCGTGACAAGTATGACTTGAAATGGTCCTCTCCAACGCACATCTAAGCAGTTCTTCCTGACATGCTTCTTCACCAGGACCCAGTCTCCTGGACTCAGGTCGTGGCACAAGTCTTGTACTGATGGAACCTCTGCAGCCTGGACCTGGAGGGACACAGAATTAACGGCATCAGATAGTCCCTTGCAGTAGTCCAAGATCAAATCGTCTGTGATGTTCACTAGCGCTGCAGTCGGAACCGATGGCAATCTCATAGCTCTCCCCATTAGCACTTCATGTGGAGAGAGGCCTGTTCTTCTATCAGGTGTGCTACGTATGCTCATAAGAACTACTGGAAGTGCGTCTGGCCAACTCAGGGATGTCGATGAACAAACTTTAGCCAGTCTGGACTTGATAGTACTGTTAATTTGCTCTACGATCCCTGAAGCTTCTGGTCGATAGCTGCAGTGTAACTTCTGATCGATATTCAAAGCTGAACACAGCATCTTCACCACTTCGCTATTAAAATGAGTTCCTCTGTCCGATTCCAAAGAGGATGGCACCCCAAACCTCGGTATCAACTCTCTAAGTAACAATTTTGCTACTGTAAGTGTATCACACCTACGTGTAGGGTAAGCCTCAACCCATCTAGAAAATATACAGACAATCACTAAAACGTATCTGAGTCTGTTGCATGGAGGCATTTCTATGAAGTCAATCTGCATCCTATTGAAAGGCCCCCCAGACCTCCCAATGTGACTCAATGTAACTGGTGTTCTCTTACCCACATTTAGTTGCTGACAGATCGTACATCGCTGACACACTGCTTCTGCCGCTACTCTAAACTTGGGATTGAACCACGTTTGTCTGAATACTCTCACCATAGCATCTCTTCCTATGTGTGCTGATCCATGCAATTTCCTTGCCATTGGACTAACAAGCTCATTTGGTAATACTGCCCTTCCGTCGGCAGAAACCCAGAAATTCATCTCACTTTTTTCACACCCTGCTGTTTCCCAGCTCTTTTTCTCATCATTTGGTGCATTTTCCTGTACAGCTCTCAATTCATCCCATGTATCCACAGTGTCTAACAACATGGTCAATTCAGTTCTTTCCTGGATTCCCCCCACTTTTGCATCAGTGTGAGAATATCCCTGCTCTGCGCAGTAACGCGCTACTTCATCTGCGTATTTGTTTCCTAGTGATACAAAATCCACATTTTTTGTATGCGCAACACATTTGACCACAGCTATGGCCATAGGTTTTTGCAAAGCCTCTAACAGTAGTTTCACGAATTCTCCATTCCTAATAGGAGAACCCGAGGAGGTCATGTAACCTCTTTGAGACCATAACTGCCCGTAATCATGAACTACGCCGAAACCATACTGGCTATCGGTGTATATAGTGACTCGAAGTCTGTCGCCTGCTAGGCAAGCACGAGTCAAAGCCACAATTTCAGCTACCTGTGCGGAGTGTACTCCTTCCAGGCAAGCGGCTTCTATAACTCTGGTAATCGTGCATACTGCATAAGCTGCTCTCAGCTGACCGACATCGTTTCTTACGCATGAACCATCAACGAAGAAAATTTCGTCTGGGTCTGTCAATGGCTCATCTACAATATCGGGTCTCGGTTTGGTGCATAGTTCAGTCACATCAAGGCAGTCATGCTCTGTACAATTTTCATCGTCCACTTCATTCGGAAGTGGCATCAAGGTTGCAGGATTCAAGACAGAGCATCTCTTTAGGGTCACATTCTCGGCAGCCAGTATGACCTGCTCGTAGCGTGTGAGCCTGCTATTCGTCAGATGCTGAGTCTTAGTCCTGGTCATTAACAGTTCTACAGAATGTGGTACATACACTTCTAACTGATGACCCATAACTACGCTTTCAGATCGTTCAATGCTGACACCCGTTGCAGCTACGGATTTGAGACATCCGGGCAACGCTGCGGCTACTGGATCTAATGTAGCCGAAAAGTACGCCACTGGCCTGCGCGCATCTCCATGGACCTGAGCTAAAACTACTAAAGCGCATCCCTCTCTTTCGCAGCAGTAAAGCAAAAAAGGTTTAGTGTAATCTGGCATTCCTAAAGCCGGGGCACGACATAAGTCCTCCCTCAGCTGCAAAAACGCCATCAAACAATCTTTGTCCCATGGTACCGGATCACTTACTCCTTTGTGCGTCAGTTGTAATAACGGTTTAGCCTTCAGTGAAAAGTTTGCTATCCACTGTCGACAATAACCGACCATGCCTAGAAACATCCTGACTTCTCTTTGTGTCGTAGGCGCGTTCATTTTCATAATCGCCTCTATTCTATCTGGAGACACCTTCCGCTTTCCCTTTTCAATCCTATGGCCCAAGTATTGCACTTCAGTCTTACAATATTGCAACTTACTTGGAGACACCTTGTGTCCGTTCTCGGCCAAGTGATTTAACAAGGTGATGGTGTCTTCTCTGCAAGCTTCCTCAGTTTCTGACGCAACTAGGAGGTCGTCTATGTACTGGACCAGAACTGAATTCTTGGGCAGTACCAGACTCTCAAGGTTTCGTTTCAATAACTGGTTAAAGATCGATGGGCTCTCTGTATACCCCTGAGGGATACGACACCATGTTAAGACGCGATCTTCCAGCTTGAAAGCGAAAAGATACTGGCTCTCTTCGTCTAACGGTATCGAAAAGAAAGCCTGGCACAAATCTATCACGGTAAACCATTCAGCTTGGAACGGTATCTGAAATAATATCACTGATGGATTCGGTACCACTGGACAACATGAGACAACAATGTTATTAATCTTTCGAAGATCCTGCACTATCCTGTATTTTCCACTAGGTTTCTGCAAACCCATGATCGGGGAGTTACATGGACTTCCCACGATCACCTTCAGTATTCCCTGCTTAATCATGGATTCGATCACAGGCTTGATCCCTGCAATCGTCTCTGGCGTTGGCTTATACTGTGGTGTTCTTGGATACTCAGCATGGGGTCTTACCAAGATTTTTACCGGTTCCACTCCTTTGATCAATCCTATTTCTTCCCCAGTAAAATCCCATACCTCAGCTGAGACTTTCTCTCTCAAGTCTTGTGGAAGCTCCTCCACTGTTAAGGTAGGATAAAGTTCCACACACTCTTTTGAGTTTACGACTTTAAAATCAGCGTCCTCATCATTGGTCTGTACTTCTACTCCTTCAGGTGTGCAATGTATCGTGCAATTCAGTTTGCACAGCAAATCTCTCCCTAGTAAGCACACAGGACTAGAATCGCAGATCACGAACTGATGTTCGTCACTGTAATTCCCTATTCTTACTGACACTGGTTCGGTCAAGGGATTTGTCATCCTTTTGTTCGCAACTCCTACCACCTGTACCGTTTCTCCTGATATTGGCAGACCCGGGACTACCGCCGATCTCAACGTGGATCGAGTGGCCCCCGTATCCACCAAAAAGGTTGTAGGACATCCCGCTATTTCAGCCTCTACGTATGGTCCTCTCTGATCTACCTCCAAGGCGGCTCCTAGTGTACAATCTTCCTCCCTACTCGCCCGCTGCCCTGTAAGAGGATCAACGTAGTAGTATTCCTCTCCTCCTACAAACAATGGCATCTGTCTGTAGGTTTTCCCTCCGTTTGAGATGCGAGGTGGTTGAGGAAACGGGGCTCGAGGAGTCTGAGTCCCCCCTTTGACAAACTTGCCCTTCGGGACTGTGGCTCCCTTAACCACGTTGTTCTGAACCTCTTCCTCCTCCTGCTCTAATTCTCCTGACTCAACATTGTAAGGACACTCGCGTCGCCAGTGTCCCACCTCATTACACTGATGGCATCTTGTTGTCTTTTTCAGTGTCGCGATATCCATTCTCGGTCTCGGTCTTTCTTCCTCGTCTCTGCTCTGATTATTCTGTTTCTTTGCTTGCGTCCCTGTTCCCTGTTGCCGCTGTTTATCCTTTCCAGCAGCTTGCATTTGCACTAGCATTAACTTTTCTTTAAGCTTCTTTGCCTTAGAGTCTATCTCGTCACTACAGTACCTTGCGTATCTCAGAATCTCGTCTAAAGGTTTGTTCTGCCAACAGATCAGATGCTGCTGGATCATTAGGCATATTTCTGGTCTCAATCCGAGGACAAACTTTGAAACAAACTGTCCTATATCCTTGGGATCCATCACATCTAACCCGCTGTATTGCTTGAATGCTTTCAGCAATCGCTCGTAAAACTCATGAACTGTCTCTTTCGGCTCCTGAGTAGTTCGATCTATCTTTACCCAGTCTATGTCTTGCACCGGCACTTTCTCCTTTAGCCATGTTATTACCCTCTCGTACTTTTCCATGACTCTAACTGATGGACCATTCGTCCGGGTATCTCTCGGAGGCTCACAATTAGGCCATTCAACACTAAGCTTGCACGCCGTCCACAAATCTCCGGGTACTACGATATCGAACAGTGTGTTCAAATCGATCCACAGTACCTTCGAGATCTTCACGAATCTCTCTACCTGCTTATACCACTCGACGGGATTATCTCTAAGCTTTGGGAAGGAATTGGTGAATGCCGCCAAATCCCCCCTACTCCAGGGCACGTGAACGTAGCTTCCATTCGCGATTTC
The DNA here is from genome assembly GCF_964263255.1 of Lissotriton vulgaris. Taxonomy (NCBI): domain Eukaryota; kingdom Metazoa; phylum Chordata; class Amphibia; order Caudata; family Salamandridae; genus Lissotriton; species Lissotriton vulgaris. The sequence goes on along the minus strand of NW_028250619.1, from coordinate 513,586 downwards.
TCGCAAAGGGAAGGCTTCCATTCGCATCAAGCCTGTGTCCTGGGACTCCCCAAGCACACTCCGTCTAACGGAGCCCTTTCTGGACCATCTTTCCTCCCATCTATCCAGATCTCTCCAAATTCTGATACTTACGATCAATTCCCTGATGTGTACTTTCAGCGCGATCGTTCTGCGATCATCCAAATCCTGATCCGTGCAAGTTAGCCTATGGTTACTCTGTAAAGCCTTAGTTCGTGACAGGTCTACCATGTACCTGTTTGCCAAATTAGATAAGTTCTCATGAGCTGACCTCGCTCTTCGAGTAATATCTTTGGATAGGAACAGTATCTCATCTGGTGTATACGAGGCTAATCTCTCTAATGACACTGTACCATCAATCAATTCATCCAGATCTGCCTTCAAACTCATTACGTCAAGCCGTTTTGCTTTTATTTCCGCTTTCAGCATCTCAGCTCTGTGTTCTTCTCTCATATCTCTCTCACCTCCACTATGTGCCCTACGCCTGAGCACAGGTGAGTTATGAGGAGTCTTCCCCTCTTCTCTTCGTTCCCACCCCTCTAGATCCCAAGCCTTTCCATCTTTGCGCGGGGTATGGTGGAATAATGCTCCGTCCCCCAACCCTACGTTCCGATTTTTCGGCTCGGTTTCTCCAGGTGTGAGATAGGATCCACCGTTCTGTTCTAACCCATTATAACTTGCTTGTTGTCTGGTGTCGCTTAATAAACGATAGGGTCCTTCACGGCCCTCCATGTTCCCGTGATCTCTTTCGTGATCACCGGATGCATGGCGAGACGTTTCGCGACTCCCTATGTTTTCGTGACTCCGACCACTATCCCCGGATGCATGTCGAGACGCTTCGCGACTCTCCATGTTTCCGTGATTCCAGTGTCTCACATCCTCACCTGGGGCATGGTGTGTGCACCTGAAGGTATTCCGGTACTCCTGTGTCCTATGTTCCCCTTCACTGAAGGTGACGCGAGGCACTTCGCCACACCCTGCACTTCTATCTTCGCACATTAGCCTATTGCTGTTATCAGTAGGATAAGTATCTCTTCTGCTTTCTTGACTTCCTCTCTCCCACTCGGGGCTGCTTTCACCAGCTCCACAATGAGAGAGAATCCTGTTATCCTGCTCTCTCCACTCGGATCCCGTTTCTAAACTTTTATTCCGAGCCTCTTCGGCAGCGTCCCATTCTCTCAGGTATTCCCTTAATTCCTTATGGGTTTTCGGTTTAGGACCCCTCAAATCCATTGGTCCTCTTCGACCTCCCTGTTCTACCCTGGGACCCGTTGCGGAATCTAATGGGGTACTCCGACTTTTTGGTGCTCGTATTTGCCTGTGGGGATTCATTGTGGCATTCCTATTCTCCTCTTCTGCTCTTTCATTGTCCCATCGTGCCTGTTCCTCCTGCTGGACCCCTTCCGGGTTGTAGATTGACACAATAGGGCCTATGGTGACCGGGACCTGCAAAGCGTCCGGCATTTGGTATGACCTAGCGCATTGCGTCTCCGGCACCTTCTGGACCACAAATCTTCCCACTACTCTCTGTTCAGAACTAGTTTGGGGTATTTCCTCAGTCTTATTAGCGTCCCACTCTGTTACCGGGATCGACTTATATTCCCCCCACCTAGCTCCGTCCGTTTGCGGTAATATGGGACTCGCAAGTTCACCGCTGTATGGAGGTGGTCTGTCTGTCAATAGCCTCTCTATCAGATCCTCCTCCGACTCGCTTTCCTCATCTTCCTGTTCTATAGGTTTCCTTTCTCCCGTAGCCTCTATCATGGTGAACAGTTTGTCCGCTTCTATCTTCTGCACCCTCCATTTCTTGGCTTCCTCGTCCCATTTAGCATCCTGCACTGCCTTTACCGATCTTCTCACTCTTTCTTGGCGCCTCTTTACGCCCCTTTCGTGTGCTGTTCTAAACCACACACCAAGAGCTTCAAATTGTGTTGGCCTCGGTAGAGGTCTCATTGAAAGCATCGTCGCCTTCAGTTGGTTCAACACTTCTAATTTAAACGTTCCAAATCTTGGAAACGCCAGTTCTTTTTGCCCTTCAGTTAGCCTGTGCCACTCGGAAATCCATAATATCGAGTGTAAGCCTACATTTACTGCCATATGATATGCTGGTGTGCCTTCTGGTGGAGCTTCTTCTCCGACATATAAATTTCTCCTCTTCCTTTTAAAGATTTTTCCTAAACCCTTAAAACACTTCATTTTGATAACGTACGATATTTCTTTCTTATTTACGTCTTGATAACAACCACCAATCTCTGTACGACTCTCGCTAATCAGCCTATCCCAGCACAGTTCTATGCTAACCGACCAATCTCAGCGCGGCTCTACGCTGACGTTACTTCTATTTTCTTCAGCAGCTTCCCTCGTTTCTCAACTCGTTTCACGATTTCATATGCGTTTTCATTCATACACTGAAAAATGACTACTTCCGTCCAAGCGATCACTTTTCTCTGACTGTACGGCCACAGTCTAACTGTAATTGCTACCTCAACTGGCACAGCGTCTTTCCTCTTACGGTCGGACACTTGCCTCAAGTGATAGGTTACTTACACACAGTAAACGTACGACCAGCGTCCGCTACTCATTCACTCACACATGCGCTCCCCCTATCATCGGTCTGTCGGGAAATCAATGGTACCTCATGACCCCCTTTCAATGGTAGACAAATTACTCTGGGTGTTCGATACACCCGAACCACTTAAGTCCTCTGGACATAAGATTTCATCCGGTTGCGCGCGCTCACAACCTTCCCCCAATCACACTACAGGCATTCAACTCCGCTTGACATTACAACACAGGAACAACATAAAACACCGCAATCTTACAACGCATGACCCTTATACTCACTCTCGACCGATTCTGCTGCTTTTCTCTCGACGCACCATCAGCACCGTCTTCGGCTGCGATTCTTCTTCTGGTCGACGATGACTAGGGACCTTGGGGTAAACTAACCTGGCCTAGGTCGTCTTCCTCAAGAAGATAACCATCATTACTCTGCTACCAACTGCGGGGAATGAGATTTTGATATCAATTTATGATTATGATAAATTTAATAAAGAATCCCATTCATCTGTTTGGACCGCTCGTATCTGTCATTGAGGAAAAGACCACCCCCGCATTGGTTAGACAAACCCCATTAACTGACGCCACTCTGAAGAACCACTTACAACTGATAAAGTTTTAAGAGTTTTATATAAAGTTAATTTGAATGCAATACAATCCACTCAGGATAAAATCTCAAAGTATACAAAATACAAAATCAGCTACAATATCAGCCGCTTAAGCTTCGGTGTGAAGTGGTTCCTTCTGCGTCATCTGCAGTAAGATAAAAAATATCATCAAGTTAATCTGTCCCTACTCTATGCTACGTGACAACCCTACTTCGCAAGTTTCTTCCCTAAAAAGGTGTCAGCAGTTTGACTCCCAAAGAAGTTCAAACTCTCTTAGCCTCTAAAGGAAATCTTAAGTTTCAGAAGCAGTACCCTGTCTGCCTACCCATCCGCTCTCTAAGGGTCCTCGGCCTACTGCTCCCTTGCGCTCTGATCTCTCAGCGCATCTGCTCAAGGCATCTACCTTCGCCCTTGCTCTGAGCAATTCGTCTCGCTGTTCCTAATCTCCCAATTGCTCGTTGCTAATGGTTCTGCCCTCCTCCCCGGGGTGCTGTCCCTAAAATACACAATCACAGTGTGGGTGGAACGCCCCTTGACGCCCACCACGGACTTTCCCCGATGATGTCAACTTCCTGCTTCTTCCATTGGTCCACTCCTTGCGTCGTTCGTTAAGTTGACCTTTTTCTTAGATGTCATCTTCATCATCTCATCGTCGACTTTTATTGATCCTTTCAGATCGAGTATCATATGAATTTAGACAAGGCTTTAACTCTATGTCTCTTAACTTGACCCTGCTAGGTCCTGTGAATGGTCTTGTCAAAACATAGTCCACATTTAAAGTGTCTCTCCTCACGTTCAAGCAATAAGCTCCGTCCGGTATTGTCACCTTAAATCTAACAAGTGCTAGACTTCTCGGCTCTCACGTCCACATCAAGCTATTTACGACTTTTACAAGCCCACTAAATTACATACATTTGACTATGCTCCTTCGCACTCTTGACCAGTTAGGTTACAAACACAAATGACCTAAACTCTTCCAACATTCCTACAGAAACCCTCTACACAGTATAACCTTTGGCATACATTTATATACTCGTACTTTAGCAAATAGACTTAGTTATACTTGAATACATTTTACATCGGATATATATTACATAGAATACGATTGCGTAGAGTATAACTTATGCACTCTCCTTGGTTACATCGTCATGTAAGTTCCTTATACATTCATCCACGTTTCTCCGTTTAAAGTTACACACGTACACGAATTCTACTGTGCACGTTCTACATTTCCTAAGCATTTCTACATTACCCATCATGTATACGGGCCTTCTAAATCTAATGCATTTTAACATGTAAATACATTTACATTTCCTATACCATGTTATCACATTCGTTGGCTTTTATGTTATAATCGCCAACTTAACATTACGATATGCGTTTCATTCCTACGTTTATGACATATACGTCTAGATATGGCTACGATATACTTTGCATTCAAATTGCGCTCTCTCAGAGGAAAGGGGTTCTGTTGATCTCACTGCCTTCCCAAAGGAAGCAAGAGTCAGCACGAGGAGCCGTGGGGTGCAGGCAACGAAGGAAGATTGGGGTGAGCAGGAAAGGTACGATAAAGTCCCTTTGCCGTGATGCTAGATGCCGACATCTTCTGACAGCCACAAATGCTAAAACCATTTAATGAAAAGCTGCAATTTTAGGATTGGGAACTTTAGGTTAAGAGAATACAAATTGGAAACATGAATCTCGACAGACTCAGAAATGTCTGTCAATTGCTTCTCTGCTTTCCAGATTCACATGTTTGAGTGCGGGTGTGACCATCTTCATGTGCTGTGACTGCTTCCTCTTTATTTACTGCTGTTCCCAAAAGTTTCGATAGCGCCATGAAGCCCATGGGCGTACGTGCGCTGAATAAATTAAATTTAACATAACATAACATTTAATGTCTATATAGGAACACTTTGCCATAAATGTATGCTTATGTGCGTCGTCGCAGAGGTTTCATTGATCAGTTTGGAAATAAACAAAAATTTACGCTGATGAAGGTACAGAAATAGAGGTCGCACATAAAGATCTTTTTCCCTCTGAAACCACGGGTGAAGTGGCTGGGGCACTAAATAAAGTTACAGGCACCGCTGTAATTTGGATACAGAAATCACCTCCGTTTATTAAACCCACAGATCACAAGTGGCAGAAGTGCCCTTAGCAAAGGTGCAGACAGAGAAACATGGCAATGTAACGCACTCCTAGTCTCAATTATCCTTCGGAGAGTTTGTCTCGCCCCCACTTCCCGCACTCCCTGACCATGTACAGTTCGAGCTGGCCCTGTGCAGTTAAAACACTGACCATTCAAGTAACTCACACCCCAAAATTAACTCTTACTGGTGCTGCAGGTTACATGATCTTGTTATATAACTTGATGGCACAAAAATGACACTCAAAGGCCCTACCAGGTTTCCATCTACGCCCAATGGGTCACACCCGGATGTTGCCAACAAGCGCTTAATGTAGCTTTGATGGATTTTAGCCCTCAACACCCTATCTCCCAGATCTCACTGACATACTCAACTTCCTCAAAATCACTTCTTATGAAGATTACGTCTTCCCGTCATTCGTCATCAAAGCGCTTTCTCTAGGGATGCTGTGTTACCCCTACTTACAACTGTCAATCCCTCCCTTACTCAAGGTACCAGAAGCTCCCAAGCCCGGCCAGATCCTCCCACTCCTAAAGAAACCTACTCTAGACCCTGACACCCGCGCCTAATACCGCTCCTTCACTCATCTACCACCTATCGGCAAGATCAAGGTAAGAGCAGCCGACGTTCGTCTCCGATACCGCATCAGTGCTAACATCTCCTGCACGACTACCAGTCTGGCTTCAGATCACGCTGCAGCACGGAAGCCGCTGCCTTACATATTGTAGACGACGCCTTCTTGTTCACAGATGAAGATGACCCCAGCTATCTGATATCGCTGGACCACTCAGCTGCCTTCAACATAGGCACCATCCCACCCTCATACGCACCCTGGAGTCTCGAATGGGGTTCACCAGCAATGTTCTTCTCATACCTTTCCGACTGTCACCAGTTTCTTCACACGGGCTCCTGCAGGTCTCAAGAGCCCCATCACCTGAGGGGTACCACAGGGCGCCATGCCGTCTCCTATCATACATAACCTCTACATGGAGCTGCTGGGTGATAACAGCATCAAGATTCACACGTTTGCCGATGATGCACGACTGTACTTGAAAGCCTCCTCCGCTTCAGACATCCAATGCCTTGAACACCGCCTGCTCATCCTCCAGACCTGGATCTTTAGCGCCTCCTGAAGCTCAACGCAGTGAAGACACAAGTCCTATTGTTTGCCAAGAACAATAAACAAGATACTGTGCAAACCTGCCTCAATTACAAGACCACAGAAAGCTTCAAACTCCGATTTTCACTGATTGCCGTCACTGGGATTCACCCTGAAGACCAACGTCACCCTCAAAGAACTCTCAGCCAAAAAACAAAGATGGTCTGGGACCAGCTCTCTCTTCAGAAGAAGTTCAAACAATTTCTTCAAGAAATCGACTTCAGAGCTGCCTCTCATGCCATGGTAGTGTCCTAATCCATTGGCTCCCAGACCCCACGTCTACCTGCTGCAGCCCGCCCCATACAGGGCCTGAAGATATATGATCAACCCCCCATCCTGATGGAACCCCATTGGCTCCCAGACCCCACGTCTACCTGCTGCAGCCCGCTCCATGCAGGGCCTGAAGATATATGATCAACCCTCCCCCCCCATCCTGATGGAACCCCATTGGCTCCCAGACCCCACGTCTACCTGCTGCAGCCCGCTCCATGCAGGGCCTGAAGATACATGATCAACCCCCCATTCCTGATGGAACCCTATCGGCTCCCAGACTCCACGTCTACCTGCTGCAGCCCGCCCCATACAAGGCCTGAAGATACATGATCAACCCCCCCATCCTGATGAAACCGCATTGGCTCCCAGACCCCACAACTACCTGCTGCAGCATGGCTCATGCAAGGCCAAGTATAGTGCTCCCAGAATGCTCTTTGATTAGATGCAAATATTTGCGGAAGCTTGCAAGCAAGATTGAGGATGCTTTGTTTTCAAAATAAAATGTTCACAAAAAAAGGCAAACACATTTCGCTAAATTACTGTCAAATTTTTTGTATCATCTCTTTGTGGCATCATTTAGAAAAATTTGTTGATGTATGATAGTATTTCCTGAAAATATTCATAATGGAAAATCAGTGTAAGCAGTTTTAATAAGATTATGGGAAACATAAAAATAAACAAGCATTGATAAAGTCAGTGGGTCTGAAATTGTTAGTCAGCCTTTTGGTTTTGCCAATGCGTGACTTGTTTTGGCGTGGTTTTTGTAAAACCTTATTAGTGTGGGAGCGGCCAGGTCCTCACCATTATAACAAACATTGGCAAAAGCAAAAATAGTTTTGATCTCAAAAAGCACACATTGCACAGTAAATCCTGGAACTGAACAAAACGGCTGTGTGTCGATATGCTCCTTGTGAAAGTACAGAATGCTGTCACTCACAGTAAAGCTAGCCGATACAGAGACAGAATTTTAATAAACACAACAGGTCATAGTTAACACCAGACCTAATTTGGGACCCAATTATTAAATAAAGTCTCAAAAGTGCACCCATGTCCTTGCATTAGGTGTAGATATACAGCGTTTGTGAATTCACAAGACTTTACAGAAGTAGACCAAGAAATAGTACTCCTAGAAAAAAAATGTGTGAACTGCATTTTAGCATGAGCAAATATGCAGGTGTAGATGTGCTCATGCAAAAACCTGAGTCTTTGCAAGTTCACTTTCCCTCAAACCACTTTCTCCCAATCCTGGAAGAAGGCACTGACAGACACTCCAACCCTGGAACGTTTGCTTACCATTACCTTAAGCCCCAGTCTGTAGATTTGTGGAAATGTGGCAACATAAGGGAATTGATAGTACTCAAACCCTACTATGGTATGGTCCCTGGCATAAGCAGAGAGGCTATACCGGAGCTCTTATATAATGGGACTGCTGCCATAATTTGTTGCCACATTACATGGCACAAATGGGACAAGTGGAATTTGTTACATGACAAGTAGAGTTACAGAGCAACCTGCCCCATGGACAGGTAGATATTTTATTAAATTCCGCACCCCTGAAGGCCGATTCATCTCCTGTGAAAGAGATCACAATAGTCCTGGTCAAAGATGGAATTAAGTTAGAACTGAACTCCACCCTGGATTTGACACAAGGGAATTCATTAGGAATCATAACCCCCTTAATGTCTGATGAGCTCAGCACGACCAGCAGAGCCGGCGGATGGAGACTTGAAAATTCTTCATCTATTTATTGGGTCCCGACTCCGCCAAAGAGATCTACAGAATCATGTTATGATCGTCTCTTCCACTGAGGTCTGTGTGGAACTCTTTTCCTGCAATGACCATGAATTGCTCTGAATCTCTGTTCTAGATAGGTCACACCCATTCATTGAAACATGAAGGTGTTCCCTAAATTCAGGAGCTAAATGGTTCACACTTGAATCTGCGAAATGATCATTGATCAACAACGCTGTCACTGGTTGATTCCGGCACTCCTTTACGTTCAGATTTGATGTGGCTGATAAGGGATCCCCCGACGCATGGACCTGGGACCTTAAGTGCCCTGGTCCCTCATGCTGTTGCAACACTTTTGTCAAGTTTAGGATCTGATCTGGAGATCCTTATCGGAGCTTTACCGTGTTCTGCTCCTCTCACTAAATTCCTCCAAAATGGGCCCAAAGGAGCTCAGCCACAAATTCACCCATGTCTTGCTTCCTCCTGTGTGGCTTAAGTATACCACATGCATGTGCTCTGCAGAGCCCCAAGCAGCCTCACTCCTGCTCTGTGGTGGGAAGGCAGAATTGTCCTCCTGGGAGGAAGTTTTCCAAAAGAGACCCGTCAAGGTCGCGCCTGCAAGCCTCACTGACCCGAACCACAAGCCACACCAATCAGAGCTTCGAAGCAGACAGGTGTACCCGGAACAGGTATAGAAAACCCTTTCAGTCTTAATGCACACCACTGGAAAACAGGATTCTAACTGGTGTAAAGGAAATGTAATGGTGTTGAGTACTGTCATTTGAAGATCTAAAATACAGAGCTGAAAGAAAAATGCAAAAAGGAGAAAGAATGTGAAGAAAATAACCAATGGCAAAGTAAATTATCCCCCCAGCTACTCTGACACGAAGGTGTTTTTCTATTTAGGTAAATGTGCACAGGATCACCCAAAACGCAGTCACAGGTCAGCTCACCACAAGATGAAATGGGCTGGCCCACTGCCACGTGCTGTATGCTATGGTGAGTGGAAGTAAAAAAGAGAAGGACAGCAGAACCGACCAATGGAAGAAGGCTCCGCTCTGTATTTACATGTATTATTTATTTGTGATTCTTTATAATTAAATGAGGCTGGTAAACTATCAAAACTGGCTTTAGGCCAGACCTAAAACAAGAAGTTCAATCAATTTATCCCTCCTCTTTGCTCTTTAATTGTTTTCCTGTTGAGACCTAGCTGTTTGGCTGGTTCCCGGTGGCGCTACCTGATAGCTAAAGAGGAGATGGGTTGTGGACTTCCCCCTCGGCCAGACTTTGGGCTGACCCTCCTACGTCTCTCCATTCTATCTACCGCCTACCCATTTACCCCATCCCCTTACCCTTCTAAGCTCCATTTATTTTGTCTTGTACACTCTTGAAATGTTTTTTTAGTAACTGACGTAATGTGTAACTGATGTAATTTTGTAATTTCTGGGGAACCTTATGTAAAGCGCTCTGATACATCCGGGTCTAGCCAGCACAATGTAAAACTCTCAAAATAAAAATAAATAAATAAATCATCAATCAAAGTGGATTTATAGTGTGCTACTTACCACCTGTGAGGGTATCCAGGTGGTGCGAGGGGGGTGTAGAGGGGTGGGAGGTGCCGTAGCTCCAGGCCATCAGTTGGACAGCCAGGTTTTCAGTTTCTTCATGAACTCTTAAGGTGTTGGGGCGGTTCGGAGAGGGAAATCGTTCTAGTGTTTAGTGGCCACCTGGGAGAAGGTGTGGCTGCCGCTTGTGCTTCTGAGGGTGTGCGGGGTGTGGGCAAGATAAAGGGACACGTAGCGCAGCTGCCTGGTGCGTTGGTGGAAGTTTACTCTGTTGTTGAGGTGGATTGGTCTGGTGTTGTGGAGGGTGTTGTATGTGTGTGTACCATGTTTGAACCGGCATTGTTTGTTAGTGGGGAGCCAGGGCAGTGTTTTGAGGTGGGGGTTATGTGGGTTCACCTGGGTAGGTCGAGGACAGGCCTTGCTGCTGCATTCTGAATGGTCTGGAGCCTGTTTAGCTTCGGGAAGTGACCCCCGCATATAGGGCGTTGCCGTAGTCCAGGCGGCTGGTAACGCGAGCTTGGATGACGGTCTTTCTGGTGTCCGTGGGGAGCCATTTGACATTTTCTTCAGCATGCAGAAGATGTGGAAGCGTGCGGAAGAGTTGTCATTCACCTGTTTCCTCATTGTGACCTTGCTGTTGAGTACGATGCCAGGTTTTTAGCGTGTCCGTGGGTGTGGGGGGAGGGGCGAGTTCAGCTGGCCACCAGGTGTCGCTCCTGGGGGAGGTGGTGCCTCAGAAGAGGAGTACATCTGTTTAGTTCAGCAGCACTAAGGTCTCAATCTCATTACAATTCAACAGATGTGACCAGCAAACAAGGCACACTGCCATGAAAATTCTCATTAATCTCAATTTCGATTTAAACTTCATATTATGGAAGCTGTTTTGTTTAGTAGAGTCGCTCAGCTGAAGAAATGATTCTTAATTTTATAGTACACCTACTCCCTTCAGTTTATTAGCAATTTCCGCAATTCATTTAAGGCTTCACATATATTAAATGATTTAATTTGGCACTACGTTAACTTTCCTAAACAGTTTTATTTGCTCTTAATAAAACAGTAGACGAGGTAGAACTAAAGCTGCACATCGCAGCCCCAGCAGAAAAAAAATGCAAGCAGCAACAAGAAGTAAATACAAAGCTTGTCTACCTCTCTTACCATCCATAACCCTGGCCAAATTAAGCAGAAGCATCAAACTCAGACCTGTCCCTGAAATGATGAAACAGTCTCTTCAAGAACATGGGATTTAGAATAAGACAGGGGAGGGTTTCTTGGGTCTGAGGGTCAGAGGAGATGAGGTAATGTGACCACACTGCAGTCTTTGAATGACCCCTTCTCCTGATCTGCAGGTATTGGGGCCATCCACAGGACCTATAAAAAGCAATGTCTTCCCGCAGTGTGTGCTAGAAGCCGCTTAATGTGGACTCACTGTGGGAAAATGTAGAAGTATTCAATTTTGACCACAGGTGTTGGGCTATTTCTCTAGATTCTGTTGCTTGCAGGGAACACCTAGTAGTTTCAAAGTTTATATTTACAAAAACAGCGGCTCCCGCCTATTAAATACCAGCTCTATATTCAAGAAACCTTGCAGCCGCCTGAATCAACAAATTCAGCAAGGCCTCCAGGGTTCAGGGGTCTGGGTAAGTCAATACGAATGATTACTAAGGAGGTAGTCGATGGACTTGTGTTCACGTGAGACAAGATGGTAGATCGTCTCTCGCAAGCGAAGCGCCGGCTGAGACAGAGTTCTTCTAAAGTCAACATTGAGATGTAGGACACCAGCGAGGAGTCTCTACAGCGGCACTCGAATAACAACAATCACAGTTTCTGGTACTAAAACTGTCGCTGTGACACGTTCTTGACCACTCTAGGTCGTGGGCCACGCTTTACGTGGACCACTGGTTCTACAGACTCTTCCTTGGTGTAAAGGTTGCGGCCAACGCGAACAAGACAGACCTGCATCTTGGAATCAACTGGTCACAGTCAGATGTTTCTGGTTCTGTGGAGGAGCTCTCAGTTTCTAGCGCCTTACAGTCAGGTTTCAAGGCACCAGGAAACTTCATAGGTCTGGAAGTCAGGATCTCTCAGTTATGCCTAAGATATTGTGGGTGGCCTCGGGGGCCTTGTTTCTCTAGTGCATCATGAGGGGCATTGTGGGGACCCGGGCCAACCCAATGTCCACGTGGCTACTTTTGTTACAAGTAGCGTAATGCAAAGCACTTTGATTTACAAGCAGAGCAAGCGATCACAATCACTGGCACTGGTGCAAGGCTAACAGTTGTGGGACATCAATGCCATACTACGTAGACGTCAAACAGGGGACCCCCAACTATTTTTGGTCCAATACATGGTGGACCATGCTTGAAGCCTCATCAGGGCGGTAGGTTGGATGGCCCACAGGGGATGTGGGGAGAGATCTGAAATCTTAAGAATTTGCTAGTGAAGTGGGACAGCCACTCAGTGTCCCTAGTCCATGCTGCCCACCTGCACATGCCGTAATCTTCTTGTCAGCCTCGTCTAAAGCAGAGATGACCCCAGTTCATGACGGAGAACTTCTAGGGCAGCAATGGAGCTGGTGTTGTCATCTTACTGGGGCATCCTTTGGTCTACAAACTCTTCAGGCTGGCTGTGGCCTAGGAAGGCTGTCACCACAGCTTGACCATAGGTGTTGGGGAGGGTGGGGTGGGGGTGACAGGGAGTACCGATGGCAATAAGCCACACAAACTTCAAAAACGCACTCTACAGGTCCACAAATGTATCTGGGTGTTGCTGTTTGAAGAAGTAGTTGCAGAGGCCCCATACATATATATATATATATCAGTAAAGGTGGATAGGAGTGCAGTGCCCAATCTGCAGGAAGCATGGCTTGAAAATATACGCTGAATAGAGCTGAGAACTGGGCATGTTTACAAGCTTCTAGTTCAAGGGCCAAGAAGTATCAATAGGGAGCAACGAGCATGATTTCTAGAAAAGTACCAGTCCAAAAACAGAAAACAGCCCCTGAATTGATTAGGCGGGTTGCCAACAGAGGCTCAAGGTTGTTAAGAGAATTATTGCCTACGGTTCAAGGATAAAGCAAAACCAAAGGGGATGATGGACGGAGCGTTGACAATACAAGCACTCACCCCCAGTCAACTGATCTGGGTTTAATCCATCACCGTTCTTTAGCTCACTCCGCCACCCCAGTTCAGACATGGCCATATGCAAATCAGTCTGACCCTGTGCCTCATGGGAACAGTCCAGCCCGAACTGCCAAGCCATGTCTTCCCTGGACCGGAATCAAGCTTCTCAGGACCGGTTCAAGGATAGCCAGAAGCAGGCACACCCCTCTTGGGTGGACTCTGTAGATGCCTCTAGCAAGGAAACGGAAGGTTGGATGAAGGGCAGTAACGTAGCAGGTTATGATGGGCTGTACAGTTTCTTCATGAAGGAGCACACCTTGAGTAACTGCTTTACAGAGTTGCCCCAGCTCCTGACAGATTGCAAGGTCACTGTGCCCAGAGAGCTTGGAAGGAAGATGACTTCTGGATCAGCATCAGAGTACCCAGGAGTGACTACATGAAGGGTGGGTAAGCATCAGAGTACCCTGGAGTGACCACATGAAAAATTAGACCTCACTGCCTTAAACAAAGCCCTATGCTTCAATGTCCCTTCAGATGAACTTAATGTTGAAACTGCTGCTGAGACCACGCAATCTTGGCTCTCCAAAGCCATTGATTTATGTCTTCCTTTATCTCACAGGAAACTTAACAATCATCACCCCCCTGCCCCATGGTTCAATGACTCCCTTAAAACTGAAAAATCTAAATGCAAAGCGCTGGAGCGGAAATGGCGGAAAAACTATCTACCTGAGCTAAAATCTACTTACATCAAGGCCAGAAATAACTATCACACTTCGTGTATTAAAGCCAAAGCAGCCTATGTTTCCAAAACTATAACGGAAGCCACTAATCGCTCAAATACGCTCTTTGGCATGGTTAAAGAACTGGCAGGAGCCAAAACAGTTGTTACTCCCCGACCTTTAAACAACAACCAATGCAACAATCTTGCACAATTCTTCAGAGGGAAAATTGAAAAAATTATTTTGGAAATGACTGTTCCCAACTCAGACAACAGCTCCCCCACTAACCATGAGGACACTGTAACCCCCTCTGTTCTTACGGACCATCTAGACTGTTGGCCGCCTATAGATATGGATGAACTGAAATCCAGTCTTGATAAAATCAAATCAGGATCACCCAATGACCCCTTACCTATTACCATCATAAAACAACTTGATACCCCTCATCTGCAGGTAATTCTGAATACGCTAAATGCCTCACTCTCACAATCCATCGTACCAGCCCGTTGGAAACATGCACTCGTGACCCCTCATTTAAAAAAGCCTATGGCGGACCCCGAGATCCTGGCAAATTACAGACCCATTTCTCTCTTACCAACCTTCTCCAAAATACTGGAAAGACACGTCCACTCACTACTTTCACACTTCACTGAAAATAACAACTCTCTTCACCCTTCCCAGTCCGGTTTTCGAACCGGCTACTCTACCGAGACAGCATTACTAGGAGTCACAGAGAAACTCCGTCAACTCTTAGATGACGGCCAGACAGTCGCACTGATTCTATTAGACCTCAGTGCGGCGTTCGACACCATCTCGCACAAACGGCTGGTGCACACGTTAAAAAACTCAGGTATTGGTGGTTCGGCACTTGATTGGATCACTTCCTTCCTGGATAGTCGCACTTTTCAAATTATGTCAACCACATCCCGCTCCCAAACCTACACTGCACCGCACGGAGTTCCCCGAGGCTCGATACTCAGCCCGCTATTATTTAACCTTTATGTTAGACCTCTTGCGGATATAGCTGACCAAGCTGGACTAACTCTTTTTACGTACGCAGACAACTCACAAATTATTTTCGCCCTCACTAACTCCAATCCCCTGGCACCCTACGACCTCAAATTAGGTCTCAGTAATATTTCCAATTGGATGACAAAGAACCAGCTGAAACTTAATGGTGACAAGACCGAGGTACTTATCTTGAGCAAACAGGAAGACCTTTGGAAGCTTTCTCACTGGCCCACTCAAAAGGGTAACCTCCCAAAACCGATCAGTCACATTCGGAACCTGGGCGTCATTATTGACGATACACTGCCTATGCACCAAAATACAGTCAAAGTGAGGGCACTCTGCTTTACCATTCTAAAATGGCTTAAGAAAATCATATGGATGTTGCCCGTCTGCACTCAAAAAACTGTAGTTCACGCACTTATCACGTCAAGACTTGAATATGGCAACATTCTCTACCTGGAATCAAACAAAGTCGTGGTCCCGAGACTGCAGCTAATTCAGAACTCAGCTGCAAGGCTACTTTGTAAAATTCCTAAGACCTATAGCATCTCTGGGTATCTCTGAGAATTACATTGGCTCAGGGGGGAGAACCAGATCAAGTTCAAAGCCCTGAGCTACATGTTCAAAATAAAGGCAGGCACAGCTCCTCAATACCTTCAGGCCTTAAATCGCCCCTACAAACCTTCCCACTGTCTAAGATCTGAAACTCTGGGTAACTTTTTTGTGCCTAGGATCAAACTTTCTAGAATGGGGGGGAAGATCTTTTTCTTTCTTGGGCCCGTCCATCTGGAACACACTCCCATCGAGCATACGTAAAGAAACAGACTATATCCGGTTTCGCAGAAACCTTAAAACCTGGTTGTTTGATCAGTAAGATAACCCGCAGGACCTGCTAGCGCCAATTCATGTTCGCTCCGGCGCCGGGAAACCCTTTTTGGGTAGCTGTGCGCAATATAAAATCAATAAATAAATAAATAAATAAATGAATGAAGGATGGGTCAGCACCAGAGTACCCAGGAGTGACCACATGAAGGGTGGATCAGCACCAGAGAACCCAGGAGTGACCACATGAAGGGTGGATCAGCACCAGAGAACCACGAGTGACCACATGAAGGGTGGATCAGCACCAGGGTACCCAGGAGTGTCCAGACGAAGGGTGGATCAGCACCAGAGAACCTTGAGTGAACACATGAAGGGTGGATCAGCACCAGAGTACCCAGGAGTGACCACATGAAGGGTGGATCAGCACCAGAGTACCACGAGTGACCACATGAAGGGTGGATCAGCACCAGAGTACCCAGGAGTGACCACACGAAGAGTGGAACAGCACCAGAGTACCCTAGGAGTGACCAAATGAAGGATGGATCAGCATCAAAGTACCCAGGAGTGACCATATGAAGGGTGGATCAGCACCAGAGTACCCAGGAGTGACCACACGGAGAGTGGATCAGCACCAGAGTACCCAGGAGTGACCAAATGAAGGGTGGGTCAGCACCATGGTACCCAGGAGTGTCCAAATGAAGGGTGGATCAGCACCAGAGAACCCAGGAGTGACTACATGAAGGGTGGATCCCCACCAGAGTAACCAGGAGTGACCACATGAAGGGTGGATCAGCATCAAAGTACCCAGGAATGACCACATGAAGGGTGGATTAGCATCAAAGTACCCAGGAATGACCACATTAAGGGTGGATCAGCACCAGAGTACCCAGGAGTGACCACATGAAGGGTGGATCAGCACCAGAGTACCCAGGAGTGACCACCTGAAGGGTGGATCAGCGCCAGAGTACCTAGGAGTGTCCAAATGAAGGGTGGGTCAGCACCACGGTACCCAGGAGTGACCACATGAAGAGTGGATCAGCACCACAGTACCAAGGAGTGACCACATGAGGTGAGGATCAGCACCACAGTACCTAGGAGTGACCACATGAAGGGTGGATCAGCATCAAAGTAACCAGGAGTGACCCCATGAAGGGAGGATCAGCACCACAGTACCTAGGAGTGAACACATGAAGAGTGGATCAGCATCAACGTAACCAGGAGTGACCATACGAAGGATGGAATAGCACCAGAGTACCCAGGAGTGACCACACGAAGGATGGATCAGCACCAGAGTACCCAGGAGTGACCCAATGAAGGATGGATCAGCATCAAAGTACACAGGAGTGACCACATGTAGAGTGAATCAGCACCAGAGTACCCAGGAGTGACCACATGAAGGGTGGATCAGCGCCAGAGTACCCAGGAGTGAACTCATGAGGGGAGGATCAGCACCACAGTACCTAGGAGTGACCACATAAAGGATGGATCAGCATCAAAGTAACCACGAGTGACCACATGAAGGATGGATCAGCATCAAAGTACCCAGGAGTGACCACACGAAGGGTGGACCAGCACCACGGTACCCAGTAGTGACCCAATGAAGGATGGATCAGCATCAAAGTACCCAGGAGTCACCACATGAAGGATGGATCAGCATCAAAGTACCCAGGAGTGACCACATGAAGGATGGATCAGCATCAAAGTACCCAGGAGTGACCACATGAAGGGTGGATCAGCATCAGAGTACCCAGGAGTGACCACACGGAGAGTAGATCAGCACCAGGGTACCCAGGAGTGACCAAATGAAGGGTGGGTCAGCACCATGGTACCCAGGAGTGTCCAGATAAAGGGTGGATCAGCACCAGAGAACCCAGGAGTGACTACATGAAGGGTGGATCCCCACCAGAGTAACCAGGAGTGACCACATGAAGGGTGGATCAGCATCAAAGTACCCAGGAATGGCCACATGAAGGGTGGATTAGCATCAAAGTACCCAGGAATGACCACATTAAGGGTGGATCAGCACCAGAGTACCCAGGAGTGACCACATGAAGGGTAGATCAGCACCAGAGTACCCAGGAGGGACCACCTGAAGGGTGGATCAGCGCCAGAGTACCCAGGAGTGTCCAAATGAAGGGTGGGTCAGCACCACGGTACCCAGGAGTGACATCATGAAGGGTGGATCAGCACCACAGTACCAAGGAGTGATCACATGAGGTGAGGATCAGCACCACAGTACCTAGGAGTGACCACATGAAGGGTGGATCAGCATCAAAGTAACCAGGAGTGACCCCATGAGGGGAGGATCAGCACCCCAGTACCTAGGAGTGAACACATGAAGGGTGGATCAGCATCAACGTAACCAGGAGTGACCATACGAAGGATGGAATAGCACCAGAGTACCCAGGAGTGACCACACGAAGGATGGATCAGCACCAGAATACCCAGGAGTGACCTAATGAAGGATGGATCAGCATCAAAGTACACAGGAGTGACCACATGTAGAGTGAATTAGCACCAGAGTACCCAGGAGTGACCACATGAAGGGTGGATCAGCCCCAGAGTACCCAGGAGTGAACTCATGAGGGGAGGATCAGCACCACAGTACCTAGGAGTGACCACATAAAGGATGAATCAGCATCAAAGTAACCAAGAGTGACCACATGAAGGATGGATCAGCATCAAAGTACCCAGGAATGACCACACGAAGGGTGGACCAGCATCACGGTACCCAGGAGTGACCCAATGAAGGATGGATCAGCATCAAAGTACCCAGGGGTCACCACATGAAGGATGGATCAGCATCAAAGTGCCCAGGAGTGACCACATGAAGGATGGATCAGCATCAAAGTACCCAGGAGTGACCACATGAAGGGTGGATCAACATCAGAGTACCCAGGAGTAACCACATGAAGAATGGATCAGCATCAAAGTACCCAGGAGTGACCACATGAAGGGTGGATCAGCACCAGAGTACCCAGGAGTGACCACATGAAGGGTGGATCAGCATCAGAGTACCCAGGAGTGACCCCATGAGGGGAGGATCAGAACCATAGTACCTAGGAGTGACCACATGAAGGATGGATCAGCATCAAAGTACCCAGGAGTGACCACACGAAGGGTGGACCAGCACCACGGTACCCAGGAGTGACACAATGAAGGATGGATCAGCATCAAAGTACCCAGGAGTCACCACCTGAAGGATGGATCAGCACCACAGTACCTAGGAGTGACCACATGAAGGATGGATCAGCATCAAAGTACCCAGGAGTGACCACATGAAGGGTGGATCAGCATCAGAGTACCCAGGAGTAACCACATGAAGAATGGATCAGCATCAAAGTACCCAGGAGTGACCACATGAAGGGTGGATCAGCACCAGCGCACCCAGGAGTGACCACATGAAGGGTGGATCAGCATCAGAGTACCCAGGAGTGACCACATGAAGGATGGATCAGCATCAAAGTACCCAGGAGGGACCACATGAAGGGTGGATCAGCAAGAGAGTACCCATGAGTGACCATATGAAGGGTGGATCAGCACCACAGTACCCAGGAGTGACCACATGAAGGGTGGATTAGCACCAGAGTACCCATGAGTGACCACATGAAGCATGGATCAGCACCATAGTACCCAGGAGTGAACCCATGAAGGTTGGATCAGCACCAGAGTACCCAGGAGTGAACACATGAAGGGTGGATCAGCACTACAGTACCCAGGGGTGACCATATGAAGGGTGGATCAGCATCAGAGTACCCAGGAGTGACCACATGAAGGGTGGATCAGCACCAGATTACCCAGGAGTGACCACATGAAGGGTGGATCAGCACCAGAGTACCCAGGAGTGACCTCATGAGGGGAGGATCAGCACCACAGTACCTAGGAGTGACCACATGAAGGATGGATCAGCATCACAGTAACCAGGAGTGACCACATGAAGGATGGATCAGCATCAAAGTACCCAGGAGTGACCACATGAAGGGTGGATCAGCACCAGAGTACCCAGGAGTGACCCAATGAAGGAATGATCAGCATCAAAGTACCCAGGAGTGACCACATGAAGGATGGATCAGCATCAAAGTACCCAGGAGTGACCACCTGAAGGATGGATCAGCACCACAGTACCTAGGAGTGACCACATGGAGGATGGATCAGCATCAGAGTACCCTGGAGTGACCACATGAAGGGTGGATCAGCATCAAAGTACCCAGGAGTGACCACATGAAGGGTGGATCAGCACCAGAGTACCCAGGAGTGACCACATGAAGGGTGGAACAGAGCACCCAGGAGTGACCACATGAAGGATGGATCAGCATCAAAGTACCCAGGAGTGACCAAATGAAGGGTGGATCAGCACCAGAGTACCCAGGAGTGACCACATGAAGGGTGGATCAGCACCACAGTACCCAGGAGTGACCACATGAAGGATGGATCAGCACCACAGTACCCAGGAGTGAACCCATGAAGGGTGGATCAGCACCAGAGTACCCAGGAGTGAACACATGAAGGGTGGATCAACACCAGAGTACCCAGGAGTGACCACATGAAGGGTGGATCAACACCAGAGTACCTAGGAGTGACCACATGAAGGATGGATCAGCATCAAAGTAACCAGGAGTGGCCACATGAAGGATGGATCAGCATCAAAGTACCCAGGAGTGACCAGTGTCTACATTAAATGATAATACATACAGGCGTAAAAGACAGGAAAGTGGCCATTGGTGTGATAATACACACTGATGGAAATGACAGGACAGGGGCCGTTGGTGCGATAATACACACTGGCGTAAAGAACAGGACAGGTGCGATAATACACACTGGCGTAAAGGACAGGTGCGATAATACACACGGACGTAAAGGACAGGACAGGGGCCGTTGGTGCGATAATAGACACTGGCGTAAAGGACAGGACAAGGGGCATTGGTGCGAATATACACACTGGCGTAAAGGAGAGGACCGGGTCCATTGGTGCAATAATACACACTGGCATAAAGGACAGGACAGGGGCCGTTGGTGCGATAATACACACTGGCATAAAGGGCAGGACAGGGGCCGTTGGTGCGATAATACACACTGGCGTAAAAGACAGGACAGGGGCCGTGGTGCGATAATACACACTGGCTTAAAGTACAGGACAGGGGACATTGGTGCGATAATACACACTGGCGTAAAGGACAGGACTGGGGCCGTTGGTGCGATAATACACACTGGCGTAAAGGACAGGACAGGGGCCATTGGTGTGACAATACACACTGGCGTAAACGACAGGAAAGGGGCTGTTAGTGCGATAATACACACTGGCGTAAAAGACAGGACAGGGGCAGTTGGTGCGACCACGGAGGACGCCACGCTACGGAGCCGGCCTTAAATTATTTCCCATGGATTTGAACATATGACTGAATACAGGACATAGGAGTACTCTTGCTAAAAGTTTCACTAAATACAAACAAGACAGAGATTTTATAAGGCAATCTGAAACTAAGTTGGATGCCATTGGGGAGAGACTTAAAAACATCTGCTACAGTCCAATAATCAATATTATTTTTTCTGCCCTGAAGAAGTCCGTGAAGGACGAAACGAGTTGGCTACGGCTACAGTCTTTTATGTGAAGAAAAATAAAGAAATAAAGAGAGAACTGCAAACAACTCCACTGAATTGCTGTCTTCATCGACTTGAAATCATTATCATTATGGAAATATTGAAACGTATTCATAATTAGTGTGCTGGACCATTGTGTGTTATGAATTTGTGAGAGAGACCTTTTTGTCTTAGGAGATTTAGGGGCTTATGAATCTCCGGTCCTTGGCACCTAAAAATCTCTACTAAACAGAACTTAGGATAGGTGCAATTGTGCTTGACGCCATTCACCGTTCTCTTTGCAATTCGATAATAAACACTGGTGTTAATAGACAGTACAGGGGCCATTGGTGTGATAATTCATACTGGCATAAACGACAAGACAGGGGCCATTGGTGCGATAAAACATACTGGCGTAAAGGACAGGACAGGGGCTGTTGGTGCGATAATACACACTGGCGTAAACGACAGGACAGGGGCCATTGGTGCGATAAAACATACTGGCGTAAAGGACAGGACAGGGGCTGTTGGTGCGATAATACATACTGGCGTAAAGGACAGGACAGGGGCCATTGGTGCGATAAAACATACTGGCGTAAAGGACAGGACTGGGGCTGTTGGTGCGATAATACATACTGGCGTAAAGGACAGGACAAGGGCTGTTGGTGTGATAATACACACTGGCGTAAACGATAGGACAGGGGCCATTGGTGCGATAAAACATACTGGCGTAAAGGACAGGACAGGGGCTGTTGGTGTGATAATACACACTGGCGTAAACGACAGGACAGGGGCCGAGCAGATTTATCAGTATTAGAGGGACATTAGTACCAGCTTGGATGACAGTAGGTGGACAGGGGGGAATTGTGTGTAGCTGCCTGAAACAGCTGTTTCTTGAGCTTTTCATCTGGAGGACAGTTGGTGAGGAGAAGGGTCTAGACTCTAGAGTGTAGGATAAGCTGAATGACTGAAACAGTTCACATGGACTGAGGGCTCGAAGACACTACCTTAGGGTTCTGAACTATAAAGGAAATGCCGGACCTCAAAATGAGACCTTTGAGAGACTCAGACTTTATTGGCCACTTAATGGTGAATTGGGCGCTGCAGGGAATACAATGGAGAGATAAACAGGGCTAGCAGAAACACTACACATGGTACAAAGGATACAAACAGGGATGGTGCAGATCAGTGGGAAGAAAACATAAGTAAAGGTGCTCATTTATGTCTATAGCACCTACAAATAAGCGCTGAACAGGGCACAATCAATTAACGAATGAGACATCACCACTTGTGTATGGGGCCAGTACAGACTGACTTCAGCGTCCCTGTGCATACGGGGCCAGGACGGACATGACACACCCTGTGTGTACGAGGGTAAGATGGACATGAGACACCCTGTGTGTACGAGAGTAAGACGGACATGAGACACCCTGTGGGTACGAGGGTAAGACGGACATGAGACACCCTGTGTGTACGAGGGTAAGACGGACATGAGACATCCTGTGTGTACGGGGGTAAGACGGACATGAGACACCCTGTGTGTACGAGGGTAAGACGGACATGAGACACCCTGTGTGTACGAGGGTAAGACGGACATGAGACACCCTGTGTGTACGGGGGTAAGACGGACATGAGACACCCTGTGTGTACGAGGGTAAGACGGACATGAGACACCCTGTGTGTACGAGGGTAACACGGACATGAGACACCCTGTGTGTAGGAGGGTAAGACGGACATGAGACACCCTGTGTGTACGGGGCCAGGACGGACATGAGACACCCTGTGCAAACGGGGCCATGACTGAGATGAGACACCCTGTGTGTACGAGGGTAAGACGGACATGAGACACCCTGTGTGTACGAGGGTAAGACAGACATGAGACATCCTGTGTGTACGAGGGGTAAGACGGACATGAGACACCCTGTGTGTACGAGGGTAAGACGGACATGACACACCCTGTGTGTACAGGGGTAACACAGACATGAGACACCCTGTGTGTAGGGGGGTAAGACGGACATGAGACACCCTGTGTACGGGGGTAAGACGGACATGAGACACCCTGTGTGTACGAGGGTAAGACGGACATGAGACACCCTGTGTGTACGAGGGTAAGACGGACATGAGACACCCTGTGTGTAGGAGGGTAAGGCGGACATGAGACACCCTGTGTGTACAGGGGTAAGACGGACATGAGACACCCTGTGTGTACGAGGGTAAGACGGACATGAGACACCCTGTGTGTACGAGGGTAAGACGGACATGAGACACCCTGTGTGTAGGAGGGTAAGACGGACATGAGACACCCTGTGTGTACGGGGCCAGGACGGACATGAGACACCCTGTGCAAACGGGGCCATGACTGAGATGAGACACCCTGTGTGTACGAGGGTAAGACGGACATGAGACACCCTGTGTGTACGAGGGTAAGACAGACATGAGACATCCTGTGTGTACGAGGGGTAAGACGGACATGAGACACCCTGTGTGTACGAGGGTAAGACGGACATGACACACCCTGTGTGTACAGGGGTAACACAGACATGAGACACCCTGTGTGTAGGGGGGTAAGACGGACATGAGACACCCTGTGTACGGGGGTAAGACGGACATGAGACACCCTGTGTGTACGAGGGTAAGACGGACATGAGACACCCTGTGTGTACGAGGGTAAGACGGACATGAGACACCCTGTGTGTAGGAGGGTAAGACAGACATGAGACACCCTGTGTGTACAGGGGTAAGACGGACATGAGACACCCTGTGTGTACGAGGGTAAGACGGACATGAGACACCCTGTGTGTACGAGGGTAAGACGGACATGAGACACGCTGTGTGTACGGGGGTAAGACGGACATGAGACACCCTGTATGTACGGGGGTAAGACGGACATGAGACACCCTGTGTGTAGGAGGGTAAGACGGACATGAGACACCCTGTGTGTACGGGAGTAAGGCGGACATGAAACACCTTGTGTGTACGAGGGTAAGACAGACATGAGACACCCTGTGTGTACAGGGGTAAGACGTACATGAGACACCCTGTGTCTATGGGGCCATGACCGACATGAGACACCCTGTGTGTCCGAGGGTAAGACGGACATGAGACACCCTGTGTGTACAGGGGTAAGACGGACATGAGACACCCTGTGTGTAGGAGGGTAAGACGGACATGAGACACCCTGTGTGTACGGGGGTAAGACGGACATGAGACACCCTGTGTGTACGAGGGTAAAACGGACATGAGACACCCTGTGTATGGGGGTAAGACGGACATGAGACACCCTGTGTGTACGGGGGTAAGACGGACATGAGACACCCTGTGTGTAAGGGGGTAAGACAGACATGAGACACCCTGTATGTACGAGGGTAAGACGGACATGAGACACCCTGTGTGTGCGGGGGTAAGACAGACATGAGACACCCTGTGTGTACGGGGGGAAGACAGACATGAGACACCCTGGGTGTAAAGGGGGTAAGACGGACATGAGAAACCCTGTGTGTACGGGGGTAAGACGGACATGAGACACCCTGTGTGTACGAGGGTAAGACGGACATGAGACACCCTGTGTATACAGGGGTAAGACAGACATGAGACACCCTGTGTGTACGAGGGTAAGACGGACATGAGACACCCTGTGTGTAGGAGGGTAAGACAGACATGAGACACCCTGTTTGTACGGGGGAAAGACGGACATGAGACACCCAGTGTCTACGGGGTTAAGACAGACATGAGACACCCTGTGTGTACGGGGGTAAGACGGACATGAGACACCCTGTGTGTATGGGGCCATGACCGACATGAGACACCCTGTGTGTCCGAGGGTGAGACGGACATGAGACACCCTGTGTGTAGGAGGGTAAGACGGACATGAGACACCCTGTGTGTAGGAGGGTAAGACGGACATGAGACACCCTGTGTGTAGGGGGGTAAGACAGACATGAGACACCCTGTGTGTAGGAGGGTAAGACAGACATGAGACACCGTGTGTGTACGGGGGTAAGACGGACATGAGACACCCTGTGTGTAGGAGGGTAAGACGGACATGAGACACCCTGTGTGTACGGGGGTAAGACGGACATGAGACACCCTGTGTGTACGGGGTAAGACAGACATGAGACACCCTGTGTGTACGGGGGTAAGACAGACATGAGACACCCTGTGTGTAGGGGGGTAAGACGGACATGAGACACCCTGTGTGTACGAGGGTAAGTCGGACATGAGACACCCTGTGTGTACGGCGATAGTAAAGACATGACATGACATGACATGTATGCAACCAGTGTGGACATTCGAGTCATTGTGCGCATGGGGCCAGTCCGGACACGGAGGTCTTTGTATGTAAAGCCCAGTATGGATGCAAGGCTCCTTCTGAGTGTGAGGCTCGTACGGACATAAGGTCCGCTGTGCGTATGGATGTATAGGAGGGTCTCCGAATGCAGAAGAAGGAAGCGTCATGAGACTGTGTATGGGGCCAGTACGGACGAAAATGAGGACCCCTGGGTGTACAGGGCCTGTAACAGACATAAGGGCCCCTGTGTGTGCAGGTGGGTCTTGTGTGTCTATAGTTGGGCTCTTCTGTGCGTATGAGGGTCCTGTGTGTTGAATGGTGGGCCCCAGGTGCCAATACTGGAAGATTAGGACTTGCTTCTCACACAGTTGGCTGACACTGCTAATGCTGGACCTGCGATCACAAATTCCCGGAGGTCCGAGCATCCTTCCTTCTTTCACGGTGGAGAGAAGGAGCCCCATTGAACTGCTCAGCAGCTCTGCGGCTGAGCCACAAAACACAGACTCATGGTACATGCGCCTAAGTGAAGACTTCATGCAACTGAAAGGGAAGCATCGAGCATATTCCTTCGGCAGCAGGAGGGCCTCCACCTTGAGGGGATGTACAGAGGTGAAGGATGCAGGGGTTTGTTGAGACCAGATTGCAGAACCAATTATTTGAAGTGGAGGGAGACCGGTTTGCTTCTACACACTAGACTACACATATTTACAATTGAAGGCACAGCGAGATGGAGAGAGTTTTGGTCAAACGATGAAACCAGGAGTGAGTGACCTACCAGACTCCCTGCTGCCTCAGTCCCTACAAATATAATCAGTTCAGGGAAGCCCTGGATTGCTGGTGTACTGAGGGGCCATCAACCCTTGGCTGCGCGCAGTCCCCGAGTACTCTGTGCAGTGCCCACGACCAAGCTAGCTTTGAGCTCCCACCTTCATTCCGGCTTTGCAGGCTGAGCACCGGTCTCCTTCCATGGAGCCGGTTGGGTTGGTTCCTATTCATGTGTCCTGGCCAGGCTACCTTCCAGATTGGCCTCTGTCTGCTCGGATGCTCTGCCAGCAGGTCAGTCTCCAGGTGACCACATGAAAGGGCAGGTAAGCACGCACACATGACCCACAGGTGAGATAGATTATAACAACCATGGTACGCGGCCACCACGCACTCCACTCATAAACCCTGTGACAGAGATGGTGTTACTATGGGGGCGTACCCCTCTTGGGTCAGGACTAGGTCCAGAGCCCGTTGACAAAAGACACGACTGTACATCATGCAGGAGGCACTCCCGCCCCAACCATCACAGAGATCTAATCTGCTAATCACAGAAATCTAATCTGGTAATCACAGATCGAATCTGCTAATCACAGAGTTCTAATTTGGTAATCACAGAGATCTAATCTGCTAATCACATTGATCTAATCTGGTAATCACAAAGATCTAATCTGATAATCACAGAAATCTACTCTGGTAATCACAGAGATCTAATCTGGTAATCACAGAGATCTAATCAGGTAATCACAGAGATCTAATCTGGTAATCACAGAGATCTAATCAGGTAATCACAGTCCGATGCTCTACTATGTCAAATACTGCAGAAAAGTCCAAAAGGACCGAAGCAGCAGCGCAACAGTCACCCAGCTGGTATTGTCGATACCACTATCGAACCACACCGCAGCTTGGATAAACCCTGCCTACAAGAGATGCAGGACGCTGTTTATCTTGACGTACACTTGGAACCCCTCATAGAAAGCCCTCATGAGAAGAGAGACATGTGAATTAGTTGTGAAACAGGGAGTGGACCCCATGAGTTACTGGCGTGCACTCTCTTACCTTCTCTACTGACATCAGTTCTATGAGCTGCGTTACTCTTACCAGAGCCTCAGGCCTATAGGTTACTCACAAGCTCTTAGACAGACACTCAAGCCACTTAGTTACCTTCCTGCGAATTTACCAGCAAATTCTGCAGTTCCCTAACATATTCATCCGGCTGAACCACCCCCGGTTTATGTCAAGGTCCATGTAGTGTAACATGATGAATGCTGCATGTAGGCCATTGTTGCAACATAAGAACCCTATCAGTGCAGGGTGCAAGTCAGGGGAAGCGTGCATAATGAGAGCCCTGTGAATGACTCCATTCGCAGGCAGCTTTCATGGTCCTCTATGCGTGCCACTAGAGGGCTATCACTGGAGAGAAGTATCGTTGCTCTCCACTCTTTTATTAAAAAACTGGGGGCGAAACCTATCGATATGGTGAGAAAGGTTTATGCCGCCAAAGCAGCATCGGTAGCAACCTATGGGGCAGGAATATGGGGCCCTATTAATTTGTCTGCCCTCCAAGTGATAGAGGATATCTTCTGGAAAAAATGAATGGGCCTCTCCCGTGAGCTGTTCTAACTTTATCACCCATACATAATTGAAGGTCCCATATCTGTCTGATACAATCTCTGTGGCCCTAATTATCTTGTGGCACTCCATCTGGAGAAGTGAGTCTATTCAGATTACCCAAACATGAAATGAAGATTGTCTATCCATGGATAACGCCCATAGGATTCCATGGATTTTGTACATTAAATCTACTCTCTCCCCCATAGGCTTGGAGTGTCTATGTGTTACCCCCCTAGGGATTGTATAAGCATCTCAAGACAGGAGCTAAAAGCTTGCGTCCTTAAACAAAGCGCTGATGCTAGACTGCAAAAAAACTGCACGAAGGGGTTGGTAAAATTATACCGTGAAGGTCCGAAGCATCTGTATGGGACAATGTTGTATCTTTTATTGTGACAAACCTATGGCACAGATTCCTTCTAATTAGATTCCGGTTAAATCGTATCCCGTGTATGCTGGCACACCCTGCAGGAATCTATAAATGATTTACCCCCGTGTCCCTGCGATGGTTCCTCTGTGCAGTCAAATTTACATATTTTCTTTTTCTGCAAATTTTACAGGGAACCACGCAAAAGATTTATCTTCCCTATGATCTGCAATCTCCATTTTAAACAATGTCGGGTAGCAATGTTCTTTCTACAATCTCTGCCCAATCCTATGGTTTGCCTTTCAGTGGTGTCTTTTTTGACTCATCATGGAAGACCAGGCGGCAGCACAACCCTAGCGACAGAATTTCAAACCGTTTTTAGTGTCTGGTTTTATCTGTGATTGTTATAACTCTGTTTTTATTATTTTCATATTGACATGTATATAATCCCTGAATTTGCACGGATTGATTGATGTTCTTAAATTGTTTTTTATCTTAACTTTTATGATTTGACACTATAAGCATCGAATAAAGTAATTGACTGACTAACTGACTCCATACTGGGGTTTTAGTGCATGGCAGAAGCCTATTCAAGAGGAAACATAGAGCTCCCTGCCTGCACATGCCTCAGTACCAAGTTATCAGTGCATAAAGGTCCATGCTGTGGGTTGACGAATGTATCAGTGCTTAAAGATCAGTGCCTACTGATGGTCAGTACAGAAGTACTTTGCATACACACAACTAGAACACACTGCATTCCAGGAGGAGGAGATATCTGAGGATAAATGTTTTAGAGGGGAGTGGGGTTGGGCACCTCCAGCCTCTCAGTGCCTTTACCCACCACCCACCCAAATATCATGAGTTAGGGCGCATTCGAACATTTTGAGCAAAATGATCCCACTTAAGTGGGTGAATGTGTGTGAGAAAAAATGTGTGCATAGGATGTCTGCGTGGGGTGCGTCTGCTGCATGTTTGATGAGTGAGTGTGTGTGTAAGACCGTCCGTCTATTGCAAAGTGTGTGGGGGAGGGCATGTGTCCTGGCTGGTCAGTGCGTGCGGCACATGGAGTTTGTCTAATATAGGGTCATTCTAGGGAGGTGGGTGTGCGCTCTGAGCAGGAGTGAATTTGTTCAATTGGTGTGTATCTGGGTTATAGGTGTAAAGGTTATTTATGAATGAGGGAGTCAATACATGACGTACACATATAGTTCTGGGTATGGGGTACACTGTCCATGGGAGTGGCTGTGAGTCAGTAAGGGTAAGAGGAGGCATGGAACAGTCAGTGTGCATGGTGGTGCAGTCAGTCATTGTGCGTCAGCGTGTATGGGACAGTTCGAATGCATGGTCCGAAATCAGTGTGCAAGGGACAGCAAGTGTACATGGGAAAGTCCGTTTTCAAAAATCAATGTGCACCGGGCATACAGTGTGCACGGGGCAATCAGTGAGCACAGGGTACAGGCCTCGTAAATCAGAACAATGTTTTTTTCCTCATTTCCCACCATGGTTTCAAGTGTAAAGGTCCAACAGAAGCCACTTGCTGTCTCAGTATATAACTGGCAAGGGTTATAAACTGTACTGTTCCGTCTCCCCTCATCAAGAAAGCATATTCTACAAGACCCACACATAGAAACCAAATAAAAGTGAACAGTGCTGTCATTATACTCGGGATTCCGGCCAAAGGACAGGCAAAACAGGGAAAATTAAACCACAGCAGCATAGTCATTGGACCAGGGGGAAAAGAAAAAAATAAATTACAAAAATAAATAAATAAATCCCGGTCTATTAAATCCATTTCAACAGATGCCAGAAAGATCTTTTGTTTCGGTTCCCAGGCCTTGCCAGGTCAAGCTTTGACACTTGTAAAACCGAAGCACGCCAGTCTATACATGAAGGTAGGAGTTGGTCCTTCCATCTTTTACAAATCTCCCTTCTAGCCAATAAGATGGAGTAAAAAAGAAGGTTTTTAGCCGGACTCCGAGCTCCATCCATTACACCAAAGATTACAAGAGAGAGATCAATCGAAATTTGAAGACCCAAAGATGACGTGAGTAGGTTACTGATAGAGTCCCAAAAAGCTGTTAGAAGAGGACACTCAAAGAACATATGGGCATCAGAGGCAGCTATTAAACCACATATGGCACACGCTACCGTGGAGCCCTGGACGAATTTTGTCAACCTTTGTGGGGAATAATATGCTCTATGAAGAGTAAAAAGGTGGTTCCTTCATAACCATGAGGGCTTTACAATATCCCATAGAACCTTAAGTGATGTAAAGCCACTGGTCTTGTAAGTTATGACAAGCAAGGGAAGGGCCTCACAGCAACTCAGGTAGATGAAATTCCAGGTCAGATTCTTCTTGTATCAAAGTATACCATAAAGATATCTCCTTTTAACCAGGTGGTTTATCTAGGAGAGTCTCCAGCTGGTTGCCACCCCCTACTGGAGCTTTATTCCGAGATGAGGCTTTTGAGACATAGGAGTGTGCCCAACTAGTAATCTGGATATATTTAAATTTAGAAATGTGGTCCTATCTTTTCTTTTAAGACTTCCCATGGCAACAGGCACCCCTCCACAAATATATCACCCCATACCTCCAGCCCTGCGTCCCGCAAAGGAGCTGCCAGACTATCTTCCAGCCACCTAGTATTCCCAGGGGATCCCCACAGTGGGGCCCTACTAGAAATGTATCCAAGCTTTGTGGAACTCCTCACCCTAACCCATGTTTTTGCCATCCCCTGTAATACCTTTAGTTTGATTTTCTTAAAGAACTTCGGATCTCCGAATTTAAACAAAAAACCTGACTTGGCTACTCCTTCACCTTTGAGCAAAGCGGAGAACATCCTTCCAACCCCAAGATCTGTGGGCATCTTTAGCAACATTCGAGCATGGGAGAGTTGGAACGCCCACGCGTAAATTTGTAAGTCTGGAGGTGCTAGACCACCCTTCTCCCTGTGACGCCTGAGTTTCTTCCATGCAATCCTTGGAATATGTTTATCCCAGATGAAAGAAGTGACATCTCCCTGTAACTTAGATATGGCTAACGGATCAAAAAAAGAGGAATGGTATTAAATAAAAATGAAATTTAGGCAAAATAGTCATCTTGACTAAATTAACTCTCCCCAACAAAGATAAAGGGAGTTGCGACCAAGATTGCATGAGTCTGCGGCAATCCTTTGCGGCAGCAGCAAAGTTAGTTATGGCGATTTTGTTAATATCCTTGACAATATTAAGTCCCAAATAGCGCAGGCTTGAAGCAAGCTGAATCTCTGTGCCACAACCTCCATCATTCCAAACCATCACCTCGGTCTTTAAGTGCATTGACCTCGTATCCAGATGTTTCCCCAAACTCTAAAGCCAAATTAATAGCTGCTTGGAAATCTGTACGTATGTCCGAGGAAAATATCAAAATATCGTCGGCGTACAGAGCCACTTTTCTTTCCCAACCCTTATAAATAAACGACGTAATAGACCCCTCCTCCTTCAAAAGCTGGGCAAAGGGTTCTATGTATAAATCGAATAATAAAGGGGAAAGGGGGCAGCCCTGCAGCGTTCCCCTTGTAATGGAAAAAGGGTCAGATAGTTCTCCATTCACCAGTACACTAGCTGACGGGTTCAAATATAGAAGTCTGACTGCTCGGCAAAAACTGTCACCAATATTAAACTTAGCCAAGACCCCGACAGGTATGCCCAATTCACCCTGTCGAAGGCCTTGGTTGCGTCAAGCGTCAGGACTGCCAGCGGGAGGGAGTCAGTTGTTGCCATTTCAATGGCTCCTATCATGTCATAAGTCAATTCATATAATTGACGGCCCTTCACGAACCCCTTCTGATCATGATGTAGAATGTCAGGCGCTACTAAACTCAACCTCCTCGCCAGAACCGTAGCAAAGATCTTATAGTCCACGTTCAGTATGGAAATAGGCCTACATGACCTGCAGCACGACGCTGACTTCCCTGATTTTAAAATTAAAGTAATTGAAGCACTATCCCAGGAAACAGGAGGAGATAGACCCTCTTGCAATATATGATTAAATAACAAAGTTAGAAAAGGTACAATTGCTTGTTCCAGGGCCCTATAGATCTCAGTCGGGAGGCCGTCCGGTCCGGCAGCCTTCCCTTTCTTACTATTACTTACGGCCCTGACCTCCTCTTCCGTAATAATACTGTCCAGGGAGGTCCGTTGCTCCGAAGATAAAGAAGGGAGAGACACCTCTCTCAACCAATTATCAATATGTTCCTGATCCAATTTTTTATCTTCCTGATAGATGGTTTGAATGAATTCTCTACAAATTCTTCTGATCTCACCATCTGAAGAAAAAGACACGTTATTACACGTTATGGACTCGATGTTATTACGGACCTAGTCTGTTTTAGCTTTCCAGGCCAAGAGTTTCCCCGCTCCCTCACCAAATTGGAAATGGGCTATTTTGCTAGCTTCCCATTTCTCAAGAAGTCTCAGATTTAAAACTGGGCCCAGCTGACCTTTTAAAGAAAGTAACTCGTTACAAAGCGCTTGTGTGGGGTTACCGGATGAAGCTCTAGCTAGATCGATCTCATCTTGTGTTTCCAACATCTCTATAGAAGCTACTTCTTCCTTATATTGCTTCCTCCTGTATGAGACCTTATTAGTAATAAGACCTCTTAAGAAGGCCTTAAAAGAATCCCTCACAACCCCTGGGGCGGCCGAACCCAAGTTACTCTGCATAAAACACTTGGTTTCAGTTATAAGGAAAGCGGTATCATCTGCTGCTGCTAAGAACGAACGGTCAAATATCCAGGATCTAAGGTAGGCTTTGGGGAACCCATTTAGTTCCATAAATACTGCTGAATGGTCTGATAAATGAGACGGGAGGTAGCAAATGCTTTTAACAAAATCCTCCAATCTGTGATTAATTAACATGAAGTTGATTCTAGACTGGGAGTGGTATTTATGGTTGCAAAAAGAAACACCCGGCTTCTTGCCAGACCTATCCCTCCATATGTCAATATACCCATATTGCTTCATGCACCTAAGCAAAAAGACCCTAGTCTTAGAAAGAGCTAAGGGCCGACTGTTAGGGGTTTTATCTAAAACAGGGTCCAATACTAGATTAAAGTCCCCCGCCAGAATAGTCGGTTCCGGGAAAGACAGTAAATGTGAAAATATAGATTTCAATACAGATGGATCATCTACGTTGGGCCCATAATAACCCAATATCGTAGCTTGTGCTCCGGCAATTAATACCGTGGCAATGACCCATCTACCACCTGGGTCAACCAATGTTGAGACTAGCCTTGCTTTAAGTGGTCTTTTAAAAATAATTGTCACACCTCTGGTGTTCGTAAGTTACGAGGTTGATATGGAAAAATCAATCCATCTGTTTTTCTTTACTAAGGAGAGTACTTCAGTCTCTATTAGATGCGTCTCCTGGAGAATGATGACCTGTGCAACAGAATCCCGCAAATACTGTATAATTTATCCGCCTTAGGTCTGGTACGGAGGCCATTCACGTTCCAGGAGAGAATCCTCAGACTACTCATAGGGACTCAATTCTTCCGCCCCCAGACCTCTCTTAGAGGCTGAATTAACAATGTCCTGCCATGATTGTGATATTGCTTCATTGCAGACAATGACCTTGACCCAAGAATGAACATGCATCAAGCAGAAAATGAGGTATTTTTTAAGACTTCTCCCCAACCCCCCCTTTCCCCTGTGCCCTAAACTACATCCCCCAGCCCCACGGGAAACCCTTGCCCTATCCATCCGGAACAAGTCCAGAAGATAGTACCCCAACCCAATACTCCCACTGTGCTATTTAAAAAGAAAAGAAAAAAAGTGAGGACAATTATGCCGAACTAAATTACTAAGCCTATACGAAACCCTGATTGTATAATTTGCACACGGCAAGTCATAGTGTTTACAATTTTTCCTCTTTCTCATGATGTGAATAAAAATGTAAACGTTTTAGGTGATTTTGTATTATTTTTTCCTTTTTCTCTATATATTATTTTTTATTCCTTTCTCCCTTCTTCTCCTTCTACTACCACCCCCACCTCCTATTGCAAGGGGAAGATACAGAAGAAAATGCTAGAATGCCAATGAAGAACAATGGCGTGAATTTGTACTTAACCAGAGGGCCCTTATTATTCCCTACACGGACCTGATATTAAACATCTTATTGTTGTGCATTAGTTTCAAAGCGGCAGGGAACTTAAGTTGTGCAGTTGCACCCACACTTCTAAACGCCTCTAAACGCCTCCCAAACTCCCACTGCTTCTCAAGGGTGACCCTAGATAAATCAGATCTAATTTGAAAATGTAACCCTTTCCCAGCCAATGATTTCTGCTTCAAGGCTGAATTAAGAATGGTTTCCTTAAGTGTATAAGTATGAAAATTTACAAGGATTTTTCTGGGCTTAGATCTCTAAGGATTCTTTCTGAAAGGGTCCCTGTGGATGCGTTGAGTATCATTGGCCAGTTCCTCAGGTGACTCCACCAAACTCAATGATTCCCTTAAAAGAGTAATCACATACTGTTTAATGTCTGTCCCCTCGCTCCCCCCGGGACGTTTAAAATACGGATGTTGCTACGCCTGGCGTTGTTTTCCAATGTCTCCATCCTCTCGGCCATCATAAGGTCTTCTCTCTTAAGCTTAATAATATCTCCCTTGGCCTGCTCTAGATGTAGGGAGAGGCCAGCGACTCTCTCTTCGAGAACCGCTGTTCTAGCATTAAGGCCGTCGATCTTATTATCTAGAGATTCACAAAAATTCCTAATCTCCAATTGGTTAGCCTTAGATGAGTCAAAGCCATTCTCGATATCAGCGGACAAAGCTGAAAACATAAACTGTAGAGAGGTGGTCATTGAACCAATATTATCACCAGACGAATCACCCTGCAAGGGCTCTTCTTGCAAGCCTTCTGCCAGCTGCAATTTCTCTACCACCACTCCCTCTGTTCCTGTGGATACCACTTCTGACGGCTCTGATTGCAGAGATACTGTGTCAGCCACCAAACTCAGAGAGGGCGGACATCCTTCTGCAGCCACTGCCACTGTCACTGCAGCAACCACAGGAGGAGGAGGAGGAGGAGGAGGCACATCCATGACACTAACCCCACTAGCCCCACTTGAATCAAGTGGGTCACTTTATGAAAAAGCGGGCTGAGTTGGAGCCTCTTCTGCTGATAGGTGTAATATCT
The DNA here is from genome assembly GCF_964263255.1 of Lissotriton vulgaris. Classification (NCBI taxonomy): domain Eukaryota; kingdom Metazoa; phylum Chordata; class Amphibia; order Caudata; family Salamandridae; genus Lissotriton; species Lissotriton vulgaris. Next base: position 478,070 of record NW_028250619.1, on the reverse strand, counting down.
GTGGTATTACTTTAAAATATGAACGAAGAGATGGCGTAATCTTAGACCCGACACTGGTAGCAAAATTATGGCCCTTTACTGTTTTATAGTTTTTTGCGCGTTTAGCCTGGACTTCTGCACAAAGAAATGTAGAGATCTTTTTTTTATAGCACCAGAGTCAGGACTTACAGATCGATTTGACCTCGAAGAAAGAGACTTAGCAGGAGGCTCTAAAGTAAGCTCCAAGTCACTTCTACCAGCGCTTATATTAGTACCCTTACAAGCGCCCCCAACCTTCTTTTTATGGCCGCGCTTACCTCTTTTCCTTGAGGTTAATAATAGGGCGGCAGGAGCGGGAGTGGGAGCGGGAGAAACAATAGCCTCACCGTACTTAGTATCATCGACCGGATCCCAGGATCCCCAAGAAGAGCTTTCGATTTTTGTAGCGCTGCCGTCTCTGACACAGCCAGAGTATCCTCGAGATCGATGCCGGGTCCAGCGCTGACAAGACCGTTGTTAGACACGCGAGAGACGTGCAGCAGACTTCGGAGCCTCCGCCACCTCCTGAGCTCCAGGGCGGCCCGGGACCAAAGACGCAGACCCGAACGGGCAGGTGGCAATCCAGAAGGTCTCCACTGGAGAGGCGCAGAACTCACACCAGATGACTGCGGGGAACCAGGCAAAAACAGACACGCCTCCAAACACCTAGGAAATGGAGAAAAGACGCCAGAGGGGACGCCGACAAATTACGGGCCAAAAAGGTAAAAACGACTAAATTTACAAAAACAAGCCAAAAATATTGCCATACATCTCCCTCAAGGCTCCAGGGATCTTGCCACACCACATTTCACCTCACTAGGCAAACCAGCGATTGAAAAACAGCCCTCAGCGGGAGCATGGGCTCGGAGCACCGCGGCAGCTCAGCTTGCTACCGCCATGTTTCCCCTAAATCAGAACAATGTTACCCGACCTGCGGTCTAGTGAATTTAATAATCTACTCAACCAAACTGTAATGCTCTTGACCCATAAACATGTCAAATTGTGTGATCCTAGGCAAATACTTTATATCACTGGGTTGCTTTTTCTTCATCATCACATACGAGAGTGAGATCCAGGTGTCTGTTGTACAAAAAACGTTTCTGTTTGAATTAACAGACTCCACTTTTGCTCCATGTGTAATAAAAAGCTAGCCCACGTATAGGGCACACATGCCCCAGACTTGCCTCTCAGCTCACTCATGACATTGCTGTCAGGACAGGGGCAGGAATGTTTAATAATTGATGATTAAACACTCATTTTCAATAAATATATTACTAAAGCATGATGTAGTGGAGCACCGTCATTTACAGATAGACATTTTTCATTGAAATGGCCACAGACTTTCCCTCCGACAAGAGGTTTTATTGATAAAACTGTATATTGCATCCCGGTGAGGCGGGGCGAAACCCAGCCCACCACAAACTGGGAGGTGCGATGGCAACCCTCGTGTCTGAAATATTTGGGGGTCCATATCTACCACAGAGCCGAGGACATGCTGGAAGGAAATATAGGTAGAAGCGTGCGAGCCTTGAAAAGCAGCATGACCTTTTGGGCCACCCTCACGCTCTCGGTGACGGGCCGTATAGCCCTAATAAAAATGATAGCACTACCAGTGACCGTCCTGACTTCGTCAGTTACGGTCGCTCCCTCCTGCCCCTGCTCTCTCCTGCCTCAAGCTGGGTATCATTTGCGCAGATCCGCTGCTAACCACAGAAATTGTCATTCGCTGCATTATTTGTGTATTTTTCACCTGTATTGTCCTGCCTTGAGATCGTGTGCCTGTGTTTGTTGTTAATTGCTGCATTATTTATCTGTTTGTTTATACCCCTGCATTAGCTGCCTTGAGATCGTGTGCCCGTGTTTGTTGTTAATTGCTGCATTATTTATCTGTTTGTTTATACCCCTGCATTAGCTGCCTTGAGATCGTGTGCCCGTGTTTGTTGTTAATTGCTTCATTGTCTGTTTATTTTTGCTCCCTGCATTGGCATTTGTGTGGCTGCCCCGTGTAGTTATTTGGTCGGTTTCACCCGACCCAGTCGGCGCTTCCGCCCCAGCCGCCATTGCTGTTGTTGTTGCCCAGAGCCCGCCCCCTCCACCACGCACGCGCCTCCCAGCTGCTCCTCCCTCGCCCCTCCCCCCTCCCACTTATGACAGATGCTCTTGCGCGCAGCGTTCACGCGCAGCGGTCCAGCCCCATGCGCGCCAAAGGTAAGCCCGTCTACGCCCGTCCGCGCCTGGACCGCGCCCAGCGCCAGACCCCCTGGCCCTTGTACCACCTACCCCACCCGGATTACATACGACGCCACCACCCTCTTAGCCCTAAACCCCGGCCGTCTCCCCAACTGCGTCCAAGCCGCTCCTAGACACACCCATGGACCCTTCTCCTGCAACTCCTGCAACTCCTGCAAGTATGACGGCACCAAGACCAACTCCTCACCCACTAACACCAAACAGAGATCTGACACCAACCACCTAAAATGCATCCTGCTCAACACCCGCTCGGTCCACAGACACGCCATCGACCTTTGGAATCTACTAGACACCATCTCTCCGGACGTCGCCTTCCTAACAGAAACATGGATGAACGCCTCTTCTGCCCCAGACATCAACATTGCCATCCCGGAAGGCTACAAGATCATCCGTAAGGACCGCACCGACCAAACAGGAGGAGGCATCGCTATCGTCCATAAGAACTCCATCCGCATCTCAACCAGCTCAGACGTCAACCTTACCAGCGCCCAACACCTTCACTTTCAGATCCACACTGATCCCAAGACCACACTCAGAGGCACCCTCCTCTACCGACCACCAGGATCCCGTGCACAATTCACTGAAGACATCACTGATTTTATCACCCCACACGCCCTCCCCTCCGAGGAATACATTCTACTGGGAGACCTCAACTTTCACCTGGAAAAGAGCAATGACAGCAACGCCACCACCCTTCTGGATAATCTCGCCAACCTCGGACTCAAACAACTTGTCACTACCCCCACCCACATCGCAGGTCACATACTCGACCCTATCTTCACCTCCAGCAAACATGTCTCCTTCAGTCACACCACAACTCTACATTGGACGGACCACAGCTGCGTTCACTTTAGCTACAATAAGACCACAACTCACAACCATCCTCAACCTACTCTGCGAAGAAACTGGAACAAAATCACCATCGACCAGATCTCCTCATCGCTTCTTCAAAACCCCCCTGTCCACTCCTCAAACCCCGACCAAGCAGCCATTAACCTCACCCAATGGCTATCCAACAGCGCCGACATCCTAGCACCGTTGAAAAAACGCCAAATCAAGCTAGGCAGCAAGAACGCCTCCTGGTTCAACGACGATCTTAAGAAATCTAAGAAACTCTGTCGCTCCCTCGAAAAGGCCTGGAAAAAAGACCCAAACACCAGCACCAGGGACGCCTTCAAAAACGCCACCCGCACACACCACCAACTAATCTGGTCTGCCAAGAAAGCCGCACTCAAAGACCGACTAGATAACAACGCCCACAACAGCAAGGAATTATTCAACATCGTCAAAGAGTTTACCAACCCCTCAGCCAACTCCAACGACATCACCCCCTCTCAAGCCCTCTGCAACTCCCTAGCTTCATTTTTCCACAACAAAATCGCAGACATCCACAACAGCTTCGACAACCGACCTGGAGACCAACCCACCCAACCCTCTGCAGGACCTTCACCCCCCTTGAACATCCTAATGACTGGAACCCAATCTCCACTGAGGACACCATCCGCCTGATGAACTCCATCCACTCAGGATCCCCCACAGACCCATGCCCTCACCACATCTTCAACAAAGCAGACTCCATCATAGCACCACACCTCCGAGACGTCATCAACTGCTCCTTCAACTCCGCCACCTTCCCGGAAAGCTGGAAACATGCCGAACTCAGCGCCCTTCTGAAAAAACCCACAGCTGACCCCACCGAACTCAAAAACTACCGCCCCATCTCGCTCCTTCCATTCCCGGCCAAAGTCATCGAGAAAGCTGTCAACAACCAGCTCGCCGCATTCCTCGAAACCAACAAATCCCTCGACTCCTCACAGTCCGGCTTCCGAGCCAAACACAGCACTGAGACCGCCCTCATCGCAGCCACAGACGACATTCGAACTCTACTGGACAATGGAGACACAGTCGCCCTCATCCTCCTCGACCTCTCCGCAGCCTTCGACACAGTCTGTCATAACACCCTATTACAGCGCCTCAGGAACATCGGAATCCAAGGAAAAGCACTGGATTGGATCACCTCGTTCCTCACCGGAAGAACCCAAAGAGTCCGCCACCCACCATTCAAGTCTGAAGCCACTGAAGTCATCTGCGGCGTGCCACAAGGATCTTCACTCAGCCCCACCCTCTTCAACGTATACATGAGCCCCCTCGCGGTCATCGCACGCCAACACAACCTCAACATCATCTCATACGCTGATGACACTCAACTGATCCTATCACTCACCAAAGACCCGAACACGGCCAAAACCAACCTACATGAAGGAATGAAAGAAGTAGCCGAGTGGATGAAGCACAGCCGACTAAAACTGAACTCGGACAAAACAGAAGTCCTTATCCTAGGTACCTCCCCCTCCGCCTGGGATGACTCTTGGTGGCCAGAGGCCCTTGGAAAAGCACCCATCCCGACGGACCACGCACGGAACCTGGGCGTCATCCTGGATTCTTCACTCTCCATGTACAGACAAGTCAACGCCGTTTTATCATCCTGCTTCAATATTCTTCGCATGCTCAAAAAAACATTTCGCTGGATTCCCACCGAAACTAGAAAAACTGTCACCCAGGCTCTGGTCACGAGCCGCCTGGACTACGGAAACACCCTATACGCCGGTACCACCGCAAAACTCCAGAAAAAACTCCAACGCATTCAGAACGCTTCAGCCAGACTCATACTAGACATCCCGCGTAAAGACCACATCTCTGGTCACCTGAAAAACCTCCACTGGCTCCCCGTCAATAAAAGGATTACTTTCCGCCTCCTAACCCACGCTCACAAAGCACTCTACGAACTTGGACCCGATTGCCTTAACACACGACTCTCCTTCTACACCCCCTCCCACCAGCTACGATCCTCCAACCAAGCCCTTGCTACTGTACCTCGCATCAACAAAACCACCATGGGAGGTAGATCCTTCTCCTACCTGGCAGCTAAAACCTGGAACTCACTTCCCACTCACATTCGCCTCACTCAGAACCACCTAGCATTCAGAAAGCAACTTAAAACTTGGATATTCGACAAGTAATTCCCCCACCCTTCTTCAAGCGCCTTGAGACCCTCTGGGTATGTAGTGCGCTATATAAATCATTTGACTTGACCTCGCTTCTTGTATTATTTTAGGACGTTACCAATATGGATACCGAGCTCCATCTTTAAATCTCTGAAATCACTAGTGGTAGCTTTCCTCTGGAGTATAGGCCGGCGCAGGGTAGCACAAGCCACGCTAATACGGCCTAAAGCAGAGGGAGGACTGGCAGTCCCGGACTTTGTGCTCTATTATTTAGCTGCCCAGCTACAAGTACTAACGCAAGCAATAGCGAGAGAATTTAGGGGCCCAGAACTACAACGATGCAGGGGAACACCACGCCACATACTATCGCTCATAGCGCTACAGCAAAAACTAGACCTTAAGGATCTGTTAATGGAGGAGAAAACGCTTCGGTTATGCTGGAACCGAATGCAACACAGGGCGGGAGTCCTACACCCCTATGCACCCGAAATCCTTCTGGGAATGGCCACAGCGTTGCCCCATAGCGGCGACTGGTCAAAGTTGCAGACCTGGGAGGACGCGGGGCTCCAGGTACTGGGAGACCTCTACGAAGATGGAGTCTTACTACCCTACCAGACGCTGCAGGATAGATTTGACCTCACCAGGGGAGGTTATTTGTTGCATGCAGCCTTGACAAGGGCGATGCAGGCACACTGGAGAGAAGGGCTCACGGAGCCTAAGACAACGATGGCTTGCCAATACACTATGATGGCAGCCGGGACGTTCAAAGCAGTCACGTGCCTCTATTTCAGAATGCTTCATTAAGACTGGCACCCTTAGAGGCGCTAAAGGGAAAATGGGAGATGGATATAGGGAAAGATATCCCAGATGCAGCCTGGACGAAAATAGTGCGTAGGGCCTGGAAGAGTACAAGAAATGCCAGATTCCAGCTAGTGCACTTCTACATGCTCCACAGAACGTACTTGACACCAGGCAGAATCCGTAAACATTTTAAGGTAGAGGAGGCTGCATGCCCTAGATGGGCGCGTACAGGAGCAGAATTAGAACACATGCTCTGGTCCTGCCCAATGATGGGACCTTACTGGGAAGAGGTGGGGGCGACCCTGAATGACACCACGGACAGGCAGCTGACGTTTGACATGGCCACTAGCATCCTACATTGGTTTCCCCACACCTCCAAAAACAAGCTAACAAGTGAATTTGTGGACATGGGCCTCATACTGGCAAAGCGGGAAATCACTAAACATTGGAAGGCAACAGTGGGACCTAGCAGCAGGAGATAAAGGGGAGAGTTCATAAAATGGGCAAACAGTGAAAGTACGCTACGTTATCAGCAAGCGCGTAAGCTAAATAACGATAAAGCACTGGAAGCAGCCACAGCATGGGAGACATTGGTGCAGGCATTGCGGGATTATGAGGCAAGCGAAGATTAGGTGAAACTACCCATCACATAGGGGAAGCCCTGAGACATGACAGGCACATCAAGCAGAATACAACACGATGACTCCTGAACATGAGTAGAAGACAGTACTATTATCACCCTAAGCGTTGATGACATAAGTTGGGGAGACAAGGGGGGGTGGGGTCTGTTCATGAAGAAAGGGAGATGGGGATGAACAATAGACGTAAATGTATGGGATTTCTAAATGCAATGAATGTATGACGCTGCTACATCACTAAGCCATAAACTTTGAATGAGGTGGGATTAACAGTTAAATTCAGATTATCATTCTACCTTTGACAGTAATGTATTTTTGAGTGCATTGTACAGAAAATCAATAAAATACGTCTTCCCAAAAAATAAAACTGTATATTGCATAAACAATAATGTGTGGAAATCAGGGTTCAGCAAATATTTATTATTTGCACAACACTAAGTAAAGCATCGGGGTTTGTTTTGTTCCTATTAAGATCTTTGTTTCCATCACACTTCAGAATTTTAAAATGCTTTCCTAACTTCTAAAATATATTTGGAAATATTTGTACAGTTCATGTATGCTCATGTACTGTTGTATGTCCAGCACGATTGTCAGGCAGCTCACAGCTCACTTTACAAAATCCTCTGACTTTGCAGTCAGAGAAAGTGAAGTAAAGACCAATCTCCAGGTAAAAAAAAGCCTCAACTGGTAAGAAGACATGACCCCCGACTTGCCTCTTTGAACACTAATAGCATTGATGTCAGAAAGGGGGGAAGGAATGTTCCTTAGTTCATATTTAAAAATTGCCCCGTGCAATGATTCTGAGTCAGTGTGCATGGGGTAGCCAGTGTGCATGGGGTAGTCAGTGTGCATGGGGTAGTCAGTGTGCATGGGGTAATCAGTGTGCATGGGGTAATCAGAGTGCATGGGGTAATCAGAGTGCATGGGGCAGTCAGTGTGCATGGGGTAATCAGTGTGAATGGGGCAGTCAGTGATACAGTCAGTGTGCATGGGGTAATCAGAGTGCATGGGTCAGTCAGTGTGCATGGGGTAATCAGAGTGCATGGGGCAGTCAGTGATACAGTCAGCGTGCATGGGGTAATCAGAGTGCATAGGGCAGTCAGTGATACAATCAGTGTGCATGGGGTAATCAGTGTGCATGGGGTAATCAGAGTGCACGGGGAAGTCAGTGATACAGTCAGTGTGCATGAGGTAATCAGAGTGCATGTGGCAGTCAGTGATACAGTCAGTGTGCATGGGGTAATCAGTGTGAATTGGGCAGTCAATGATACAGTCAGTGTGCATGGGGTAATCAATGTGAATGGGGCAGTCAGTGATACAGTCAGTGTGCATGGGGTAATCAGTGTGCATGGGGTAATCAAGGGGCATGGGTTAATCAGTGTGCATGGGGTAATCAGTGTGAATGGGGCAGTCAATGATACAGTCAGTGTGCATGGGGTGATCAGTGTGAATGGGGCAGTCCATGATACAGTCAGTGGGCATGGGGTGATCAGTGTGAATGGGGCAGTCAGTGATACAGTCAGTGTGCATGGTGTAATCAGTGTGAATGGGGCAGTCAATGATACAGTCAGTGTGCATGGGGTGATCAGTGTGCATGGGGTAATCAGTTGTGTGGGGCAGTCAATAATGTGGGGTTCAGGCGCATTGCAAAGTCATTAATCCGGAGTCAGTGTGCATGGAACAGTCAGTTATCAGAAGTAAGTGCTCTGCTGGGGTGTGTGGAGGTGCATGAGCACTGGTGAGCGTGCACACGGGGAGGGGGCGTGCCTGGAGTGTATGTGCTGTCAGTGTGTTTTGTGGGCTCCCCCCACCCCTGTCTTACTGTATCCGGCCGGCGGTGCTGCTGTTTCCGGTCTGGGCTCGCAGGCAGGCGAGCAGCAGGATCCTCATAGCGCCCACCGGCCGCGGCTTCTAGTGTCAGTGCCTGGCAGAGGTGACGTCCCCGCGCACAAACACAGACGACGGACTGGGGACACTCCGCCATCTTGGGAGAGTGCTCGGTCTTCCGGGGTGCCGTGGGCGTGGCAGCGGGCGCACCTGCGCTGCACTGACATTGAAGAAGGACAAGACGGCCAGCGGCCCCGCCATCTTGGATCGGTCCTGACTGCCTTGAGGGCCGCTGAGGGCGCCGGAAATGGGCCAGCGGCCCCGCCATCTTGGATCGGTCCTGCCTGCCTTGAGGGCCGCTGAGGGCGCTGGAGAGAGGCCGAGGTCCCCGCCATCTTGGATCGGTCCTGCCTGCCATGAGGGCCGCTGATGGCGCTGGAGAGAGGCTCCCAGAGCACAGGGGGCCGAGCCGAGTCAGAGCCGAGCCAGAGCCGAGCCACAGGTCCGGCTCGGATCTTAGAGGCCGTGCATGGGCCGAGCTCTGAACACATGTCTGCTATGTGCGTCATATGACAAACATTTATTTATTTATTTATTTATTTATGCGATTTTATATAGCGCGAACTTTACCCGAAGGCGTCAGAGCGCTTTACATAGGACCCAGTTTCAACCATAAGGACTGATGGTTACAATCGGAAAAACAGATTTGCAAATTTTTTGACTTACATAAGAACCAGTTGAAAACAAACGGCTTTAGGATTACATGCGTTATAAAAAAGGTACAAACAGAAAAAATTGCAAATGTACAAGAGATAAAATCACACAAGGAGGAGATACAAATGGATAAACTCTAGGCATATACTAGTGATATCTCTATCTACTTAGGGAGGGGATACACATGGATATACTCTAAGAGTCACAGAGGAATGGTAGAGAGCACAGCGGACTCCTGCATAAACTAGTGATTAGAGTTATCTCTATATACATAGGGAAGGGGTAAGACTGGATATACTCTAAAAGTCACATAGGAATGGAAGAGAGCAAAGCGGACTACTGCATGTCCTAGTGATTAGAGTTATCTCTATATACAAAGGGAAGGGATACACATGGATATACTCTAAAAGTCACATAGGAGACTAGTCATTAGAGTTATCTCTATATACATAGGAAGGGATAAGACCGGATATACTCTAATGGACACATAGGAATGGTAGAGAGTACAAAGGTCTACCGCATACACTAGTGATTAGAGTTATCTCTATATACATAGGGAGGGGAAAAGACTGGATATACTCTAAGAGTCACATAGGCAAGGTATATGGTGCAAGGTCTAAAGCAAATACCATTGATTAGAGTTATTACAATACGTCAAAGAGCAGAGTTCCATAAGTGTGGATGCAGTCAGAGAACAAAGGGAGGGTGGGAGGGGTGCAAGGGTATGGAGAGAAGGGGAAGCGGAAAAGGGAGGGAACATTTGAGGATCATCCACGGGAAAAAGGGTTAACGGACGAGGGAGGAGGGCTAGAGTCCAGCGAAACTGTCCAAAAACAGCAGCAAAGTGATGGTCAGGACAAAACAAAAAGTCAGGAAGTCCAGGAGTGAATGTGGGAGATGAAGCTGGAGGCCAGCCGCAGGCGCGTCACCATCTTGGAGAGCTTGCAGTCAGCCGTCTCGGTGGGGGATGGAGTGCGCCAGGTGGTGAGGCCCATGTTGATGCTGTTGGTACGGTCACACGTTGGCCATGGGGCGCTGCACGGCTGCCGGTGGGTTGTGTGTGGAATCACCCGCAAGCAGTGTGGACTCCGGGAGCAGCGGCACATTCAGAACACTGGTGCCATGTTTGGGGGGGGGGGTGAGTGGTCTGGAGATCCGGCCCGAGTTGCAGGGCCACAGGGCATACTGGCAGTGGCCCCAGACTGGCAGCAGGTCGGGAGGCAGGCCAAAAGTCCAAGAGAGGGCCACAGGATTAGCAGGAGGCCGGGGAGAAGTTGGGGCGAGCCAGTGGAAGCGGCGATCGCCATCCAGAAGTCGCCGCCGGCCGCCATCTTAGAGTCAGGCAGGCGCTGGGAGGATTCCCTCGGTGGGGGTCTCCACCGAAGTGAAGCTGGTGGTAATTAGGCCAGCTGCTGCGGCGAGAGTCTCTCGCATAACATCACATAACATATGATATTCTCTTTAAGATAAAAAAGAGTATTCCTTGAAAACGTTGAAGCTTTGACATTCATAGGGCACATTTTAGCATGGTACTGAGGAGTGCTTATTAAAAGTGGTAGTTTTCTACGACTGGTAGTCAATCATGTATCATACATATATAATGGGCGGCAACTCCATACATGCCAACTTTTTAGGATAGGGACGTGGGAGATTTAAAATAAAAAATCGGGAGTATAAAAAATCCCCATTGACTGCTATTGTAGAAAATGCAATTTCAGGCCGAAATAAGCAATTTTTTGGCTTGAAAAATCTGCTGAATCAGGTCTATTGTAGGATGACCAAACATCCTGGATTTGCCCGGACAGTCCCGGTGTTTCACCGGCTGTCCCGGGCAGATTTTCGTAATTCAGGATCATGTCCCAATTTTTAGAGGGGCGACTGAAAACATCGAGAGGCACATTTTATGGGTGTTTTAAAACTATGCTACTGAGCAGCTGTTATAAGTAGGCAGTTTAATTAATATGCATGATGTTGGTTGTAGAAGTTGCATTTAATTTATTTTCTTAATGCCTTTTCTTTGTTCTTATGTTGATGATAACTGTCATTCTGCACCATTCTTTTAATGAAAAATGGTAGTCCTTCTTCTATTTTCCTAAAATGTCTCGGTTTTTGGTTCTCAAGATCTGGTCACCCTAGCCTATTGGCATGTATGCAAATCACCTGTGAGGGGGATCAAAGTGCTGAGGAAGTTGGCTGCTGTGTGGTGGGATGTTCAGTCGAACATCCAAGTTTTGACATTCTTCCTGAAAAGCTTGAGTGAAGGTTGGGTTCTGAGGTGTAGGGGAAGGTTGTTCTAAGCCTTGGCTGCCAGGTGCGAGAGAGAGTGTCCTCTGCTCTTGGTTCGGCGTTTCCGAGGGGTGTCTGCGAGGGCGAGGGAAGCAGATCAGAAGTGTCTGGTTGGTAAGAAGGTCAGGCTATTGTTGATGTATGTGGATCCTTCGTTGTGTAGGGCCTTGTAGATGTGGGTCAACATTTTGAACTGGCATCTCTTCTGGATCGGGAGCCAGTTAAGTTTCTTGGGTGGGGTGAGATCTGAGTCCCTCTGGGGAGGTCTAGGATACTTCTTGCTGCTTAGTTTTTTATGGTCTGGAGTCTCTTCAGGAGGCGTGCAGGGATTCCTGTGTTAAGAGTGTTTCCGTAATCCAGTCTGCTGGATACGAGGGCCTGCATGACGAGCTTTCTGGTGTTGACTAGGAACCATCTGAAGATCGTGCGGAGCAATCGGAGGATGTAAAAGCGGGCGAAAGAGACTGTGTTGACTAGTTTCCTCATCAAAAGCTTGCTGTCAAGGATGATGGTGAGGATACTGGCATGGACTGTTGGGGCGGGGGTTGGGGCTTGTTCCGTGGACCAACATTCATCATTCCATTGCGAGGTGTGGTTTCTAAAGATGAGCACTTCTGCCTTGTCTGTGTTGAATTTGAGACAGTGGACTTTCATCCAGTCAACGATATCCCTCATGCATCTGTGGAATTGGCTGTAATGGTGTACGAGTCCTCGGATAGTGAGAGGATGAGCTGGGTGTCTTCGGCAGATAATGTTCAGTCCGTGCAACCTGCCGGTGTCAGCCAGGGGGGTCATGCAGCTGCTGAAGAGTGTGTGGCTGAGAGACAATCCTTGGGGGTCTCTGCAGATGACTTCTTTGGGCTCTGAGCTTAACGGTGTGAGACGGATCCTCTGGGTTCTACCCGTGAGGTGGGAGGCAATCCATTTGAGGGCGTCTTCTCGGAACCTGATGTGGTGAAGTCTGTTGATCAGGATGTGATGGGAAATAGTGTTTAATGCAGCTGAAAAGTCCAGGAGGAGGAGGGCTGCTGTTTCTCCATGGTCCTGGAGTGCCCTGATGTCATCGGTAGCTGCAATTAGGGCTGTTGCTGTGCTGTAGTTGGCTCGAAATCTGAATTTGGAGGGGCCCAGGAGGTTGTGCTGTTCTATGTGTTGAGTGAGTTGCTAGTTAATTTTCTTTCTCGGGGACCTTTGCAGGGTAGGAGAGCAGAAAGATGGGCTGGTAATTCTTAGATTCAGCTGGGTCGACGGATGGCTTCTTCAAGAGGGGCTTCATTCCAGCGTATTTGCAGTCCTCAGGGAAGGAGACTACATTGTTAGAGGTGTTCAGGACTTTCCTGAGTCCGTGGCAGATTATCTTGATTTCCCAGTTGTAGATGTGGTGGGGGCAGGGGTCAGTGGGTGCTCCCGAGTGCACGGAGACTATAGTGTCTTGCGTGGTGAGGAGGTCCCAGTGGGTGAGCTGGTGTTCGGAGTTGGTGTTCATGGGTGTGAACCGGTTGATACTGTCGGCGGCAGAAGGTTGTCATTTGAAGTATTGGTAGATGGCCAATATCTTGTCTTAGAAGAAATCAGCAAGGGCTTTGCACAGTTCTTGGGAGGGAGTGATGTTGTTCTCGGTGGCTGATGGTTTGGAGAACTCCTTTATGGTGGCAAAGAGTTCCTTGCACTGGTTCGTGCTGGCTTCAATGCGGTCTTTCAGGGCGCTGGTCATGGTTTCTTTCAGGAGGCGGTGGTACTGGTTCAATGCTGTCCTGAAGGTGATGCGGTCTTCTGATTGTTTGCTGAGGCGTCACTTTCTTTCTAGGTGTCTGCAGTTGCATTTGGTGACTGCCAGTTGCATTTGGTGGCTTGCAGTTCTGTGTAGTGTGAACTCAAATTTGAAAGTGCTTACATACGCGATAATGAAGAAAAAAGAGTTATTGTGGAATAACATATTTGCCTAAGATCAAACAGTTTATGCGGGGAAGCCACGATTTATCCAGGTTTTCTGTTTTTTTCTTTGAACAAATCAACCAGTAAATGTCTTTCCTCACGTTAAGGCTTTGTTTTTACCTTTCAGTGCATTTTTTGCAGTTCCTAAAATATCGTGCAACTCAACCCAAAGGTATTGTAGCACTTTATGTGAGGGGTTGTTAATAGAAAGAAGGAGATTAAGTGATTTGCCCAGAAGCACAGAATGTTGAACCGACACTGAGAATCAACACTGGTTCCTCTAGTTCCACAGTCGGCAGCTCTGACTCTAACGCCACATCCTGGGTAGAGAGAGGGAGAGAGGCAGAAGCCACATGAAAGCGCAGCTTGGTATGGGCTCGAAGTTCTACCAGGACCCCGCTTTGAGCCAAAGCCAGGCTTCAGGCTCGAGCCTGGCTTGAGCTTTCAGTGGCTCACCCATCTCTACTGCAGAGCACTTCCAAAAAGGGTCACCAGCACAAGGCGTATCCCACTTTAGAAATATGCATGCCAACAGACCTGATTCAGGCATTAGACCCATGATTTTAGGCCACAAATGTGTTTATTGTAATTGTATAGTGTCTACGTAAGGTGTATTTAGATGTGTGTGGCAAGTGTGTGCATTGAAGCCAATAGAGGCTTACAGCTTTTAGGCAGGTAAGGAAGCTAGGCAGGTGACCCCGTTCAAGTCTAGGAGGCCAATTTGGTAACTTTGGGAGGGTAGACTTGTCCTGACGCGGCCACGCAGAATCTAGTAATTACCTTCAAGACTGGGAGTACCTTACTGATGTGGTGATCAGGAGTTATATATGCTTCATCCAACCCAGATTTTTGATTTTTGCTTAATTGCAGTGCTCACCCCCGGTCTTATTGTCCTATACCATTCATGTTTTATATGGTTGCAGTCCATGCCGAGTTTCTACGTTATAATACAGAATATTACTTCTCTTTGCCTATTTGGACTGTTACCACTCTGATCTATATTAGATGCAATTGTGATTTTTGCTCCTTGACTGAACACTTCTCTTCTAATAGTCAGATGATTTAGAGGTTTATCTGTCCACACGGTGGATGATCATTGTCATCTGCGTTTCCTTGGTTACTCCATGGGTGACTGCCATTTAATATAGCCCGGACGAAGTTCCTACGGGAACGAAACGCGTTGGCTGAGGCCTTTTAAAGATTTATAATAATAAAGGAACTTGTTCTAATTACTATACCTGCTGCGGACTTCTTATTTTGGTGCACCATCCATTTGGTAGACAATTTGGTATCTGTCCTGACAGTGGAGTTTCCATGTGGCTAGCTCCGGATGTGACGTGCAAAGCCTTCTACTTTCCTACATTGAAGCTTAAGTGCGAACCTTTTGGTCAGCCAGAGTTGTTTCACTTCTAAATGAATCCAAGGACAGGGACAACTTTTCAAAGAGGTCAGTAGAAATACATGTTTTTACCAGCGTAGCCAGGGCACCAAAAGGACTTTTAGCCTTCAGTGACTTATCTTGTACCAGGAATGTCTTATAGCTCCTAGGCTGAAAATCATTAATTCTTTGAGACTAGTAGTCACCACATATATAAAAAAGTGAGTTAGA
The DNA here is from genome assembly GCF_964263255.1 of Lissotriton vulgaris. Classification (NCBI taxonomy): domain Eukaryota; kingdom Metazoa; phylum Chordata; class Amphibia; order Caudata; family Salamandridae; genus Lissotriton; species Lissotriton vulgaris. The sequence goes on along the minus strand of NW_028250619.1, from coordinate 462,987 downwards.
ATTGAAATATTTCAGAAAAGATGGGTCTTCAGTCCTTGCAACTATGACCCCTCCACACCACTTACAATTATACATTGTTTTAGGTTTAAAGCATTTTATTAAGACAAAAACATAGGGAGAGGGAACAGGAGATTAGAGTTACATACATCATAGCAAAGAAAATGAGCTGATATCACGAATGCGACGGTGGACTAGGCCGCTGTGAAAAAGGAAGCAACAGCAAGTGAAAAAGGCTCAATATAAGCAATACCTCCATTCCGAGCATAGTCAACACCATCAGTCTGAGCATTGAAAATAGTAAGCAGTAACACAAAGAAACCCAACCCGCCATCCCCTAGAACCCTCCCCCAAACACCCCAACTCCCCCCACCACCCCCGTCCAATGTACCGCTAGAAACACTACCTGCTCCCCACCGCACCCCACTCCTCCAGGAACCCAGCCCCTCTACCCCCCTAGTCAGCTGGAATCACCGGTGGCGTCAACCTTAGGAGCCTGAGGTACCTCGGACAGGTGAGTTCCCTAAATTCAGTAGTTAATAGTGCCCGAAAGGGTTGCCACAGCTCGTCAAATTGGTCTATCTCCCCTGCCACCGTGAGTGACAATTTTTCCATACCTAGCACATGCCAAAGCCTGTGCAACCAGCCAGTGATGGAGGGGACCGTGGCAGTGCGCCAGTGGATGAGGATGTTCTGAACCGCCGAGCCCAGCGCAATCGCGATTTGCCTGCCCCTACGGGACTTCAGCGGGTACATCAGGCCATTAGGAAGGCCCAGTAATACATACGCCGGAAAGCGCGGTAACTCAATTTCAAAGTGCGTATCCACCTCATCAAGAACCTCCTTCCAATATGCGGCCAACAAGGGGCAATCCCAAAGAATGTGCGTAAGGGTCCCCACCTGACCACACCCTCTCCAGCACTCCTTCTCAATATGCCTATTCATCTCGTGCAGTCTCTCAGGGTTGTAATACCAGTACGTGGACACCTTGGTGAATGTGTCAGTGAGGCCGGTGTGATACGCTGAATGTCTCGCCCGGTGTGCAATCTGGTCCCACTCCTTGTGGCTAAGTGTCCTACCCAATTCCCTGTGCCATCGTTCCCTGCCCGGATTATAATAGTGAAACGGAGGAGGCTGTAAGAACCTGTAAAGATCAGTGATCAGTTTAGCATCCGAGGCGCGGGTCACCAGCCACCGCTCATATGGTGTTATCTGACGATCAGCGGTGTCCCGCACCTGGGGTTGAAGCGCCCAGTGCCGGACCTGCATATATCGCAGTCTATCAGACTCTGTCAGGCGGAACTCCTGTTGAAGCTGCTGAAAGGGGACCACCCCCTCCGGCCCATAAATCTGAAAGAGCGCACGGCAGCCCGCCAACCGCCAATGGGAGAACGCGCCCGGCTCCATCCCTGGGGAAAAATCAGGATTATCCACAATGGGCGTAAACGGCGAGGGGAACGTGGTGAGGTCCCGAGTCTCGCAAACCGTGTCCCATACCCTCATGACAAAAGAAGCATAAAGGTTGGGAGGGCAGTGGGCTCGACGCAAGAATGGAACTTCCTGGAGGGTGCGCCCCGCCACCGCCTGGTCCTGAAAGAGCCAGTGCTTATCGGATTCCCACCTGCTCAACTCCACAAGGTATCGCAACTGCACCGCCTGAAAGTATTCCCGGAGGTCCGGAATACCAAGACCCCCCGCCTCCGGAGCAAGCGTGGAGAGAACTCTCTTCATCCGTGGCTTGCCGCCCTGCCAGACAAAGCGTGCGATGTCAGCTTGCATCTGCCTGATCCAACCCACCAGAGGCTGGAGCGGCATGGCTCGGAAAAGATATAGGATCTGGGGCAGAACCGTCATCTTGACCGCCGCAATCCTGCCAAGCCAAGACAACAGGCCCTTGCTCCAGCGGCCAAGTTCCTCCTTGATCTTCTTACTGAGAGAGGTGTAATTAGCCGTTACCATCGCTGGCAACGTCGGCGCCAGCAGAATCCCCAAGTATGGCACCAGGGACGATGACCACTGCATGGGGAAGAGCCGCTGGAGGTCCCGTCTAGTGTCCGCAGCCAGAGACACGTCCAAAGCCACCGACTTGCCCATGTTCATTTTGAAACCGGCCACACGTGAAAAAGCATCCAACTCATGGATGCAGGCGGGAAGGGATCTCCTGGGGTCATCCAGAGTCAGCAGGACATCATCCGTATAGAGGCTAACCGCGTGAACATACTGCCCCATCTTGATCCCGATTGCGTCCGGGTTTTGGCGGATCCTCTGGGCAAACGGCTCCATGTAAAGAGCAAAGAGGAGTGGGGAAAGGGGGCACCCCTGCCTCGTGCCGCGCTCGATTGCAAAACTACGGGAGCTGCACCCGTTGACCCTCACCACTGCGGAAGGGTGCCTGTAGCAGTTGAAAACCATCGAGCAGAATTTATCACCGATGCCAAATTTTTTGAGCACCTGCTCGAGATAAGGCCAGTGAACCCTGTCGAAGGCCTTCTCGGCATCCACCGCCAGCAGCATCCGCTCGCCCGGGATCCGCGAAGCCTTCTCCAGAATGTGCGTCACTCGCTTGGTATTGTCGACAGTTTGTCTGCGGGGCACAAAACCAGCCTGGTCGGCCTCAACCAGGCCCGGGAGGTGCAGGGCCAGCCTGGACGCCAGAATCCCCGTGTACAACTTGAGGTTGACATTCAGGAGCGAGATGGGCCTATATGAGCCGCATAAGGCCCGATCCTTCCCAGGTTTCGGAATCACCGAGACCGTCGCTCTCAGGAGATCCGGTGGGATGGCTCCCGATTCGGAGAAGGAGTTAAACAGCCGAGCGAGGATAGGGGCCACAACCGGGCAAAAGGTTTTGTAAAACAGGGACGTGTAACCGTCCGGGCCCGGGGCTTGCCCGTGCTTAAGTCTGGCAATCGCGGAAATCACCTCCTCAACGTGGATATCGCGCTCAAGATATTCCGCCTGAGCGGAGTCTAGCGCCGGAAGGGCCACAGATTCCAGATAGTCCACGGTTTCCCGCGGCGAGGAGGGCTCCCCGGTGTACAGCGCCTCATAGAAACCACAGAAGGCTTCCGCCACCTCCGCGTCACCCGAGACGGCCACCCCGTCCGCACCCAAGAGCTCCTTCACTAAGTTTCGCTGTTGCGCGACTCGGAGCCTATGCGCCAAGAGTTTGCCACACCTATCCCCCCCTGTGTAGAATGCATGCTTTAAACGTAACGCTGCGTATTCCGCCCTGTCCATGTCCAGCGCCGACAGTAACTTCCTGGCAGCCTTCAACTGCCTCCAAACCCTTGGAGCACGCGTACGGCGGTGGACCTGTTCGAGCTCCCTGACTTGGGAAGTCAGCTCCTCCCTCTTCCGTTGCCGCTCCCTGTTTTCTGCCGAGGAGATAGAGATAAATTCCCCCCTGAGGACTGCCTTCAGCGCCGCCCACTGTGTCGCCAACGAGGTGTCCGAGTTACTATTGTGTGCCTGGTAGTCCCGTATCGCCTCCTCAATGTGTTTTACCACTGTCTTCTTGTGCAGAAGGGTGTCCCTAAGGCGCCACACCCCTCGAGAGGGGGAGGACGCCGGCCACGCAAACTCACCCACGACCGGCGCATGATCAGCCAGTGTCAGGACCCCAATGTCCGCCGCCGTAGCAGCGGCACGCATCGGTCCACTAACCAGAAAGTAGTCCAACCGTGCGTAGGTCCGGTGCGCATGCGAATAATAGGAGTAATCCCTATCTGTAGGGTGGAGGGTGCGCCAAAGGTCATGCAAATCCATGTCGGCGATACGGGCCTTCCCGGACTGGGAAAGTTCCCCAGTCTGTGGGAACCGCTGCGCCGACCTGTCTGCTGCAGAATCAAAGACAATATTCAAGTCACCCCCTAGTATGACATGACGATCGGGGGAAGCAGTTACATCCACCAGCACTGAATCTAAAAAGCGTTCCTGATGGTCATTCGGGCTATATAAGGAGCCAATAGTGAACGATATGCCCCCCAGGCGGAGGCGGTATGCCAAAAGCCTCCCTTTTTGTTCAGCAAATTTATACAACACCTCCCCCTTAAAGGAGCTCGCTAACAGAATAGCCACCCCCGCAGTTTTGGACGCAGCAGAGGAGAAAAACTGGGTGGGAAACCTGGCAGAGCGCATTCTATGGCAGTCGCTGGACAGCAAATGGGTTTCTTGCAGGAGGCATATATCAGCTTGCGTCCCCTCTAGCAGAGACAAAATCGCCCTACGCTTAACGGGGTTATTCAGGCCCTTAACATTAAGGGTCACCACCTTCAGGGACGACATATCTCCCAGAGGCCGGAGACGCTACGTCGCGGGCAGGCAACCGGAGGGGAAGGGGCGCAGGGCAGCAGCGCAGGACAGGCAGAAGTAGGCCAAGTGTGTACACAGGAAACATCGGACGGTTCTTTCCCAACCCCAGAACAACACCCAACCCCACCCCAAACGAACCAATGGCAACTAGCCAAATACCAACTCAAACAACCCATTGTCTCAGTCATGCCCCAAAACGGACAGGTCTGCAGAAAGTACCAAAAGTGGACGTCCGGCCACTCACTTCTCCCGCCCCCCCCCGACCCTCCCTCCAACCCCCGAACCTGGCATCGAAGAAGCTATGTCCATCTCCCCCTGGAGTGAATTTAGGCCGTCAAGGCTACACCGTTCGAGTCAGCTGAATCCCTGGCCGCTTCTCTCAGGGCACTGGCCATGTCCGCTCTGATGGTGGGCGAGTCAGGCCGCCCAGCGCTCGCCGCCGATCTCCGTCTCGCCAACCTCCGTCGTCCTCCTCTATCTGAGCGCCTCCAAGACTGCGTCGCTCCATCCTCTTCCGTAGCCGTAAGCCCCAAGACTCCGCAAATGTCCTGCAAGGAGCGCAGCTGGTGCAGCACCCCGTTCCAACGAAATATCAAACGAAAGGGATGCCCCCAGGAGTACGGCGTCTCGTGCTCACGCAGGAAATCGGTCGCAATCTTGAAGGACCTGCGTTTCTGCAATGTGATGGCAGACAGGTCCTGATACAGCGCCACAGGTCGCTCTCTAAACATCAGCGGCTGTTTCCTGCGGGCCTCGGACATGATGCGCTCCTTCATCGGAAAGTCAGGAAGGTAGGCCAAGATGTCTGGCGGAGGTGCCGCCGACTGTCGCTGTCGGCCGACCCTGTGGGCCCTATCAATGCGGATCGGAAAGTCCGCGGCCTCTCCTAGAATGTCCCGGAACAGGTCTTGCAAGTAGCCCACCAGGTCTGTCCCCTCATCTGAAGATGGTACACCCCGTACCCGGATATTATTCCGCCTCGACCTGTTCTCCAGGTCTTCGGTGTGGGCCTGGAGTTCAACACACTGCTCCCTGAGACGGAGAACGTCTTGTTGCAGGTGGACAATCTCGTCGTCCTGACGTTGGGCCGCTGTCTCCACCGTCTCTACCCGCTCACCAAGGCCTTCCACTTCCCTGCGGACCTCGCGGACCTCGCTGGCCACCTCTTGCTTCAGCGTCTGGAAGTCCGCTTTAAGCGAGCTGAACAGGTCCTCCATGAAGGATCTCGTGACGGGGGGCTCACCCCCGCCCGTGTCCCGGGAAGAGCCCGGAGACGGTTGCGCCCTGTCCCGTTGTTGCTGGGCCCTGCTAAGCATGTCCGGCAGGGTACGGTCCCCTTTCCTCGATCCTCTTCCAGCCATTCGTGTCTCGTACCTTGTCGCGACCAACTGAAGCAGGGACACGGGCTCCGGCCACTTCGAGGAGTTTCCAGCGGTCAACAGAGTCCCTCAAGAAGGAACTCCCGGCCAGATAGGGAACCTGCGCCACAGACGCCAAAATGGCGGGCCAGTCCAGTCACAAAGAGCCGATCAGCGCCCAGCCAAGAGTTCAACAGGGGCCCTCGTCGGGGGAACTCCGGCCGGAGTGTCCCGCAGGAAGGGAGAGGCGTGCAAAAGCGGGGGTGCAGTAGGCGACTCCAAGCGACATTGAAGGAGGGCCGCCTCACCTTCGCTGTGAAGACAAGATGGCGGTTGGGCGGGGCCGGGAAGATCGTCCAAGCCCGGCGATGTCACCGGGGACACTCCAGAAGCCAGGCCCACGGGGGAAAGTTCCAACCAGGGCCATCGGGCAAGGAAGGAGAAACAGTAGATCTGGCTCCGATCCCAAGCGTCGTCGTCAACCGGCCACGGGGCCGGGGCTCGCACCCCTTGGGAGGCCACCACCACTAGTCCAAGCACCACCTCGCTCACACGGCAGGGTCCCCGTGCAGGGAAGTCACACAGCCGATATCCCGCAGGCGATCCCCGTCGAGCAACGGGGCGGTCTCCACATCAGATCGCCAGACATCAGCACCAGGCCCCAGCCGGGATGTCCGGACAGCGCCCCGATCAGCTCCGCCTCCTAGGCGCTCCGCCGTCCTGAAACAGTCTTTTAAGGTGCTTCCACCGGAGCGATCGGGGCCAAAGTAGTATCAATACGTGCCCCAAGGTCTCTGCTGTCCGTCTCTCATCCGCTGAGTTTCAGCGGGGGGAGAGAAGCTGACGAAAAAGGGCTCGGGCCTAGTCGGGTCGGAGGAGCTGCGGGAAGAAGCGTGCGCTCACCCCGCCATCTTGGCCACGCCTATACATTGTTTTAGAAGTGGGGTTTCCTCAAGAGTGCCAGAGGTGTTGGAGAGATCTGTGATTTAATGCTAGGTTACCTTTTCAAGATGGTGCATTGACTCCCTTTGAGAACCTAGTAGATCAGAACAGTCTTACTGCAAAAACATTCTGGCCCACAAATGCTTACTTGCTGCAGTTGAATAGATTTGAGGAACCACTAGTTAAAAATCTTATGCCCACCTCCTTGTGCAGATGCTCTATATCATAGGTACTGGTTGAACACTAGTTTCATAGATTCAATGGTTCATTCAAGCATTGGTGTTTAACCCAGTAGTTCGACTGTGAGAAAGGTGGGAGGCTGAGGTCGGTCGCGCCTGTCCTCAGAAGGAATGGGAACGATCACTAGTCTGTCCATCCCAAGAAATTTCACGTTCCAATACATCCAGGTTTACACACTACACCGTCTTTATGAAACGCGCATGCAATCGCATAAGATATAACCTGCTGCTAGCTCGAGTTGCCCCAGGGGAAGAGGTGTGGCGCCGCGGCTAGGGCGGCTGACTCCGGAATCTGGGGATCATGGTTCAATCCCTGGCACTGGCGGCAGATTAGCCTAGCACCATGTGACTCTGGGCAATAGCTTGCTTAATCTTCCCGACGGCCCCCAGCGCCTAGAGACCCTTACGGGTGAGTGTTCACGCTTTACAAATGTGGATTATTATTATTATTATTATTCCCAATGTAGACTTCAATCATGTGCTAAATGTTTGTTCCTCTGTTTCCAACTAGTGGAAGGAAATCCACACCATACTGGCATCCGTGGTCATTTGCAAGGGGTGGACAGTCTGGAAGGGTCCCTGCTGGGTATTTACCCACGTCCCAAGCTCGTAGAAGAAACAAGGGTTTTTTTGTCCAACAACAGTGTTGGACACTGTTGTTGGACAAACACTCTACTTCTAATGAACTGGGAGGCTTCCCCCTTGCATGGGCTCTCGCTCTTGCATATGACGGTCATAAAATGGGTCGAGGCAGAAGCAGGTGTGTTGTGCAAGGAGGAAGTTGGAGGTCTTAACCAATACCCTGTTGTGAGAAGCTGGCCTGGTATATGATGTCCACTAATGTAACTGGGCACCTTGCAGCAGTCCAGACAAACCTTATGGTGATTTAGGAGGTCTCAGACAACTGTAGAAAGCTATCCAAGTGGTAGCTATGGAGAGCAGCCTTCAGGCTTAGTCTCGAAGGAGTGTAAAGCAGCTTGTTTTACTAGAATGCAATCTAATGGTATAGATTAAATGTAAAAGAACCACACAAAGTATTTATAAAAATATGTATTTATTATATAACACTATCTAGTACGTTACAGTATCTCCCACATGGAGACAGACACAAAGCACGCAATATCTTAGCAGAGAAATCACAGTAAATAGCACTAATACACAGTGGCCCCAGGGGGCGACAAAACCATATAGTAATAAAGTGGTATAAGAACCACGACTCGAGTAAGGACCATGTCAAAAGGACATAGAATTGCTGGGGACCCACAGAACCACCCACTGGTAAGTAGATAGAGACCCCACGGAGAGTGTGTGCAGTGTGTGAACACGACTGCGTGCTCAATACAAGTTTATGTAAAAGTTGCAGGTTGGATTTTTAAAGATTTGGGACCCCTTCCAGTGGACCCTGAAGAAACCCTGCGGAAGACATAAGGTTGGAGAGCCATCCCACCTATGGATACAATGGTACCCTAGTTGCCCATCCCAGGGAAGCGTGGCGAATAAATGTGAAGTGGCGTCGGAAACCGCAGTCGAATCCAATGGAGGACTTCAGAAAAGTGCCACTGCTGTAAGAGGAAAAGATGTCCGGAGGAATATAAACATGGATTCTTGAAGAGGAGTACCTGAAAGCAGAGGGGACAGAGTCTATGTCACTCGGCAGTGACCTGGAGCCCTGGAAGAAAAATGCCCTCCGATGTCGGGTGCTTCAGGAAAGATGATGGTGACCTTGAATCTGCAGCTGGGAGGACCAGGCGATGCTGAGGATGACCAGAACTCGGATATGAGCTGTCCCACGAAGGATGTCGAGTGCTATGGGGTCGGGATCCAGCGGGAGTACCAACAAGCCTGGGCAAATGCAACTGACGCAGGTGCAACGTTAGGACCAGCAAGGTCCGGGAGACTCACCACAAGCAGGGAAGTCAGGGCAGGCCCCAAGCAATCAGGGGATCCCATAAGAAACAAGTGTGACCATCATGTGGACCCACAGTCGCGGAAGGACCTCAAGCAGATCACCAAAAGATGCAGGCCACGATGCACACAATGCGGTGTGGATGAAGATTCTGGTCACTGGAGGTGCTTGAGGTTGGGGCTAGTTGGAGCCCGAAGATCTTCTTGCAAAGACGACAACAAGCCTTTGCAACTGCAAAGTGGATGCTGTATCAGGCGTTTGGTTATTGTAACCCCCTACGAGGACTACTGGCTTCAAACTTGGTGAGAGGGTAGAGCAGGCTTCTAGAGCTGTGGAAAACCACCACCTGTGATGCAGAGCCCACAGAGTCCAGAGGAGCTCAGGATCTGTAGACCATGGCAACTTAGTTGCAGTGCCTGTGAATGCAGGGGAGTGACTCCTTCACTCCAAGTGAGATTACTTCAGTTGTCTTTGATGCTTCACTGGCCTTGGAAAGGTTCCTGTATGATGCACAGGCACTGACGATGCAGCAGACTGGAAGGGAGACAAAGTCAGGCCCAAACAAAGTCCAGCGAAGTCCAGAGTGCCCAGACGGTAGAAGTGCAGTGGTATCAGTTCTGAATCTCATCACATGACAAATCTAGGGACCTACACCCAGGTAAGCCCTTAAGTACCCTAAGGAAAGGGTGGGGATGATTCAGGGGACCCTCCCACGGGAGGGTCTGGACAGGGGGAGTTTACTCCCATGTCTTTTGTGCAGTTTCGTGTGTGAGTGGAAGCCAACGGCACCCAGGACTGGTTTGAACTGGACTATGCACAGGGGCATCAAATGTGCCCCTCATGCTAACTTTCAAACGCTGGAAAGCGCACCCACCCGGCCCTAATACACTAAATCCCGTGTGGGAGGTGGTTACACCTCCCTGTGACAGGATGCCTATTGTTCTACCTTCCCCTGCTCGAGCATGGCTCACCATCAGGAGGGCAGAAATGTGTCTCTAGTCGGCAGCAACCATTTTGTGCTGTCCGGTACTAGAAAGCTGGTACCAGGAACACTGAGAGCCTAACGGAGGGCTCTTCCAGCACTTGGAATCATACCTCCCTCACCATGGTGTGGGGGTATGATTCCAACATGTTTGATACCAAACATGATAGGATTAGTTGCAGCGGTTTTTGAGATATTTATTGCACGATTACCCGGTGCCCCTCTATATAGTATATGGGTGCTTCACTGACAACCCGGGAGAATGGAGTCGGTAGACTGTAGAGGTGTCCTGCTAATGCAAAGGCACCCTCTCACTTAGAACCAAACTCCCTGCCTTCAGATTGTTAAGGCCTGCTATATGGCTGACTTATAGGCTTTAAGGGCAGTGACTCTTAGATATAGTAAACATATATCTTTAGTAAGAGGTACATGCACCAACTTACACAGGCTGCAATGGTAGGCCTGTAGTTCCATTTTGAATGGTGTCTCATGGGTGGCATAATACATGCTGCAGCCCATGTGAGACCTCTGGGGTACCTTTGCCCTGAGTGCATGGGTACCATATACTAGGGACTGACAAGGGTACCCTAGTATCCAATCTTGGATGTACCTAAGAAGTAAATACAACAATTTAGGGAGAAAGCAGAGAGACTGGGGTCCTGATTAGCAGGATGCCAGTCAGACTCGTCAAAAACAGCATCACATCAAGCGAAAAGTGGGGGTAACCATAAGAAGCAGATCCTACTTTCCTACACCCATAAAATACTCCATAGCAGGTACTTGGGAGGGGTTGTCTTTCCTTCAAAGACGCTCATAAAAATGACTCCAGGCCTCCATTATAACTTTATATGTCTTGCTCCTGGATGCCGCTTGACGCTACTACCTTACTACCTGCTCCTCTCCCCCCCTTTGGCATCCTTACCCACCTATACATTGGATTGACTTGGCCCTGCCTGTGCATAGCCGTGTAGTAACGCCAACCATTCTGGATGTGCTGACTTCACTTCTATCCTGGTTGGCTGGGTGTCACCTATGGAACAGACCTGTCTTATTTAGTTACATTTTGTCTGGTTTTTTCCTTTTCTTTTTTCTTTGTAATACTTGCCCTCTTATTCAAGGTGTTGTCTTGCACACTGGATGACGTATCTCTTACATGTCTTTCGGTTGTATTGCTTGATTATTATGATCTAATATGTTATGTATTTATCTTGAAGGGCTTTATTTACCCTATTGTATGATCAAGCTATATAATTACCTTTTTAGTAAAACTTGTTGGAGGAAAAAAGAAATGGGTTTTCAAAGACTAGCAGATGGCTGGTAGATTGCTGATGAGGTGTAGGTATGCCAGAATTGTGTCTCGAAGATTCAAAGGGCAAAAATGGGCATTTGAAATCATGCACCTGATCAAAGGTCTGTTAACAGCAGTCAGGTGTGAATAATACCAAAGAAATAGAGCTCCATGTTGTTAAATGTTGCATCAGTAAGTCATAGTGCCCGAGGCATACAACACCTTCTCGGGGTTATTGCATAGGGAGGATACAAAGGGAACAACGGTGGAGGTGTGGGGGGCATTTCAGAAAGCCCCAGGCTTCCGGAAGTTGGTTAAGCTTCCCCAGCTAGCCCGAGCTCCCGGGGTACATTTCTGGAGATGCCAGCTAGGAGTTGAAAGAAGGGGTGATGTTCAGAGAGGGTGGAATAAAATGCAAGCTTCTTCATAAAGGGTTTTAGCTGGTAGTAGCAGGATGCTAATACCACCATAAACTGGTCATTTATGGAGAAATAGTTTTTAGGCAAGGACGTCTCCCAGGGAAGACCGCCATCGGCGAGGCATCCCTCCCAGCAGGCGCGGTGCGTCCATTGGGGCGTAGCCCCACTAAGCCCCATGGACCCACCGCGTCCTCACTAAAAACCAAATACAAATATTTTAAAAAATTGCGCTACCTGCCGGCTGGGAATCCAGAAGACACCCGACTTTTCCAGAGTGCGGGGGGGGGATGGGGAGAAGGGGCCTGCTGCAGCTGCGCAAGTGGGCTTTGGGCACAAACATGCCCGCGCATGCGCAGATTGTTTCCCTGTGAGTTTGCCCTTAGAGAGAGGACCGGGGGCGGCCCGCAGCCCCCGGGGTTGCACAGGGCGACTGGGCGAGCACTCATGGTGCCCCCCCATCCAATCCTGGCGCTGCATACAGCGCCAGGATTGGCTGGTCAATACATAACACATAATACATAATACATAATACATAACTCCCTGTCTGGGGGGGGGCAGAGCTCTCTTCCTCCCTCGTACTGCGGCCTCTGTTTGTTAAGACTCCTTCATTTCCAGAGCCAATGTACACGGGGTGCTGTTGATAAAGACGATAGGGCAAAAAGATGAAAAACAAAACTTTACATGTATTGTAGTAAAATCATCCACTTTTTAAAAGACTGTCCATTAAACCTGAAATCCAAATTAAAAGTTATACAAGTGAAAGTCAGTACGTGGAAAAAGAGAAGACCTATTAATGATTGAGGCCACACTTTCAAGTTCTCTTTAGGTAGTGTCCCGGATCTTCTTGACCCAAATAGTGCAAAAAGCACAGCAGCATTTGTTTTTGTTTATAGAGTTAGTTTGCAGAAAGGGCAAATATTAAGATTCAGCCAATGATTGAATCTGGGGCTTCTGGTAATTTTGTTGATGCTCATTTTACTAAAACTATGGGAATAGCTATTGAAATAAAACAGTTCCAAAGCTAGATTGAACCCTTGGTGGGTAAGAATTGACATGTGGAGGTGTTGGGACAACAGGACGCAGGGATTATTTGAGATCTAATTGATGCCTTAACTTTGCTGTCGGCCATTAATGCTGTCACTGTGTGGATGAGTGGGTGGATGTGTGCATGGATGGATGCATGCATGATGGGTGGATGGATGCATGAATGATGGATGCAGGTTAGATGGGTGGTTGGATGGGTGGATGCATGAATGAATGATGTATGGATGCAGGATGGGTGGGTGGATGGATGGGTGAATGCATGAATGATGTATGGATGGATGCATGGATGCATGCATGATGGGTGGATGCATGAATGAGTGATGTATGGATGCAGGATGAGTGGGTGGATGGATGGGTGGATGCATGAATGATGTATGGATGGATGCATGGATGCATGCATGATGGGTGGATGCATGATGGATGGATGGGTGGATGCATGAATGAATGATGTATGGATGCAGGATGGGTGGATGCATGAATGATGTATGGATGGATGCATGGATGCATGCATGATGGGTGGATGCATGATCGATGGATGGGTGGATGCATGAATGAATGATGTATGGATGCAGGATGGGTGGGTGGGTGGGTGGATGGATGGGTGGATGCATGAATGATGTATGGATGGATGCAAGGTGGTTCGGGCTCGCTCGCTGCGGTGCAATATGCAAATTAGTTTACGCCTCACCACTTTCAAATGTCACCAGCCGCCCCTGCCTCCCAGTGGAGGAATTCCCCACACCACCAGGACATTTGTGTTATCAAAGTTACTTTTAAACATGTTGTGGTGCCTGGTCCCAAAAGACTCACTTGGAACGGTGATAGAGCTGGCGGGTGGTAATCAAAGCTGGTGATTAATTCGGTTCCACCCGCACAGGACAGAGACTTGAACTGAAAGGATCTAATTTAAAAAAAACAGAAATGTCTGGGAACACACTAAAGAGGCGAAAGCGAGGGGAGAAACAGAAGAACTGCACAGCAGAAAGGAAGAGAGACAAAGACTGCATACTCCTTGTTATAAAATATATATTTGTAGTCATTTCACATGCAGCACGGCTAGCCTGAAGTTTGTTGATTATGCAGCTACACCCCAAGCTGGGGTCCTTGATCCTCAAGTCCTGTGGTCAAGTCCTCCAACTAAGACCACAGGACGGTCCGTGTGGAACCTGACCACAGCCCCCAAGCCAAGCTAGGACATTTTCAACATTTCTGAGCCGGGTCATACCCATAGCACAGAGACCACACACCTCATATATGGCCTCACTGACATTACATGTGGTAAACACCTTTACAACACCACATTATTTACCTCTCTCTCAAGTACATGAGTGGTCTAATGAAGTCTCAACCTTTTACCTCCCACGCTTCCACCTTGCCGCCCCCTACATGCAATATTTTTCACTCTCTTTAGACTGCCAGCCATCCTCCTCCCCATGGCACATGTTGTTAGTCCAACAATATTCCTTCAATCTTTCTTCAGTCAGTATCAGATGTAAATGTCCTTCACATGAGATTTAAGTTTGTTAGAGCTCAAAGGGGGCGTAAACCATTCTTCACATACGAATCACCCATTCTTAATACACAACTCATTAGCTGTCTTTAACCCTTTCGCTGCAGCCGCGATTTTACCGCTGTGCGGTAAACAAAAGAACAGGGCGGGGCTGTGACGAACCCCAGCCGTCATCAAAAGCCCAACATTCCAGCTCCCAGCACAAGCCCAAAAGTCCAACTCCCAGCACGAGCCGACATTGGAGCTTGCACTCACCAGAGTAAGCAGTATATGCACAAAAACAAACAAATAAAAAATCACAAAGAGAATGCGCCCTAAGTTCCACGCACAGCGAAGTCCGGCAAGCTGCATACGCGAAGGCTTAGCTTAGTTGCCATGACAATGGAAAGCTTGGCACAAGATGGCGTCGGACTGTCCACTGTCAGTACGTACGTGCGTATGTTGTTAGGTTTGGATGAATGGCGAGAGCAGCCATCTTTGTCCATCCCTACGTGTGCCTGGAAAGCTTTCAGAGAATCGATCGCAAAAGGCATTCGCATGGCGAGAACAGCGCATAGGCTGCGATCGCCAGGCGAGACCTAAAAAAGGATAGAAGAGACAAAAAAGGAACACAAAAATATATATCTTTTGTGTTGTCCTTTTAAAAAATAGTTCAAAAGCATAGTTGAAGGTGGGTGCATGACAACAATATTTGCCCCCCCTCTTGCTCTATTTGCATTGTTCATTGTTTTTGGCGAGAAGGTGAGTTGAGACACAGATGTCTGTGATGTATCCAGGGCTTCCTCCTGTTCACCTTGAGGGCGATTGGTGTAACCCTTGTGACTGTGTAGGGGCCCTCAAAACGTTTCTCCTCCCTTTTTGCATTTAATGCATACAAACACTTGATCTCCTACTTGTTCAGGTGGGAGGTCAACCACGACGTGGGTGCACTTTTCTTTTTCCTTGGTTACCTTTTTGGAGATAAACCTTGCACACATCATCAATTAACACAATAACATAAACATTTCATCACCCAGTGCTTGTGACGAGCTTTCTCCCTGTATTCTGCTCCTCATGGAATGGACTTGGACATTGATAGACCTTCCTGTCACTATTTGTGGGTTGTTAACCCTTTCGCTGCACCCGTCGGCCAACGGCCATCGCGAGCACTACCTCCGTAGTGCTGCACACATCCGTTGGCCGACGCGGCCCCGCTCACTCAATTAAACCGCCGCACCACGGCGGAATTGCGGCCGCGGTGAAGTGATGGTCTGAACTTGGCGTATTTCTCAGGAAAAACAGTGTTGTTGGCAGACAGTATAACAATTTTTGGTTAAAGATAGCACATAATTTGTTGAGCTTGCTCTTCAGCAGACCATTCAGGTGCTTAATAATCCCATTACTTTGGGGTTGGTACACAGAGGACTATTTGTGCTATATCCCTAACAGTGTTGTAATGTGCTCAAATAGTGTATTAGAAAAATTAGGGTCATTGTTAGATCTTATTCCTTCTGGTATTCCCCATCATGGAATCACTGCACACATCTGGAATGTGGCTGCTGACATCACAGTGGATTCAGGCTCCTGCCTCAATCCATCTGGAAAATGGGCAGACCACCACAATGAGGTTCCTATAATTACTGCACCTATCAATCATATCCACAAAGTCCAGATGAAGGGCTTTGAAGCAACCCTGTGGTCGCGGAATGGTGGAGCTTATCACTTTTAGGGTGGGATTGGGGGAAAACTGCTGGCAGATGATACAGTTGTGTAGATACATGGTGATCATGTAAGACCGTTTGGTCTCGGGCATCCCTAAGTTTGCTTCCGTTTCCCGGGAACTGGTGAAGCTGCACTGGCTCCCAGTGCGGAAACGGATAACCTTCAAGTCCTTGTGCATTGTCTTTAAGGCTATTCATGGACGTGGTCCTTCGTTCCTACAACAGCACTTCCAGTGGTACAGACCGAACAGACAGCTTAGGTCGGCCAGTCAAGGGCTGATCAGGAACCCACGTAGCAGGAAAGCACTCGGGGGGGGCAGAAGTTTTGTTCTGGGGCAGCCACTGCGTGGAATGCTTTACCAATTGCATTGAGACAGGTCACGGATCTGTTGGCCTTTCGGAAAAAGCTAAAAACGTGGCTGTTTACCAATTAATAACAGGTTTTATGGCTAGGGGAGCTATTACTACAGCGCCAGGACACTGTTTGGTATCAGTGCGCTCTATAAGTGTCATAAATAAATAAATAAATAAAATCATGTCGTGCAAATTCGAACAAAAGACACTTGTTGGATTTGTGTTGCCAAATAATCCCTGACAGTATGGGCTGGCACATGAATCTGATTCAGAGCAAGTGCAGGCTAAGCCAGTGGCATCACGGGTTTTCCTGTAATTAGTTGTCTGTACACTAGGTCATCCCCTGACTGGATGCATCCTTTTGCTCCCATAACTGCTTTTTGTGCAAAGGAGCAGCTTGCTGTAGTTCTCTCGGGTGTAACCTCGCTGTCTCAGTGTGATGAAGCGTGTCTTTGTCTGCAGCTTTCTTGGATCCAGACTCCGCTGGCGAGGCAGTCTGAGCCACCAGAACAGGGGCAGACTGTGGGTCTGATGGCACCCTTGGGGTAGTGTGCCTAGCTGTATCTTTAGCAGCCTGATCTGCTAGTGCATTACCGCGGGACACAAAATCCCGTCCGTTTGTGTGTGCTGCACATTTCACAACTGCCACTGCCTGTGGTAATGCGCGTGCCTCTATTAGAGCCTCTAAGAGGTTTCTATGCATCACGGGGCTACCATATGATTCAAGAAACCCTCTCCTGTTCCATCTCAAGATAATGGAGTGTACAGTTGTTGTTACATACGCTGAATTTCAATATATGGTAAGGACTTCTCCTGCTTTTAACTTAAGGGCAGCTTTTAGTGCTGTTAGTTCTGCTGCTTGGGCGGAATAATGTGTGGGCAATAATATCAATTGTTCTACGACCTGCAGTGCATCAGAGGAACCGTGTTGTTGAGCCTTGACTACTGCTCCACCTGTGTGTCTAATTCCCGACTCATGGCCAATCGTAGAAGACCCGTCAACAAAATAGACAACGCTACCTGGTGTAGGAGCCTATGGGGCTTGACTGCATTTGCTGGGATTATATGTTTCACAGTCGTGTGCATCCTCCTTAGAGTCTAATACTGGATGGGCAAAGAATGATGCAGGATTTACTGTGTGACACTTCACAATCTTCAAAGAGGAAAGTGACAGTATCATCTCGTACCCAGACACTCTCTGAGTAGTCAGAGGGGCCTTTGCCTTCTACATTATGGCAAATACCGCATGTTCTGCATAGAGAGTCATGGGTTCCCCCATAACTATAGGGTGCTCTTTTGTACTCCAAAGGCTGCAGGGGCAAGAACCTGCTCACAGGAGTAGTGTCCTTCCATTACTGAGTCTGGAACCCCACTGAAGTAAGCAATGGGTTTGTGCTCTGGAGGATACTTGTGTGTAAGGACAGCTGTCATCACCCAACCATTGCAATGCCAGAACAAAGAAAACTCCTTGGTGTAATCAGGAGTTCCCAAGATTGAAACATTTGTTTTTTACGGATTGTCTCGCATAATTGCAGAGACCCAGAATCTTCTGCATTCCTTTGGCAGTTTTGGGTTCTGTCATTTGTCGGATGGACGCTGCCCTTCCAGGTGTTTTGTCGCCAACCAGATGATGGTAGCAATTGTTTTAAGTATTGTTCTTCTTCCTGGCAATACTGAATTTTCTCCCTCTCTACTTTCATTCCTCTCTGTGCAAGAGTGGTTAGAGGAGATATCGTGTCTCTTCTGCACTGTTGCTGAGTGGGATTACAAATCGATATATCATTAACATATTGCAACAGAGTGCTGTCACTTTGGAAGTTTGACAGGTCATTCTTTATCGCTTCGGGAGACTCACAAACCCCTTGGGGTAAACGAGAGTACAAATACTGAGTCCTGCAATATGAGAATGCTATCAGATAGTGGCTGTCTGGATGAAAAGGAATGCTAAAGCAGGCATTCCTTAAATCAATAACTCACAAATACTTGGCATTCTGGGAAAAAGTCATCAAGACGATGGAGGGGTCAGGGACAATTGAAAATTCTGGTACTACTATGTTGTTCAGGGGGCGCAGGTCTTGAACCATACGCCACGTATTACCCTTAGCTTTCGTGGCCAGGTAAATTGGGATGTTTCAAGAAGACACTCCAAGGAAAATCACTCCTTGCTCTAGCTAAACATGTATGGTAGGGGCGAAATCCTCATCTGCTTCCTTGGACAGGGGATATTGCTTTACTCTGAGTAAGAGGGCCCCTTCCTTCAATGTAATCCGGAATGGAGCAGCAGTGTTGATGAGACCAAAATCGCGGGGGCGCTTAGTCCTCAAGGTGTCTGGTACTTGAGACAGATATTTTTCCTTTACTGAATCAAACACTCTGCTCAGTATGGGTGTTCTGACTTTTAAACCTGTCCTCAATGGTATGTCCTCTTGAGAAAACATAACTGTTTTCTTGGGGTCATCATCAAACAGTTGGCCATCCTGTATCTATGTCGTCAACTTTCCTCGCTCTAGGTAGATGACACATGCCCACAAAACATTATTATGAACTTCTCGCTATCAGAGCGGCATAATTTGGTGTTATTTCCAATGGCTTCTATCTGCAATATCAACTCGGCATTCAATATTTCAGCGCGTTGCTCTTGTTGTTGAAAAAGGAATTCTTTGGGCAATTGAACATCCTTTCCCAATAACTCTGGTTGTTTCTGCTATGATAGTATGTACTGCTGTAGTGAACGCCTCCAAATCATTGGGTCATGCTCTGATTTAGTCTCTGGCGGAGGAATCTACAGTTAGTGCCATGATTCCGGAAAGTGGGGCCCCAGGGTGGAGCAAATCATGGTCCCATCTTGTTAAAAATTAATGGTCATATTTAATTTGACCATCAAATCTCTCCCTATCGAGTTAGCTGGGGCAGCTGGGCAGAACAATAAACAGCAATCAATGTGTCGGCCCTCTACTTCCCTCTCCACTGGTCTGCTAAAAGGAGCCCTTACAACTTCCTCCGGGAATCTGTGTGTCCTTGATGTAAATGTATTTGAGCTTGTAAAGCGCACTGCTACCCGTAGGTTTCCTGGCGCTGTATAATGCTGGGAAACCCGTCCTGGCTTTCCCTGTGAGATGGTCCCTATTGGGCACGCCCAAGGTGAAGCCAGGCATCCCCGGCGTTGATGGGGCAGTTTGTGGAGATTAAGCAAGCTACTGCCCAGAGTTGCTGAGTGGAACCCATGGTTAGAGAGGCACCGAGGCGAGATTTATCGAGCCGGCTGACATTGGCCCAAACACCCTGCCGCGTCGGGAATTGAACCCTGGTCCCTGGCTGTCCTCTGCTTCTGGGTCTGCCGCCTCTAATCAGTGAGCATCACTACTGTTGGAAATCCAAAGACCTCCCTCTCTAATACACAATTTAGTTGCTCCTATATCTATGAGGAATGCATACCTCTTGTCATTGATAGCTACCATCACAGTGGGTTCCTCATCTGGCCTGTGCGTGACTAACAAGACTGGACACATAGAAATACTCTGCGGGTACCATCATTGTGTGTATCCTCCCACAGGATTCACCTGGAAAGCATTTTCTCACCTCACAACTACACCTTATTGTCCACTTTGGAGTGGAATCCCCTAAGGGGTGCTTGGTAGTTGTACTGAGGCAGTCCCTGCTGCTCTTGGTATACTGCTGGTGGCTGCGCGTTTTGCCAGGGAGTCTGGGGCCCATATATTACCTGTGGATTTTGCTGTGGCTCTACTGTCATATTACCTGGTTGACTATAAATTCCCATTCTTCCATTCTGCTCATACCATCTCTTCATGTTGCAGTCTTTAATAAAATGCCCAAACCTCTGACAATATTTCCATGCCTGATCCCTTCTTAGTGGACCCATCATACCTCGTTCTACTCTTACCCATCCTCTTCTACTACATTCCTGTGCCCTTACCTTGTGCTGCTGCTGAGGGTACTGCCGTTGGGCGGGCCCTGGAACTTTTCCCTCAGACATTGCTGCCATCTGATTGGCCACTGCCACTACAGCACCTTCGATCGATCCCTCTTCGCTAGTTTCTGCTGCACCAACATGGCAGGCGCTTTCTCTGGTACTTCTAGTTTATTCTTTTTGTTTTATCGCTTTTGCAGGGCTTGGCTTCCGGTGCCACTATGTTATCTAAGCTGTCCTGCACGTGAGGAGGCCACCCTTTCTTGACTACATTATAAAACAGAACAGTATTACTTCCTGTCACTTCCCAGCCCGGATCCACTACCTGGGTCCACTTTTCTTTCGTCATATTGATATATTGTGCTGGAGCCTTGTTTGGTTGTATAGACTGAGTCATGAGGGATCCACTGTCTGACCTGTGGGTACATTTTCCTCAGCTGGTCCCGCACTACATATCTGACCAAATTAAATGAAGACCCACCACATCTGGTATCCATGAGATTCACAGTCCTAAATCCAGCCTTTTGAAACACTGTGTCTGTTTCATCCCCTAGGAGCAAACTAAGCAGGCTGTACATCCCTATGGCCAGGGTGATACCTGCAGTTTGTTTTTCAAATGCCCTGGCAACTGATTTTCCTTGTTCATTTGTGCCCAAGTAACATATTGTGGTGCCTCAAGTCCCTTACGTATCCCGGCATCTGATGCAAAGGGGTGGTGGCACACCGCGGATGGCGCTGTCTGGCGTATATCTGCCATAAACGCAGTCATTTTTTATCCTGAAAGGGTAGTCTCAATCTGATCACCCTCATCATTCAGAATGCAATCTTCTGCCTTTGGCATGTCACATGGGTCTAGAGGCCCTTCTTATGGCCATGGGCTCATTTCTGGGGCTACTCGCTCAGTCCAGTCTGCTAGATTTTCTACATATGGTACAACACTGTACCAGCTATTTTACCCCTCAGCGGCGATCCCACTGGGAGAGAGGCCTGCGCTGTGCAAATTTGATTGCACACTCGTTTGTGGTGCTGCTCTGTTGTAAAGTGTCCGTTCTGGGGTCTTGCTGGCCATGGTTGCTTTGGAGTTGTACCTGCTCAAGCTCTGTCACTCGGGCCTCCTAGTTATAGGGAGCCCGTCCTGCCCTCTTTCCCTTGCGTCATTCGGTTTAGTCCTGGTCAATGAGTGGCCTCTCTTGGATATCATTGCTGGGGTGACTTGCTTCTGGGGTTTGAAGCAGTTCATCCATGCTCTCCGCACGCTGGTGTGTGGATACTATTCTGTCTGTTACCTTCCCAACATTTCTCTGAGTTTGTCATATAAAGTCCTCGTCATACCCTTTTATCCTCATTTCACCTGTCTCTCTCCAACCCTCACTGATAGCCAGTCCTGCACACTCTCTGATGAGACTACTGCGCCCCCTTCTCCTTCTGCCAAGGGGGTGAACTATCTTCAGAACTTCTATGCCCTGGTTTCTTTGCTTTAGATGTTGGCTGTCATGTCATGCCTGCAATCCTATGCACATGGTCCCTCCATCCTGCATTCCATGTGTCCCTCTGCTGTGGGATGGGCACTCCTTTTCTAATGACCCTTCCTGTGGTATCCCTTTTCTGTAGCAACTGTAATGTTACTGAGGATATATGTGACTGGTCCTCACTATCTTCTGAACTCTGTTCTTCGCACTTATCCTGCTGGGGAGAGGCTGGATCTAGATGCAGTCTGAACTGCACCTCTAATTGACCTGAAAATTTGGGGTCCCGTATCCTTGTTTGCTGCCTAGGAGTACTTTGCTTTGGTATTCATGGAGTAACCTATGGGGTGGATGATGGGGAGTGTGGAGGGGTTCCAATGTCAGTGTACTCAAACCCCACTGTGTCTTCTTGCAGCTGCATTAGTGGGTAGATGCTAGCCACCCTGGGTGCAGGGCTCAGAGGGGTGAACAGCGTTTACAACGCAACTTTTACAACAAACTAACTTTACCGCGCAACTTTTACAACGCAAGTCGTTACAACGACTTGCGCTGGGGGGCGCTCTAGGATACGGAATAGTTTAATTTACTATCCAACACCTTCCCTACTATCCACGGGGACTGGTGTTGGAATAGTAAATTAAACTATTCACTATCCAGCGCCCCCCACCGCAAGTCGTTGTAATGACTTGCGTTGTAAAAGTTGCGTGGTAAAGGCATGCGTTGTAAAAGCATGCATGCTAACGACATACATCCCTCAGAGGGTCATATAGGGTTGGGGGGAACAGATGGCGTACTAGGGTCATCTCTTTGTGAGGAGTACTTTGAGTTTTCATAAAATATTCTCCATAATGCTGCAGTGGTTTCCCTTTTCCCTAATTTGGCTCCTGCATATTTACTTCAGAGGTAAGTGACAACATGCTCAATTATACGGTTAATAAACGTGCTTTCTTTTGGCCCTTGATGTGTGCGTTTGAGTGGCTTTAAACCACTCGACGGCATACTTTTGTCATTTCTTCTTGTCACAGGGGAATACCTTTTGCATATGCTTTAAGGTGGTCTCCATGATTAGAAACAAACAAGAGTTACCTGGTCCAATTATTTATCTACGTGTTGTGTCGTGCCCAAGAAAGCCGTCAAACCAACATGTCACCACAATGATAATACTGGGTTTGAAAAAATTCCCATCAGCCCACCAATATTGGTGGAGTTTCGTCATGTGGGATGCAAGCCATAAACCTGAATATCTCCCAACGCACCTGGTAATGATGCGGAGATAGGTTTTGGAAGGTACTTTTCTGAACCACACCTGATCCTACCAGAACTTTTGAGCCCAAAATGTTCCCTGGTGTTCATCCAACTAGCCGTGATTCTCCCAGCATTCTGTGGGAGAAAGCCTCACCTCGCCCGGCACCCACTCGGGAAGAAGGAGGCCCGCTCTGTCCGTCGGTACCTCTATGTCAAGCGTCCGAGCAGGAGTGGTCCTGCTCGGACGCTTGACATAGAGGTACCGACGGAACATTTTGGGCTCAAAAGTTCTGGTAGGATCAATCCAATATGTCAATTTAATCTTTTTTCACATAGTGCAGATGCATAACACCATTCGGTCCTGAAGAAAGCTTGGACAAACTGTCCGCACAAGCTGAAACATGTTGACCCCCATGTACTACGCCATGATATAGCTATTCTTTAAAACTATAGGCGTTGTTTTTACTCTTGACCCTAGACAATACTTAATAAACATATTTTTTGTCACAGGAGCCAATTTTACTCACACTTATTTTCGTTCTCTCTCTCACGAGCACTGCACTCCATCGGTCCTACCTTGATGTACTGTGGTTCAGAAAAGTACCTTCCAAAACCTATCTCCGCATCATTACCAGGTGAGTTGGGAGATATTCAGGTTTATGGCTTGCATCCCACATGACGAAACTCCACCAATAATGGTGGGCTGATGGGAATTTTTTCAAACCCAGTATTATCATTGTGGTGACATGTTGGTTTGACGGCTTTCTTGGGCACGACACAACACGTAGACAAATAATTGGACCAGGTAACTCTTGTTTGTTTCTCATGTTGATTAAGGGGTTTTGAGCTACCGTGGTCGTTAAATTTCCCCTTTGACCCCCCCACTTCCTTTTCTTAGGTCTCCATGATTAGGCATATTTAGTATTTTATTACTTTATCCTCTTTCCTTACCACCTCAAATATTACTTAGTTTTAAACAGATTTGTACGAATCTTAAAACAGGAAAAAGTGTCTACTTTTCTAACATTTTGTAATTTATATTCAACTTTTAAATTTCGTTTCAGCAATTTATACTGGGCACATTACAATTTAAACTTTTTGTTTATGCAATATATATTTAAAACAACTATATGTATATTAGACGATATTATACTACATCACACTGTGGCCACATTTCATTTAATTTAAACGCCCATGAGGTCACCGTCAGCCACACAAAAAATATAAAGATTTCTCATCTAAAGCGACAATCACATCTCTATTCTACTTTTCAGTAAATGCAACTGGCAACCCCTGGCCACATCGCTCCATGCCCCACCGCAGATTCCTTTCAAACCAAGCATCATAGAGACCATGGAGTGACTTTCTGGACATTGGAGTGATCAGATTTTAACTGGAGGTAATGTTTAGCGACACCAGCCTTTCAGCTGTCCCTCAGTGTCAAATGGAACATATATTGGCACCTTCCAATTTCAAATTACCCAAACTGACCACGTGCAACTCATTATTGGGAACCACTGGTCAACTGCTCATTTAGGCACCTTAACCTATTGTGCAGCACATGTACACAATCCCAAACAATTGCACGAGGAATCTGTTGTAATGTTCTTATTTATATATTTTTCCTATCTAAGCCAAGCTCTGCCTGTGTTATACTTTGTTCTGGAATAGAACTGAGGATGTAGAATCGAGCTGGGTTCTAGGGAGACAGATCAGAGGAGAGCTTGTGACAGTTGGCTGGATGAGTTGATATATCTTGCTTTTCTCTTAAGAATAAATCAAATTCATAATCTACATGATTCAAGTCATCTTTATTCTGAAGATACCCACTTTTCAACACTGGCGACGAGGATGGGCATTTGGCATTTAAATTGGTGTGACAAGTGAAGCCCTTCATTACTCAACCACGTATTTGAAGATACAGTATTCTAAAGTCCTCTTATCGTCCTTAAAAATTCAGACTTATATCTCTGCCATGATTGTTATGATGTGAGCATCTTCTGTGATGCACACACATATTTACGGTAGATCTCAAGTTAATCACTACGCGCATATCTCCTGTGATGCGCACACACATTTTGAGTGCACACCCTTCTTCTGTGATGCATTTGAAATGAACACGTATCATCTGTGATGTGCACACACATTTTGAGTGCACGCACTTTTTCTGTGATGCGCACACATACAATTTTAGAGAACATGTTTCTTCTGTGATACACACACACCTTCTTGGGTGCTCGCTCATCTTCTGTGATGCGCACACATTACTTTGGAAATAGATTTGTCATAAGGTACACTTTGTCTATAATGTGCACACACACATCACAAAGAAAATGTATTCCATCAGCTGTGATGCACACACATTGTTGTTTATAATGCACACATTTGATGACAAGGCGCATTACATTTTTTTGTTACACTGATATACATGTACTCTTTTTGTGCACATTTTTTTAAAAAAGGTTTATGCCTCTGTGAAGTGCACATGTTAAGGGATACGTCGGCTGTGGTGTACACACATTAAGAAGTCTCCCTTCTTACATAATTTACTTAATTATTTATTCATTTATTTTATTTCTTTTTATTTTATTGAAAATGCAAAACGTAACAGCTGCTCCTTTCTTTCTTCAATCACCTGGAGATCCTCCAATAAAGTGGTCCAAGTGGAAGAATGTTTTTGATCGTTATTCACGTGTTTGTGGAACTTCGCTTAGTGTTGAATGAAAGACAGCGTTACTCATGCATTGCTTGGGATCGGAAGGACAGGATGTCTTTGATCATCTTGCTGATGTCCCGGATAGTATTGCTACGAACTTAAACAAATTTGAACCATGTATCTACAAGCTTGATGCTCACTATTTACCTAAAGTTAGCACGATTTTAGAACGTTATCATTTTGGTAGGCGTATGCAGTAAGAAGGAGAGAGCATTGAAAACTATGTGACTGATCTTAGAAGACTTGCTTCTACATGTAAGTTTGATATGCTAATTGAGGAAAGGATTTGTGACCAATTCATGCTTGGGTGTGTTTCAGAAAAGATACGTGATGAATTGTGGCTTAAGAATGAACCTACTTTGGATGAGGTTCTGGTAATAGCCAAAAGGATTGAACATTCTCTTGAATGTGTAAAGGAATGTGTAAAGGAAATCAAAAAAGATTTAAATAAGAATACAAGTAAAGATGTGTCTTTAATTAGTACAAATGTGTCATCCAAATCTAAAGAGCCTCAAGTTAAGAATTTTTCTAAAAAAAAGTGTTTAATAAATCTAATGTTAAATGTGAAAGAGAGAATAGATGTTTCAAGTGCAACAAGTCTGGACATTGGGCTAATGATAAGAACTGTCAGGCGTTAAATGTCACATGCTCTTTTTGCAAAAAGAAAGGTCATTTTGTGAGTGCATGTAAAATTAAGGCTTCAAAACAAAATGTAAGTGAAATTTCTCATGATGAGGAGAATATTCAATACGATTTTGAGTGTGGACGATTGTTGTCCAAGTAGGTGGTGATGGACGCCTGGATTTTATTCTTGTAGAAGATCACAAGACCAAAGTTCTCTTTGACTCTGGTGTCAAAATTACTATTGTTTCAAATAAGTTATTTAATGATCATTTATGCTCAAAGATAAAACTTTTGAAACCTGACATTAG
Source organism: Lissotriton vulgaris (assembly GCF_964263255.1). Taxonomy (NCBI): domain Eukaryota; kingdom Metazoa; phylum Chordata; class Amphibia; order Caudata; family Salamandridae; genus Lissotriton; species Lissotriton vulgaris. The sequence continues at coordinate 436,647 of NW_028250619.1, read as the reverse complement.
ACCTACTGCATATGGTGGTGATCCCATAGAGTTGAGTGGTTACTTTGTGGGTTTGATTGAATATGGTAGACTCTATGCCTCAGGTAAAATTTATGTCTCAAAGAAGGGTGACAGCATTATTAGTTGATGGCATCAGAGGGATCTCGGTGTCATGCTAGATTCTAATAGCAGTCCTCCCATCATTTTAAAGGAATCTATAAGTTCTCAAATTGTTTTACGGGATTCTGTGAAATCAGTAAACAAGTCTTTGGTCACTGATAACTCAACATTGTTACAAACACAGTTCATGAAAGAATTTCCCCAAGTCTTTGGTAAGAAGTTGGGATGTCTCAAGGGATATTGCCACAAGATAAAGTTAATTCCTGGGTCGATTCCAGTTTCTAGCAAAGTATGTAACATTCCTTTTACTCTCAGGGATGAAATGTTGAAGGAACTTAACAAATTAAAATCCCAGGGAATTATTGAGGAGGTTGAAGGGACTTCTTTGCTAGCTCCGGTTGTAGCAGCAAAAAAGGCAGATGGGTGCCTGAGGCTTTGTATTGACCTTAGACAGCTTAATAAATGTGTTTTGGTTGACAAGTATCCCCTTCCAAACATTTCTGAGATAGTGAGCATGGTGCGGGGTGCAAGACTTTTCAGCACAATCGACTTGACCTCCGCATATCATCAGATTTTATTAGATGAGTCTTCCAAAGATTTGACGGCATTCGTGACACCTTTTGGTATTTTTAGATTTGTTAGGCTCCCATTTGGGTTGGTCTCTGCAGCCTTCGTTTTCCAAAGGGTTATGGAGAAGGTTTTGGCGAAGGTTGAAGGTGTCTCAAGATGACATTGTAGTGTATGGGTGTGATGAAGTTGAACATAGTAACAGGGTTAGACGAGTCTTAGAGAGACTTACCTCTCACAATCTCACCATCAAATGTGAGAAGTATACATTTGGTTTAGACAGAATTGATTATTTGTGTCACACAATAACAGCTGAAGGTGTGGTTCCAAAATTTGATTTGGTAGACACTATAGCAAACTTGAATACTCCCATCTCAAAGCAAGAACTCATGCGTTTCTTGGTTATGGCTGAGTATTATAATACATTCATTCAAATTTTGCAGAGACAACTTTTCACATGAGAAGTTTATTGAAGAAAGGTAACAAATTCTTATGGGATGATTTGGGTGAAAAGGAGTTTATTGAGATTAAAAGAAAGTTGAAAAATGCACCTAATTTGAGAAACTTTGATCCCACAAAAAGTTCAATTGTCTCTACGGATGCAAGTGAAAAGGGTCTCGGAGCAGTTTTGTACCAAGGTGGTACAGCTCCTGAGAATACAATTATGTTCATCTCAAGAAGTTTAAAGGGAGCTGAATCCAACATTGAGAGGGAAGCCCTTTCTGTTTATTGGGCTGTTAAGAAACTAAAGAAATTTCTCTGTGGGACTTCATTTTGCATCAGAACAGATCACAAACTTCTGTGTGAGGTCTTAGTTAATAAAGGGATTAATGTTATTTCTCCTAGGATCTCTAAATGGATCATTGGTTTACAAGGTTATGATTTTACAGTAAAACATGTTCATGGCTCTGATAATTTTGTGGGGATACGCTTTCTAGATTGGTTCCTTTTGATAGCTCTGGTCTTTCATCAGACACAGGTTTTAATGATTCACATGATTTTGTTTGTGAAATTGATTACAAAGTTGTTTCACATAAAAGATAGTTGGATGCATGTAGGGAAGAGAACGAGAACAAGAAAACGAGGTAGAAGCATGAACCCACAAGAATCCAGAGCATATCCGGTTCAAGAGAAGCTGGACAACAAAACAGGAAATACTGGCTGATTATGCTATACCTCCTTGTGAAAGATTTGTTGAACACAAAAGATCACAGTAGCTGATAAAAAGAAGAGCACAAAGGAAACAAGGACTAACGGAACAGAACGCTTTGTTTCACCTGTGTACTTCACTCAGAGGTTAACAATAAAAGTAACCGGACTGAAAGAGAAGTGGGACAGGAATATCAACCTGAACTACAGATTTCTTCTTTTTTAAAGGGTAATTTGATTCATAGAAAGTGAATACCCCAAACAAAACCCCACAGGAGCAGAATCCATCACCCGGGTTGTGATAAAATTGCCTCCTTTGCTTCGAACAAAGAAAGGATACTTAGAGTTTAAAATGATGACCCCACAAACTATGCTGTCCTGAAGAAGGTGTTACTGTACCAGTGATATAACACCGAAACTCGTTGACGCTTTGAAAAATAGTAATCCAATTAAAGCCCATAGAAATAGCAGGTATACTAAAAGTTTGGATACTGTAATTTCTGTTTGAAAATAATATGAGGCTATTGGGTCAATAGAGTACGTATTAGGAACTTCTGAACCTACATAGAAAAGGGTTTTTTAATGTGATTCATTGTGTATTGTAAAATGTTTGGTAATTTAGTGATAAAGAGGTTGTATTTTCATGCAAAAACTGTTTTTAAATACTGTATGTTTTATGAAATATTGTGAATAATCAAATGTGGTACAATGTGTATGTTTTTAAATGCTTTTCAGAAAGTTTTCTGAATTTTTAATTGGTGAGGAGAAAAAATTGTAAAAAATATATTTCTTCTTTTTTAAATATAAAAAATAAAAGAGTGGAAACGTCATATCTTAGTGTTGGTGTTATATATACATATAACGTTTTTTCCCTTTAAGATTCTGGTATGTATGGAATGTAGGAGTATGAAGAAAAGAATGTGCAGTCCAGGGGTCTTTCTTTGACTTTGAGTGCATGTAGGGAAGATACAGTTATTCAAAATCTCTTCAAACGCATTCACACTGGGTGGGAATACAAAGATTGTTCTGATACAGATTTAAAGGATTTTTGGTGTGTTAGAGATCAACTCTCTTGCTGTGATGGGTTACTTTTAAGGGGACTTAAGTTGGTTCCTCCCTTGTCTTTAAGACAGGAGTTATTAGATTTAGCCCATGAGGTCCATCTGGGAATTTTGAAGACTAAGGAAAGGATTTGTTTCAGCTACTGGTGGCCTGGTCCTGATGTGCAAATTGTAAGGTTGGTTAGGAAGTGTATTCAGTGTTCTTTAAGTGAGAAGAGCAAGAGTTTTAAAATAAGAACAACTCCTATGGCAAAGAGATCTCAACCTAGTGGTCCTTAGAAGGATATTGCACTAGACATTTTGGGACCAATTCATGGTGACGGTTCTGATACCTATATAATTGTAACGATGGATCTGTATTCTAGGTGGCCTGGGATTTTGTTCACAAAAAATGTAAATACCAATACTGTGATAGATTTTCTCAAGACACTCATTTCAAGGGAAGGGATACCTCAGACCTTACTCACTGACAATGGTGTACAGCTTGTTTCAAATGAAATGGAAAATTTCCTAAAGAATTGTGGAATTGTTCATAAAAAATGTGCATTATATCATCCTGAATCAAACGGAACTGTGGCGAGATTTAATCGTGTGTTGAAAGAGACTGTATCTTTAGCAAAACAAAATGGGATTAATTGGAAAGAGGAGGTTTCTAAAAGAGTTTGTATATATCATTTTACACCTCACTCAATCACTGGCAAGGCTCCTTTTCTTTTGTTTCGTGGAAGTCAAGCTGACACTTTCCTTGATCCTCCCTGGTTTAATAAGTTTCTTTCTCTGAAAAATGAAGCATTAGATTCTAACTCATGGAAAGAGAAGGAGAATTTGAAGTGTTTAAAGAGTAAAAATTACTATGATTCAAGACATGCTGTGAAAGCTACCAAAGTAAATCTTGGTGACTTTGTCATGATTAAGAAACCTGGTTTTTGTGTTACTGGTTCTAAATTTTCTAAACCGTATAAAGTCATCAAAGTTTTCAATAATGCTGTGAAAACCTCTGACCACAGAATATGGAATCTGAGCCGTGTTGCTGTATATAAAGGAAAAGTGGTTTCTAACGATTCATCAAAAGTTTTGAATGACAAAAATGTTCCAAATTGTTCATCTAAAGTTCTTATTGATAAAAATGTGCCTGCGTTGAGAAAATCTTCAAGGGTATACTACTTAGTATATGTATTGCTTAGTATACAGTTTTGTAGGTTTCTCGTTTCTTTTCGATTCGATTCGATATGTCTTTATTTCGAATTAAAAATTCATAAAAGACAAGAATACAATCATACACAATGTATAAAAAGACACTCCAGCAATATAATATTATGCACACGATATTCCTAAAAACGAAAAGATACTTTAGACATATGTATATAAAAACAGATGGGACAATGATAATTTGCACAAGAATTAATACCACTAAGAACAATACAGGGTGCTATATACAAGTTAAGTAGAGTTGTTGTATCTTGCTTTTCTCTTAAGAATAAATCTAATTCATAATCTACATGATTCAAGTCATCTTTATTCTGAAGATACCCACTTTTCAACAGTATCCTTATGTGTTTTATGGCTTCTACCTTGTATTTACAACATATTAACATCTGCTCCCAGCATTGTCAATAAAAACGTGTTAAAACATAAACAAAGTTTGTGATCCGCTCTGGCCTCACCTTAAAAAAAGACAGCAGTCCCCGGATCCTCCCTATCCCCGTGCACAGGTAGAACTTTAGCTGAACACGGTTTCTGCTTACCTTATCAAAATAAAATGCACACAGATCTCTGCAGCGGGGGTAGGCGGTGTTCCTCTGCCAGCAGTCAGATGGGGGCACAAAGGGATCTCCTATGCTGGCTCGCCAACTGTTGCGGGGTAATACAAACTCCCAATATCGGAATAAACACACTGACTCTACTTGGCAATGGTAAGACAGCATTTAATAACAGTCACAACAGGGAGAAAAAGCTTCAGCATACAACACGGCCTACACATTAGCCCTGCTCATGCTGTGTCTTTGGTTTTTAACAAATGCCTTTGTATGCACACTAACACAATGCTTTATTACACATAGTAAATAATAGTTGACTTGCGAGTTACAGATTTAAGAAGGCAAAACACTCCAACTCATGTGACCTCATAATCCATACAAATGTTGGCAGGGTATGCTCAGACGTGAGTCCCTTGCTCACTTGGCCACTGGATTCAAGATAGCCTGGCTGATGAGGATTATGAATCCGAAACTGGTCCCAGGATGCTTGTTTCCGGTCCAGGGAAGACATGGCTTGGCAGTTCAGGCTGGACTGTTCCCATGAGGCACAGGGTCGGACTGATTTGCATATGGCCAGGTCTGAACTAGGGTGGCTGAGTGAGCTAAAGAATGGTGATGGATTAAACCCAGATCAGTTGACTGGGGGTGAGTGTTTGATTTGCTCAAATGCTCCATCCATCATCCCCTTTTGTATCGCTTTGTTCGCCCTAAGTTGGCAGGGTATGCTCAGACGTGAGTCCCTTGCTCACTTGGCCACTGGATTCAAGATAGCCTGGCTGATGAGGATTATGAATCCGAAACCAGTCCCAGGATGCTTGTTTCCGGTCCAGGGAAGACATGGCTTGGCAGGTCGGGCTGGACTGTTCCCATGAGGCACAGGGTCAGACTGATTTGCATATGGCCATGTCTGAACTGGGGTGGCTGAGTGAGCTAAATAATGGTGATGGTTTAAACCCAGATCAGTTGACTGGGGTGAGTGTTTGATTTGCTCAAACGCTCCGTCCGTCATCCTCTTTTGTATCGCTTTGTTCGCCCTAAGTTGGCGGGGTATGCTCAGACATGAGTCCCTTGCTCACTTGGCCACTGGATTCAAGATAGCCTGGCTGATGAGGATTATGAATCCGAAACCGGTCCCAGGATGCTTGTTTCTGGTCCAGGGAAGACATGGCTTGGCAGTTCAGGCTGGACTGTTCCCATGAGGCACAGGGTCAGACTGATTTGCATATGGCCAGGTCTGAACTGGGATGGCTGAGTGAGCTAAAAAATGGTGATGGATTAAACCCAGATCTGTTGACTAGGTGTGAGTGTTTGATTGGTTCAGATGCTCCGTCTATCACCACCCCCTTTTGTACCGCTTTGTTCGCCATAAGTTGGCAGGGTATGCTCAGACGTGAGTCCCTTGCTCACTTGGCCACTGGATTCAAGATAACCTGGCTGATGAGGATTATGAATCCGAAACCGGTCCCAGGATGCTTGTTTGTGGTCCAGGGAAGACATGGCTTGGCAGTTCGGGCTGGACTGTTCCCATGAGGCACTGGGTCAGACTGATTTGCATATGGCCATGTATGAACTGGGGTGGCTAAGTGAGCTAAAGAATGGTGATGGATTAAACCCAGATCAGTTGACTGGGGGTGAGTGTTTGATTTGCTCAAACGCTCCGTCCATCTTCCCCTTTTGTATCACCTCATAAACCATTACACTTTCTTTATTATGCTTCCAACAGAGGCAGGGCTGGCTCTAGGGCGGTGCTATCAAGTCTGACCGCACCAAGCATTGACTTGGGGTAGGGGTGTCATTTTTCAAAATGTATATTATTATTTTAAAAGCACCTGCTGCTGTGTTTCTGGCCTCCAGCAATTTTCACACATCAATTAAAATATCAAGATAACTCCTGTGATTAATCCACTTCCTGGAAAGAGACCAGAGGTTTGTCTAGTGGAAATTTTGACTCATCCAAAGGTAGTGCAATGGGTTAAAATCCTGCTGCTAAGAACGCGTACCATACAGATAACAAAGTAAATAGGTCAGTAGGTTACTGCTTCTATAAGAGGGCTCCTTTTGCTTCTTGGTGTTTATAAGTCAAAATCCTAATATAGAACATTGAGCTATTAACTGTCATCCTAGAGCTGCTGCAAACTGCAAGGTATACTTTAGAGCTATAGGTTTTTTTGCCTAGTCTTTCATCATCCTAATCTTGTGAAAAGGGTTCATTTTGGTAGAAAACAATTCTCATAATGAAAGAGAACCCCGAACAATGATGTTACGGTGTAAATTCTGAATTTGTGTTTTTCCAGAATAAGGACTAAAACTACACTACCTACCAGTATCGATGACATGTCGCTCCTACACTACACCTTGTAGTCCTGTCTGCTGTAAAATGGCCTATACATTGGTTTACACACATATGATTATCTGTGTGCAATGCGTGTGGTGTAATGTGCTCTGACACCTTACTCTGGTGTGAGTGGCGCTATAAAGCTAAATGAATCTGAGGCTGGGTATGGAGACTTGAGAGGCCCTGTTAAAGGGCGGGAGTGAGGGAATCCGTGGCAGAGGTGGTCATGGGGCGGGGGGGGGGGGGCGCCAACAGACATTGTTGCACAGGGCGCCACCAGCACTAAAGCCGGCCCTGAACAGAGGTTAACGACCGAGGATTATTCTGCCTGTGAATGATTGCGTGTTTCATGGTATTTGCAGTTTACCTGAAGTGTGCTGGCAGCATTGTGTGACTAAGACCTTCGTGGCCGCAGAAAATGGTTACTTCCCTCCACCCATTGTTTAATCAAGAAGTTGTGTGCTCTGGGCAAATGTGGCTCTATAAATCTATTGTCTAATCAGGTCGCAATCTGATTGGGGGCACGAGGTGCGTGCCGGTGGACCTGCGTGTTGATGTCATAAATGCTTTCAAGTCTACTCAGCATGAGTTTGTCTTTAACTGAAAACCCTTTTAGGTTTCCCATTCCACTACATCCTCAAGTGAACTTTCCACCTTGTTCGTGTCAGGACAGGACTTGGGCCTAAACTGGTTTCTAAGCACGGACAGCTGAGGGGGTTTTGCTTGGCCTTGATGTTGCGCTATATGTTCATGTTCCATGTTTTTTACACCATGTTCATTTTTTACTTTTCCAACAACATTACCACACCACAATGAATTAACTGTTCACTTCTACTCCCAGAGCCGAGCTACCGCCCCTAACGCTCATTGGCTTTTGGCTCAGTCCCTGCTATAGAACTGCCACAGCCATGCATACATACATGCATGCATGCATGCATGCATACATACATAACATACATACAAAGCTGGAGCTCCCCTACCATGATCCACCTCCCTTTAGACTATTGCTTTTTGTGATTATCCGCGTTTCCGTTCCTCTTCTTCCCTTTCACTGTCCTTCTCCACTCTGACTGCTGTCCTCTGTAGCCCCATTGGCATGTTACTTGCTTACTTTGTAGGATCACAGACCCCGAGTCTCAAGCATCATGCCTGAGCCGCCTGGATCTCATGCACAGTCACGGTGGAGCCTCATGGCTTGAATCTGCCATAGAGCTGGAACAGCGCAGACCGCTGTCAGGACATGGCCAAGGGACACATTCATGCACTCTGGTTTGCATGTGATGAGTGCACATCATCCCAGGGTGTTCACATTGTCATGTGCTTATCTAGGTTCCTGATCGATACTGTGACCTTATGCCCCTATTCGGCTATAAATCCATTTATTCCCTATATTGGCATAACCGTTCAAGTGCGATTTTCTGTAAAGTCATCTCTGGCCTCACACGAGCAGAGCCACAGAGCCACATTCCAGCATGACTCTCTGCTACTTCCTTTGCGACCAATTAGTGCAATGACAGAGCAGCAGTCACTATCTGATATTCCTAGATAACACTCCGAGTTCTTCAACAAGATAAAAACTTAGCAAACCTGGAAATCCCCGCTTGCTATGTTTTGATTAGTAATGGAACTCTAATGAGCAACTGATAGCTGCCACTTCCTAGTGACATCTTTAATTGACGTCTTATGTCCAGCAAACTTGCGTCAAACCCGGCACCTGTCAGGTATAAATATTACCAACGTTGCCTTAAGCAATACGAAGCTGTGAGCTGTGAGAGCGAAGCTAACTGCTGTTGAGCGTTGCCTGTCGCTGCAGCCTGCTATCCTGTGGTGGTGAAGCTACTGATTACCATTATCGCCGCTACAGCGCGACCTATGGTGCAGTACGCTTGAGGAGCCGTGCAGCCGTCCTCTGCGAAGACATCCAGCCCAGCTGCCCGCGGACGCTGTCACCCCTCCTTCCTCGACGCGCTGAGAGAAGCCGCTGCCTTTCTCGTGCAGAGAAATCCAGTCCCGGCGCTTCCGGTTTACCCTCGCAGGTGACTGGGATATCGAGAGAGACCCCTGAAGGAGATACCAATCCTCCATCATTCTATTCAGAGGTATGGTGTTGACTAAACCCTTAGACGAGAATTCTTGAAACAAACCTTGGCAAAACCAACTTAACTTAAGCTACTTACTTACTCCCCCTTCTCACGTGTTAGGCTTAGGTCAGGCACACTGGGGTAGGCGTAGTTAGAAGCACCAGTTGAGTATGTTAGCCTAATGTATATATGACTGTATATATGTTTTATTACTTTTAAACCATTGTATGGCTAAGAAACCATATCAATGCTTTTACAGTTCTATTTCGCTATTCTTATCTTACTGTACGTACTTTTTATAATAACAGTTATTGCAATTGTGGCAATACATTTCTCTTGTATGAGAAGAAAGACTGTTCAATAAATGTTAACCCTTTATTGATACACGCCCGTCTCTCTATTCTCTACATACTGTGAAAGTAAACTGCACTAGACTGACTGAGTGAAATCTGTGTCTATTGTTTCACACGACCCTAGAGATCGACTCTTGATCTGAGGAGCAAAGTTGTCATGTTGCACGGTTGTTGGAAAGCTGAATCCCTTCTTGTCTGTGCCAAGGAAGCTGATCACTTCCTATGCAGAGAAGAAAGTTTCCAGTGACCTCTGAGCTAGTTGGTAACACAACCCAATTAAGTTTAGCATAGTCAGTGGAGGCCTGGAATATAAGCAGTTCCACGTCGATACTACTGTTTATGTTATTCCAATGCGCAGGGCCTAGTGGGAAACTAGGAACTACACTACATGGCGCCCAAACGTTTGGTAAGGCGATAAACTAACGCAAGACTTGTAGAGTAACTCAGTCGTGCATATTTCACACCCCTTTCTCCCTTAAATACTCCAATAGACGTCTGGAGTGGGTGAAAGGTTAAAATCCGCCCGACCTTAGTAGGAAGAGATTCCTATGTAAAGCTCTGGTTTATTCAACGTTGAAGGATACAGTGTTCCAAAATATTGTGCATCTAATCTTTGTCTCCTTGGAGACCTACTCTGCAAAAACTGCATTTATACAATGTCAGTAGAAAACAACGGCACCACTGGGGCCGCAGTAGATGCGACTCAGCGAGGTCCCGAATACACAGACCCGGGTGCTATTATCATCCCGGTCCAGTTAAGAAGATCTATAACTTTAAAACTTATAGAAAACGGACTGCCACCTCAAGGTGGTACAGTAATTTTCGTGATAGAGGCTCACGAGTATCGGCAGACAGAGGTATTCTATTCATGGATAAACTTTCCAGCGGTAAACGCTATAACACAAGAGTTTCACTATTACAAAATAGAGGAACCTCCGGAAGAGTACGCTCCTTTCGAGGAGGTTGAAATTCCACTTAAATTTCAAGAGCACCTGCTCTGGTTTAATGGCGCCCTAAAACACAATGATCACATAACCAGGCTCGGTCCACTAGGTAGACCAGGAGCCACGTGGCCGGTTCTAGCCAGCTACACACCACATCCTGACATTATAAGAATGTCTAGAGAAGAGCTGTTAGCACAGCTAAACACATTAATAAAAATACATAGGCAATTAGTCCAATATGTAATACGGACTGCAACAGTCCAGCCAGCTGTTAATACACCACAGCTGACCCCTCATCAGGGGAACACAAATAAAATTACACCACAGAACATACAGTCATGTCTTGGTAAAACACCCGTAAAACGGGAACAAATTCCTTTCTGGTTAGCCCAGAAAATCACTCAAATAGAGGCAGTATTTCCTGATACTACCCCTATTGAGAAACACAGAATCTTGACCATCTGCCTTCCTATGGGAATCGCACCACACGTGGAGGACTGTGACACTTGGGGTACAGTCTTTGCTTCCATTTACACAAAAACACACGGTGTTCCGTCTATGGCGGTAATACCAGACGTGCTAAAACAGATTCAAAATGAATTCGGTCCAGAACCAGCTTTAAATCTAGGTATGAAATTACTGAAAGACTTCAAGCAGGTCACGGCTATATTATTAGCCAATGTAAAGGGAGAAGCAGCATCTGTGGCGATTCGCCAGAAGTTGAGGGAAACAGATATAAAAGATCCTGTTGAGCTTGCAAAAATCATAGAAAAATGCTATGAAGAATTAGGTAGAGACAGCTTGGGTGGGAAACCAGTTAAGCCCCAACTGCTCGAAAATCCAGAAAAATTATTTATTAAAAATAATTTAAACACTCCTAAAAAGAGCTGGGATGGAAATAAACAATCCACTCCCAAGGAAAAAGTTTTCCAGTCCAGAGGAAGGTCTCCTCGACGGAGGGAGAGAACTCCGACTCGAGAACGCCAGTCTCCCCAACGGGAGCCCTCTGAGAAAAGATATAACCTTAGAAATAGGGATAATATAAAAAAACCTGATAGATATCAAAGTATTGATACACGTCCCTCTCGATCTCTTCCACAGAATTCGGAAAGAAGAGGACGGTCAGACCCAGGAGAGCACACCAAGTCCAAAGACAAGGAACCTGCTCAAAATAAGAAATCTCAATTTCAGAAAAAGAAGGTAGCCAGTATTAGAGTAATCAACCATGCCGAGAATACTGAGGACACAGTTGAAAAACGGGGAGTGGGCATTGACAATGTTGGACAGTGCAGCAGAGATCAGTATAGCGCGCAAGATCTTGATGAGTCATCTGGAGACAGTGGACACGAATGAATACATTCAGGTTGAAACTGCCGACGCCAGACTTAGCGAGCCCCATAAAATATACGAAATAACATTGCGTATAGAGGGTGATAAGACTAGGAAAATTAAGGGTCTATTTTGGGATAAGCTCTCAAAAGGCTATGATATTCTGTTAGCTGAAAAAGATTGGCCCCCGGAGTTTGTCAGGGAGTGCCCTCGTGGCGAAGAAGTGATTATGCCTGCCTTCTCGAATCACATTCCGATTCATAAAAAATACACATATGCAAGGAAATGGGCAGTAGCCCAGGCACCTGCATTGTATAAAAATCATGTAGGATGGGATGAGGATTCTACACCTCACAAAATCCAACTAAAAAGTGAACCAACTGCCCAACGGCAGTATCCCATAAAGCAAGAAGCTAAAAAACAGGTCAGGGAGATCTTAGATCAACTTGAGTACCAGGGGGTGATTGAAACATGCACCTCTCAAATGAACAATCCTTTGTTTCCTGTCTCCAAGCCAGACAATTCATATCGTCTAGTTTTGGACTACAGACACCTTAATACATGTTGCAAAACTTTTGCAGTACAAAACTCGCATAGTGCAGCCCTAATGAATAACATAGTTAGGAAAAAATACAAAACGACATTAGACATTTCTAATGGTTTCTTTTGTCAAAACATTGCACCAGAAAGCAGATACTTGACCGCTTTCTCCGCATTTGGGTCACAGAAAAAATTCTGTCGACTCCCACAGGGGTTCAAGAACAGCCCAGGACTATTCTCAGCTAGGGTAACAGAGTTACTACAAATCTATGATGATGAAGCATTGTCTTACGTAGATGATATTTATCTCACAGACGACGACTTGGATACTCACTTAAAAAGAGTGAACACCATTATACTTGGGTTCGCAGCAGAGGGTTACAAATTCAACTTTAAAAAGTCCCGAATTGCCCATCTGACAGTACTATTTTTAGGGTACGAATTATCAAGTGAAGGAAAAAGCCTAGCGGACAACTTCTTAGAGAAGTGCGCTGTACTCCAAGCTCCAAAAACGCTGAAGAATTTACAATCAATACTAGGTTTTCTGAATTTCGGAAGAACTTACATTCTAAATTACGCAGAAAGGGTTAAACCTCTCTACGAACTAATTAAACCTGATTTAAAACAAATCAATTGGACTCAAAAACACACAGAAATTTTGAGATCACTGCAAACAGACATGTTAGCAAAAACAAAATTAGATACACGTGACAACACGATCGATCTTGTAATCCGAGTCATCCCAGGAAGATGCGGATTCACGTACCTAACCTCTAATGAGGGAGAAAAGGTACCAATTTCAATTAAATCTCACTTGTACACACAAGCAGAAAAAACATTCAGTCGCACAGAAAAAACTGTGAACGCAGTGCAAATCGCATTAGCAAATGAACGAGAACTAGCACACGGCAAACGGATTAATATCCTTACAGCGGAATCCGCCTTCGAGGCGCTATTCAGCCCAGTAAACCTGCCTACAGTGTCACTGGACCCGAAATGGATACAGTGCATAGATTCTCTTGGAGCGGAAGACGTGAAATACTATTTCGCCCCGCAATACACAGAACTGAATGATTTAGAATATGAAGAAGAATATCCTCTGCCAATCGAAATTCTGCCTCTCCCACAATACGCCTGTATAATCTATACAGATAGCTTTGTACAGCATTTTAATGTAGAGAGTAAATCCTACAATGCAGCATGTGCGATCATTAAAGGTCGTTGGCTGTGCGGTAAATTCAGACCGAAAGTAACAAAAACTGAATCTGTAAGAAACTGTTCGGTTCAAAGAACTGAAATCAGATCTTTAAAGATGGCGCTCGAAAATGCAGAACGTGAATTCCCGACACTTATAGTGTGCGATTCTCATTTTTGCGTCAACTCTTACAACAATAAACTGCAGAGTTGGATCGAAAACGACTACAAAGATGACACAGGTGCCACAATAAAGCATAAATTGCTCTGGAACGAGGTAGCTCTTTTATACAAAGAACTACAAAAGACTCACGTGATTCACGCACAGAGTCTTCAGCGTGATGGCGTTCACGTTGCAGGGAATTCATTGGCTAATACAGCCACCGCGGAAGCAACTAACCCGGCTTCCGTAGCCACAAAAAAGCGTACAGATAAGTACATAGACGGGGAAACCATGCTGGCAGTAAAAACGACCGTAAAAGGCGACTGTGCAGCACTACCCGTAAACTATCCACTCAATTATGCATACATAATCGATGCAAACTCCGTTCCTTTTGCTCGAATCCCTGGAGTGGGGGATAGAGTAATTCCAAACAGGAGCAGGAGGGGCTTCCTCCTACTGGAAGCACACATGGGGTTGGGTCTGAGACACCAAACAATCAAAGCCTCTCTGAAAGAATTGCAATCAGAGTACTGGTGGCCAGGAATGAGTATAGATATTCAATGTTTTGCTCAAAATTGTGAAGACTGCAATAGAGATCGCAGTAATGAACAGGCCAGTGTAGTTTCAGGATCCCTTCTAGACAGCATAAGGCGGTCTATCTGCGCAATCAAAGAAGAGAAGCGCGTCCCAGTGTACACCATTAAGACGAAAAGCACTTAAAACATGAGGCCTCCAGCGCTCGGCTGACGCTAGAACGGTTATAAAAGATTTGCGAGTCCATATCGGCATATGCGCAATTACCACGTTCCATTCTGACCAGGGTCCTGCTTTCAGCTCTCGAGCTTATGGGGGGGCCATGGCTAGCATGGGAATTGGGTTGCGGTATTCTTGTCTGTCGCACAAGTGTGGTAGAAAGAAAAAGCCGGGATATAAAGCAATCTATAACAGCGAAGGTATTAGGTTCAGGCGCTGGGTGGGTCAAACATTTAATAAGTGTCCAGACTAGTCTTAACAACATGCCAAGAAATTCTCTAAAAGGTTTCAGCCCATACGAACTATTGTTCGGAATTAGAATGAACGTTCAGGACCTCGATAGTCAGATGTCAGTGGTACAAGAAGAAACAAAGCAGTTTGAAGTAAAAGACCGTTTGGCTGTTTTACAGGAACTGAATGAAACAAGAAAATCATTAAGCAACATAAAGTTAAAGCAACAGCCAAATACCACTGACGAGGCACCACCCGCAACAGCCCCAGCAAGGCCTGTCTGGATTCCAAAGATTGGGGATCTAGTCAGAGAAAAGATCGCGGTTAAGAAGGAATTTGGGCCTTCTTACAGAAAAGCAGTACCTGTCTTAGCAGTCACCGGAACAAGATCAGTTGTGCTACCGCCCCTTGCTGGTAAAAAGGAGAACAGAGTCGTGTCCATCGACCTGGTAAAACCACAAGCATGTGGCCTATAATCAACAGTAGGCCCAGTGGACTCCCAAGAAACAACAGAATACCCAAACTTGCAACAATCCAAGAGGTTCAAACTGAAAGACTAATCACATTCGATCAGCCTGCAGTGCACAATGAAGGACTATGCAATAATGCCATGGAACTCGTGCCTCTTGAAACACAGATTGAAACAGTTCGTCAAGAAACAACACCAGTCTACAATAATGTGGCATCAGAAAGTGCTACCGAGAGACAGATTGAAAAAACAATCCCATCAATTGACAGAACTGCCTCTGGTTATTTCATCAACTTCGACAACTTCTCTGAAGATTTAAACGACCCCGAAGTGATGCCAGAAACAAAAAAGTATTCTAAAGAAAATACAACAGGACTCCTTCAACAAATCAAAGAACTATATCTGGATTCACCGTTGATTGAGCATTGGATTATCTCAGGGGTATTCATACTCCTACTCTGCCTAATTTTAGTTTTAATTTTAGGAAAGTTTATTACAATTGAATGGACACAGCAAGTCAGAACATCAACCTAGTCCTGAAACCACACAGATCATCCCACGTGAAGAAAAGAGAACTGTCAACAGTAAATGTCACAGCAATTCCAATACCTGGTGGGGTAGTATGGGAGAAAACAGACTATGAGATCTATGGTCCGGTCGAAATCCTGAAGTATCCTCATCAACTAAAGGTTTCCTTAAGTGACTTTGTGACACCGAGTACATTCTCTGATGATTGGGACTTTAACAGTATTAATGACATGATGTCTGATTTAGTAATGTCAGCTAGATTCACAGATCATGATTATTTACAAGGTTCATCTAGTTATGAGCAGTTATTCTGTTATACCCACTATGGGGATCATTACTTGCATAAATCTGCACAGCCTAGAAATGTTTTTATGTATAATCAATGGGAACATTGTTCTACACCACCTAAAAGCAGTTCTAAAGCATTTTTTGAGAAATTCAAATATTTTTCAGGGTTTAACACCAGTGATGCAGAAACGTTTTATTATAAACTGTTAGATAAAACAGGCATGAAAACAATGCTGACAAATTCTAAATTGATATATTCAGAAGCATTTTATGACAAAATGATGACATTTGGTTTTGATTATTGGAAAAATAATATTGAAACGAAATCAATTTGGGGTACAAAAGATTGGCAGGTGCAAGGCATAGAAGCACTGTTTAGAACCTGCATGATACCAGAACAAATGTTATTTTTAAATGACACTGTACACCAAACATCTTGTCTTGGCCTAGCTAAGAACAAAGAAATGAAAACACCGTCTATACCAAAGCCAATAGCTGAGAATACAACTGCAGATAATGAGTTAGACGTGTCACACATTTTACATTTCAACAGAACACATCCGGATTGGAAAAAGTGGTTAATCTGGCCTACAGACACAAATAGCTGTCAAGATAGATTCCTGAACAAAACACAGGGTTTAAAAATGACCAGATTAGACCCTAGATATTCCCAGAGACAACATCCAGGAATTATAACCACATACAGTGTAGGTAAACTCTGCCTAGAATGGCTAACTTCATCCACACTGGCTGAAATTAAGCAACACTTGTCTTTGTTAAAAGATGGTGCTGATTTGCGCGATTTCATTCTTGGACCACGCAAACAGCGTCAAAAGCGTTTCATAGCGACCAGCATCTATGCTGCTTACAACGAGGCTTGGAAAGTAAA
This sequence comes from Lissotriton vulgaris, assembly GCF_964263255.1. NCBI lineage: Eukaryota > Metazoa > Chordata > Amphibia > Caudata > Salamandridae > Lissotriton > Lissotriton vulgaris. Next base: position 419,917 of record NW_028250619.1, on the reverse strand, counting down.
GCAAATTGAAACTGCTGAAAAGATACGAGAAATTGATCGTATTAATTTGGAAAAATCACTTTCTGTGGTAGACAATGGGTTAATGACTCTGTCTTCCAGAATATATTCTTTGGACAATATTGTATCCTCTGCCTTTGATGTGATAGACAGAGATTTGCTAATGTTACAACATGGCCAGTCTCAATTACGCTCTATTATAGAATTAGGCTGGACGCTGCAAAATCTTCGTTCAGGCTATGTGCCTTGGCGTCTGATAAACACAACGTCATTATTTTCCATTTTTAACCTTACTGATAAACAGATCAGTTTGGCACAGAAAGGAGCAGACTATACAATCTTGAGCATCGAGAAACTCGAGAGATTACCATTGACAATGTCAGAGAGCCCTGTCATTGAATGGATAATACACGGAATTATCACAATTCCGATAACAACTTTCCGCTTTAAAAAATGCCTTGAATACATACCTGCTGGCCAGTATGAACAATTGGGTAAGGGATATGTTAAATCCGAATGGAAATTACCATACACTCATTCTTGCTATAGTGACAGCGACAAAAATGTATTTCTTAGTGGTGACAACTGTAAACACTCACTAAGCGGTATACTTTTGTGTCAGGGTATTAATTTACACGGAGCATGTGATGGAAATTCAAACAACCTCTCATGCCACCAGCTAGTCACACCTGCAACTCAGATAGAGCCCTTCTTTATGCAACTCGCAAACGGGAGTTACATTCTAAGAACGGATCACAGGTGCTGTGGCCTCGCGCCCGGACTAAGTTATCTAGTAGAAGTAACGTCCATGGTCAAATGTTGTATGCAAGCATTGTTCCCGAGCGGGCCTCCAGACACAGTGACTCCCCTCTGGCCTCGTCTGAATCTCTATTCTATACGAATTGATACATTAAGCAAAATGAAATCTGTGCTTTTACAGACAACAGTGCCTATAACGTCATCTAAAGAGACGTATGATCTTCTAGTCGCAAGGACGGCTACTGAGGTCCATGACCTTTTATCAACAAATTGCCCCGTGCATTTCGTACAAATGCTCGACGAACTCCTTAACATGTCTAGTGCTACAAGCATCCCAGGCATATTTAAGACAGTCTTTACGGGACTGCTAACACCCTTCCAGGCAATTTTGGAAATCTTTCCTAATTTTGTGCACTCCATCTTTGGTGGTATTCCACTATTTTTTGGACTCATCGCAGGGATTCTATTTTTGACCCTTCTGCTACGTTATGGCAAGCCTCGGCTCAGACATAGCTCCCATGGGAATGGAAGAGACAATCCTAGCAATGCGCTACAGGGACAGGATAACTAACGTCCTCGGATTGGCCAGGCTGAGAGATCTAAACATGACCTGGTTCCTTTCATTCAGACCGATATGGCAAAATTGCATTTTACCTGTGCTACGGTGTATGCTTTGCGGCGATGAATGCGTGTTGGACATCTGTCTTTCACTTCCATCAGCAGTACCAATGGACGTCGATACTTTGCTCAGTCCAATAACGGCTCACGCATTGTGTTGTCCCCAGCGGCTACCAATCCTGATGACGGCATTCGTGGAGACTCCTGTACTACAGCCAAGTGGTAACAGTGGAGCGAGTGACAAAAGCAACATCATCCAGGTACAACGTTCTGTGAGCATTGCTGATCCTGCCTTCGATGACAGCAATCATTCTCACACCTGCCAAGTTACAGCGCTATCTAATTTGGTTGAACTATCACCTGATTTTGTAGACCAATTCTTTGCGAGCCTGTCTGATACGATGTTCTCACCCACAGAGAAACAATAACTTTTGAGAAGCTTTCCGACACACAGCGTTCCCATGAACTCTGTATTCGGCCTTCAGTTTTGATCAACATAAAACTGCCAGGAGCTTTGGTAAACTGATTTTTCTTTGAATTGGACAATTTTTTAAAAATATTGACCCTCTCTTTTTGGCACGAACAATTCTTTGCTTAACGTAAAAACTATTCTTAGAGAACAGAAGCTTCACACTTCTATTTCTAAAAAACACATCTAGAGACATAATAACATAACACCAGCCTCTAGCACACATATTATTACAATGCATTTTTATGTGATGATTTATCTCGCATTTCTTCTGTCAGAGGTACTTCATGTGTAATTCTTTTGCATAATCGTTCATTGACTTCATATGCAATACCTTTTGAATGATTACTATGCTTTAAAAAACGTACAGTACCTAAATTCCATGTATTACAAGTACGCCTATTTCGAATGCATTTATGTATTTTGGGGTGGGCTATGTTACACAATGTTACACATACATCTAAAATTGCTTAGTTTTAGTAATTTTGATGGACATGAATTCGTGGAGTGGGTGTCATGTGCTTATCTAGGTTCCTGATCGATACTGTGACCTTATGCCCCTATTCGGCTATAAATCCATTTATTCCCTATATTGGCATAACCGTTCAAGTGCGATTTTCTGTAAAGTCATCTCTGGCCTCACACGAGCAGAGCCACAGAGCCACATTCCAGCATGACTCTCTGCTACTTCCTTTGCGACCAATTAGTGCAATGACAGAGCAGCAGTCACTATCTGATATTCCTAGATAACACTCCGAGTTCTTCAACAAGATAAAAACTTAGCAAACCTGGAAATCCCCGCTTGCTATGTTTTGATTAGTAATGGAACTCTAATGAGCAACTGATAGCTGCCACTTCCTAGTGACATCTTTAATTGACGTCTTATGTCCAGCAAACTTGCGTCAAACCCGGCACCTGTCAGGTATAAATATTACCAACGTTGCCTTAAGCAATACGAAGCTGTGAGCTGTGAGAGCGAAGCTAACTGCTGTTGAGCGTTGCCTGTCGCTGCAGCCTGCTATCCTGTGGTGGTGAAGCTACTGATTACCATTATCGCCGCTACAGCGCGACCTATGGTGCAGTACGCTTGAGGAGCCGTGCAGCCGTCCTCTGCGAAGACATCCAGCCCAGCTGCCCGCGGACGCTGTCACCCCTCCTTCCTCGACGCGCTGAGAGAAGCCGCTGCCTTTCTCGTGCAGAGAAATCCAGTCCCGGCGCTTCCGGTTTACCCTCGCAGGTGACTGGGATATCGAGAGAGACCCCTGAAGGAGATACCAATCCTCCATCATTCTATTCAGAGGTATGGTGTTGACTAAACCCTTAGACGAGAATTCTTGAAACAAACCTTGGCAAAACCAACTTAACTTAAGCTACTTACTTACTCCCCCTTCTCACGTGTTAGGCTTAGGTCAGGCACACTGGGGTAGGCGTAGTTAGAAGCACCAGTTGAGTATGTTAGCCTAATGTATATATGACTGTATATATGTTTTATTACTTTTAAACCATTGTATGGCTAAGAAACCATATCAATGCTTTTACAGTTCTATTTCGCTATTCTTATCTTACTGTACGTACTTTTTATAATAACAGTTATTGCAATTGTGGCAATACATTTCTCTTGTATGAGAAGAAAGACTGTTCAATAAATGTTAACCCTTTATTGATACACGCCCGTCTCTCTATTCTCTACATACTGTGAAAGTAAACTGCACTAGACTGACTGAGTGAAATCTGTGTCTATTGTTTCACACGACCCTAGAGATCGACTCTTGATCTGAGGAGCAAAGTTGTCATGTTGCACGGTTGTTGGAAAGCTGAATCCCTTCTTGTCTGTGCCAAGGAAGCTGATCACTTCCTATGCAGAGAAGAAAGTTTCCAGTGACCTCTGAGCTAGTTGGTAACACAACCCAATTAAGTTTAGCATAGTCAGTGGAGGCCTGGAATATAAGCAGTTCCACGTCGATACTACTGTTTATGTTATTCCAATGCGCAGGGCCTAGTGGGAAACTAGGAACTACACTACAACATAAGCCCCCCCCCCCCTAGAGCTGGCCTAGCTGTGTTGTGAGTTCTGGCATGATCAGGACTATTTCATCCCGTAACATGTGTTCCACATATGTGGCTGCAGCCTGAGTGGGCAACAATGAGTGTGACTGAGGTATGTGTTTGTGAGAAGCTGATTGGATGATAAGGATCCAGCCCTCTTAAATGTTCACTCGCCTAATCAAGATCAGGGCAGATGGAGTGTCCATGCCCTACAGGGGGAGATTCTAACTGTGCTGCAGACGTGGGGTTGGATTGCTCCTACCCCCCGGTTCCCACTGCCCCAACAGTGAAGATTACAGAGATATGGCCATGTGGAGTCCCACCGTTCTCAAGTGGACTCTTGGCACTCGCATTACCCATTGGCCAAGATTATTCCCACTACTTGCCAGTATATGATCTCCGATGCCCGGCTGGATAGGTTTATTTGTACCCGGACTGTGTACGCGCAGGCCCAGGCTATGCAGTATCTTTGCAGGACCTTTTCAGATCATAACCCACTACCACTGATGTTACTGAGCTAGAGAAGGCGACCACCGATTCGGACATGGACATTTCAGAAAGACGTTCTCGATGACCCAGTTTTTCGGCAAGAGATGCAGGAGGTTATTCAGAATCATTGGACTGAGAGCAGAGGCTGAAAGCCATCTCTATTGGTGAAATGGGAAGCGCTTAAGGTAACCATCAGAGGGATCACATCAAGAATAGAGTGGGTACAAGCCGCACACCCAATGGGGAGGTAAATCAACAGGACGAGAGGGTGGGATGATAGAGAAAGAGGATGCTTGATTATTAGAAAAGAAGGAGAAATCAGCGCAAGCCTGTGAAAGATTGAGATGCTTCGATACTAAAAATGATGGAATTATACTTCTTATTGAAAGACATAACGTGTGACGCTTGTTTGCATAGATAATTAACCCTGAGAAAAGAGGTGTCCAATAGACAGTAAGTCCAGGTACACGTCCCAATCTGAAATCAATAACTCTTCAAAGATGCACTATAGACAACTGGATGACAGTGGAGGCCGTTCTGAGAGTTGTCCCAGTTGTGTCTTCCGCCTTGGGGAAGAGGTAAGAATACCTGAGCTCAGAGAGGTATTGTATCAATGGCTTGGTGGAAAAGATCTGATGGCCTTCCGTGTAAATTTGATGCTCTGTATGCTGACATACTGACTCCAACACTGGCAGAAAAGTACAACGAGGCAAGGTGACAGTGGGAGCTACCTCAATCACTGTCCGAAGCAATAGTAGTGACCATTCCTAAGGAGGGACGAGATCCGTCATAGGTTTCCTCCTATCGGCCGCTCTCAATTCTTAACACCGACTATAAGCTGCTTAGTAAAGCTCTGGCCAATAGACTGCTTCCCCACATGTTGGGCTTGGCCGCTCTCTGCAGGGTCATCCCCAAACGTTTTGCCTTCGCCCTTCCAATGGCCACATTTACTGTACCTATGAGACCCTACTATATTGGTACCACATGTACCCAGGGCTGTGACCCTCTCTTACACATGGACATAAGCATGAAACAGTGTCCCAGATATAGAATGAGTTATTACAGAAAACAGCAAAGAGAAGCCCCTGAGAGATCTTGAAACTAGTTAGGAAGAGGACCTGGATGAAGAAATACAGAATGAGACATAGGTCAGAAAGCGTTGTACTGTCCCAGAAATCTCTTGCAGTGCTTGCTTCAAATCAATGCACTTTAACTCCACACATAAGCCTTATATTACTGCAGATCGAATCAATAAGTATTATCCAACCACAAAGAGCCCATGCTCAGGATACCAGCTAGAGGGAGCACAGTGCTACACCATGGTCTGGGACTGCCAAGACCTTTGGGGCTATCAGCGGCAGGGTACATGATCACTTAACCCCTTCGCTGCGGCGGCTATTCCGCCGCATCGCTAAGGGGGTGGGGCACCCGCGCGGCGGCTCCATACTAGTGACGGAACTGCTCCGTCACGGCTCGCGGGCGAGCTGTGCTTTTGACGGAACGGTTCCGTCACGAACCCGCCCGCCCATCAAAGCGTCAGCGCAGGCGTGAAATCAGCGCCGCGCAGGCGCGGCGAGCGGGCCGTGACGGAACCGTTCCGTCACAAGCACAGCTCACCCGTGGCTTGTGACGGAGCGGTTCCGTCACAAGCATGGGAGGGGTTAATGAGGCCACAGATAGACGTTTAGAGTGCACGGTGGACACTCGCGTTCTAGGTCTGTACCCTCATGCTACAGGCAAGAGAGCAGGTTTATAGACTTGGCTTTGGTCTTAGCCAAGAGACAAATAGCGATGCGGTGGAAGAGCAGACGATCACCATCTAACGCGACATGGAAGCAGAAAGCACGAAAGTGGGTGGAGTATGAAAGCACATCCTCCATATGGAAGCACGTTGTGGAATTTTAATACACGAGCTGAACATCATCTGCGCCAGCTTGTCACCCACGTACAACACGCACGACAGCCATTTTAGGTATCATGGTCTCCCTGTCCACGATTGATCGCCAGCGTGCTCCCCTGACCCTGCGAGCATCCTCCGCGCACCCTGGCTTTCCCCCCCCCCCCCCCCTCCCTCACATGGGCAAGTCATAAACCTTCTTCTTCTGCATGACTCTGTCCTTGGGAGTTACGCTCGCGCCTGACCAAACACCTCCTTTCCTTTTATGAATACCCCTCTGTTGGTAAACTCTCCCTCCGCGCTTGATTGTCCACGCGGCATGAATACCTCTCCTTTGTTGACCCCTTCCCCCGAATCCGATTGTCCACACAGGTCCGAGGCCATCGCCTAGCCGGGAGATACAGTTTACTGCCCCCTATTGTATGGAGTCGCTCCTCTTCAAAGGGCCCACTATTGATCCCGGCCTCCCCACCCCCTGGGTTACGATCAGGCGCACACATCCTAAGAATCGGCGGAACACTCAGCTGCGTGATGGCCCCCTCTTATTATCAGCAGGGTGAGGACCTCTATTGTGGATACATGTGGGGGAGGGTCTGGCACGAGGATTACGGGGATGTCTTTTTGTGAGTTCACAGAGTTTTTTATGCAATAAAGAATGTTCACACGTCATAAACCAGGGTATAAGAGGCCAGACCTCAGAGAGGCTGTTAGAGCACCTCGAGACGATACCTTGTTGTCTGATCTGATGTGTTCTGATCCGTCGGAATAAAAACTTCTGTTCTCTGCCTTCCAGTCTCCAGCGCCTGCCTCTTTGTTTGGTAACTAGAGTGGTATAGAGGCGGTTAACGCCGGGCAATCTTGAAACAGGCCATCAGCCCTACCCTTATTTCTACAATTGGCGTCCCAAAGCGTGGGGCCCATCAGCGACACGTGGATCCAGTGGGAGAGGTCCCTACGACAGAGTGAACGACTGCAACGATCGGGAGAGCTCCTGTCCGATAGACCCTCGTCTGACAGCCGATCATCCGAACTTCACTAGTTCTGAACAGACCTCTCTCGAGTGATCTACGGTCCTGACTGGGAACCATCAGGAGTGCCACGAACATCACGAAGAATAGAGGACGATCGGGCGCTGGATTCGGAAGACAGGAAACTGTCCATGCGGTCCCGGTAAGGTCGTGTAAAAGCGACAAAATTACGAAATGATTGTTTGATTTGGATAATACTAGTATTACTCTTTTGTTGGTTCTTCTGGAGATTCACCGTCTGCAAACGGAGAAACAACAGGCTCTCCCTTTGCAAGCAGTGAAGGATAGGTAACGCAGACTTTTGTCCCCGTTGTAATCCGTCGTGCCTATCTTCCTCCCCCACTGTTTTCCCGAACTGTTGTTCGCGGATTGTTGTCTGGAGATTCTCTGTCTGCAAACAGGGAAGAACAAGGTCTCTCTTTGCAGGTAGAGAAAAAGTAGATAACGTAAACTTTTAACCCGTCGTACCTACTTATTCTCCCCACTGATTGTTTTATTGACCGTACATTAAGTGTTCGGTATTGGTTCTTTTGAGGTATTCACCGCCTGCAAACAACGGAGAATAGAAATATTCTGTCTAGTCTTTGCACGCCGTGATAAGATAGGTAGTGCAGACCTTTGTCCCCGTTGTAACCCGTCATGCCTATCTTCTCCCCACTGATTGGTAGCCTGTTTAGCCCGGACCGCTTATTAGAGGTGAACCATCCAGCTCCACTGTAGGGCACCCCTAATAAGGACATGTTCACTAAGCATGGACTAGTCGCTATAGCCTATACTAAGTTATGGCATAAATATACGAAGAAGAACCCCAAAAATCAGTGGCCACTGATAGGTTCCTTTGATGATCATAAAATAAAAACATTAGAAATAGCGCTCCAGAAAAATAAGACTACGCCCACTATGCTCGATAGTATCGGCATGTGGCGCAAAGAAACGGAACAACAAAGAAAAAGAGAAGAAGCAAAAATAGGGAAAGAATTACGAAAGGCAGCCCACCTAGCCGCTAAGCAACTAGAAGAAGAAATAAAAGAAAGAAAGGAAGCTACACAAAAACAAGAATCAGGGTTGACAGGTCAATGTCCTGTTAGGACCCCCTCTACGTTCTACCCTGAATTGCCCTCCAAACAACGGGCGAACGATGAGTTACTGCTAGGTCCCCCAATCATCTACATGCCCCCTCCATATGCCCCCTGCCAACGACACCTGCAAGCCCTGAGTGTGAACGAGAGCGACCTTAGCGCTAGTGCACCAGCCCTCACGGCCTCCGCACCAGCCACATTAGCAACACCGCCAGATGACCCCGAAGCTAGCAAGCAACCACCAGCCAGACCAAATAGGTTGAGTAAAGATGAGCGGGATGGGATTGACAAAATAGCAAAGACATTAGTAGAACGGAAGGAGAGCGAAGAATACACAATGAACATGTATAATTCGCATGCCGACAGTCACAGACGGCATTTCATTTTACGATTCAGCTACCACACCCTGAACGCATATGAGGATAGGTACCAGAGTAAGGGCCCCGCTAAACTGACAGCGCTATATAGAAAGATTGATGTTGGAGATGGGACTGAACGTGATTCGACGGACCTCTTCATGCAAATGCTCGAGGTCTTCCGCCACCTCACGGAACAGAAACCAGAAGTCAAGGTTACAGTCCCTGAAACAACCGAGTCCTCAGTAGAAGTAGCCAACACTATGATGCCCATCAGAGAGGTGGCCCCTTACTGGGTTCCGCCACGTGGTCAGGGAACAAACGACTATATTAACCATGCAGATGCAAAGGGGAGGGTTGTGTACAATTGGGTTTACCAACCATGGGACCGACAAGATATCTTAACCTTTAGACAAACTCTGCCCGTTTTAAGAAAGAACCCGACAGCATTTTATACCGAATTAGGCACAGCCTTGGGTTCGACGATAATGACTTGTTTTTCGGGTTATGCCTGCCAGCTGACGTGTGGAAGCAAATCCGGAAGGCTGACCACACGGATCTGTTCGGACATACCTGGAAGCAACTCAGTGAGCTAGATAGACTGCGAGAGCCCGGAAGGAAACCAGTAAAGGACATATTAGAACTCCCAGACAAATTAGTTCAGAAGTTAAAGACACTGATCCCAGAGAAAAAGGTAGATTGGTCGGTAGTCACGGCCTGTCGTCAGAAACCCCAGGAAGATGTATCGGAATACTTCTCCCGATTCGAGACAGTGTTCTCCGACTACAGTGGCCAAGACATGACCACCGCAACCGGACAACACCTGTTTGTGCAAAATTATGTAAAGGGTCTATCGCAAGAGGTCTCCCAAAAGCTGCAGACGAGTGAGAGTAGTTGGGGGGCCTCCAAACCCGCAGCTATCCTTCAGATGGCTCAGTATTACGAGCACCAGAAGAATGAGAGTGATAGGGCATCCGAGAAAAAGAAGAAAGATTTGAAAGAGAGGGTGATGATAGCTCAGATACAAGGTATAGCGGTCGGACGGGAACCCCACAGGGGGAACTACCAATCGACCACCCCTAGAGATCCACCTCCCAAAGACCACACCCCGACAACCCACATTGGACGTAGAGACATTAGCGGGGACCAGTGTGCCTTCTGCAAAGGATTCGGTCATTGGAAATCCCAGTTTCCGGTTCTGTTAGAGATGAACAGAAATAGGGACCCCAAGGACGTAGTGGGTGGGCCGAGAAATAGGGGACAAGGACGAGGGTACACAAACGACACCAACAATGACAGACCAGGGAGATCGAACACATTTGACCGTCCCCGACAGAACCAGTATCAACTATCCGATGGTGAGAATGCCCCCGATTTTGCATAGGACTGCCAGGGGCAAGGGAGGGATCCAGTCGAGCTCTGTGTTGACCAGCAAGGTCCTTATGTCACTGCTAAGGTCCTGGGTACAGAGTCTCCATTTTTGGTAGACACTGGGGCGACACGTAGTGTGTTATCGAAACGACTGATTCCAAGGGCACCCTTGTCTGGCTCACACGTTACATCGATAGGTTTCGATGGGACGCCCTCCACTAACCCCCTGTCCGTACCTATCTCCTTTGACCTAGATAACAACACCACTGCCACAACATTCTTGCTCTCCTCCAACTCCCCTGACGCCATTATGGGCATTGATTTGCTGAAACATTTTCGAGCTACTATCAGGTGTTCCCCAGATGGAGTCCGAGTCTTCCTGTACGATAACCAGAGTGCGCCTAAATCTTTACAACGCGACACATGTACTCCCTGACTGACTGTGATCTGTCCTTGCTCGACGCCCTGCCCCCGTACCTATGGGCCAAAAATGACTCTGATGTGGGACGAATGATGATTGACCCCATTCATATAACTGTAAGACAGGACGCCATGCTCCCGAAACTCCCACAGTATCGGATATCGCCCGAGGGCGAGAAGGCACTGGTAGCGATCATTCAGTCTCTGGTAGATGCAGGAGTGGTCGAAGAAGTGGTTAGCAATGTCTGCAACAGCCCTATCCTACCCATTGTTAAGAAGCAAGGCGAGGGAGATGAGAAAGCGTACCGCTTCATCATCGACCTGCGAGAGATTAACAAAGTGGTTGTACCCCAATACCCCGTAGTCTCAGACATCACCACCATTCTGACCCTCATCCCGTCCACTGCCACCACCTTCACTGTTATTGATCTCAAAAATGCGTTTTTCTCTATCCCCATCCATCCAGACAGCCGTTATCTCTTCGGCTTCACCCTAAAATCCCGCTTGTACCGATTTTGTAGAGCTCCCCAGGGGTACACTGAAAGTCCTAGCATTTACAGCCAGGCCCTCAAAAGACAGCTGGATGCCGTCCAGCTACCAGATGGAGTGGTGTTGATCCAATATGTCGATGATATCCTTTTGGCGGCTGACACCACCCCACTTGCAATCACAGCCACTGTCCAACTTCTACACTTTCTCGCAGAAAATGGCCACAAAGTCTCCAAAAAGAAATTACAGTTCTGCCAGCCACAAGTGACATACCTAGGCCATCTCCTGTCCAAAGAAGGGAGGAAACTTACGCCAGATCGAATCCAAACCATCCTAGACACCCCCATCCCAAAAACACAAAAGCAAGTCCGCTCTTTGGTTGGCCTTACCTCTTTTTGCAGACAATGGTTACCAAATTTCAGCCTCATTGTAAAACCTCTACTTGCCTTGCTGGCCAAAGATGCCCCCTTCCCGCTTCCTTGGACCCCAGAGTGTCAAGCATCCTTTAAGGAGTTACGGGATGCCCTTTGCTCGGCCCCCGTCCTGGGAACACCGGATTACTCCAAGCCCTTTTCCCTCTTCACCCACGAAAGGGAGGGGTGTGCATTGTCTGTCCTAACACAGTCTATCGGTCCTAAGCAGCGCCCTTGTGCCTACTTCTCTGCCACTCTTGACCCTGTAGCCAGAGCTTTGCCTGCCTGCCTTCGAGCAGTAGCTGCCGCTGCTGTCTCTATCCATCAGAGCGAGGGAATCGTACTTTCAAACTCCCTCACCGTGTTAGTACCCCATGCGGTCGACACCCTTTTGAACCAAACCAAAACTCAACACCTGACTAGCGCACGACTGACAGGGTACGAATTGACGCTACTTGCACCCCACATCACACTAAAGAGATGCGCGACTTTGAATCCTGCCACACTGTTGCCCCTGCCTGAAAATGACCCCGACGTGCCTCCCATACACGACTGTGTGACCCTTACGGACGAACAGACTAGGAGTAGAATTGACCTCCGAGACACTGCTTTTACAGACCCTGATGGAGAACTATGGGTAGACGGCTCATGCATCAAACTCCCAGATGGCACCACTTCAGCTGCCTATGCGGTAACGACAGCCCGAACAGTAGTTGAGACAGCCCGCATCACACAACGATCTGCACAGGCGGCAGAGCTGATAGCCCTCACACGAGCATGCATCATAGCAACAGGAACCACCGCGAACATATACACAGACAGCCAGTATGCCTTCGGGGTGGTTCACCATTTTGGGCTCCTGTGGAGGGAAAGGGGATTCCTGACGTCCCACGGCACACCCATCCTTCACGGAGATCTGGTCTCTGCTTTGATTGAAGCAGTTCTCCTCCCCAAACGATTAGCGGTGATCAAATGCCAGGCACACAAGAAAGTGACAGACTTAGTCAGACAAGGGAACGCAATGGCCGACATCACTGCACGAACCACAGCTGAGAATAAGACGGTGACACGCATGTATGTGACCAGGTCACAAGCAGAGAAATGGACTGACGCTAGGGAAATGATTAAAGACATCCAGTCGGCCAGCACCCCTCACGAACTGACCGAGTGGGCATGGGTGGGTTTGAAGGACGATGAGGGCTGCTGGCGGACAAAAGATGCAAACAGATGGCTGCTGCCCGACTCATACCTGATCCCGATACTGACTATGGCACATTCCCCCGCACACATAGGATCTGCACCCATGATCGAACTAATTTCCAAAGTCTGGTACAACGACAAAATCCCCGACTCAGCCAAACACCTGGTCCAGCAGTGCCTTATCTGTTTGCAACACAACCCCGGGAAAGGAACTGTGGTGCCCCGGGGAGGGTTTGGGATCCCCGATCACCCCTTTGAGGTCCTCCAGATGGATTACATCCAGCTAGAGAGATGCCAAGGCTTGAAGTATGTACTAGTCATTGTATGTGCCTTCAGCAAATGGGTAGAGGCCTATCCAACCCGTGACAACACTGCCATGACTACTGCCAAAGTACTACTGAAAGAGTTTTTCCCTCGCTATGGCCTTTGTCGAATTTTATGGAGCGACAATGGCCCCCATTTCATAGCTGAGGTTATCCAACTAATCTTGGAAGGGTTGGGGGTGAAGCAGAGATTTCATGCAGTCTTCCACCCCCAATCCGCCGGTTTGGTGGAGCGACATAATGCCACGTTGAAGCTGTAACTGTCAAAAATAGTGGCCACCACTGGACTTAAGTGGCCAGATGCCCTCCCACTGGCATTGCTGTCGATGCGCTCCACTCCCACCAAACACCATTTGACCCCCTACGAGGTTGTATTCGGGTGACCGATGAACCTCTGGACTGCCCCCAAACCGACCTCCATTCATGACGTCCCGGACGTCCTACTGTCTGATTATTTGGGCAAGTTAACTAAAACGTTGTCTGTCATTCATCAACAGGTGCAGCAGGCCATCCCCGATGCTTCCAGGGGCCCAGGCCACGACATCCAACCGGGGGACTACGTCTTGGTCCGGAACTTTCAACGGGCCAAGAGTCTGGAACCCCGGTGGACGGGCCCCTGGCAAGTACTGATTACCACCCGGACGGCGCTTCGAGTGGAGGGGAAGAGGCACTGGCTGCACGCGCACCACTGCAGGAAGGTCTCCCCGACCCTGGCCACGGCAGAAAATGTCAACACCCAAGAAGAGCTCCTGAACAAAGACCGGCCAGCATTGAACTGTTATCCCGATACCGAGGCACTTGAACTTGCAAAATTCCCTGATCCCACTGTGCCATCCAGAGAAGGGTATTTCCTGCGTCGAAAGGAGGGAGCTTCGGCTAAGTAGGCCACGGACTAAGTTAAATCTCAGAACGGTGACCTAAGCACAACTAAGGGTTACCCGGAGAGAAGCTAAACGAAGTCTGTGGTTCTGCCCGCTACCGAGCACCTTGAAGATGATGGAAGCGCCAGATAAGAAGATGATGGAAGCGCCAGATAAGAAGATGATGGAAGCAACCGGAAATACCCACTATAGAAACCCAAAGACTGACAATTTGCACAAATCTAAGACAATCGCCCTCTTCATTGTCTTCCTCTTCTGCCTCCTCCTCATGACCTCCTTCTGGATTCTGGAGGAAAGCACACCCGCTCATCAGGCATTGCTGCCCACTGCACAACCGACCCCCATGAAAGAGCATCACCTGATCTCCCTGTCGCCTCAGCTCCGAGAAAGGCGCAGGGAATTCTGGAACAATTCCTTCGTGCAACTGTTGCACCAACACAACCTTGCTGCAAATGCCACGAACTGCTGGATCTGCGGGTTGCTCCCGCATGCCACTGGACACTCCATCCCCTTCATCCCTTCTCCTTTCTCAGTTCACGGCTCCTGCCTCGCCTGGTTGATCCTCATGCAAGAGAGCCACAAGGACAACGCCTCTTCCGGCCAGACAGTATCACACTTCTACTATGGGTTCTGGCTGAACAAAACCGGGAGGACCTCTGCTCCCCTGTGTCCTGCGCCCTCGGGTGCCGCCTTCCTTATGAACATCCCAGCCAAAGAACGTGTTGAAGTGCAAGTGCTCCACAATCCAGCTAGACCCGCCTTCTCTCATCTGCAGAAACAGACTGCCGCCACTCTGACTGTGGCCCTGTCCGTTATCAATGTCACAGGTCTTGTGTGCCTCAAAGGCCGGGGAACGCAGCTGGTGGGTCACAGTTCTTGCCGCATCACCAGAACATTGGACTCAGTTGATCCCCCTTCCTTTGTTGCTTCTCCAAATATGTACTTTGTTTGTGGCACCAAAGTACACCTGGCTCCCGAAAGGTTGGAAGGGTACCTGCTACATCGCCTTCGTTCTCCCTCCCACATATGTAGCCCCTGCTAACCATCACCGGCAGAGGCGCGCAAATGACATTGGACAAGCCGACTCCACTGGAGCACAGTTCCTGGATGCAGCAAAGGGACTTGTTCCTCTGTGGGGCCCAATGGCGAACAGTCGCGCTATCCGACACCTGACCCAGGCAGTAGAAACAACGATCAACATCACGGCTGGCATCCTCGCTAACAACACGGCTGAGCTTCAGGCAGTCCGCCTTGTGGCCCTTCAAAACCGCCTTGTTCTAGATGTGGTTCTAGCCGATCGAGGAGGAGCATGCCGCATCATTGGATCTAGCTGTTGCACCTACGTGCCAGATTACTCGCCCTCAGTCTACAAAGCAATTGAACACCTCCACAGACTTTCCTCGGAGGTTCACCAAGAACAAGAAGGATGGTCGCTTGGGAGCTGGTTCTGGGACACCTTGAAGGACTGGGGTTGGAGGTTGTTTACCTTTTTATTGATACCGATTGTGGTACTATGTGTGTGTTGCTTAAGTATCCAATGCCTGCCATCCTTGTGTGCACTCGTTATTAACTGTATGTGCCCAAAGACTTTGGACTTCAGAAATGAGCGCATGAGTCCCCTCTATGAAGTAGAAATGCGTGGCCTTATGGGGATAAATCCGAACTGACAAGTTGGCGAGACATGTTAAAAGGGAGGACTGTGGAATTTTAATACACGAGCTGAACATCATCTACGCCAGCTTGTCACCCACGTACAACACGCACGACAGCCATTTTAGGTATCATGGTCTCCCTGTCCACGATTGATCGCCAGCGTGCTCCCCTGACCCTGCGAGCATCCTCCGCGCACCCTGGCTTCCCCCCCCCCCTCCCTCACATGGGCAAGTCATAAACCTTCTTCTTCTGCATGACTCTGTCCTTGGGAGTCACGCTCGCGCCTGACCAAACACCTCCTTTCCTTTTATGAATACCCCTCTGTTGGTAAACTCTCCCTCCGCGCTTGATTGTCCACGCGGCATGAATACCTCTCCTTTGATGACCCCTTCCCCCGAATCCGATTGTCCACACAGGTCCGAGGCCATCGCCTAGCCGGGAGATACAGTTTACTGCCCCCTATTGTATGGAGTCGCTCCTCTTCAAAGGGCCCACTATTGATCCCGGCCTCCCCACCCCCTGGGTTACGATCAGGCGCACACATCCTAAGAATCGGCGGAACACTCAGCTGCGTGATGGCCCCCTCTTATTATCAGCAGGGTGAGGACCTCTATTGTGGATACATGTGGGGGAGGGTCTGGCACGAGGATTACGGGGATGTCTTTTTGTGAGTTCACAGAGTTTTTTATGCAATAAAGAATGTTCACACGTCATAAACCAGGGTATAAGAGGCCAGACCTCAGAGAGGCTGTTAGAGCACCTCGAGACGATACCTTGTTGTCTGATCTGATGTGTTCTGATCCGTCGGAATAAAAACTTCTGTTCCCTGCCTTCCAGTCTCCAGCGCCTGCCTCTTTGTTTGGTAACTAGAGTGGTATAGAGGCGGTTAACGCCGGGCAATCTTGAAACAGGCCATCAGCCCTACCCTTATTTCTACACGTAAGCGACTGAGCAAACTTGAGCTACCTCAGGTGTGGGATGCGATCCTAGCAGATTTTGATGATGAGGATGGAAGAGGGAATGACCTGGGTGAGACGTCAACTATTCCTACTACACCCCTTTGTGATACTCCTTCTCTAAGGGGAATGGTGACCACTCCTTCCTGTCCCCTTCCCCAGATTCAGTTTATAACAAAACGTGTATTTGTAAAGCAGGAGCATCTTGGTGCTGAATAGCAGATGTTCATTGTTACCCTACTCAATGGTACTCATTTTATGGATCTCAGAAAGGCTGAGGGACCTGCCAGGAATTGATCCTGTGACTATGAGGTCGAACACAGGCCCCTGTAGTGGATGCATTAGTCCAATAAGCCACCAGGCCCGGGCTTTGTCAAGGAGCGATGCAGGAGCATGGAGCAGGGTCGATATTGACGGCTGCAGCCACCTGCCAGTGATCACTAGGATATGACTCTAGATGTTGGAAACAACTGAAAATGGAGATGTGTTAGAACTGGGGTCACCAATTCCGACACTGTAGCTTGGCGCGAGGCAGGAAGGCACCCGAAGGCAATGTGTAGAGCAGTGGTGCAGCACACACTCACTCTGACTCAAGAGTACACACGCAATGAAGAGACACCACACCAGGCTGGTGGATGAAACAAGATTCTTTATCTACTTTTAGTTCAGGCAGGTAACACTTCTTAGGTACTAGGCTAACGTATGCAACATCTCTTAGGCATCAATTCACTAAAGATAACATTTCCGATATTTAGGGACATCATAGGCAACATTTCTTACAGGCATGGTCCTCAAATGCAACACTTTGTAGGTATGAATGCAACTTCAAAACATTTCCTATGCATGTGGATCATTCAAGTAACACTTCATAGGCATGGGGGGTCATATAGTAACATGCACAACATTCCCCATGCAGGGACACTCTAAACAGAACAGTCCCTATGCAAAGGTAACTTCAGGGTACATTTCCTAAGCACATATGCTGTATCAGGGACACATTCATGAGATGCAACGCTTTATAGGCCTGGGGGTGTCTTACAGCTTCTTTCAGGCCCCAGAATCCCCTGTGGCTTCCTCTGTGGTAAAAGGGAGAGGCCTCATTGATGTTCAGGGCTGCGCCCCTAGCAGGCAGCAACCCACGTCAGTTCTGGCCAGCAGGGGGTTAAACAGGCCTTTGCTGCTCGTTCTAGGTCTCTCTACAAGTGAGGGGCGGTCAAAGGACTGCCACTCTGATTTGTTTAGGCTCCTCGGCAGCCCGGCTATTACCACTGGCGTTTCCGCCCTCCCCGGGGGGGGGGTTTACCTGGAGGCTTCGTGTGCTTGGGGCACTGGCTGCTCCCACGCTATCCCTCCAGGCCTCCACGCTATGTCAGACTCGGCCAGGGGGAGGTAGGGGGCTCCCGCTCTCCTCGGAGCCCCCGCGCTGAGGTCTGGTGGGGCTCTGGGCCTTCCGGTTCTTTCCTGGCCCAGTATCCAATGAGAGCGCAGCTCTCGGGGGCGCGGTAGCAGCCGCCATTGGGTGCGCGACTTGGAGGGGGTGCGGCCGATTACGCAGCCGGTGCTCCGGTCGTGTGGCAAAGGGTGAACGCGAGGCCTAGGCCCAGCACGGCCTTAGTCAATACCGTGGCGGCCTTCCCCAGGCTTCGGGGGCCGCGTCAGTGCAAGGGTCTACACGCTCTTCTTCTGGTGACACCCACAGTGGCCCTCCCCTCGTCTCGGGGGCCACGGCGGTTCAAGGGACTGCACGATCTCTTCCTGGGACTGCCTGGGGCACACAGAGCTGGATTGCAGGTACCTGGGCTGCAGCGGTGATCTGGGGCTTGCAGCGTTCTACAGACCCAGCGCTTCGGTGATCACACGGGCAGGTTCAGGGTGGGGGAGATCAGGGTTGGCAGCAGGTAGCAGATTACATTCCCATAGCGCTTAAGGGGCACAGTTCCTTCAGTATAGCGCTTGGAAGTCACAGCTCGCAGGGGGGCACAGTTCTATCAATGTAGCGTTTGGATGGCACAGCGCTTTACCTGGTGATCCCCCAGTAGCGGCAGCGCTCACGGGGTCCTCAGCGCTTGGAGAGATTGGCAGTTCTCGGGTTTACAGCACTAGTTGACAGCAGGACTCTAGTTGCAGTTACTTGGGGGAAAGGTGGAGGGCTGAGTTGGCAGGCACAAGAGGCAGGCTGGTTCCCCGCAGCACACTGGAGTTGGTCTCCTGGGTTTCCCCCTCACTGGTCAAGGTCAGCACGCTGGCGGAGTCCCTCAGCTATCTTGGGTACAGCAGGGCCTAAGCTCAGTCAGCCTCAGTAGTGTAGGTTCTCCCCCAGGCCCAACCGCCTATACTCTGGCAGAGGTTCCCCCAGGTCCAGTGGTGTCCCAACTGACTAGTCAGGTTTCCCTCCTTTCCTCGTATACCCCTTGGTCAGGTGACCCTCCTGAAAGGCGGCAAAGCATATCTCCTTCCTGGGCTGGAAGGTTCCAGGAGCTTCTACATGTCTGTCTATGGAACAAAAAGGCGGGACGGCAAAGATACAGTAGCAGTATGTCCCAGCCTGCTCCTAACTACTGGTGCGTGTGTGTACAATGGCCACTCCGCAGCAGCAGGGGCCTGTGGCAGCCATGTTATTAGGAGAGAGCACCTGCACCTCAGCACTGTTTGGCAGTGGTAAGGCGCCCAGAGGTCCAACAAAAAGACGGTGGCAAAAATGAGGCGAAAAGGGAAAAAAACGGGGTAAGACCACCCTAGGGCTGACAGGTCTAACAAGATGAGAATCTAAATAAGTAAGGTTGCACAGTTTGTTTTTGTGTTTGTTTTTTATACACTCTGTATTATAGTGCTTCCTTCTTTAGTCGTTATCCTCTGATCCGCATTGCTGAATGAGTTTCTACTTTAACACATATGATTTGGATATAACTTTGATGAGGTTAAAACTGGCAGATGAGTATCGGCCTTTATGAAAACTTCAAACAATTGAAAAACATTATGACTTTATTGTCAAAGGGAGCCTTCCCAGAGGGTCTATGTAGAGATATTCACAGAATAACACCACCCACGAAGGTCGGATAAAGTATCTTCTTTATTCCACATCAAAGATAAATCTTCCCTCAGAGTCCCAGCGGGCGAAGAATGCCGGCAACATTCTAACACCACTTAATATAAACATAGAATCCAAGAAATGAGAATGCACAGTAACAGAATGTTTCATTAAAGTAAAACACTCTAAATAAACTACATAAAGCAAACTACTCACAAATAAACATATCCATTTTTTGGGGTTTCTTAATTACTCAAATTCAAATTCACCTTACGGGTCTCAAGGCACTGGGGGCCGCCATGGAAATTAAGGGGTCGATTATGATTGTGGTGAATCCGCATCCTCCAAGCCGGTGGAAGCCACCGCCGGCCCGGAGGATGCGGATTCACCGCTGCGGACCTTCAAAACACCCACCGCCAGATTATAATGGTGGTGGGATCAGCAGTGGACGGCAGGTCCGTCTGCCGCTGATCCGCGGGTGTTGGCCACAATGTGGTGGCAGTGTCTGCAAGACACCGACAGCCAAATTACGATGGGTTTGTAAACATGCTTTTCCGCGGCAGAATTTCCGCAGTGGAAAAGCATGTGGACATTAGTTTCTGGGGGGCCCTTGCGGGTCCCTAGAGTGTCGGGGTGTTGGGGGTGCACATGGGGGGTACCTATGGTACCCCCCTGCATTTGCATGTACAAAGCGGCATGCACCACGCGGTTCCTGCCGCTTTGTGCATGCAAATGCAAAGCATGTATATTTAACCTTGCGGCGGGTGCTGCTTAAAGCAGCACCCACTGCAATGTTAAATATTCAGGATGTGACCACCAGGGTGGCGGTCACATCCTAATCCCAATGGAGGGAACGCCGCTTCCCCTGTGGACGGTCCCTCCACCTCGGGGTGCCATCCTAATCGACCCCTTAGTGAGCTATTGCCCAGAGTCACATGGTGCTGAGCTGAGCTGCCGCCGGAGCCGGGGATCGAACTGTGAGCCCTGTACTCTGGTCAGCTGCCCTGGCAGCTGCACCACACTTCTCTACCTCTCCAATCTGCCTTTTGAAGTAATAATCTCTTTCACAGCAGAATTTTGAACAGTGTCCAAAGGTACTTGTTTAATTGCTAGGTACATATCCTTAAAGCCAGTTGCACCACCTTCACTGCATTCAACAGCACACTTTCCTGGGACCAGACTCTCTGAAATAAGATTTTTGTGGCCTAACCACCAACAGTTACTAACTTTTGTTTTCTCTGCTTTATCATCACCAGCCAAATGGTGTGGCGCCACGGCCAGGGCGACAGACTCCGGAATCTGGGGATCACGGTTCGATCCCCGGCACCGGCGGCAGATTAGCCCAGCACCATGTGACTCTGGGCAATAGCTTGCTTAATCTTCCCAACGGCGCCTAGAGACCCTTACGGGTGATTGTGCGCTTTACAAATGTGGAATATTATAAATTTCTTGCCAGGGCATGGCGACTCAAATGCCATTTTTCAACAGTGTTGTTCATTACTTATACCACTCTCTTTGGTTCACTGAAGTTGCTTTCATCTTTTGCTACTTTCCTGGCATACTTCACACTCACCCATTAACCAGCACTTAAGTTTACTTGTTTTTTACCATGTTTACAAGCATAGTATAACTCGTTTCTGCTCTGGGTCTCCATGATACATTTATTTACCTTCTGGATATTACATGCTAACATTTCACTTTTCCGCATCCAACCAGGATTGTTTGGAGTAAGGTACTCTAACACTCATCAACGAAAATGGATTCTCCCCAATTGAACCATGGAAGGTAGCCCTATATGCCCACACCATTTTTCTTTATTTCATCTTCCCATGAAATGTTGTTTTTATCAGATAGGTGCAAAATACCATTGATACTTCTATTCACCCTTTCTAAAATACCATTTCCACTTGGATGATGTAGAGCACTAAGAGCTAGATGTAGGTAAATTGTATTTACAGATTCGTAAATACCGAATTTTATAGATTCGGTATTTACGAATCGGTAAATGCTATGTAGCTAAAAATTCGGTAAAAATCACTGAATCGTTAAGATTCAGTATTTACCGAATCGGTGTTTACCGATTGGGTAATTGCCTTAATTCTTATGGGCCTGAAGGCCCATAGGAATGAATGTCATCTACTGAATCAGTAAATACCGATTCGGTAAAAGGGGGAAAAGATTGAAGGGTGGCAGGGTGTCACTTTGACACCCTATTGCACCCCTCAATTGTTTATGGGTGCACATGTTGCAGACATACATGCCCTGAGAACATGTATGTCTGCAACATGGCACTGAAGCAATTTGCATTAAATTGCTTTTTGTTTTTTTTCCGTTACTTACCACCAACTTGTAGTTGGTGGTAAATAACGAATCCTAACATGGGATAAGCACTCATTTAAGTGCTCCCTACATTAGGAATTCGGTAATTTACCGAATCGGTATTTAAGAAATCGGTAATTTACCGATTCCTTAAATTACTGATTCAGTAAATTACCGAATCCTTAATTTCGGCCCCCTACATAAGAAAAGCCAATTCGTTAATTTCGGCCGTTACCGACCGGTAATGGGCCACCTACATCTGGCCCTAAATGTTTACTCTACTCCAGATGCTTTCAAAGATTCCTTCATCTCAGTGGACTTGAACTGTATCCCATTGTCAGACAGTTTAACTGCAGGAAAACCCTCTCTCCAAAACACTTTGTCCAAAAATGTTAGCACCGTTGTGGTGTTCACTTTATCCACAGTTCCACTTCTAACCAACATGAGAACATGTCCACTATAGCTAAAATGTATTTACACCTACCATCCTGCCAATCAATAGGTCCCATGATGTCCAAAGCAAGCTCCCCTCAGGGCAATCTAGGGCGCCCCAAAGAACCTAATGGGGGATTAAACGTTTTTTGTGATTTTTTAGCGATTTCACATTTAGCACAACCTGACAAATCGTTCGACTTCCAAATCTACTTTCGGCCACCAATACAGCTCTTGCAATCGTCTTTCTGTTCGAGAAATTCCTGAATGATCTTCATGACAAAGATTGATTATATTTTCTCTTATGTCTTTGGGAGGAATTATTTTTTCCCTCATAACACAAACTGTTCCTCAAAACAAAGTTTGTCGCTAACTTCACAGAATCCTCTGTTTTCATCATTCACATTTTTTATCTAAAACACTACATCCATTTACTATTTTTCCCTTAATTTCACTCAAAACCTTATTCCTACTCTCAGCTTCTAACTAATCTTTGCAATCGAGGCTCTTTTGAAGTGCATTGACTTATGAGATATTAGCTGCATAAAATTAATTCCAGTTTCTGTTAAAGGTAACAGGAATACAAAAGAGGCACGGTGTTCCTGGGTGGCAAGTTGGCCACCTGGTGAGTACTCAGAGTGGTGGGGAGGTGGGGAATACCTCCTTTCGGAACTAGGACCCTTACACACCCAGCAAGCTAGGTGTCATGCTTCATCATATGGGTCTGCTCCTCGTCGAGCCGGCGCTGCATTGCACGACGGGCACCCATAAAGGGGCTCTTTATCGGAGATCTTTTGTTCCTTGCCGTATAGTTGCCGTAGGTGTGAGGGGCCTGGTAAGATGTAGATGTTGTGTGTGGGTTAAAACAGGTAAGGGAATCCTCTATAATTATCTTTATTCTGGAGAGGTCACAACCTGATTAAAAAGAAGAAGGAGGGCGACTATTTTGTTTTAATCTGACAAAAATTACGCTCTACCCCTTAGTGGTCAACATGTTTCTCGCCTATAAAATGTCTCTAATAGATCAGTTGGCGATTCCTCAGGACCAAGTGACTAAATGAAAACTATCTACAGAGTGTGGTGTGGTTCTACATACCACTTCTTCTGTCGGTAGTACTTTGCCCCGGAGAAAAATAGCCAACCTCTTAAGGATTCAAGTGCTGCTTCATCAGACTGCAGCGGAGTATATGGACACTCAACATAGTGTTGCTGCTCCCGCTCAGAGCCGTCCGGCTCACCTACCCACTCCACTGCATCAGGAAAGAGTTAAAGGTAACGACCTTCTGCTAAAAAGATCAGCAGTGAAATTCCTTGCACCTGGAACATACAGAATGTCCTACCTGTACCCCTGCAGGAGCATTGACATCCGAGCTATTCTAGCAGTGGCCCTCAAAAGTCCATCCGTTGTCAATGGCGTAGTCAAAGGTTTGTGGTCACTGCATAGTGTAACTTTCTTTCCTCGTAAAAGCTTCCTGAAATGCTCCAATGCCCAGACGCATGCCAATGTTTCTCGTTCCATGACCTTTCTTCTGTGGGAGTAAGTGAGCAGGACGCAAACACTACTACACCCTCTTTTCCACCCAAACCAATTCGGGTTAGCACATTGCCTAAACCTTTACCACTTGCATCCGTGGTGACAACAATTCTCACCGTAGGATCAAACCCTTGAAGGTTTGGTGCTTTGCTAATGGCGTTTTTGATTTCCACAAACGATTGTTGACACTCATCCCTCCAAACAAATTGTACAGTGCTTTTTAATAGAGTACTTGTAGCATGAGTTTTTTCAGAAAATGTACTCACAAGTTTTGCATAAAACTTGCATAAAAATGACCTAAGATCATCTTTACACTTAGGAGAAAGTGAATCCACAATGGCTGTCACCAACTTCTCTTTAGGTTGAATCCCTTTTGAGCTAATTTCATGAATTAAATATGCCACAGTTTTTCTCAGCAAATTTACATTTTGAGATTTCTGCAGTTAATCCTTTTTCCTGTAGTACACTCATGAGCTTCCTCAGTCTGTCATTATGTATTGCTTTATCATCGCCCATAACCAAGAATTCATCCTAGAAAAGACAACTTCAGGCATATCACTAAATAGTTCTGGCATAAGCCTCTGCAACACAGCGGCAGTAGACGGTAGTCCAAAAGGCATACGACGGAACTAAAAACAGCCAAACTCCATGCTAAATGCCATCAAGCTTCTACTACAAAATGCAATGAACAGGAAACCTGGTTGACAGACCCTCTTCAAGGCTATTTGCGCTTTTTTACCCCAGCACTCAGGGGGGGCAAAATTTGGTCATCTCCAAGGAGGCCTCGCAACTTCGATCTCAAATACAAGTACATCTATATCCTGCACAGTCAGTCAGTCCAACATCTACAGCAACCCTGGCAATAAACCTACTACCCACATCAATAACATCAGGAGGAAGGAGTACTAATAGCATATTTATAAATGTTTATCTCCACCCAAAAAGGAAAACCAAGGCGGCAAAGAAACTGCGCGAGTTCTTGTAGACATGTATAAGCGAAGAGGCAAAAACAGACATCATTCTTACTGGGGATTTGAACCTCAATTTAATGGGCTCCTCTGAAGTATTCATTCAATGATATATGCCCCTTGTCTTGCCAGGGTCTGTTTCTGTAGGCCAAATTCTAGCCTGATCTGTGTGGGCGAGGTGCATTTTGGCAAACCTACAATAATCCTGTACACTGTTGTAATCGTGTTGTCTAATGTTTTCAAATCCCTACCCCTATGACAGTTCATTTAATTCTTTTTTGTTTCATTAATTAAAATCTTACAACGTAACGGCAAGCGTTCCAGAAGTAAAAACAAATAAGTGGTAAAAACATGAATAAAAATCGATTTAATTTGATAATATCAATTTCATAATACTACATACATATTAATATACATCATACAGTACATATCAATTTGGTTCTGCTGGTCTAATTTTGATCCAGTACTTATTAAAAACTTTACAAAAGTTGAGTTCAATGTTATATCGTCAGAATGTAAGCACTTTATCAAAGCTTGCCTGCAAGCCCAAATCCTTGTGCGTTAAAATGCCCCTCAAGAATAGTTTTTCTTTCAGTTTTCAGTTCTGGGCAACACACAGCAAGTGGATAATGTTTTCCTCTCCCATTTTGCATAAACAAGCCATGGCAAAAGATGACATAAGCCGGGAAATGCACCAAAACGAGCTTTTATGAAAATTTGCTTGTTCTTCAGTGACCATAGGGGGTTTCCAGGTATGGTTGTTCTGTCACCTTTGTGAAACTATTCATTAGTGGCCAGGCATGTTTCCTTTTTACAAAAGAGTCTTTATCCATGAGCAACGTTAGATGTTTCGTTATCTTATTAATAGATTTTTTTTATGATTCTGTAGTTATTGACGTGTTCCAAATAGGAGTTGCTGAGTATTCATCAAGTGCAGCATGTAAATATTTCCAGGCGTATGATTTACTATTAGTATTTATTTCCTGCCATAATAGTTGGGACATCTGATTTATGTTATAATTTTTTATTCTGATCCATACTTTTAAAAATTGGCTTTTTTGTGCGAATAATTGGTTAGTTAATCCAAATTCCAATCTTACCTGCAGCAGAGAGGCATTGTGAGGAAGATGAAAGAGGGTTTTAAAAGTTGTTGTCACTGCATTATCGATAATCTCAGAGTCTTTCCCACACAGGGCCTCGCTACCATATGTTAAAGTTGGCAATAGTTTTGCCGATATTACTTTTAAAAACGGTCTGTAACTCAGCTCTCCTAGTGTTTGCTGCAAGATTTTGAATGCATCTATCAAGGTATTTGCTTTCCTTTGCATATCAGTCTCATGTGGGAGAAAAGATCATTTATTGCCAAATAATACCCCCAAGTATTTATAGGATTCTACTTGTTCTAATTGCTTATTGTCAAAGAACCATTTATGCTTGTATTTTGACCTTGAATTGTTGTTACCCTCCATGATTTTTGTCTTTGTTTCATTTATAATCAATCCATTTTCTTTTGAGTATAATGATATCCTGTTTATCAGACATTGCCGACCCACTTTTGTTTGACTAAGTAAAACAACATTGTCTGCGTATAGTAGATTTGATATCTGAGTATTAGCTACTTTGGGAGGATATGCATTTACTTCGTTCAGTGCGGCCGTTAGGTCTGCTAAAAAAATGTTAACAAGCATTTGTAATGCAATAGGTCTCGCATTTATGCGAGTTTGAGCTGTTCACATTGCAAATGACAATGCCTTTTATTTTTGTTTTCGTTTTTAATACATAAATAAAAGGCATTGGTATTTAGAATGCCAATAGCTAAAACTCATGTAAATGTGAGACATAGTTGCATTGCAAATGCTTGTTTAAAAGGCAAGTAAGGCACCATTTTGTGGATGTGTGTTTGCGAGAGTGCTGCCTGCAGATTCCCTTTCTGGTCTGGTACCGTCATGATACTTGGTGCATTCCTGCAGCCACCGTTTACCAGCCAGTGTACGGCCAGGTTTATAAACAGACAAGGTCAATCTAACAGACAGTGACTATGCCTTACATTTATTATTTTCTGTTCTATATAGCGAGAACTCGGTCCAAGGGCTTCTGAGCACTTTACATGAGCACCAAAGTATTCACACGAGGTCAAATGCATATGTGTTGGCTCCGGCAGAATAAGCGGTTTGCCCAGAATCACACAATGTGGAGCCGACGCAGGGTCTTGAAGCTGTTTACTCCGTTCCAAACTTGAGCGATTTGCATGAGCACTAGTTACGTTTCACATAGACACATTCATGTTTGGTCGGCAGGGGGAGATTCCGTGATTTGCCCAGAATGACAGAATGTTGGGTGTGTCTGCCGAGACCCGAACTCAATTCCCCAGGTTTGAGGTCGACCCGCTCTAGCTGTTAGGCCACATCCTCTCCCCTTCGCAAGCTGTTATGTTTAGCAAAGTTATTGGGAGGTGTTTGCGGGTGTTAAGAGTCCAAACTTTGGATGGTAGAGCGGGCCTCTAAAAATGGATCTCTGTACCTAAGACTGCAGTTTTAACCAGTCACTTCCAACTCAAACCCTGAGAGTCCCATACTTTATTTGCCGCTGTTGCTAGCAGTTTTCAAGATCACACAATGTATGTTTAAATTTCCAATTTCAAACCCTAGGCTGGTAATGTGTACCAGCACAATAACAATAAACGAGAAATGGCAGGGGACCTAAGCGTACTTACTTAATAAACATTGAGTGCTGTCGACAGGCAGTGCTTAATTTGAGCCAGTGATAACCGGCACAGCACATATTTTTTGTGACCGACACTTGTTTCACCGCATCAGATAATTGACCACGTGCTAGAGAAGGAAAAAGCGCACAGTTTGGAAAGACGAGGAATGAAAAATAGGAAAACCGCCACAAAGGAAGGAAACAGAAACTTGCACGAGTGACAAAAAGGAGCAGGGAGTGTCCGGCAGTGGATTCACGAAGCCTTGGTATCGGCGCGCACGCCCCTGGCTCCTGGGAGGCGCCTCGACACCGGCACTCTTTCTGTCACAAATTAAATGCAGTTGGCAGGACCCCTGGAGACAGCAACAACAGTCAAACGGAGGGCTGGCATGCTTTATTTGTGCACTATAAAAGTATAACGCACCGGCAGCTCAGGAAACCGCTGCAAGTGCAAGGCTACCTTGGACAATTCTCAATGCACAGAGTTCGCTTACGCCTCCCGCGTAGGGCAGCTCGAGCTCCTAGATACGCATTCTTGAAAAAGAGGCGCGCTAAAGGGTGACGTGTTGTGCCAATGGTGTACTTTAGATGTTGAAGCGTTTCCTCCTTTGCGTGCTTCCCAGGGCTAGCAGATAGTCGAAGATCTCCAATGAATATTTTTAGGGGCAAAAGTATCAGAAAGAGGTACTGTGCAATTAATCTTCATGCTGCATGGACAATTAACCAGCAGCACACCTGTTTCATGCGTGTAGTAGCCTACTACTGGTATAGCTGCAAAAGTCAACAGTACATCATAAATGACCACCATTGTGCAATCACAATGATGAAATAATTTACACTGTTCTTCCCAGTGGCGAAAACAAACCTTAGCCGCCGCCCCTACGCAGGGTAT
The DNA here is from genome assembly GCF_964263255.1 of Lissotriton vulgaris. NCBI lineage: Eukaryota > Metazoa > Chordata > Amphibia > Caudata > Salamandridae > Lissotriton > Lissotriton vulgaris. The sequence goes on along the minus strand of NW_028250619.1, from coordinate 391,597 downwards.
TCTACTAGGGCCGTGTCATACCTGGAGTTCACTAGCAGGCCGCCTAATGCGCACCCCTGTGAAGCGGCCTCCCAACATGCACACTTTTGTCTTTAGACAGCAGGCTCAGGCTTCTCAGAGCTGCTGCACCTAAAGGTGGTCAGAATATTCCGACTTTAGCTGTAGATAGCAGAGCTGTCTCTGAAGTCCCAGTGACCTCACAAGAGATTTCTGTAGACAGAAGAGAGCGTTATACACAAAGCATAGCAGTCTCCGTTTTCAAACAGCAGCACTGTCTCGCACTGATAGGCACCGACTTTAACTATCAGATCTGTACTCAGGTAACACAGAACCTACACTGCCTGGCTTTGGTGTGAGCGTGTGAGCTAGCGGGGCTCCTGTGCTCGTAGAGAGCCCCTCCTGCTGCCGAGACTGACCCGCTGCCGAGGGAGAGAGGGACACGTGGAAAGAGCCCGGTGAGTGGGGAGGGAGGAGATGTGTGCGCGTGTGTTTGTGTGTGCGCGAGTATCTGTGTGTGCGCGCGTGTGTCTGTGTGTGGGCGCGTGTGTCTGTGTGTGTCTGTTTGTGTGTGTGTGTGTGTGCGTGTGCGCGCGGCTGTGTGTGTGTGTGCGTGCGCGCGTCCTGATCCATTGAAACTGTGAACAGCATGTCAGAATCGGAGCGCGTGTTCACGTGCGCGGCCTGATCCAATTCCGGCATGCTGCGCGTGCCCATCTCCTGTCTCCTTGAAAGCATAGCCGGTGACTATAGGTCTCGCGGCGAGACAGCGCTTCGCGCTGTAATCACCAGGGCGAGACCTAAAGGAGTGGGTCCAATACACACCATTGTTTTAAGCCAGTCGAGGTTGGAATTTCCTTCGTTAACGTTGAGCCGTCTCCCATCTGGATTTCGGAGTACATGAGTTACTTAAAACATACAAACATAAAAACTCTAAATTCACATAAGAATGTTAGTAAGTACAAAAGTCTACTATGGATACTAGTGGTTAGAGTTACATGTCTACAAATTGCAAATTCACTTGAGGAAAGATACATACAGGTAATCTCTAAAATCGCATACGAATGGTAGTAAGTACAAACGTCTACTACAGATACTAGTGGTCAGAGTTACATATATATAGGGTGCAGATTAGCTCGAGATTGCATTTTAATACAAGTAGAAGTGGTAAGGGTTGGGGAAATAAAAATACAAATTAACAAAGCATGATCTTCTCGCTAATGCTGGGATGGGGGCCTCCTCACTGTTCCTGTACCTGAAGAGTCTCAAGATTGAGGGAAAATATAGGTGGCATTCTTTGAGTCAACAGTCTGGAGCACTCCTCATCAGTCAGTAATCTACACACCAGGCACAGATTTGAGCAGTCTTCCAGATGGATGACATATGCTGCTAGTGGTAATGAGCATTCAATGTATCCTAACGTCAAAATACTATTTACTACCTAGGCGAGTGAAGTCCAACTGAAATTGACAAAGGTAATGGCCACCAATGGACGGTTACAGGAATTAAGAAGAGACAGTTGGCCTCCATTTCAATGACCGGCGAAGTGGCTCAGATCATGGAACTTCGGGCTTCAAAAAGTAACTTCTAGGTGGCGCCAGCAGAGGGGAGAAGTGGAACGGTTCATGCGAACAATGAAGAAGATCTGCGTTGCACAAGCGACCACAGCCATTAGAATGGAGGCTATATTCATTGCTTCATGAATATAGAAAAACTCCACACTTGACCACTGGCTGAGCCTCCAGCCAGGTGTGCATGGATGAGTGGTCTTTGATGCCATCCTTCATAATCTTAGCTGGACCCCTGGCTCCACTGATGATGGGCAAGTACTGCGATGTTTTGAAAAGCAAAATGCCCCCGGCTGTTAGCCAAGAGAGGTGGGCGAAGTGTAAAGACCTGAGCATTGGCAATAAGGTACTAGTATGAGATCAATACCCAGGCAGCAAGTCTCAACTGCCCTTTGAACTGAGCCCTTTGAAGGTCATTTATTGGCCGGACCATAATAACTGCCCAACGTGACGTGGAGATTGTCATCCCGATGCCTGAAATGCCGGCTAAGAAGGATCCTCCTCAAGACATGCCTGCCTGTGGTGCCAAGTTGTGGTGGACAGGTGTGTCTGGCCAACTTGAGAGGTGATGGAATGGCTAATCAGGTTACAGACCCTAGAAGTGAAGATCATTTTGTGCCAATTAGCCCTGAGAGACAGTTACCGCCCCAAGTGATCCCTTCAAGGGACACCACCCTCGCTACAATTTGAGAGCCTCATCCTGTGTCTTCTACTCATTATTGAGATTTTGAAGTGAGCGGTGGGTTGCAAACTAATATTTGAATGTGTAGATGGGATTGTTCATTAAACCTCTGATACTGTGGGAGGAATGTAATGTTCCCAGTGTTACATCAAGGGGATCCGCCTGTGGTCTTACCGCAAACCAAAGTATCTGATGTGCATGTCCTCCTACTCACTACACGTAGGTCATTCAGTCCAATCTTTTGTTTGTTGCATGTAGTTCTTTGTAGTCCTGTATTTTTTAACCCATTATAACTTCAAGACTACAGCTCTCAAAATGCCAAGAAAAAGCTTGTACTTAATAATTTACTCATGCTTAGAATGCTGGGAAGCTTGAAATTTCTGTCTCAAAGTCATACCACCAGCTTCGACATTTAACCTGGTTGCAAGAAGATTTACGTGTGCAAAGACAATACCTTTTATTGCTGAGTGCTGCATAAGTTAAGCAAAAAAAGACGCAGGGAGCTCTGGGTAGCTTCCAAGTTTAGTTGGAGAGCGTGTCTTTTATATGGAACACCCTACAACACTACCGGTATTCTGAATCTGATCACTTTCTGGCAGACTTTTTAAGCATAGGATTAACACTGTGCCATCCATGCCAATCTAGGAGTGACAAAACATTCTGCCAGTTTTACAGTAAAGTCTTTAAGCACAGGATTAGCACAATGCCATTCACACTGAGCTGAAAAATCACAAAAGCCTTTTACCACTCCAGGCACAGTGTTGCAGCTTTGGATTGGTTGAATATTATACAAGCTAGAAACAGGGGTGGTAGCACACCAAAACTGCATTTACCACAATGCCAGTGGCTAACCTTACAGGGAGGTGAAGCGGAGTGCTCCCACCCCTGTTCCTGCTTAATAGTACTCCCGTGAGTCATTGAGCTGACGAGCTCGTGGATGAAGCACCCGCATGCCTGTGAGAGGTACCTGACCTGAGAAAGATGTTGGCAGCCTACTCAGCAAACCCCAAATTTCAAATACTGTAATCTCTACTGATGATGGTTAAAGAACCAGAAACACGTGTCTAGAGATCAGCACTACCTGCGCCAACTGTGGCGAAACACTTGAAGACTCTTGAAGCAAGCAAGTAACCGAAACTGCATTTACCACAATGTCAGGGGCGAACCTTGCTGGGAGGTGAAGCGGTGTGCTCCCACCTCTGTTCCTATTAAACAAGCAAACCTGGAATGAATGAAAGATTCCAGCCTCGGCGCAAGTGAGGCTCTCTCTGGCCATCTGGTTCTGGCTCTATGCCTGGAGTACTTTGGGCCAACCCTGCAAGTCTTGTCTAAATGTTTCCACAAGCAGTCCTTTAAATTTGCAGATACTGTCCGGTACTGAGTATCTGCACTCATTACATTTGAAAGGCAGGGTACCTGCACTTCTCAGCACTGCTGCAAAACATTTAATGGGAGAGTACCAGCACTACTCATGAGCACACAGGCACTGTGGAGAGGGAGTACCGACACTTCTCATGAGCAGACAGGTTCTGTGGAGAGTGAGTACCGGCACTTCCCATGAGCACACAGGCACCTTGGAGAGTGAGTACCACTACCTGCACTTCTCATGAGCACACAGGCACCTTGGAGAGTGAGTACCTGCACTTCTCATGAGCACACAGGCACTGTGAAGAGGGAGTACCAGCACTTCTCATGAGCACACAGGTTCTGTGGAGAGTGAGTATCGGCACTTCCCATGAGCACACAGGCACCTTGGAGAGTGAGTACCTGCACTTATCATGAACACACAGGCACCTTGGAGAGTGAGAACCTGCACTTCTCTTGAGCACATAGGCACTGTGGAGAGTGAGTACCTGCACTTCTCATGAGCCCACAGGCACTGTGGAGAGTGAGTACTGGCACATCTCATGACCACACAGGTTCTGTGGATAACGAGTGTCTGCTCTTCTCATGAGCACACAGGTAGTGTGGATAGTGAGTACTGTACATCTCATGTGCACAGAGGCGCTATGGAGAGTGAGTACTGCACTTCTAATGAGCACACAGGCACTGTGGAGAGTGAGTACTTGCACTTCTCATAAGCACACAGGCACTGTGGAGAGTGAGTACCTATGCTTCTCATGAGCACACAGACACTGAGGACAGTTAGTACCTGCACTTCTCATAAGCACACAGGCACTGTGGAGAGTGAGTACCCGTACTTCTCATGAGCACACAGGCAATGAGGAGAGTTAGTACCTGCACTTCTCATAAGCACACAGGCACTGTGGAGAGTGAGTACCCGTACTTCTCATGAGCACACAGGCAATGAGGAGAGTTAGTACCTGCACTTCTCATAAGCACACAGGCACTGTGGTGAGTGAGTACCCGCACTTGTCATGAGCACACAGGTTCTGTGGAGAGTGAGTACCGGCACTTCCCATGAGCACACGGGCACCTTGGAGAGTGAGTACTTGCACTTCTCATGAGCACACAGGCACTGAAGAGCATAAGTACCTGCACTTCTCATGAGCACACAGGCACTGTGGAGAGTTAGTACCTGCACTTCTCATAAGCACACAGACACTGTGGAGAGTGAGTACCCTCACTTCTCATGAGCACACAGGCACTGTGGAGAGAGAGTACCGGGACTTGTCGTGAGCACACAAGCACTGTAGAGCGTAAGTACCTGCACTTCTCATGAGCACACAGGCACTGTGGAGAGTCAGTACCTGCACTTCTCATGAGCACACAGGCACTGTGGAGAGTGAGTACCCACACTTCTCATGAGCACACAGGCACTGTGGAGAGTGAGTACTCGCACTTCTAATGAGCACACCGGCACTGTGGAGAGTGAGTACCAGCACTTGTCATGAGCACACAGGCACTGTAGAGCGTATTTACCTGCACTTCTCATGAGCACACAGGCACTGTGGAGAGTTAGTACCTGCACTTTTCATGAGCACATAGGCACTTTAGAGCGTAAGTACCTGCACTTCTCATGAGCACAGAGGCACTGTGGAGAGGTAATACCTGCACTTCTCATGAGCACACAGGCACTGTGGAGAGTTAGTACCTGCAATTCTCAATGTTGTAAACGCATCTAGGGCTCTAGTGTAATTTTCCCTATTCATGCCCTTATATAGGTATAACTTATCATAGCCTTAGATAGGCATAAGAATCATAACCATATTTAGACACAGCCAATGCAGTCCAAATACGGCATGGCTACTTCCACTAAGCTCCTAGAGTACAATGAGTTGTTGAAGAAAACAAGCCTTCAGCAATACGGGACTTCCCCCTGCTTCAGTAATTTGACAATTTTATTAATAAACTGCATGATTACTTAAAATCTTTACAGTAAAAGATAAAAAAAAAAAAAAAAGAAGCTTTATGAACGTCCCGACTCACCCCCTCACAAGTCCCATCCACACATAAAAGTGAAAGTCACTTTAGGTTAAATATAACATATTAGTCCTGATTAGCTGTCCAAGCAGAGTTCTTTTAAAAGGAGTGATGTATAGGTTGTACCAGTGTTTACCAACTGATAAGGGGAGGCACATGAAAGTTCGGTAGAGTCAATTCATGTACCAAGGGCTGTTGACGAAAGATGGATTCTTCGTGGGTCTTTAAACCAGCCCAGGTTGGATAACTGGGGCGGAAGGCTTCCAGTTACTTTGCAGACAATGCCGTTAAGTGGGAGTCGAGTGCCATTTTTACCTGGTGTATAAATTTCGCAACTCTGGCTACCAAACAGGTCGTGGAGACTGAGAGGCACCAGTCCGAAGCCTCTCTGCAAGTTCTATAGTCCGTATTCCGTAAAATCGGAAGCAGCAAGCGATGGCGATCATTGGCCAGCTTTGTGCAGCAGCACAGCAAGTGTAGCCAGGATTCTCTGCGGTAGTTGCATAGACGACAGGCCAAGGTGCCCTCCGTACGGGCCCATTTGGGGTTGAAGTCCATGATCCTGAGGGCCAAAAGTCGAAAGTACAACATTTTCTTTCTCGCGCAAGTGGATACTGGATCTTGCAGGTAAGGTTGGGGTTTACCTGGAATATATGATTTGTCCAGGGCCTGAGTTAGTGGATTTTGCCGAAGAGATGCAAGGTCAAGTCCAAAGGAGATGATCCGGACTTGGCGCTTAACTGCTTGGGCCCAGGCTGAGAAAGGAATTTCATGCAGGGGCAAACTCCTTCTTTCGATTTTCAATGCTGCAATAGCTTGTCCTACCTTTGAGTACCAGGGGGAGCCCACCTCATCAAAGATTGATTTTAGGGAGTGCTTTAGCGAATGTTCTGGTGCTTTCAATACTCTAATATAGAGTTTTAAAAGGTCCCCCAGTAATACCAGCTCAGGTCGCTTAAGGCCTATTTCTAGCCTTAATCTAGTGTTCCTTGCGTATCTAGGGGCCTGTAGCACCATCTTATAGGCTTTCGCTTGGGCCGCGTTTACCACTTTGTCAAATGCACCAGGGTAGGCTATATGCCCATATGCAATGGCAGGGATCAGTTTTGCCCGGAGCACTGTCAACATTGGTTCTGCTGAGGGACTGTCCAAGCGGTGGCATAAGCGTCTTAGCGACAGAATGGTTTTGTTAATTTTAGGTTTAAGCTCCTTCAGATGTTTGACTGCAGAGGCACTCTCAGAGACCCAGGTGCCCAGATAGTTGTAGGATGGGGCAGTGACGATACGGTGCTCCCCCAGAGACCATGAAGCTTCTTTTTTGAGGGGGTATTTGCCAAAAATGACGATTTTGGTCTTGCTCACGTTGATCCGTAAGTCATTTGACTTATTGTATAAGGCCAAACTGCTTAAGGCTCTTTGGAGCCCCACCCTAGTGTGGTCCATGATCACCGTGTCGTCTGCATACTGGAGTGTTCCCAAGACGAGCCTCCCCAGTTTTGGAGGTGCTAAGTTGGCATCTTTCAGAGCTGTCCCCATGTCCGCAGTATACAAGTTGAAAAGCATGGAGGCCAAGACGCATCCCTGCTTGAGGCCCGAGTTGGTTTCAATTCTTTCGGTTGTTATTGTAGGGCTTAGCTTCACCTTGACCCAGGTGCCCTCATAGAGCGCTTTTATAGCTTTTAGCAGAGCCTGTGGTAGCCCCCACGAGACAAGTTTTGCCCAGAGCCGGCCCCTGTTCACTCGGTCAAAGGCTGTGGAGTAGTCTATGAAACAGCAGAACAGGGGCGGTTTGTTCCTCGTATTGGCCTTCTTCGCGAGGTAGGAAAGGGCTAAGATGTTGTCAAGAGTGGAGCTATGGGCCCTAAAGCCGGTCTGTGTGGGCGGAAGAATGCCGTTCTTGTCCACCCAATCCTCCAGATCCCTGAGAAGAAGGCGGGCGTATATCTTTGCTTCTGTGTCGAGGAGAGCTATAAGCCTATAATTGGCCGGGTTCGTGTGGACCCCCATTTTATGGATGGGGAATAGAATAGAACCTTTCCAAGAGGATGGCAACATTGCCGTGGCAAAAGAATGGTATACTGATTCAGTATTGATTTGTCCCAGAACTCCTGGAGCGTGTACAGAACTGCGAGTTCTTAGTGACGTTATTATGTCCACCCTTACGTCAAACTCGGCACCTTCCAGGTATAAATAGCCCACATCTGCCCTAGCAAACACACAGTGGTTTTGGAGCAGATCGACTAAACTACTTGCCCGATGCCCTGCTGTAGCGAGTGCCAAAGGAAGCCGGCCCTCCAGCTGACGCACTGAGAGAGACGCTGTCTTTTCTCCTGCCGAGAAATCCAGCTCCAGTGTTTCCCTACTACCTTTGTGGGTTACTGGGAGATCGAGTCCTGAGAGAGAGATACAAGATCTCCTTCATTCTATAACCAAGGTTCGGAGCTGATTAGACCCTTAGAGAATTCTTGGATAGATTCTTGGCAGAAACTATTTAACTCCAGCTATACCTCACTTACTTCTTCCCTTGTACTAGGCTTAGGTTAGGTACACCGGGGTAGGCGTATTTTAGATGCACCAGTTGAGTACTTTTAGTAATTATTTATCATTGTATGTATTTTACCCTTTTTAAGTATCTTATGGCTTAGAAACCATATAAATGCTTTGACAGTATTATTTCATAATACTCCTTTTACTGTACGTACTTTACTTTATGGCAAGTATTACGATTGTAGCAATTCACTTCTCTTGCATGAGAAAGAAGACTGCTCAATAAATAACCCTTTTATTGAAAACGCCTGTCTCTCTATTTCTCTGCAATTCTGGTGAAACAAAGCATGCACGATTGACTGAGTGAAATAGCCATCTATTGTTTCCGCGACTCTGAAGATATATTTCTTATTCTTGGGGAACAAAGTTGTCATGTTATATGGTTGTCAGAGACTAATCCCTTCTTGTGTATTCGAGAAAGTTTCAAGTGACCTCTGAGCTAGCTGGCACTCACAATTAAGTCAAACATATTCAATAGAGACCTAGTCGACCTAAATCCTACATCTAAACTATCGTTTATGTTATTCCAATGCGCAGATCCTATTGGGAATTTTGGAACTACACTACATGGCGACCAACGTTTGGTAAGGCGATAATTTAACGCTAGATACTAGAGTAGCTCAGTCGTGCTTTTCACACAGACCCCTTTTTCCGTAAAAAGTCCAACGGACGTCTGGAGTGGGTAAAAGGTTAGTATCCGCCAGAACTTAGTAAGACGAGAATCCTATGTATTAGTTTTTGGTTTAGTCAATGTTGAAGGATACAGTGTTCCTAAATATTGTGCACCTAATCTTTGTTTCCTTGAAACTTGCTCTGCAGACTTTCTGTCAACAAAATGACAGAGAGTGACGACGAAAGGGAAAGAGCTAGAATAGCAACTCAACTATTAGCAGAAGACACAAGTCTTCAGCAAAACAACCCGGATGCAATAATCATCCCGATAAATGTAAGAAAGAGTGTAACTTTCAAACTAATAAATAGTGGTGTATCATCGAGAGGTGGTACAGTCATATTTGTGGTTGAGGCACATGAATATCGGCAGACAGAGGTATTCTATTCATGGATACATTTTCCAGTAGCAAATGCTGTAACACACGAGTTCCACTACTACAAAGCAGAGGAACACCCAGCGGAATACGTTCCTTTCGAGGACATTGAAATTCCACTAACTTACCAGGAGCATCAGCTCTGGTTTAATGGCGCCCTAAAACATCAAAATCACATTACCAGCCTCGGTCCACTAGGTAGACCAGGAGCCACATGGCCGGTTCTAGCTAGCTATACACCACATCCTGACATTGAAGAAATGACAGATGGAGAACTTTTAGTTCAACTAAAGCAATTAATTAAAATACATAGACAATTGTTTCAATATGTCATACAGACTTTAACAGTCCAACCAGCAATAAAAATTCCACAGCACACCCCTCACAAGTGGAACACAAATATAATTACACCACAGACTATACAATCAGTCAATGGTAAATGACCCGCAAAACGGGAACAAATTCCGTTCTGGTTATCTCAAAAGATTACTCAAATAGACGCAGTATTCCCTGATAGTACACCTCATGAAAAACACAGAATTCTGACAATCTGTTTACCAATGGAGATTGCACCACATGTGGAGGACAGTGACACTTCGGGAACAGTTTTTGCTTCAATCTACACAAAAACACATGGTGTTCCGTCTATGGCGGTTATACCAGACGTACTAAGACAGATTCAAAATGTATACGGTCCAGAGCCTGCTTTAAATCTCGGTATCAATTTACTGAAAGACTTTAAGCAAGTCTCGGCTATACTACTAGCCAACATAAAAGGAGAACCAGCATCAGTGGCGATCTGCCAGAAATTAAAAGAAACAGATATAGCAGAGCAACCTTTTGAACTTGCCAGAATTATTGAAAAATCCTATGAAGAATTAGGTAGAGATAGTTTGGGTGGGAAACCACTAAAACCCCAACTAACAGAAAATCCTGAAAAAACTTTAATTAAAAATAGTTTAACTACTCCAAAAAAGAAGTGGGAGGGTAATAAACAGACCACTCCCAGAGAAAAAAAATTTCAGTCCAGAGGAAGGTCTACCCAACGGAGAGATAGATCTCCAGAACGGGGGGGGGGGGTAGGTCTCCACAACGGGAGCCCTCTGAGAAAAGATATAACCTCAAAAATAGGGATAATTTGAAAAAAACTGACAGATATCAAGATATTGATACACGTCCCTCTCGATATTTTCAGACTTTCTCACAGAAATCGGAAAGAAGAGGACAGTCAGAACATAAAGAAGAGCACGTCAAGTCCAAAGACAAGGAACCTGCTCACCAAAGTAAAAAATCTCAATTTCCCAAAATGAAGGTAGCAAGCATAAAGATAAAACATGCCGAGGATCCTGAGGACACAACTTAAGAACGGAGAGTGGGCCCAAACAATGCTAGACAGCGCAGCAGAAGTGACCATAGCTCGCAAGATCCTGATGAATCTTCTGGAGAAAGTGTACACAAATGAATACATTCAGGTGGAAACTGCAGACACCAGAGTTAGTGTACCCCACAAATTATATGAAATAACATTGCGTATAGAAGGGGACATAACTATGAAAATAAGAACTCTCTTTTGGGAGAATCTATCTAAAGGCTATGATATCCTTCTAGCTGAGAAAGACTGGCCACAAGAATTTGTAAGGGAGTGCCCACATGGCGAAGAAATGATTATGCCCGACTTCTCAAATCACATTCTGATTCATAACAAATACACATATGCAAGAAAATGAGCAGTGGCCAAAGCCCCTGCATTATATAAAAATCATGTAGGATGGGATGAGGATTCTCCTCACCACAAGATCCAGTTAAATAATCAGCCTACTGCACAAAGGCAGTATCCTATTAAGCAAGAAGCAAAAAAACAAGTCTGGGAGATCTTAGATCAACTTGAGTACCAGGGGGTGATTGATACATGCACCTCACAAATGAACAATCCTTTGTTTCCTGTCTCCAAACCAGAACAATTGATATCGTCTAGTATTGAACTACAGACACTTAAACTCTTGTTGCAAAACATTTGCAGTACAAAATTCACACAGTGCAGCACTGATGAATAACATTGTGCGTAAAAAATATAAAACGACATTAGATATTTCAAATGGTTTTTCCTGTCAAAACATTTCACCAGAAAGCAGGTATTTAACCGCTTTCTCAAGTATGGGGGCCCAGAGGCAATTTTGCCATCTCCCCCAGGGATTCAAGAATAGCCCAGGATTATTTTCAGCCAGAGTAACAGAATTACTACAAATGTATGATGATGAGGCATTATCTTATGTCGATGACATCTATCTAACAGACGATGATTTGGACAGGCACTTGAAAAGAGTGAACACCATTATACTTGGGTTCTCATCTGAAGGGTACAAATTCAACTTTAAAAAATCACGAATTGCCCACCACACTGTCCTATTTCTAGGACATGAATTATCAAGTGAAGGGAAAAGCCTAGCAGCCAATTTCTTTGAGATATGTGCGCTGCTCTAAGCTCCAAAAACGCTGAAAAACTTACAATCAATTCTAGGTTTCCTGAATTTTGGAAGAACTTATGTTCTGAATTACGCAGAGAGGGTTAAACCTCTCTACAAATTAGTAAAACCTGATTTCAAACCAACTAATTGGACTCAAACACACACAGAAATTTTACGTTCAGTACAAACAGACATGTTAGCAAAAACAAAGCTACAAACACGCGTAAACATACGCAACCTTGTAATCCGAGTCATCCCAGGAAGATGCGGATTCACGTACCTGACCTATAACGAAGGTGAAACGATACCAATAGCTTACAAATCACACTTGTACACACAAGCTGAAATAAAATTCACTTCAACTGAGAAAATTCTGACAGCTGTTCAACCTGCTATAGCAAAAGAAAGAGCCCTGGCACAGAGAAAACGCATATCAGTCGTTACACCTATACCTGCCCTAGAGGCAGTGACAAGAGCGAGCATTCCAAATGCTAAAGCTTTACATCCAAGATGGATACAATGGGTTAATTCTCTTGCTGCAACAGACTTTGAACACGCTTTTGATCTCAATATGAAAAAACTAGAATATCTAGAATATGAACACGAATTTCCTCTGCCGACCGAAATTCTGCCTCTCGAACAGTACGCCTGCGTAATTTACACAGACGGATCTGCGCAACATTGGATTTTGGAAAAAGAAGTATACAATGCGGCATGTGCGATTGTAAAAGGTTGCTGCCGCATAGGTAAATTCAGACCAGTGGTCACTAAAACTCAATCACTCAGAAACTGTACAGCTCAGCGAGCTGAACTACAGGCTTTCAAGATGGCGTTTGAGAATACCGATCGTGAATTCCCTACACTAATAGTGTGCGATTCGTATTACTGCGTCAAGTCTTACAATGAATATTTGCAGAACTGGGTTCAGAACGATTTCAAAGATGCGAAAGGTGGCACAATAAAGCACAAAAAGCTTTGAGAACAAGTAGTACTTTTACAGAAAGAACTACGAAAGACTCACGTGATACATACACTGAGTCATCAACGTGATGGCGTTCACGTTGCAGGGAATTCATTGGCTGATAAAGCCGAAAAGGCAGCTGTCCACACGGCTTCCGTAGCTACAATTAAGCTTTCTAAAAAAAGAATAGACGGTGAAACGCTTTTGCAGTAAAAGCCTCAATGAAAGGCAATTATGCGGCGTTACCTCTAAATTATCCACTCGGAAATAATTACATAATTGATGCAAACTCTGTTCCTTTTGCTCAAATCCCTGGAGTGGGGGACAGAGTAATTCCAAACAGGAAACGGAGGGCTTACTTGGTTCAAGAAGCACATATGGGAGAGGGTCTGACACATCAAGGAATCTTGAAATCTCTAATAGAATTACAAATGAAGTACTGGTGGCCGGGAATGAGCGTGCAAATTTACAACTTTGCAATTAATTGCAAGAACTGCAACCGAGATCGCAGTTATGAACCGGACCAGGTAACTGACAATAGCACAGTCAGTCCAGCCCAGACACCTCTGTTAGATAGCATTAGACTGTCTACACATAGGCGTCCCTACGGAGGGATGCGGCCCCACAACTACTTAAACAAGATTCATTTGGATGTGACCCCAGCGCTCGTCTTTATCGGCACATACGCAATCGGCGCGCTACATTCTGACCAGGGTCCTGCGTTTAGCTCTCGAGCTTACAAGGAGGCCATGGCAGGCTTGGGTGTTGCATTGCGGTACTCTAGTCCCTTCCATCCTGGGGGTAATGCGGTAGTGGAAAGAAAAAACTGTGACATAAAGCAATCTATAACACCGAGGGTATTAGGTTCGGGTGATGGGTGGGTCAAACATCTAATAAGTGCCCAACGTAGTCTTAATGATCTGCCAAGAAATTCACTGGGTGGAATTACTCTGTATGAACTTTTGTTTGGTACTAGAATGATAATCGAAGACCTCGATAGTCAGACTTCAGTGTTGGAACAAAAAACCTTTAATATCAAAGATCGTTTGGCTGTTTTACAGGACTTAAATGAAACAAGAAGAAGTCTGAGTAACAAAAAACTAAAGCCAACGGCCACTGAAGAAAAACCACCTGTCCCAGCAAGACCTGTCTGGATTCCAAAGATTGGGGATCTGGTCAGAGAAAAGATCGCGGTGAAGAAGGAATTTGGGCCTTCTTACAGAGAAGCAGTACCTCTCTTAGCAATTCAAGGAACAAGATCAGTAGTACTACCGCCCCTTGCTGATAAAAAGGAGAATAGAGTTGTATCAATCGACCTGGTAAAACCACAACCATGTGGCCAATAATAAGTAGTAGGCCCAGTGGACTCCCAAGATGTAGCAGAAGACCAAACCTTGCTACAATTCAAGAGGTTCAAACTGAAAGACTAATCACATTTGATAAACCTGCAGTGAATAAAGAAGGACTATGCAACAAAGCAATGGAACTTGTGCCTCTTGAAACCCAAATTGCAACAGTTCGTCAAGAAACACCTGTCTACAATGATGTAGCCTCTGACTATACTAATATGACAAAGGAAGAAGCAACTACAAAGATTAATAACAATCCTGATGCGATTCAAACAATTGACAGAACTGCCTCTGGCTATTTCATCAATTTCGATGACTTTTCTGAAGATCCTAGTGAACATGAAGAAAAGCCAGCAAACAAAACTTTCAAAGAAAAAATTACAGAACTCTTTCATCAACTTGAAGAAACATATCTGATTTCACCATGGATTGAATTGTGGATTGTGTTAGGTGTACTTTTTCTCCTGCTCTGGCTGATTTTGGTTTTAAGCTTGGGAAGAATGATTGATGGAAAATACAGTACAATGGACACAGCAAGTCAGAAAATCAACGTGGTCCTAAAACCTCACAAGTTATCTCATGTTGAAAAAAGAGAACTGTCATCAGTAAACATCACAGCCATTCCTATACCTGGTGGTGTAGCATGGGACGCTACTGATTACAACATCTATGACCCGGTTGAACTCTTGAAATATCCACATCAGTTCAAGGATTCTTTAAGTGACTTTGTCTCACCGAGCACTTTCTCTGATGATTGGGACTTTGAGACTATTACTAATATGATGTCTGATTTAGAAATGTCAGCAAAATTTACAGATCATGATTATTTAGAAGGTTCATCTGATTATGAAGAAATGTATTGCTGTAATCATTATGGGCACCACTATTTGCATAAATCTGCAAAACCTAGAAATGTTTTTACTTATAATCAATGGGAACATTGTCCAACACCGCCAAAAGGCATCTCAAAAACATTTTATGAGAAATTTCCATACTTCTCACGGTTCAATATCACTGATCCAGAAACGTTTTATTTAAAAAATGTGAATAAGACAGGAATGAAAAATATGTTGACCAATACAAAACTGATTTATTCTGCAAAATTTTATGAACAATTGTCCACATTTGGTTTTGAATTCTGGAAAGATAACATTGAAACAAAAACAATCTGGGGTTCAAAAGATTGGCAAGTACAGTGATTGGAATCATTATTCAGAGCCTGCATGATCCCAGAACAAATAATGTTCCTGAATGACACCATTCAACAAACAACCTGTCTTGGCCTAGTCAAGATAAAATATTTAAACAACCCGTCTATACCAAAGCCTAAGCCCGACAGAGATAACACTACAGATGAGGGGTTAGACGTGACCCATATTTTACACCAAAACAGAACTAATCCTGATTGGAAAAAATGGTTGATCTGGCCTACAGACACTAATAACTGTCAAGATAGATTCCTGGACAAAACACAGGGGTTCAAACAGAACAGGTCAGACCCAAGATATTCCCAGAGACAACATCCAGGGATAATAACAACATACAGTGTAGGAATACTATGCCTCGAAGGGCTACAGAAATCCACACGACCTGAAATTAAGCAACACTTGATCTTACTTAACCACATGGCTGCTGGCAGTTTTCCCGTCCTGTGCTGGAAATTGCCATTTTAGTGGCACCATGACGAGCTCAGCTCGTCATCAGCACACGACACCCGTGGGTGATGACGAGCTGAGCTCGTCATCAGCATCGAAAGGGTTAAAGAAGGTGCTGACTTGCGGGATTTCTTATTGGGACCTCGCAAACAGCGTCAAAAACGTTTCATATACGCCGGTATATATGCTGCTTACAACGAAGCTTGGAAAATAACGCAAATTGAAACTGCTGAAAAAATACGAGAAATTGATCATATTAATTTGGAAAAAACACTGTCTGTAGTGGACAATGGGTTAACGACTCTGTCCTCCAGAATTTGTTCTTTGGACAGCATTGTATCATCTGCTATTGATAGAATAGAACAGGATATGCTAATGTTACAACATGGCCAGTCCCAATTACGTTCTATTGTACAGTTAGGCTGGAAGTTACAAAATCTGGGTTCAAGCTACGTGCCTTGGTGTCTAATCAACACAACGTCCTTATTTTCTATCTTTAACCTTACAGATAAACAAATCTCTTTGGCACAAAAAGGAGCAGACTATACGGTGCTGAGCATTAAAAAACTAGAAAGATTACCATTGACAGTTTCCAAGAAACCTGTCATTGAATGGATAATACATGGTACCATAACAATACCAATACCGACATTCCAGTTTCAATATTGCTTACAGCATATACCAGTGGGCCTGTATGAAAGGTTGGGTAAAGGATACATTAAGTCGACCTGGAAATTACCTTACATACATAGATGTTGGAGTGGGCGTAACAAAGAAGTATTTCTTAGTGGGAAAAATTGTGAAAACTCGCTAAAGTGGTACACTTCTGTGTCAAGAAATTAATTTACATGGAGCCTGTGAGGGTTCATCTAATGTCCTTTCTTGCCACTTGCACGGCACCCCAGCCACACAAATAGAACCTGTTTTCAGGCAGCTTTCGAACGGCAGCTACGTTATATTAAGTGACCACAGCTGTTGTGGCATGTTGCCAGGAACGGCCTATCTCGTCAGTGTTACATCCAGGGTCACTTGTTGTATGCAAGTATTGTATCCAAACAGCAAGCCAGACAAGGAGGCAACGATTTGGCCTTCATTGAATATCTCTTCTATTCGAATTGATACATTAAGCAGAATGAAAGCCATTCTGTTACATAAAACTGTGCCTTTGACCTCGTCTAGAGAAAAGTATGATCTGCAAGTTGCAAGGACCTCAGCAGAGATACATACATTATTATCAACAAACTGCCCCGTACATTTCGTAGAAATGTCAGGTCAAATTTTAAACATGTCAGATACCAGTGGCATCGCACATGTATTTAAGACAATTTTTTCGGGACTGTTAGCACCCTTTGAAGCAGTCCTGAGCATTTTCCCGAATTTCGTGCACTCTGTGTTCGGTGGCCTGCCTCTCATTTTGGCACTCGTAGCAGGAATTTATTTTTTCCTTCTGCTCCGATATGGCAAATCCAGTCACCAGCGATACCCAGGTTACCATGGAACAAGCGATCCAGGCACTGCGGTACCGAAATAGGATAACACAGGTCCTCGGCATGGCTCGTCTAAGAGATCTGAATACCACATGGTTTCTATCATTCAGACCAATCTGGCAAGATTGCATCTTACCTGTTCTACGATGCCTGCTCTGCGGAGAAGAATGCGTGTTAGACATCTGTCTCTTACTTCCATCAGCAGTACCTATGGATGTCGATACTTTGCTTGGTTCGGTAACGGCTCATGCAACGTGTTGTCCCCAGCGGCTACCAATTCTGATGACGGCATTCATTGAGACCTCACATTACGACTAGATGGCGGTGAGGTACGAGATGAAAGCGGCACACAGGTACAACCTTCTGTGAACATTGCTGATCCAGATAACGCTGACGGTAATGCATCTCACATATGCACTATTTCCACTTTTTCGGAAATGGCCCAACTTTCACCTACTGTGGTAGACAAATTCTTTACCAGCCTACCTGAGTTAATGTTTTCTCCTAACAACGAGAATAACTCTTGAGAAACATAAACACAGCGTTCCCTGAAATTTGATTTCGGCCTTCAATTTTGATAAACAGAACTTCTAAAATTTGGAACAATTTTTTACTACAACAATTTTTTTTTTCTCATTACCAAAATATTTACTTTTTTTGGGCAGAGAGTAATCTGTTTAATGTAGAACTGTTCTTAGAGAACAAGATTTCTATTTTTGAAACCTAGAGACAATATTTAAACTTAGCCTCTAGCACATGTACAGTATTATATGAACCTGTGATGAAATGGTCTCGACCTTCTCTTCTGTATTAAGAGCCATTTCATAAATGTAATTTCGTGAATCATTCAGCAAGCATTTCAAATGTAAAACTATATGCATTGTTTGAATGATACCACTTCTTAGAAACGTACAGTACAATACTCATCTTTCGTGTACAAACCATTTCAAATGCATTTTACATATTTTTGGGGTGGGATTGTAAACACATGCTTAGAAATGTTACAACTGCTTAGTATTTAGTAAAGAAGGACATTCTACGTGGAGTGGGTGTTGTAAACGTATCTAGGGCTCTAGTGTAATTTTCCCGATTCATGCCCTTATATAGGTATAACTTATCATATCCTTATATAGGCATAAGAATCATAACCATATTTAGACATAGCCAATGCAGTCCAAATACGCATGGCTACTTAAGCTCCTAGAGTACAACGAGTTCTTGAAGACAACCAGCCTTCAGCAGTACGGGACTTCCCCCTGCTTCAGTATTGATTTGTTCCAGAACTCCTGGAGCGTGTAAAGAACTGCGAGTTCTTAGTGACGTTATTATGTCCACCCTTATGTCATACTCGGCACCTTCCAGGTATAAATATGCCCACATCTGCCCTAGCAAACACACAGTGGTTTTGGAGCGGATCGACTAAACTACTTGCCCGATGCCCTGCTGGAGCGAGTGCCGAAGGAAGTCGACCCTCCAACTGACGCACTGAGAGAGACGCTGTCTTTTCTCCTGCCGAGAAATCCAGCTCCAGTGTTTCCATACTACCCTTGCGGGTTAATGGGAGATTGAGTCCAGAGAGAGAGATACAAGACCTCCTTCATTCTATAACCAAGGTACGGAGCTGATTAGACCCTTAGAGAATTCTTGGATAGATTCTTGGCAGAAACTATTTAACTCCAGCTACACCTCACTTACTTCTTCCCTTGTACTAGGCTTAGGTTAGGTACACCGGGGTAGGCGTATTTTAGATGCACCAGTTGAGAACTTTTAGTCATTATTTATCATTGTATGTATTTTATCCATTTTATGTATCTTATGGCTTAGAAACCATATAAAGGCTTTTACAGTATTATTTAATAATACTCCTTTTACTGTACGCACTTTACTTTATGACAAGTATTACGATTGTAGCAATTCACTTCTCTTGCATGAGAAAGAAGACTGCTCAATAAAAACCCTTTTATTGAAAACGCCAGTCTCTCTATTTCTCTGCATTCTGGTGAAACGAAGCATGCACGATTGACTGAGTGAAATAGCCATCTATTGTTTCCGCGACTCTGAAGATATTTTTCTTATTCTTGGGGAACAAAGTTGTCATGTTATATGGTTGTCAGAGACTAATCCCTTCTTGTGTATTCAAGAAAGTTTCTAGTGACCTACGAGCTAGCTGGCACTAACAATAAAGTCTAACATATTCAATAGAGACCCAGTCGACCTAAGTCCTACATCTAAACTATCGTTTATGTTATTCCAATGCGCAGAGCCTATTGGGAATATAGGAACTGCACTACATCATGAGCACACAGGCACTGTGGAGAGTGAGTACTGCACTTCTCATGAGCACACAGGCACTGCAGAAAATTAGTACCTGCACTTCCCATGAGCACACAGGTACCATGGAGAGTCAGTACCTGCACTTCTCATGAGCCCACAGGCACTGTGGAGAGTTAGTACCCACACTTTTCATGGGCACACAGGCACTGTGGAGAGTTAGTACCTGCACTTCTCATAAGCACACAGGCACGGTGGAGAGTGAGTACTTCATTTCTCATGAGCACACAGGCACTGTGGAAAGTTAATACCTGCACTTCTCATGAGCACACAGGCACTGTAGAGAGTAAGTACATGCAGTTCTCATGAGCAAACAGGCACTGGGGAGAGTTAGTACCTACACTTCTCATAAGCACACAGGCACTGTAGAGAGTGAGTACCCACACTTCTCATGAGCACACAGGCCCTGTGGAGAGTGAGTACCCTTGGCTCATGTGCCTGTTCCCTTCCCTGCTCAAACCCCCATGTTCTACCAATCTCCTGTACCATCTATTTACACAATATTGTATATGCTGTGAAGCGTTCTGATACCCCTGGGTCCAGCTAGCGCTATACAAAACTCCTAAATACTTGTCATGAGCACACAGGCACTGTGGAGAGTGAGTACCCGCACTTCTCATGAACACACAGGCACTGTGTGGAGAGTAAGTACCTGATCTTCTCTGAGGACACAGGCACTGTGGAGAGTGAGTACTGGCACTTCCCATGAGCACACAGGTACCATGGAAAGTGAGTACCTGCACTTCTCATGAGCACACAGGCACTGTGGAGAGTGAGTACCGACACTTGTCATGAGCACACAGGCACTATGGAGAGCAGTGCTTAATTTGTAAAATATTAAATGGAGGTGCTCAAATTGTTTAACGAGGCCACACCCACACACCCCTGGCTCCACCCACTCACTCCACTGACTCCACCCACTTCCTCTATTGGCTCCATCCACCCACACCCAGAATTAGTATTGCTGAACGTGCCATAACAAGGGTTAGACCAAAATCTACAGGTTGAAAGGTCAGGAAATGAGCCATGTGCATCGCCATAAGGATGCACTACAGGACAATCTATACCCTGTACTGTGCACCTGTGGCTGAGGGTCAGTCACTAGCACCATGTCATCGAAGCACTGATGGGCCAAGCTGTGGCACAGCAAGATCCTGAGGAGGTGCCTGTCACCCACAGGGATGTAAGTCTGAAAACACCACACATCCACCCAGAGAGGTGGAAGACTGAGCACCACACACCCAGGCTGAACTAACCCGCTTACAACGGGTTCAGAATGCTGCGGCGAGGGCGATTGTTGGTTTGCCCAGATTCTGCTCAGTAACAGGTGTCCTTCGCTCCCTACACTGGCTTCCGGTTAGGAAGCGTATCCTCTTCAAGGTTTTGTGCCTTGCTTTTAAAATCTTGAGAGGTACAGGCCCGGAAATCCTGTCGAGTTGTCTGTCTTTCTATGTCCCTGCCCGTAGCCTCCGCTCTCAGGGTCTGGCCCTTGCGGTGGTTCCCAGATTCAGGCTTAGCCGTATGGGGGGCCGCTCGTTTAAGGTAATGGCTGCGTCAGCATGGAACTCCTTGCCTGTTGAAATCCGCTTGCTGGAGGACCTTCTGACCTTTCGGAGGGCGATAAAAACTTTCTTGTTTTAGCTGCTTCTTAGTTTCTGTTCTTAGCCTGTTGTTGTGTTACGTGCTACCTTGTCTCTGCGCCAGGACGCTCCTTGGCTGGAGTATCTGTGCGCACAATAAATAGTCGTAACATAACATAACATAACATAACATCTCATCTCCACATCCCTAGCCCACAGGAAGCACATCAAGGTCCCCTTAGGTCCTGTATACACAGACTGACTGGATCTGACTTGCAGAACCCCTGCAGGTGCTCGACAGTGGGTAGAGAGCCATGCGACGGACAGAGCTCCTGTCTGGAGTCCAGTGCTGCAGCGAGCGGACCCGGGTAAACTCTGAAATTAAAGCCCTGCTGTTCCTTTCAGATGATGCTTTTTCTGGAATGTCACTTATTCACACCTGACTACCCCACCCCTTCTCCCTAGCTGCTACCGGACCTGACCGTCCGAACCAGAAGCACCAATCAATGCAATGCACTTGCAGGAACGCAGGCTCGCAACCGTAATTGTGATATTATATATAATATTTATACAATCTATGATTTTTAGGTCAGCCACACCAACACTTCATAGACAAAAGTTGCAGTTGAGCTCTTTCTGCAATTGCTGTTCATATTTAATTTCCTGCTTAATACGGTCCTCTAAGTTGTTTATCGCCACGCAATGTTTGGTTTTGTTTGGCATTACTCCATATGGACATAAACAGAACATTCCATTCTCCTCTAACCATTCCAAGCTTCAAATCGGGTAAACTGTGAGAAAAAGTGGTGATGAATGTTCAAGGTAACAGCAAACCAACCCTCTTCCTTCCAGCCTCCTGAGAAATTTCCAAGTTAAGCAGCTACAAATTACTTCAAACAGAAACAGTGCTAATTCATCCCTTTGCCGAACGATGAAGTGGCCAGGCAGCCAAAAGATAACTGTGGGTGCTCTAGTATAAATTACGTGAAAGGGGCACAAAGTGTGTGCGTAAAATGTGTGCGCGAGAGTGAAAATTGTATTTTTTAATTGGGCCAAAACACAAATAATATAGCGTGCATTGTTTACATTCTGCTGTTTTAATTAGTTTCAAGCTCAAAAGAACAATTTTTCAATGTGAAACTACCCCTTGTTTTTGGAAAAAGTCAATATCATTTTAACTCCATCAGTCACCATGAGCCATGGAGCCTGGAGGTTCTCCAAGCAGCTTTCCTGAAGAGTGTAGTATTCATTTCATGTTGCCTTGTGTTGGCGGGGAAGCAGTGCAGATGGAAACTGCCACATGAAACATGGCACAGTCCAGGCCTTTGAGATGAATGCGCAAATTTAAAATATCTGTGAGTGTTCACACACAAGGCCTGTCTGATAATCATTCAACTGCATGATTTATATCTAAGGTTACTACAAGAATGTAGATGCCAGAGCCAGGGGCCCTACAGTGGACCAATTTGCGCTAGAAACATGAACATAGATAACCTGCAGGAACTTCTGTCCACACGTGTGTCACTGGGTTCTGCCTAAAACTTGTACTGCAGCTGCAGACAAGTGCTGTAACCTGCCCTTTTTCATTTGCAGATTCAGTAAAAAGAAAAACATGCCGGTTTACATACGTGGAAAATCACTGTCACTGGCAATTTACTCTGGTAACCCATAAATTGAGAGGTCAGGTGTGGCAGAGGAAAGGGGAAGTTGAGTCACCAGGTGCTGAGCTTGAAAAAGCAGAGTTGACAGTTAACGTATACATGTATTTGCTGCAAAGAAATTGGTGAAGAGGACACACAATAGTAAATCTGTTCCAGATTAATTAATAGCAACTTGTTGTAGTACTATCTACTACTCTCTTACCTGTGACCTGCAGTCTCCTTGGCACTGGCTCCATTAGATCGCTGGCAAATAATGTGTTTTGGTGGGGCCCAGGCCAAGAGCATCAGCATGCAATGCAAATGACAAATCAAAAGGAATATTTTCTGGCCTGCTTCTGCTGCGTTTTCATTTCAGTGCATGTGAGTTGTTAACAGAAAGTAGCTACGCACTTTTTTATTACTTCAACGATTTCGTATTAAGGTTATTGCTGAGACCGGAACTTTCCAGGACCCAGTCTGCCTTGCCTGCAGCTCACCCATCAGCCCGCCCTCAACTGTAATAATGAACCAATGCAAAAGAAAATGTTCCTTGAAAGGTAGGCGTGCACTACTGACATCACTAACGTGATGCAGTCATCATACCTGGACCTGGGAGGGCCATCCTGCAGGAAGGAGGACGACACAGGACAGGTAGGTACATTCTTTTTAATAAATATTGGGCTCATCTCACTGGGGAGAAAAAATCAATAGCCCAGGCCCTGTTAAAAAAGTGCAGTTGCTTAGCACCTGGAAGCTCCTGCACAAATTAAGCACTGGTGGAGAGTGAGTACCGGCACTTGTCATGAGCACACAGGTTCTGTGGAGAGTGCGTACCTGCACTTCTCATGAGCACAGAGGCACTGTGGAGAGTTAGTACCTGCGCTTCTCATAATCACACAGGCACTGTGGAGAGTGAGTACCCGCACTTCTCATGGGCACACAGGCCCTGTGGAGAGTGAGTACCTGATCTTCTCTGAGCAAACAGGGACTGTGGAGAGTGAGTACTGGCACTTCCAATGAGCACACAGGTACTGTGCAGAGTGAGTACCTGCACTTCTCATCAGCACACAGGCACTGTGGAGAGTGAGTACCAGCACTTGTCATGAGCACACAGGCACTGTGGAGAGTGAGTACCTACACTACTCATGAGCACACAGGCACTGTGTATAGTGAGTACCGGACATTCTCATGAGCACACAGGTTCCATGGAGAGTGAGTGACTGCATTTCTCATGAGCACACAGGCACTGTGCAGAGTGAGTCTCTGCACTTCTCATGAGCACACCGGCACTGTGGAGAGTGAGTACCTGCACTTTTCATTAGCACACAGGTAGTGTGGAGAGTGAGTACCTGCACTTTTCATTAGCACACAGGTAGTGTGGCTAGTGAGGACCGGCACTTCTCATGAGCACACAGACAGTGTGAAAAGTGAGTACAAAACCTTCTCATGCGCACACAGGTTCCATGAAGAGTGAGCGCCTGCACTTCTCATGAGCACACAGGTACTGCGAATAGGGAGTACAACACTTCTCATAAGCACACAGGTACCGTGTCTAGCGAGCACCAGCACTTCTCATGAGCACACAGGTACCGTGTCTAGCGAGCACCAGCACTTCTCATGATCACACAGGTTCTGTGGAGAGTGAGTACCTGCACTTCTCATGAGCCCACAGGCACTGTGGAGAGTGAGTACCAGACCTTCTTGTGAGCACACAGGCACTGCGAAGAGTGAGCATCAGCACTTCTCATGAGCACACAGGCACTGTGGAGAGTGAGTACGGACCTTCTCGTGAGCACACGGGCACTGCGAAGAGTGAGTATCGGCACTTCTCATGAGCCCACAGGCACTGTGGAGAGTGAGTACCGGACCTTCTTGTGAGCACACAGGCACTGTGGAGAGTGAGTACCTGCACTTCTCATGAGCCACAGCAGTGAAAGAAGTGGGCGGGAACAGCAGGGCACTGCATGCCCCTACTTCTCTCATTTAACAGATTCCGTTCCCCTACTTTTTTAGTTTAAACGTGCATCCCAGTTCGCCAGAAATAGCCAAGATCTATAGATAAGGCTTGGAGTTTGTGGCCGTTCGGGGAGGCGGGACAGGCAGAGAAGGAAAAGGACTCTGTTTCTTCCTTCCTTCCCAGAGAAGACAAGGACAGTGTCCACGTCTCCTGCTCTGCTTCTGGCAGCTCCCCCCCCCCCTCCAGCAGCTGCCCTCCACACACTTTCTTACTCTGCCTCAGGCGCGCAACACCCATTGGCCTCAAAGGTGTGTGGCAGCCCGAGAATAGACACTTCCCGGGTCCGCTTACAGCCGCACCCGAGCACTTCACAGGTCTTTAAAAGACCTTGTGCATGTTATTGGGGCTTTGTTGTTGTTTCACCCCTTCTAAGATCCCCTGCAGCTCGACTCTGCCGACTGCCTAAAGATTCAACCCCCCCCCGCCCCCGAAATTTTGTCTTACCCCCTCCCGAAATCTGACTCTAGTTGCGCCTCTGCTCTGCCTCCCTCTCTTACGGTCTTGCTCCTCCTCACTTATTGACTTCAAACCTTCTTATTCACGCTGTACACTAACGGACTAGAGGCAGCAATGCTGCAGGGTACAAAAGACTTTCCAACAGCTGGACGACGACCAATCCCAGCATTGCTCTACGCCGACGATGCGGTGATTCTTGCCCGAACTCCAATGCAGTTACAAAAAGCTGTAAACAATTACTGTACCTTCATGACCAATCTCAATCTGAAAGTTAATATAAAGAAAACTTTTGTGATGCATGTCGGCAGTAAAGGGAAAAGGACGAAAACAATCTTAGTAGACAACTTACCACTCGAAACAACAAAAACCTACCCATATCTTGGAATCACCATCGACGAGGAGTTTAAATGGAAAGATGCAATTAACTCCCGCAAGCTATCGCTCATATGAACAGTCGCCGCTCTAAAAGCCTTCTCTCTCCGCCTAGGGAAAAAACCCCTGGCAGAGATGTTAAAGATCTATAATGCAAAATGCATTACCACGGCCATCTTTGGAGCAGGAGTCTGGGGAACGGCAACCGCGGAACAAATTCAAAAAATCGAAAACACCTTCCTCAAATTTTTACTAGCAGTCCCTAAGAGTACGACCACCTTTGGATGCCATCTAGAACTTGGACTTGAATATATCTCAGATCTCATCAAGATCCAACCCATAATGCTATGGCGCAGAATATGGGCAACGGAAGAATGCACACTCACAAGAGCAATTATCGAGGACTGCATGAACCTAGAGCACATGGAAAAGATTAAGTGGCTTCACTACGTAAAAACCTTCCTCACAGATATTGGCCTTCTGAGGTTTTTCAATGACCCACAGTCAGTCACAGACATAGCAAAAAAGGAACTAAAAAAGATATGTCTGTCTCACTTAAACCAACTAAGACTGATGACAGAAATAGGTAAATCGTCAGTACAACATAGCCTCATGATACAAACTGTTCCATCCATACAACCATATCTACAGGAAGACCTGACACATTTTGAAAAGTTACTGCTAACCCGTTTCAGGTTCAATCTTTTCCACATCATGGTCTCATTCCCCACCCAAAACAACTGGACACATATTACAACAGCGTGCCCCTGTGACTCTAACTCATCCCAGTCCACAATCCATGTTCTCTTCTTCTGTACCTTTTACACTCCATTCCGAAAGAGATGGATATTACCAATCTTAAAAGCAATGAAGGTCAGACGATGTCGCCCAGCATTCCTGGCATTACAGTTCTTGGATAATCCTCTAGTCTCAAGATCCGTGGCTCACTACCTCAGAGTGTACTTTAAACACCGTACGAACTTATGAGCATTCTGAAAATTCGTCTTTACATAGTCTCTAGTAAATGTATTGTACAGTATTTAGAGATCTAAATTTTTAACACATATCATGAACTTTTAAACGTCTTTTTTTAATCAGTGTTTTTTACTGTATAAATTTGTACTTTTGTGGCTTTCATATTGAAATCCGAATAAAGTTAATTTTGATTTGATTTGATTTGACTTCAAACAACAGTTATTACTCCCTCTTTCATCTTCTTTCCTTTAGTTATTTCTCCGTGAAATGGATCCCCCCCCCCAAAAAAAAATCACTCCGGAAATGTCGTCTTTTGGGGCCATTTTTCTATTCCAAAGTGCAGCCTTGGGAAGGAGAGAATATAAAGGTTCAAAATGTTGAAAATAACGAAATAACCTATACAATAATAAAAAAACGATATAGTGGGCTAGAAATCTCTCCTGCGGAAAGGAGCGTGGTCAGTGTACGGAGCATCAAGAGCAGTCTGTTCCTGGCTATGAACAACAAAGGAAAACTCTACCGATCTGTAAGTAACACCTTGTTATGGGGATGAGGGAGGAGGTGTGTACATTGAGAGGACATGACGTGCACGAACACAGGCTGCACATATAAACATACCTTCAGACTGCTCCGTACTGCTGCAGGCCTCAAAGGGTTAGCATACCCTGCTAGGAAGCATGCTAAATCTTTGAGGCACACACATGCTGGACGGTGCTGAGCAGCTGTTGTGCCTTTTAGTCCTGCACTGCCCCCACCGCTGCTTGCACTTCCAGTCGAAGAGGGGCTATTGTCTTCTGGGGGGTGTAAGATGCTGCCAGAGTAGGGTTACCACATCTTAGGACCCCACAAGTGGGAGATTTCGCAAAAATAGAGGAAGGTCCACAATTCTACAATAGCGAAGTGGCATAGAATGACAGCCCTCAGCAGCACAGAAGAAGGACTGAGAAGACATATATAACATAATTTTTAAAACCAGCATTATTTCTGTTCATTAAATTACTGACTTATAAAAGATGCTAACTAACCCTGCTCTGGAACCCCTAAAAAAGTGATTCTCACTGTTTACAGTTGACCCACTCTAAAAACCGGGACATGAGCCAAATGTGCCGAAGTCTACGGGGACAGCTGTTGAAAAACCGAGACTGTCCCAGTAAATCCGGGACGCCTGGTCAGCCTATGCCAGGGGCCAGGCCACAGAGCCTTTTATTCCATAGCGCAGTCCTGCTATAGTTGGAACCCACACATACACGCTGTTGTTCCTAGCGGCATAGATACTGACATCAGAGAAGGCTTGCATGACCATCAGGCATGGCTGCGTCCCTGCCTGCTCTCACATTATGCACTCTATCTAGGGGATTAATTAGATTGCCACACAGGGGACAGTGCTGAGGAATGGGCCTGTCAGGTCCTTTTCAGAATTGTAATTGTAGTTGCATTTATTTAGCGCTTTCTACTCCAGATGAGTGTGGCAGTCAGTAGTGGAGGGGATTCGGCAGCATTACGCCTCCTTGCATCATCTTATACCTCTTTTACTGTTCCGATCCCCCAAAACAAGCCTTTCTAAACCTTTTCCTCTGATTCCTCCCACTACACCTCCCTTTTACTCATTCCAATCTCCAAAACAAAAAAGATTTCTAAATCCTTTCCTCTTCCATCCCTCCACTATCCTTTTCAATCCAAATAACAGACTAACCTATCCACCACTCAAATGAATTTCATTTTTCACTATAATAATTCACCACTAATCCTTTATTGGTTCCGGAGTAGCATGCTACTCGCCGAAAAAGTGCTTCAACATCCCATCAGGGGTAGCAAGCGCTATATACATGCAAACCTTTCTCCCTTTTCTATCCTTACACTATCCATCTTAATCCAAAAAATGGACTAATATATCCACTACTCAAATTACTTTCATGTTTCACTATACTAATTCACCACTAATCCTTTATGTGTTCCGGAGTAGCTTGCTACTCACCTAAAAAGTGCTTTGACGCCTCGTCAGGGGTAGTACATGCTAAATAAATGCAATTACAATACAATAAATATTAGAGTGGAGTCAAAATGGCCAGATTGATTTTATTCACCCAAACACATTAGCAGCACTTTACTGAGTTTGAAAGTGAAGCGCTTCTTTTGTTTTCTCATCTTTCGTTGAACAACATTGTTTTCCATGGGTGGAGAAGTGCACCATTCCTGGAGGTACTGACTCACGTGGGGGCGTCATGTTCGCAAGTATATTATTTTTCTAAATTCACATGCTGCCTCCTTCCTGGCCTCCAGCAATTTTCTGCAACAATAAAAATGTACTCATAACTCTGGTGATTAATGTTCTTCCTAGAGAGGGAGGGAGTTTTGTCAAGTGGAAGATAAGATCCGTGGACAGCCACCTTAGCTTTAGAAACCTACCCAAGAATTGACTCTTCCTCACATAACCACCATAAGCAAACAGAAATATACAGCATATCCCTTTGTACAAAAGCATTTATTTTTACTATAGATATATACCTATATATGCATATTGCTTTGTATAAACGTGTAGAATAATTGTTTGTCATTCATGTTTGAACTGCTCTTGTGGAAAAAGGGAGACGTGCTGATGACAGAAACTCCATAGCTCAGAGACAAATGGCTTGTGATCAGTGGCGTAACGAAACTTGAGGGGGCCCCCCTGCAAAGCACAATGAGGGGGGCCCCCCTCCAGCGGCCCGGCCCACCACCTACCACCTTGCCCCACTGACAAAAATAAGCAGTCACCTAAAGCCTTATAATCAGCACTTTTCTGTGCATACTTCGGACAGAAAATATAAATTGAAAGCACTTTCATTGTGTTCTAGGGCTGCCTCAATGATGAGATCCATAACTGATAATTAAACAGAACAAAGAAAGACAGAAAAGTTACATTGCAAATGAATACATACTTTTTTATTTATAACCCTATTTAGTGCCAAGACGAGGTCTTTCCAGGCTCTTTAAACACATTGCGGGCATTTTTCTTTTGGCAACCTTACTTTATATTCCTTCTCATGAAATGCATTCTCACAATACAGCAGTAAATGTACATTTCAAATGCAAGGAATAGGCAGAGTGGGGGCCCAGGAGGTACTGGATCCACAAAAAACCTAAGCCTCTGTAACCAGTTTACAAAGGTATGTAAATATGCAAATGGTCTCTGGCCTCGAGGCAGTTGCCTTCAATAACCCTTGTTTCTGGGCCTGGAAGCTCAGGTCACCTACATCCACAGCATGCAGCACACACCATTTAACAGGTAGGACTGTTATGAGGCAACTCACTGGTGCAACCAACGCCGGCGAGAGAGTGTAGTGCTGCATGTATGAGCTACAGCGCTGATGGGGCTCCTGGAGGCTGGAAAACGGGGGCTGCTGGGGGCACAGCTGACAAGGTTTTAGATTGCTATGTGTGACATTTTCATAATTTCAGTGTAATTATGAGTGACATTTCAACGACTATGAGTGACACTTTCTTGCGAGTAAAATTAAGCAATAAAGACGATTAACACAGATATCAGAAATAACACAACAAAGATCATTCCGGTAGTAACATGTCAGTTTTTTAAATAAACTTTTGAATAAACTACTATGGCAAATATATCTCAGAATACGAGTTTTCCTCTGTGTGTGACCGCGACGTAGGGCTGTTTGCATTTTTATAGTGGGACATGCTCCCACTGCTGTGCACCAACCCTGACAGGTGGATGCGATCGGAAGACTGTAGTCATTTCATATATACATACTTATAGCCTTTCTTTCATGCATCTACAAATCATGATATGGATGGATCAATCTTCACATTATTTAAACTATTCATCCTTCACTCTTCCCAATCTATCAATTCTTCACCCTTCAATTCATTCACCTTTTAACCTATTAATCTTTCACTCTCCCAGCCATCATTTCAACATTCCCTCTATGAATTCTTCCACTACTCGATTCATTAATTCTTTCATCATTCCTTTCACCCGTCCATCCTGTCTTTTCTCCCTTATTTCCTTTGATGTTTCTTTCCTTCCAGTCTTTCTTTCTGTCTTTCCTTTGTATACCCATCTGCTATTTCACATCCTTAATTTTTCTTACGCTCGCTTTTTCTATTTGTCCCTTTATCAAGGTGTTTCCCTGTGATCTCGGCCCACGGGTCACGAGACCCCTACTCACCCCGCCACGTCTATCACCCCTCCGCAACTCCCCGTATCCAGGCACACGAGCGGAATCAACCACCACAGTGTCCATGACGACAGGAACCCCGCCCCTCTCTCTGTTACAGAACCCAATCAGGAGCAACGAAGGACCGGAAGGACTTCTCCGTGACCCCGGAAGTCCCGCCTCCCTGCCGACGGCCGGACACAGAAATGACGGAAGAGGAGAGGTAGAAGGCGTCAAAGGATCGTGGCAGGAGATTCCGGCTGGAGCGGTGACAGAAGGAGAAGACGGGAGCGGAGACATCGAGGAGTGGTCCGAAGACTGGTGGAGTCCCACGGAGGTGGCTGAAGAGCGGCCGTAACTCGGAGGAGAGTTACGGCGGAGCGCGTGAGTACCAGCTACCTTTAAAGCACGCTAGGTGCTCTGTGTAAACAGTAAGACCCCCCCCCCCCCCTTGTATAAATACTCCCGCTATCCTAGGCACGTCACCAGTAGCTCTTGGACACCTTGTGTAAAATAGCACTTGACACTGTACAAATAGCACAACCCTGTTCCCCACCATCCTGTGCACTTCTTATGCTTTACCTTCCCTGACTCCATCCCATACCTTCCTCACTCTCATTTCTACTCCTCTCACTACCGGGTAACAGTGACGGTATCGGACCTCTAGTCCCAGTGTGACTAACGGCTCCTCTCTCTCTTATTGCCCTCCGAGGTGCCTTCCGACCATACCGAGACGGCTACACCCAAGACCCGGACGCCCATTGGACCCTCACAACATCAGGAGGAGCAAGGAAGAAGACGCATCTCCCGTGTTGGGTGTTATATATTGGACTTTCTCTCCCCGTATCCTACTGTTCAGAGAAAAATAAAAACACTATAGCCCACTATATCCGGCCTCCTTGCCTGCTTTTCCAGTCCGCCGACCGCCCACGATCACATCTGGTGTCAGAAGTGGGATCACCTGGAGGTATGGAGGCCCTGATGAATAGGATGGCGGAATCCCAAGAGCAACTGGGGAAGTTAATGGAGCGGTTCCTAAAGACCTCTGAGGACGACCGTGGCCAACTCCACGATGTATTGAAAGGACAGGGAGATACCCACAAGCAGGCTATGGGGAAATTGACCGATGTCCTGGGTCATCAGAGGCCCATGACCTCCCTGCCTTCGGTGGTTCTCCAGAAATATGTGCCGGGAGAAGACCCGGACTTCTTT
Organism: Lissotriton vulgaris; assembly: GCF_964263255.1. Classification (NCBI taxonomy): domain Eukaryota; kingdom Metazoa; phylum Chordata; class Amphibia; order Caudata; family Salamandridae; genus Lissotriton; species Lissotriton vulgaris. The sequence goes on along the minus strand of NW_028250619.1, from coordinate 359,716 downwards.
TTTACCAACTTTGAGCGGCTAGCGCAGGCCGCCGCCTGGCCTGCTGACCGTTGGGGTCATTATCTGGGCCCCTTACTGACTGGCGACCTAAAGGCCGCATATCAACAGGCCAACATACAGGGCAACAATCCGTATGCTGATATTAAAAAGTGTATTCTTGAAAGGCTGGGCATCGATGATGAAACCTACCGAGTACGGTTATGTCAAGCAAAGGAAGGGCCCCAAGAAACTCCCAGAGCCCTTTCCTTTCGGGTCAAAGACCTAACCAATAGGTGGCTGAAACCCGATACCTCTACCAAGGAGGAAATCCTCGAGAAAATGTATTTGGAACAATCCTGACGTCTTTGCATCCAGGCACTCAAAGATGGGTACGCCAACATGCCCGTCTTACCCTAGACACTGCAGTGGAAATCGCAAGCGCCTATAGCCGCGCCCAGGAGGGTCAGCGAAGCAAAGAGGAACACACCCATAAACCTCACACCCCCACAGGCCTCCGGCCTCACCGTCCACCTGTACCGAGAAGACCGGAGCCGACCCTTCTGTTCCCCCCCCCCCTGTTTTGCAACGACCTGTCAATCCCGGACCTCAATGTTATAGTTGTGGGGGTTTTGGTCACATAGCCAGGGTGTGTCCTCACAAAGACGAGCCGATGGAGGTAGGCCTAGCCCGGAACTATGTATGTTCCGTACCCAGGGTAACACCACCTCCGTTCCGTTGTCCGGTGAACTTTGAATGACAAACCCTCATGGCCCTGACAGACACCGGGTGTCGACAGAGTGTCCTCAGACCTCAGGACTTGAATCACCCTGTTAGCCCTTCATCCAACATGGCCGCCATTCAATGTGTTCATGGTGATACGAAGAGATACCCAACCACCCAGGTACAGGTCCAACATCCCAAGGATCCCGGAACCACCCTCACCGTTGGACTCATACCCGCGCTCCCTGAGCAGGCTATATTGGGAAGCGACTACCCCGGATTACCAGGACTACTACAGGACACCACTGAGTCCCTGACTCACTGGTGGGAAGAAGCACCCTTTCCACAGGGGTTGTCCTCCCCTGTGTTGGCGCGCAAACCACATAAAACAAAAACACAAAAGAAGAAGGAAAAGAGAGAACACACAGGGGTGTTTCCCGTGATCCCGGATGAACACCCTTGGCAGACTGACCGAGAATTCAGGGCTGCACAGCAGGAGGATCCTGTTCTACAGGAGGCGTGGGAAAGGGCGTTGGACCAAGAGGATCCCCTTACCGTAGGTCCCTACTTCTTCAAGAGAAATGGGCTATTGTACCACAAGGGAGGGACCCAACAAAAACCCCAGCTTCTGGTCCCTGGTCCCTTTCGAGAGAAAGTTCTGTTCCTGGCCCATAGCCACCTCCTGGGGGGTCATTTAGGCGATGAAAAGACCAGCCAAACGATTCTAGACAAGTTCTACTGGCCTGGGATATACCAACACATCAAGAAGTATTGTAGAGAATGTCCGGTATGTCAGAAACATAGCAGATATCGACCCCCTAGGGCACCCCTACAACCCCTTCCCATCATTGACGTCCCGTTCAGCAGAGTGGGGATGGACATTATAGGGCCCCTGTTACCCTCACGCAGTGGTTGTCGTTACGCCCTGGTTATAGTGGACTATGCCACACGCTTCCCGGAAGCCATACCTTTGCGCCAGCCCACCACCCAGAATATCGCCAAAGCCCTCATCTCTGTATTCACTAGGGTGGGGTTTCCCCGCGAAATATTGACTGATCAGGGTACTCCCTTTGTCTCTGCTCTGATGAAACAGGTACGCTCCCACCTAGGGATTAAACAGATCAGAACCTCGGCATACCATCCACAAACCGATGGGCTAGTCGAGAGATATAACGCCACACTAAAACAGACCCTTAAAAAGCTGCTGGGGTTGGAAGCCAAACGGTGGGAGGATATGCTACCCCTTGCCCTGTTCGCCATCCGTTGTACAACCCAGAGCAGCACTGGTTATTCACCCTACGAGCTGTTATATGGATGACCCCCTCGTACCCTGTTAGACATGGCCCAAGAAGCCTCGGAAGCTGAACCAGACCGTACTCGCCCCCTCCCCGAATACATGAACAACCTAAAAACCCACCTATCTGTCATACGAGACATAGTTCGACAGAATCTAGAGAATGCACAAAACAAACAGAAGGGACAATACGATAAAGGCACGAAACCACGAGCCTTCTCCGTAGGTGATTTGGTACTGCTGATGTTGCCATCCTCCGACCAAAAGCTCCTAGGACAGTGGCAGGGCCCTTATACCATCCTTCGTCAGGTGACCCCTGTCACTTATGAATTAGACCTAGATCCCACACGTGGTGTAACACAAATTTATCACGTTAACCATCTGAAGAAATGGGAAGGCCCTCGTCCGGTCCTGTCCGGCTCCTTGGCCCCTGTTCCCCTCTCCTTTACCCCCTGTATAGATCCTGATTTAACCCCACAACAGCGCCATGACCTTGAAACTGTCCTATACCCATTACGACAAGTATTCTCATCCTCACCTGGTCATACCACCATCACAGAACACGCCATATAGACGGTCCCTGGGAAGGTGGTCCGACAAAGACCTTATCGGGTCCCCGAAGCCCGCAGGGCGGTTATACGGAGAGAAACAGAACAGATGTTGAAGATGGGTATAATAGAACCGTCGGTGAGCGATTGGAACTCCCCGATCGTCCTTGTACCCAAACCTGACGGGTCTGTCAGGTTCTGTATTGACTTCCGCGAAGTCAACAAGATATCCTCCTTCGACACCTATCCGTTGCCACGTGTCGACGAAATGGTCGAACGCATAGGGAAGGCCAAGTATATCTCCACGCTAGACCTCTGTAAGGGGTATTGGCAGATACCCCTCAGAGAGGAAGATAGAAAGAAGACGGCATTCTCCACCCCTGAAGGATTGTACCAATTTCTGGTTCTCCCTTTTGGTCTTCATGGCGCCCCGGCCACATTCCAGCGGGCCATGAATCGCATCCTAAGACCCCACACTCTGTATGCAGGTGCTTATCTGGATGATATCGTCATCTATAGCGATAACTGGACACAACACCTGGAACACCTCCACCAGGTCATCACTTCCCTGGGGTCCTATGGGTTCACCATAAACCCTGCCAAAACCACCCTAGCGGCACAAACAGTAAAGTATCTAGGATACCTCCTGGGTGAAGGTCTGATACGGCCCCAGAAAAGCAAAACCGAAGCCATCCACTCCCTTCCCTTTCCTCAGACCAAAAGAGATCTTCGTGCTTTTCTGGGCCTCTTGGGTTATTATAGACGGTTCGTACCAAACTTCTCCCAAAGGGCAGCCCCACTCACGGACCTCTTAAAAAAATCTGCAAAAACTGAAACCATCCTTAAGAATCCCACTCCGTTGTTGTGGCAGGCTTTTTCCGATTTGAAACGCGCTCTGACATCTAGTCCCGTATTGGTGAGTCCTGATTACTCCCAACCCATCATACTCCAGACAGACGCCTCAGAACAGGGACTGGGGGCGGTGCTGTCTCAAAAAGACCCTCATGGGTATGAGAAACCCATACTCTACCTCAGCAGGAAGTTATTCCCGCGAGAAAAGAACTATGCCGTGGTAGAAAAGGAAGCCCTGGCCATCAAGTGGGCTGTGGAGAGCCTCCGATACTATTTGGAGGGAAGACAATTTACAATCTATACAGACCACGCTCCCTTAGAGTGGATGGCTCGGAACAAGGGCCACAACGATCGAGTCCTCCGCTGGTTTCTGTCACTCCAACCCTATCACTTCACAACCGTACATCGGAAAGGCATGGACCAGGGTAACGCCGACTATCTCTCTCGCTACCCTGTATCTCCACCGGGTACAAGAAAGACAGCTAGGGGAAGGGAATGTGATCTCGGCCCACGGGTCACGAGACCCCTACTCACCGCGCCACGTCTATCACCCCTCCGCAACTCCCCGTATCCAGGCACACGAGCGGAATCAACCACCACAGCGTCCATGACGACAGAAACCCCGCCCCTCTCTCTGTTACAGGACCCAATCAGGAGCAACGAAGGACCGGAAGGACTTCCCCGTGACCCCGGAAGTCCCGCCTCCCTGCCGACGGCCGGATACAGAAAAGACGGAAGAGGAGAGGTAGAAGGCGTCGAAGGATCGTGGCAGGAGATTTCGGCTGGAGCGGTGACAGAAGGAGAAGATGGGAGCGGAGACATCGAGGAGTGGTCCGAAGACTGGTGGAGTCCCACGGAGGTGGCTGAAGAGCGGCCGTAACTCAGAGGAAAGTTACGGCGGAGCGCGTGAGTACCAGCTACCTTTAAAGCACGCTAGGTGCTCTGTGTAAACAGTACAACCCCCCCTTGTATAAATACTCCCGCTATCCTAGGCACGTCACCAGTAGCTCTTGGACACCTTGTGTAAAATAGCACTTGACACTGTACAAATAGCACAACCCTGTTCCCCCACCATCCTGTGCACTTCTTATGCTTTACCTTCCCTGACTCCATCCCGTACCTTCCTCACTCTCATTTCTACTCCTCTCACTACCGGGTAACGGTGACGGTATCGGACCTCTAGTCCCAGTGTGACTAACGGCTCCTCTCTCTCTTATTGCCCTCCGAGGTGCCTTCCGACCATACCGAGACGGCTACACCCAAGACCCGGACGCCCATTGGACCCTCAAAATATCAGGAGGAGCAAGGAAGAAGACGCATCTCCCGTGTTGGGTGTTATATATTGGACTTTCTCTCCCTGTATCCTACTGTTCAGAGAAAAATAAAAACACTATAGCCCACTATATCCGGCCTCCTCGCCTGCTTTTCCAGTCCGCCGACCGCCCACGATCACATTCCCCTAATTTCTCTTTATCTATTTCCTTGCTCCATGTCAGCCTACCACCTACACCCCTCTCTAAGGATATTGCCTCACAGTGTTATTCATGAGCACCTTGTATGCAGGGCTGAGAGAAGAGGCCCAGAAACACAGGAGTAGATTGTTAGTCAGAGGGGATGTAGGGCGGGGCTGGAATGCTGGCACAAAGGGATTTTAGGGTTTGAAATAGTATAACATTTTTCGGATGACAGCCATAGTGAAATTACTAACTGGACCCCTAGTGTATTAGATTAAGTAAAATGCACAAGTCACTTTTATTTGCCAGTTAAATATAGGCTGGAAAACATATTGCAAGAAGCAAAGTTGTGCTGAGTTACAGCAATGGCGTAATAGTTATCTGTTGACATACCAGTGTGTGAGTTATACACACAGGCATTTGTATGCATTACCTAAAGTACTTTACAATATTACAAGTACTATTCCCAAGCACATAAAATATTTGAGGTTGTTGCAAACTTTTGTCATTAACAAATTCAATTTATGGCCATTGACTGGCTAAAAACACAATATCCCAAAATCATTCATTCATCTGAATTTTGCCACATTATTTTCAAACTTTAACTGCTCAAAACTAATCCTGGACATCTATCCCGTTGCTCCCTCCTTGCAGTATGCCATATATTTATTTGTGTGCAATAAGTGAGAGCCCATGGTGTTTTCAATTATGACCCTCCCTCCTCCTGGTGATTGTTTTTGTGCAGTGAAGGAGTCTCTAGAGTGTGATTATGTGCAGTGTGTAAAGCCCTACTGTCTCTTGAAGGGGGTGTTTAGGGATAGCTGGCCTCTGTATGTACCATGAGGGTATGAAGGAATAGACCTTTGCATTCGAACAGATATACTGCAAAAGGATAATATCCATTCCACGCTACCTATAGCGCTATAAGCAAAAGTCTACATTTTGGCATGCACATTACTGGCGGACAGAGCATTTAGTATCTATTTAGGGGCAGCTTTTCGTATATAGTGTTTGCATGGATGTTCTTAGTGTTTTCCTATATAGGTTTACTATTCTAGTGTCCATGGGCATAAGCATCCTTATTAAATAGATTCTAAGTGCTTGTGTTGCATTGCTAGATGGGTTTTCGTGCTTGTCTGCATTGTTGGCACAGTGTCCATGCATTGTTGGTATAGAGCCTTCGTGCTAGAGTGAATGCAGGGTTGGTGATCATTCTTTTCAGGTATGTGCGTTGTTATCAAAGAGAGCGGTTGACCTGGGAACTGGGGGACCGGGTTCGAGTCTCGGCAGGGACGCTCAACATCCTGATCTGGGTAAATCAATTCATTTCCATGTGCCTAACAAAAAATGTATGTGTCCGTCTGTGACGCAACCGGTGCTTATGGAAAGCGCTCTGATACCTTCAGGTCGAGTTCGCGCTTTATAAAACTAGAAAAAAAGCACCTTTTAGTGCCTTTTGGGTTATTGCCGTTTATTGTTTACATTGCGCTTACTGCCTGTGTGTATACGTGTTATTTGCGTAACAGCTCTTGATAGTGTATATACGATGTTAGTTCATTTGAGTTGCATCAACAAAAAGACTTAAAAGATCTAGAGCTTCTGGTGCATTTATGATTCTGTGACTAGTAGAAGGCGGTAGTTTGAACAGCATCTCGTTCAAATTAAAAGGTTTGATTGTAGATAGTTCGAAAATGTCTTTGCGTGTTGGTTTGAGCAGTAGTTTGAATCATTTGGTTCAGATTTTCTTTTTATGCTTTTCCAACCCTGTCTGAACCTTGACCCTAATTCTATCTCTGACTCCAATATGTAAACTGACCCCGATCATAATCGAATCCTCACCTTCACACTAGCATTTGTATTTGACTTCAAACCCAATTTTCACCTTCATGCTAATCTGTAGACATCCGCGCGCCACGCATTATTTAATTAACCCATTGGCTGCTGCTGTCGGCCAACGGTCATCGCAAGTACTACCTCTGTAGTGCTGCGCACATCCATTAGCCGACGCGGCCCCACCCGTTTCTTCGAACGTTCTGCACTGGCGCAGAACGTTCGAAGCAGCCAATGGGTTAATGAAGAGGCCTGGCTCCGCTGAGTGAGGGGGTTCCCTGGAGCGCGCCACCACTCCCCCGCAAAGCGGGGGCCTGTGTTACGCTCAGGGACCACTCCTGCCTCAGACAGACTCACCCACCTGAGGCCTGGCCTGCAGCTTCCGAGGCAGGCGCGAGCAGGCAGTTGAAAACAGGGCAAGGCTAGCCAAGCAGGGGCTAGTACTGGTAATAATTAAATGATGCCCGGTGGCTGCACCGGCGACAGTCCCTCTGTACAGTAGTCTCTGGCTGAGTCCTTGGACGGGATACCTCACATGTCATCCACACTTTTAATTGCGCTGCGCAACGCACGTGACTGACAATGGCACTGGTTACAGGTCACCATAGCTGCCAAGTTTTCAGATTACTATGTGTGACATTTTCATAACTTCAGTGGAATTATGAGTGACATTTCCACAAATATGAGTAACACTTTTTCACAAGTAAAATCAGGGAATGAAGACGAGGAAAACACAAATAGCAGAAATAACACCCATCTGAGCAATGAGAGAGTCTTAACTTAGCTGCTGCAAAGTACTAGAAATAGAAGGGCATTAACGAAGTGCCCTTCACGACTAGGCCACCCTAACAGGGTGTGTGAGGCCCCAACAAACTCCTACCCTGAAGCAAATGGTCCTCGGCCCAGCACCGGCGTAGCCAGCGGCCGAGAGGAATAGCCTTCATAGCTGCCAAGGTTTCAGATCGCCATGTGGGACATTTTCATACTTCTGTGTAATTATGAGTGACATTCAACGACTACGAGTGACATTTTTCAAGAGCAAAATAAAGCAACAAAGTGTATGGAAAGAAATATTAGAAATGACACTTGAGCAATGAGAAGCTTTAAAGAGATCTTGAAACTGCCACAAAAACACCTGGAATGGAATGGCACTAATAGGCTCTCCTCGAAAAGGCCTCTATACACTTGCACAATCTCTACACATCCTACATTTTACGCCTGCTCCACTGCACCTGCTTGCACTACTATGGATAAATCACAATGCCTGACCATGTTTGTCTCTATACACTATACATTAAAGCTGACAATTGAATCCAAACTCTTCCTTTTCATAGGGAAATACCAAATTACACCTCTCCAAAGAGACATCACTCTAACCAGGTAGATACCCCTTTTGGCCTGGCGACTTACCCACTGATGGGAAATGTTGGATGCTACACTGTGTTAGAAAAAAAGAAACTGATATAAACCGACAGATCGGAAGAGCATGATGGAGTGATAGAGGGAGATAGAGCGATAATAGGGAGGGGGGGGGGGGGCGAGCAAAAGCGTGAACATGAACAGAAAACTGTAGAGGGTATGAGACAGAGAAATAAACACAAATGGATGCTGGGAGTGCCAGATAGAGTGGGGGAAGAAAGCGAAGGTTGATAGAGAAAACGATAAGAGAAGCACACTACAAGATAGTGAGGCCATAAAAGAGCCTGTCACAGTACATATGTTATCAGAGAAAGTGAGACTTGAGAGATACGGGTGGAAAAGGACAGATTCTTGAGGGAGGGCGGGGCAGTGAAAGAATCAACCGATTAGAAGCAGGGATAGCAAATCATACGGGTCAACAATTATCATGCACAATAGGCTCGCCGCCTAGTCTTATTTATTGCGGACGACTCGACATTGTGTTCATATGTTGTGTGGACTGCCCTAATTTTTCATCTTATCATTCCCTCCATGGAAACGTTATTTTCTACAGTTAGCTCGAATTGTCCACATGCACCTTACGAACACTGTCTCTTTTGTTAGGCATGAAACTCGGGAACTTGAATCCACACGTCTTTGCTGTATCCGCCTCCCTCCCCCCTCCAATCCTCCATGGCTCCACCACCAGGTCACTGCCCTTAAATGTCGGTGCAACTGTTGCAACATCTAGCATCTCTCACCTTAAGGGGTTGCAGAGGGATGCTGGAGTTAGGGACCTACAGTTGCGCACGGACAGGCCCAGCTCTGTGACAGCTTCAGTCAGGGGGAGCGAGGCAGCGACGGATCCAGGCCTTCACAGAGGTGCAAGGATTCCTCCAGACCATGGGCGAGGTTACAAGCTCATGCACTGCACTCTGCCCACAGCACCTACTCGGATGGGAGGAGGGGGTGCTGCTTTACACCAAAGACCGGAGGGAGATTGGAAGCAGAGGCTGCAGGCGCTGCTTCCCCTCCCTCCCACCCAAAGATCTGATTGACAGACTCCTCCTTCTTCTGGGCTCACCCCGAGGCGTCCAGAGTTCATTGTGCTCTCATTAGATGCTGCCGGAAACAACGGAGCGCAGTAGAGCCTCAGAGGGGCCCGGGGCCCGGACGTGTGCACCAACCCTTCCCATTGCTAATCAATGCTAAGGTGCAGGTGCTCTTTTCCCCCCAACATGGCTGCCACTGGCCTCTGCTACTGCAGCATGGTCTTTTTAGTCACACTCTAGTTGCCAGGAGCTGGCTGGAACCCTTAAACATTGTTGCCATACCAGCCTGCCTTGCCTGCCCATAGCTAGACTAGGGAATCTCCTGGAACCTTCTAGAATAGGGGCGGAGTCTGTTTTGCCGCCTTAGAGGGTGGTTACCTGACCTGGGCATATATAAAGAAAGGAGGGAAAGTTTTTAGTCAGTTGGGGCATCACTGACCTGGGGGACCCTACGCAGGAGACGTAGGCTATAGGGCCTGTCAGGAACCTATACCACTGGGTGTGACAGGGTTTAGGCGCTGCCCACCTAGCTGTGTGAGGAACACTGAACTAGCCCACTGATCTGGCCCGGCGGGAGGGGAACCCAGGGACCACCTGCAGTGACCTGCTGAGGAATCCTGTCAGCAGCCTTCAACTCAACCCCCCCCCTTCTCAAGAAACCAAGAATCTGCTTCCACAAAAGGGCGCCAGAACCACCAAGCGCCAAGAAGAAACCTAACTGCCCACAGGACTACTGGGGATCAACCAGGTACAGGCTGTGCCATCTCGGCCCCCTCTGTCTGCACATGTGCCCCCCTGCGCTGTCTTGCCACTGTTGTGTGGATTGCCCTGTTTAGACTGCCTGAACTGCCTACCGTGCCCCTCAAGCGCTCTCCTGCTGTGCCCCCTGAGAAGCGCTGCAATTCGTGACCTGCTGACTGACCCAAGCGCCGGGAATCCCCCGGCGCTAGGCCCCTCGAGATCGCTGAGCCCCTGGCTCCCACGCAATGTCTGCCCCTTCACGCTGGAGCCTCCAACATGGACGGGCCCGAAGCGCTGCTGAACCCCGTGTGCGTGTGCCCCCACGGTGAAGCGCTGAGAGAGAGAGAAGCGCTGTGGTCCCTGGATGCCCCCGAGCAGTGCGCTGATCGTGCCTTACCGCCGCAGCCCCGTAGGGCGCTCGCGGCTGCCACCGCACTGCTGTCACCGCCGTGGGCCCGGATCCCTGGAGGGCCTTTCCGCAATTGCCAGCCGCAGTCCGTGCTAGGCCGCACTAGGCCCGACGAGGCCTGAAGCCATCATCCACCATCATGTGACGGGGGCGGCTTCACGGACTCCACCCCCGTCAAACGCCACGCAGCCATTGGTCCTGGCAGGCGCACCCCCATTATCTGCGCCCCTATTGGCCGCTGTGGCCAGGCCCTTCCTTTCCAGCCTTCCAATTGGTCCCCGGGCCGCGGACATCACAGGAGGCCCGGGAACCGGCAACATCACCGTCGGAGTGCTCCGGAAGAGTCTGAGAGCCCCTCCGATCTGTTACACCCTCGGGCCGACCCCTCCACCGGCGGGGGGCCCTGACTGGACTGCCTGTGCCCCGCAACCGGCTCCACCGCATCGCTGGGCCGAGTAGGACCTAACGGAGGGTCGGAGCCCTCCCCTGCAGCCCAACCTCCGCAAGGGGCCCTGGGAAGGCCCGAAGATTTCAGGTAAAGTTCCGGGGGGGGGGAAGGAGGCCCCGAAACCGTCCCTCCCCTCGGGAGAACTTGTGACTGGGCCCCGTTGGCCCCAATTAGCCCTCTAGTGACTGCGGGCCATACAGGTTAGCCCCTGGCTTGGGGGGAAATAGTACATTACAGGCTACTGCTAGGCCCTGATCGAAAACAAGTTTGCTCTGGCCTGATGAAATGTTTATACTGATAAAATGTTTATACCTGATGAGCTGGGGATTTTTGACTAAGGAAATCCTGTTTGAGAGCGCTAATACTACCCAGGGTAAATGAAATGTTTATTCCTGCCTGACGCAATGTTTTACTTTTACCTAATGAGATGTTGCCTGATCTTTGATGAAATGTCTTATACTCCTGCCTAATGCAGTGTTCCCTAAGTAACTTTAGCTACTCCATGAAATGTTTATTGCTGAGTAATGCAGAGTTTATTCTTCTAATGAAATAAGTTATTGCTACTGTGACTATTGATTTGCTCTAAATGATTTACGGAACTTGATCTTGATCTAGATAAAAGCTACTTGATTTGAATCAAACTTACTGGTGTGGTCTCAGTCATTATGTGCGCTCACTGGCTCAGTGGATGTGTGTGCTGTGTGGTCACTTTACACCTAAGCTTTCGGGTGCCTACCTGCTCGGGCCAAGCTCCTACAGTCAATAACTCATTAAACCTTAAATACATGTGTATCCATTGATTGAATTAAATAACATAATAAGTTGCAACTAGGCAGTGAAATGCCAAACAAACACAAACAATTAGAATGATTTGCTCTTTCTGGCCACACCTCTAACTCTGCCCACTGACCCAAGTCTCAGGGTATTCCCGCCCCCTGATCTCCGCCCACAGTACCCCTACTTTCCCCCCCCCCCACTTTGACCACTGGCACACAGGCACTGTGGAGAGTGAGTCCCTGCACTTTTCATGAGCACACAGGCACTGTGGAGAGTGAGTCCCTGCACTTCTGTTTCCATTTAAAGGACTACCCACGAGGTTAACTCTTTGGAATGAAAAAGGTAGTGCATGGGGATAAGGCGCTCGTACCAGCTTCATACCTCTGTTTCTGCTTCTTTTGCCTGCAGGGTTACGGTTGCAGCTTGCCCAGCAAGGGGGAGCTGATATGCCACCAGCTGACATGCCACGAGCATGCATGCAACCAGCCGACATGCCACAAGCATGCATGCAACCAGCTGACATGTCACAAGCATGCATGCAAGGAGCTGTCATGCCACGAACATGCATGCAAACAGCTGTCATGCCACGAGCATGCATGCAAGGATCTGACATGTCACAAGCATGCATGCAAACAGCTGTCATGCCACGAGCATGCATGCAAACAGCTGTCATGCCACGAGCATGCATGCAAGGAGCTGGCATGCAATCAGCTGACATGCCACGAGCATGCATGCTAGGCGCTGGCACGCAATCAGCTGACATGCCACGAGCATGCATGCAAGGAGCTGATATGCCACGAGCATGCATGCAAACAGCTGTTATGCCACAAGCATGCATGGAAGGAGCTGGCATGCAACCATCTGACATGCCACGAGCCTGCGTGCAAGAAGCTGGCATGCCACGAACATGCATGCAAGGATCTGACATGCCACAAGCATGCATGCAACCAGCTGACATGTCACAAGCATGCATGCAAGGAGCTGTCATGCCACGAACATGCATGCAAACAGCTGTCATGCCACGAGCATGCATGCAAACAGCTGTCATGCCACGAGCATGCATGCAAGGAGCTGGCATGCAATCAGCTGACATGCCACGAGCATGCATGCTAGGCGCTGGCACGCAATCAGCTGACATGCCACGAGCATGCATGCAAGGAGCTGAAAAGCCACGAGCATGCATGCAAACAGCTGTTATGCCACAAGCATGCATGGAAGGAGCTGACATATCAGGAGCATGCATGGAAGGAGCTGGCATGCAACCAGCTGACATGCCACAAGCCTGCGTGCAAGAAGCTGGCATGCCACGAACATGCATGCAAACAGCTGTCAAGCCACGAGCATGCATGCAAACAGCTGTCATGCCACGAGCATCTGTGCAAGGAGCTGGCATGTCAGGAGCATGCATGCAAGGAGCTGGCATGCCACGAGCATACATGCAAGGGTCTGACATGCCACGAGCATACATGCAAGGGTCTGACATGCCACGAGCATGCATGCAAACAGCTGTCATGCCACGAGCATGCATGCAAACAGCTGTCATGCCACGAGCATGCATGCAGGGAGCTGGCATGCCACGAACATGCATGCAAGGAGCTGGCATGGAACCAGCTGGCATGCCACGAGCATGCATGCAAACAGCTGTCATGCCACGAGCATGCATGCAAACAGCTGTCATGCCACGAGCATGCATGCAAGGAGCTGGCATGCTACGAACATGCATGCAAGGAGCTGGCATGCAATCAGCTGACATGCCACAAGCATGCATGCAAGGAGCTGGCATGCCACGAACATGCATGCAAGGAGCTGGCATGGAACCAGCTGCCATGCCACGAGCATGCATGCAAGGATCTGACATGCCACGAGCATGCATGCAAACAGCTGTCATGCCACGAGTATGCATGTAAGGAGCTGGCATGCAATCAGCTGACATGCCACAAGCGAGTCCCTGCACTTCTGTTTCCATTTAAAGGACTACCCACGAAGTTAACTCTTTGGAATGAAAAAGGTAGTGCATGCGGATAAGGCACTCGTGCCAGCTTCATACCTCTGTTTCTGCTTTTTTTGCCTGCAGGGTTAGGGTTGCAGCTCGCCCAGCAAGGGCGAGCTGATATGCCACCAGCTGACATGCCACGAGCATGCATGCAACCAGCCGACATGCCACGAGCATGCATGCAACCAGCTGACATGTCACAAGCATGCATGCAAGGAGCTGTCATGCCACGAACATGCATGCAAACAGCTTTCATGCCACGAGCATGCATGCAAGGATCTGACATGTCACAAGCATGCATGCAAACAGCTGTCACACGAGCATGCATGCAAACAGCTGTCATGCCACGAGCATGCATGCAAGGAGCTGGCATGCCACGAACATGCATGCAAGGAGCTGGCATGCAATCAGCTGACATGCCAAGAGCATGCATGCAAGGAGCTGACATGCCACGAGCATGCATGCAAACGGCTGTTATGCCACGACATGCATGGAAGGAGCTGGCATGTCAGGAGCATGCATGGAAGGAGCTGGCATGTCAGGAGCATGCATGGAAGGAGCTGGCATGCAACCAGCTGACATGCCACGAGCATGCATGCAAGGAGCTGACATGCCACAAACATGCATGCAAACAGCTGTTATGCCACGAGCATGCATGGAAGGAGCTGACATGCCACGAGCATGCATGCAAACAGCTGTTATGCCACGACATGCATGGAAGGAGCTGGCATGTCAGGAGCATGCATGGAAGGAGCTGGCATGTCAGGAGCATGCATGGAAGGAGCTGGCATGCAACCAGCTGACATGCCACGAGCATGCATGCAAGGAGCTGACATGCCACGAACATGCATGCAAACAGCTGTTATGCCACGAGCATGCATGAAAGGAGCTGGCATGTCAGGAGCATGTATGGAAGGAGCTGGCATGGAACCAGCTGGCATGGAACCAGCTGACATGCGACGAGCATGGATGCAGGAGCTGGCATGCCACCAGCTAACGTGCCACGCCCATGAATGCAAGGCGCTGCCATGCACTCCGCCCAGGGCGCGCTCTACCGGGCTCCTACAGTTCGTAAACTGCGCGCGTCGCACCACGTGCAGTTGTTGTGATAACATCTGATTGGAGGCTCTCAGGGAATGGACGGCCAAAGCAGCGAATCAGCTGTTCGAAGCGGCCCGCCCAGTGTCCGCCCTCAACCACGCCCTCGTCTATTCTCTAGTGAAAGAGTAGGCGGGCTCTCCGGGGCCAGTCACCGAGGTCGAAGCGTGATTGACAGAGGCGCTAGAACTAGAGGACGGGCTATGATGCCGAGGAGGCCTTGCGGACAGCGAGACGGGCGCCATGCTTAAGTGGAGTAAATACAGTGACTTACTGCGAAAGCTCGGTGAGAATCGCCAACTAGTAAGGAAGGTCTTTATTTCTTGTTGCAGACAGGAGCGATAGAGAACAGAATTCAGATGTTCACAGTGCGGAAATACTTTTCGCCGTTATGAGTTTTTATCGACTCTTTATGCCACACCTGAGGCAGAGTCCACTATTTCAACGTCGGGTACGTCTTGGCTCTCATCTGCCGGTTTCCTGCCGGTCCCCCCCCTGGCCCGTGCTCGCGCCGGGCTCCGCTCTAAAATGGCGGCGGCGGCCGCGCGCTCTCCCGCTTGCCCCGCCCCCGCGCTCCCAGCCGGCTCTGCCCTGCGAGAGGGTCAGGAAGGAGCGCTGCGCCGGCGGCCGGAGCAGGACGAGTGACCCACAGACAGAGACGCGGCTGCAGCTTCACCTGGACCCACACAGAGCGCCTCCCAGCCTCTAAGCGCCCTTCAGAGCCCGTCGAGTGACCCCTCCCGGAGACACTCCTGCCCAAGACCCCCGTCGGGGCTGACATCCATACAGGACCCCCGTCGGGGCTGACATCCATACAGGACCCCCCCTCCATGCCCCCCCTCCATGTCCCCTCAGATACTTAACCAGGACCCCCAGCTACTCAACAGCCCCTGTTGTGACCCCTCCCAGTGACACTCCTGCCCCAGCAACCCCCCCTTGAGTTGCTCCTCCCTACAGTCCCCACCTCTGACCCTTCAGCCCCTTTCAAAATCCTCCTTGTGACCCCCTCCCCAGAGCCTCCCTAGGGGCTGTCAGCCTTGCAGGACCCCCAGCTATTCAACAACCCCTCTTGTGGGCCCTCCCTGTGGCACTCAGACCCCCCCCCCCCCCACCCCCTTTAATACCCCAGAGCCTCCCTAGGGCTGTCCTCCTCACAGACTCTTTCCTAGCCCCTGTCCCTGGGGTCCTTTAACAGGACCTCGTGCGCCTCCTCACTGTGATTCCCCTTCCACAGACTCGCTCCTTTGGGCCTCTCTTCCTCAAAGACCTCTTAGCCCCCATCCCCCACCCCCTTCCAGTGATTCCCGTTCCTTGGAATTCTTCCTTAAGCCTTTTCTCTTCAAGCACCACTCCCTTATCACTTTTCTTGACCTTTGACCCCTCAGTCCTTCCTGTTTCTCCTTCCAAACCTTTGTTCTTATTATACCTGCACAGACCCCTCACCTCTGCTCCATATTCCTCCCCTCCATATTCCTCCCCTCGCTGAACACCTGATTTTGTGGCCATCTCATCCTAAGAAATCGCCCAGCTGTGCCCCCCACAGCCCTCAGATTTCTGTCTCCAATTTTCCAAGCAAAAACGTACCAATCCTTCCCTTTGAAGATTAGATTTGACATTGACAGTTTCTTACGCCCTGACCCCCACATTACCCTCTCTGCTACGCCCCACCTGTGACCACCTCTTCCTTTCCCCTTGGGTTCTCCTCCCTTCTCTTTTATACCTGTTTGTCCTTTTAGGTGACACATTTTACTTCCACTTGCACCACTCTCTACCTGCAGCCATGGACAATTCTTCGGACGAGCAGACCCCACTCCTGGGAAGTAAAAGTGGGCGCTCGGGCTCCTCTTGGAGAGGGCCCTCATCATCCTCAGGACCTGGCCTTGGCTTTTCGGGGCGCCGCATGGCCTGTGCCGCTGTGCTGTTAGCTGTTCTTCTAGAACGTACTGCTTTCTATGGCTTGACTGCCAATCTGGTGCTCTTTCTGAACATGTCTCCAAACTCATGGGAGGGGACCAAAGCTAGCCAAGCGCTGCTGCTCTTCATGGGCCTAACCTACTTGATGGCACCTCTTGGAGGCTGGATTGCTGATGCCCACTTCAGCCGTTTTTGGACAATTTTGTTCAGCATGGTATTCTATCTGGTTGGCATGCTAGCCTTTCCACTCATGGCCTCCCCCCAGACCCGCCTGATCTTCTGTGGGGATGTGCCCCTGAACACCATAGAGAACTGTTCCACTCCTAATGGTTCTTCAAACTATGTAAACTGCGAGGAGGTTGGGGGTGGCTACTGTGCCATCACTGCCTTTTTTGGACTGGCTATTGTGGGGCTTGGAGTGGGTGTCGTAAAGGCCAATATTACGGCTTTTGGTGCTGACCAGGTAAGAAACTGTACTCTTTCCTATGTGCATCTGCTTAGACCCAGTCGCTGTTCATGACACCATTTGAGCTGAAAGGTTTCATGTAGCTGCAATTTTACTATGTGTGTTCAAGTCTTTCTTTCATTGATTGTTTGAGATATGCTCCTGAAGGGCCAAACAGGTTTCCTGATACCACTTCAGGGCATCTTATTGCAGATACATTGTTCAAAATTCAGAATTTTAGCTGCAGTGTGATGTAAAGTACTTGGTATTGGTTAGTATGAAAAAGGAAAACGTTTTCAAATATAGGTTTGACAATTGCTTTAAATGAGACTTTTATCGATGCCTTGTATGGTAGGCAAGTTATGGCGGAGGACAAATAACTGTAACGGGCCAGTGTTTGGAGTCCAACTCAGTCACTTTATTTGGCCGCGTCTTGTGATCTTTCTCAGTATGTGAATGGTGTGAAACGAGCCAGAGGTCTAGCCTCAGTCCTGTGTGTGTTGTAACGTTTTCAAGGTAAGCTGGCTGTTCACTCAGGCATAGGCTGAGGTGCTTCTTAGCATAGGTGCATGTACGCCTTGGGTTCTCTTTCCAATGTCTTTGTCAAGTGAACTCTTGCTAACAGAGACTCCGTGTGCTGATCTGAGATGCATTGTCTGTATGGAATCCTGCTCCTACGTAGATTGGACCCATGTTTCAACACGGTATCCATTGTTAGATTTTAATTAGATCCTGTCTTTTACCTGTAAGCAGCTTTTTCTTCTTAATCTACTTCGTCTTTGGTCCCTTCTCCCTATTGCGGTGTCATAGCAGTACCAAAGAGGACCTTAGGTTTGGTCGAACCTGACCTCTTCTACCTATGCCAAGTTAGACTTCTCTTCCTATCTGCATCTTGTAGTAGCTACAAGGCTACAAGTTCTAGTACTTTTCAAGACTCCTATTAAACACGGAGAGTTCTAACGTCGCAACAGAGGAGCGTGGAGTGATCATCGATATAAGGGACAGCCCTGTGCGTGACCATGAACCATCTCTCTGCTTTAAATGTTTTTTTGCCATATTCATACTGTTAGACTCTAGCACCTTGCACTTTCTCTGTGGGCAAGACCCAGACTGGAGTCTTCACACTCTTAGTTGGAAGGCCTCTGTGATCCGTGCTTTAAAATCAAAGTAATAGCCAGGTTTGTATATTTTAGCCTTGCTAATGGGTCTTCCAGTTCTTTGGCCCTTTTTCTGACTTCACATTTTTGTACCCCTCGTTATTAACATTGTTAGTGACTTTAGAAAGTCGTGAATTCAATAAATCCATTGAAGGTGGGGGATTCCAGCTCTTAGCTAACCTGTGCCACTAAACTTTCATTCGACCCTTTGTGCTTAAAATCACAAAAATGCTTATTTCTTTAATCACATGGGTCACCATGGCGTTGCAGTCTTTCTCGGTCTGGTCTGACCAGAATGACTACCAAGCCTTTATAAGTTTCACATCCATAATCTGAAACTACATTTACTTGTGTGTGTGTGTGTGTGGGGGGGGGGGTAACCATTTGTCTCGGTGTTAAGAAAGCAGAAGTAAAACTGGCCTGTGGCAGTCGCTGCAGACACTTTTAACACTTTTAACTTTGGTATAAAAGCTGGCAGGCATACATATTTTACTAGGAATCTTTCAAGCTAAATGTGTTTTCCCCTCAATGTTTGATTCCTTTGTTCTGCTCTGTCCACTTGATTTTGGAAGGAAGTTGCTTGATCAGTGAATATCTTGGGCAAAGGCGAGGAGGGTCGGGTACAGATAGCATCACTGTGTGTCTTTTATAACTTTGGAAATGGGGCAACTATATCCATCTCTCTTTTGAACATTTTAAAATGCTGTTTAGGCTGACACGTTCCCGACGTAGTAGTGCTTGATTTAAACTGGTGTTATTCAGAGGTTTCCTTGTGACTGTTTAAATATAGTTTTTATGCTTCTCTATTAAGATGTGAATCCTCATATTATCTGCCCATGGTTTGAGCGAGAACAGGCAAAGTCCATTGATGGTTTGTATATTTACAACAAGGGGTGGTGAGGGACAGAGTCTCTGAATTAAGCAGAAAGCTCTCACCCAGTCAAGAGATCAGGGCTAGATCCAACACCGTTTTTTAGGTCACTGCACCATCCCAGTTTCAGAACCTGGCTGTATGCAAATTAGTCTGTTCCTTTCCCAGTGCATGATGGGAACAGGGCAAACCAAACTACAAAAGCCAATTCTTACACTGGGAAGGAAACAAGCTCCCGGGGACCGGTTTCTGGCATTACAGCCGTCTTCGGCCCGGTTTGCTTGAATCCTGATGGTGCAATGAGC
Organism: Lissotriton vulgaris; assembly: GCF_964263255.1. Taxonomy (NCBI): domain Eukaryota; kingdom Metazoa; phylum Chordata; class Amphibia; order Caudata; family Salamandridae; genus Lissotriton; species Lissotriton vulgaris. The sequence continues at coordinate 340,431 of NW_028250619.1, read as the reverse complement.
AAGGGTCTCACATCTGAGAATACCCTTCCACGCTTAGGGTGGACAAAAATATTTACAACAAGGGGTGGTGAGGGACAGAGTCTCTGAATTAAGCAGAAAGCTCTCACCCAGTCAAGAGATCAGGGCTAGATCCAACACCGTTTTTTAGCTCACTGCACCATCCCAGTTTCAGAACCTGGCTGTATGCAAATTAGTCTGTTCCTGTCCCAGTGCATGATGGGAACAGGGCAAACCAAACTACAAAAGCCAATTCTTACACTGGGAAGGAAACAAGCTCCCGGGGACCGGTTTCTGGCATTACAGCCGTCTTCGGCCCGGTTTGCTTGAATCCTGATGGTGCAATGAGCAAGGGTCTCACATCTGAGAATACCCTTCCACGCTTAGGGTGGACAAAAATATTTACAACAAGGGGTGGTGAGGGACAGAGTCTCTGAATTAAGCAGAAAGCTCTCACCCAGTCAAGAGATCAGGGCTAGATCCAACACCGTTTTTTAGCTCACTGCACCATCCCAGTTTCAGAACCTGGCTGTATGCAAATTAGTCTGTTCCTGTCCCAGTGCATGATGGGAACAGGGCAAACCAAACTACAAAAGCCAATTCTTACACTGGGAAGGAAACAAGCTCCCGGGGACCGGTTTCTGGCATTACAGCCGTCTTCGGCCCGGTTTGCTTGAATCCTGATGGTGCAATGAGCAATCTCAAGCTAATCTGCACCTTATATATATGTAACTCTGACCACTAGTATCTGTAGTAGACGTTTGTACTTACTACCATTCGTATGCGATTTTAGAACTTACCTGTGAATTTGCAACTTGTAGACATGTAACTCTAACCACTAGTATCCATAGTAGACTTTTGTACTTACTAACATTCTTATGTGAATTTAAAGTTTTTATGTTTGTATGTTTTAAGTAACTCATGTACTCCGAAGTCCAGATGGGAGACGGCTCAACGTGAACGAAGGAAATTTCAACCTCGACTGGCTTAAAACAATGGTGTGTATTGGACCCACTCCTTTAGGTGTCGCCCTGGCGATTACAGCGCGAAGCGCTGTCTCGCCGCGAGACCTATAGTCACCGGCTATGCTTTCAAGGAGACAGGAGATGGGCACGCGCAGCATGCCGGAATTGGATCAGGCCGCGCACGTGAACACGCACTCCGATTCCGACATGCTGTTCACAGTCTCAATGGATCAGGACGCGCGCACGCACACACACACACACAGACACACGCGCGTGCACACGCACACACACACACACAGATACACGCGCACACACACACGCACACATCTCCTCCCCCCCCACTCACCAGGCTCTTTCCGTGTGTCCCTCTCTCCCTCGGCAGCGGGTCAGTCTCGGCAGCAGGAGGGGCTCTCTACGAGCACGGGAGCCCCGCTAGCTCACACGCTCACACCGAAGCCAGGCAGTGTAGGTTCTGTGTTACCGGAGTACAGATCTGATAGTTAAAGTCGGTGCCTATCAGTGCGAGACAGTGCTGCTGTTTGAAAACCGAGACTGCTATGCTTTGTGTGTAACGCTCTCTTCTGTCTACAGAAATCTCTTGTGAGGTCACTGGGACTTCAGAGACAGCTCTGCTATCTACATCTAAAGTCGGAATATTCTGACCCCCTTTAGGGGGACACGAGTCCCTTTCTCACTGCACCATCAGGATTCAAGCAAGCCGGGCCGACGACGGCTGAAATGCCAGAAACCGGTCCCCGGTAGCTTGTCTCCTTTCTGGTGAAGAATTGGCTTGCTAGTTTAGTCTGCCCTGTTCCCATGATGCACTGGGCCAGGGACAGACTGATTTGCATATAGCCAGGTTCTGAACTGGGATGGTGTAGTGATATAAATAACGGTGATGGATCAAGCCTTGATCTTTGGACTGGGTAAGAGTGGTCTGCTTAATTCAGACACTCTGTTCATCACCACCCCCTTTTCTGAATCGTTTTTGGCCACTATAGGTGTGGCAGGGTATACTCAGACATGAGTCCCTTTCTCACTGCACCATCAGGATTCAAGCAAGCCGGGCCGAAGAAGGCTGAAATGCCAGAAACCGGTCCCCGGTAGCTTGTCTCCTTTCTGGTGAAGAATTGTCTTGGTAGTTTAGTCTGCCCTGTTCCCATGATGCACTGGGCCAGGGACAGACTGATTTGCATATAGCCAGGTTCTGAGCTGGGATGGGGCAGTGAGATAAATAACGGTGATGGATCAAGCCCTGATCTTTGGACTGGGTAAGAGTGGTCTGCTTAATTCAGACACTCTGTTCATCACCACCCCCTTTTCTGAATTGTTTTTGGCCACTATAGGTGTGGCAGGGTATACTCAGACATGAGTCCCTTTCTCACTGCTCCATCAGGATTCAAGCAAGCCGGGCCGAAGAAGGCTGAAATGCCAGAAACCGGTCCCCGGTAGCTTGTCTCCTTTCTGGTGAAGAATTGGCTTGGTAGTTTAGTCTGCCCTGTTCCCATGATGCACTGGGCCAGGGACAGACTGATTTGCATATAGCCAGGTTCTGAGCTGGGATGGGGCAGTGAGATAAATAACGGTGATGGATCAAGCCCTGATCTTTGGACTGGGTAAGAGTGGTCTGCTTAATTCAGACACTCTGTTCATCACCACCCCCTTTTCTGAATTGTTTTTGGTCACTATAGGTGTGGCAGGGTATACTCAGACATGAGTCCCTTTCTCACTGCTCCATCAGGATTCAAGCAAGCCGGGCCGAAGAAGGCTGAAATGCCAGAAACCGGTCCCCGGTAGCTTGTCTCCTTTCTGGTGAAGAATTGGCTTGGTAGTTTAGTCTGCCCTGTTCCCATGATGCACTGGGCCAGGGACAGACTGATTTGCATATAGCCAGGTTCTGAGCTGGGATGGGGCAGTGAGATAAATAACGGTGATGGATCAAGCCCTGATCTTTGGACTGGGTAAGAGTGGTCTGCTTAATTCAGACACTCTGTTCATCACCACCCCCTTTTCTGAATTGTTTTTGGCCACCATAGGTGTGGCAGGGTATACTCAGACATGAGTCCCTTTCTCACTGCTCCATCAGGATTCAAGCAAGCCGGGCTGAAGAAGGCTGAAATGCCAGAAACCGGTCCCCGGTAGCTTGTCTCCTTTCTGGTGAAGAATTGGCTTGGTAGTTTAGTCTGCCCTGTTCCCATGATGCACTGGGCCAGGGACAGACTGATTTGCATATAGCCAGGTTCTGAGCTGGGATGGAGCAGTGAGATAAATAACGGTGATGGATCAAGCCCTGATCTTTGGACTGGGTAAGAGTGGTCTGCTTAATTCAGACACTCTGTTCATCACCACCCCCTTTTCTGCATTGATGGTTTGTGACAAGCGGATACATCTTTTTCTGTACAGAAAGATCCCTTTTAAGGAAAATGTGACAGAAATGATATTATTCAACAAAAAATATGAAATTGTAACCTGTGCTTCAGTCAAGAAGCTGGGTCAAAATCTTCCACATTCAAAATTCTCATTTTGCTCGAAGTGTTTTTCAGGGTGAACGATATTCTTAACTTTGGAAATCACAGCACATGTAGGTGACTGGTTGCCACTCAGTCCCTTGGCGGTGGTCTTGCTAAGGCTATGGAATTCCCCCACCAGCCATCGTGTCTTTTAAAGCTGTGTTAAAAAACTCTGGTTACGTCACATTAAAAATTCTGATTGCTTCTTGTTTTTGCCAATTTTGGATAGTGTTATAATTATCCTCCCCTAAATTACGAATTAGGTTATAAAATTCCTTTCAATTCGACAGCATAGAATAAGATTTGTAACATTTTAAATTAAACAAGTTCATAATTTAATTTGTAAATAGGCAAGTTGGGAGTTTCAAACCATTTTAGCAGCGCCTACCTGGAAATTTAGAAAGACTAATACTTCAAAGTAATCCGCTACATTCTACTGAAAAAGAAAATTGTATATTTGTGACAACACTCAAAGCCTATAGAAACATCCTGGATCTGAATGCAACAAATATCTGCCAATGACATGTTGTGTTTCAGGAAAAGAAATTACTTTAGATGCAACTCATGACATCTCAGGCCATTTGTGCGCAAGAAGCACAATACACTTGTCCAGCATTCATCTCAGAGACCTGTGTTTACACCTTCAATGCCAATTTCGAATCTGGCTGTAAAGTACTTGCTATATGGAACTTAAACTCAGTTTGTTTTGCCACTGATTGGCAACTTCTTTTCATTTTAACCTCGGTTGTGTCCGCCAGCTTTGAATCGAGACGGAATCAATATTTTCCTTCTTTATCTGTCTCTCTTGGGATCCAATCGTGAGTTGAGTATCTCCAGCCAAATGAACAGCCCCAGTTCCTTGGCTTCTACTTGTAAGTGAGGTTCTGCAGTATGTTTTGAACTTGTTCTAAGGTATTTGGGGATCAGTTTAAGCTATATGTTTAAGCTTGGTGACCTTTCGAAGAGTAAATCAGACCAAACTTTATCTGTGTTTGGATTTAGTTTATCGCAGTTTGTTCGTATTTTATATAGCGTAAACAAGACCTATACCAGGGACTGAGTGCGTTACAATTATTCGTGAACATTTGCATTCATGATAATTACGCAGGCGATAATAATGAACAATTGATGACTATATTATCTGGCAGCAGAAAAGAAGACAACAGTGCATTTAGAAAAAAGTACTTGCTTCATTTTAGACCTTATATACTTGTACAATGAAAATCCCTTGGGAATTATGAACTGACGTTTGCAATGCAGTGAAGTTGAATTATATACACAATGTGGGCCCACGGTGTAAGCCTACAAAGGTCATTTTTTTGTTTCCTTATTATGTGTTTTTTCCGACATTATCAGGATGTACCTGTTATGAGAACATTTCCAGTAGCTGCTTTTAATACGTTGTTATAGACAAGTGGTGGCATTAGTTCTTCTGCCTCTGTCCTGGCAGCTGCCTTCTGCTGAGACTGAGGGACCCACTCCTTCACAAACTCACCCATTGGAGGAAGGAGACCCAGCAGCGATTGCAGCTTTGAAGATGTCTTTTCTGAAAGCAGAAGGGCTCCTCACCCCTGCTCTGCTCACTGCGTCTCTCAGTATTGATTGGGTAAGTCTGACCAGCAGGGAAAGACCGACAGGGCCACTAAGGATGGCGCCCAGACTTTGACCCCTCCTGTAAGTGTTGGAGGCTTGGACCAGCTAGTTCACAGCCGTGCCACATCCAGAGAGAGACGTGACAAGGATGGATTTGGGAACCAGTGGGACACATAGCGCCGCAAGTCAGCATAAAGGCCATTGGGACAAGAGTTGCAGTGCTGTGAGCTGTTGTGCTCTGTCCATGTGGGGTTGGAGGGGAGGCGGGCTTACGATTAAAGGAGCCATTGGCTTCTGGCCAGAGAGCAGACAGCACTGATTATCCCTTCGTGCTGTGCACCCCTAGACCTGGATCCTGTCCCCTCATAGAGATCACACGCACTGGTCCTAGCCAGACCCACATATTGTATGCAAAGACTGTTCATGCACAAGGATATTGCAGGTCGACTAGAAATGTTGTGTCCTCCTGAAAGCTCTCTGCCTGTGGCTTCATGCCTCATGCATGTTGCACTACCCTCACTACCCTGTATGATATTTTCACGTGCTTTTGTGGTTCCTTCAATAATACTCTATGCTTTACTAAGCACATCCCATGGTACTCCACCACCAGTTGTGATTTCAAATCAAACTGGGGGAACATCCTGCCTGTTCATCATTCCCTGCTCTTTTGTTGAGCCCTGGTTATCCTGTTACTTAAATGGAGTTTCTCAAGTGTTGGCAGTAAATAGAGACCAAGACTCATCACCAGGAAGCAGCAGGGTGTTGTCACGTGGTCCTCAAAGAGTTCTGCTTCAGTTAAGTGAAGGTCCGAAGGTATTGGTCTATTCAACGGTGGTAACCTGAAACTATGTACTTAAGTGTTCGTGGGAAGGCCGTAGAGTGACCTTACTGATCTCGATGACTGATAGCAACGACAAGTCCAACTGTTGTGGAAAGGTCTGCTGATGCTACAGAGGGAGGAGCCAGTGTATGCAGAGAACTAGAACAACATGATCCTAATTTAAATACATGCATTGCTCCGCTTATAAGCCATACAAAAAATCTTGGTAAAAACAGATAATATAGAAAAAAAGGCTCATAGTTAGAATTAAAACAAAAATGTGAATAAAAAACATGATTACCATTGGTGCGAATGTGGAGCCAATCGCAGATTGCGAGGAGTGTCGTCCCGGTGGATCTTCAGGGTGCTCACTGTGTTGCCAGCCATGCAGCCTATAAACAAGTAGCCTCAGGCTAGTACATAGCGTGCGTGTCAGGCCTGTCGCATAGCAGTCGCCCCTGCGTTGTTGTAAGCCTTATACCGGGATAGTACCCATCATCACCTGTGTCGCAAGGAAGTGCCCAATTGTGTCAGTTCAACACATATTAATTACAGTCTCGGTTACTTTGGTTGATATTGTATTGATTCCATTTTTATTGTATAAACACTTACAGAAGTGCTCCCAATCTTAATCTTAGCGACCAGATGTGTCTCAAATCAAAGAATTGAATTGACTGCCAAGTGGCCGATTGATAATGGATGGGCAGTCTCTGCCAGATATTTTGTTTACATACAATGAGCTTACAGTCCGCCCCTTGCATACCACTGGCTGGCAGCTTAATCCCTCTCATTTGCCTGCTTCTATATGGTCTGCGCTTGCCGGCGACACTATTTTTGTTCTTGCACACAATTTTACTTCTTGGTGGTCTGAGTGTAAAGAATAAACTAACCTAGAGGACAGGCAGAGAAAGAGAGCAACTCACTGTTAGGATGGGAACCCTCACTCACCTAAAGGTGACATGCTTTATCATTGGGCTCCCTCCTCGTACTAGGACCGCAAGGTACCCAGCGTGGGCAGCGACTCCCCAATGACCAAAGGGGAAGAGCGGAGGTGTTTTGTTTCAAGATGCGCAATGATGATGTACCAAAGTGAGGGGCAGAGTGCAAACATATTGTAGAGTGTAAAAAAAACTATGTTGTGGTGGGCAAAAATTGCCCTTTATTCTGGTGCCCCCTTTGGATAAAGTTAAAACTTATGAGTGGGCAGAGAGTAATAGGGCTACCCTATCTTATGTGGTCAACATGTTTCTGACAAAAAAGACTCAATAAAGTTCAAGGGCATTAGGACCAAAAGATATGTCACTCTGCTATTATGTTTGAAAAAAAATAAAAATTCAGTACCAGCCATACATTAGACATGGCAGCTATCAGCATGCCCCCATCCCAGCAGTAGGGTCCACCTAGGCATGGTAGCTATCATTGTGGCCCCATCCCAGCGGTAGGGTCCACTTAGACATGGTAGCTATCAGCCTGGCCCCATCCCCAGCAGTAGGGTCCACCTAGATATGGTAGCTATCAGCGTGGGCCCCATCCCAGCGATAGGGACCGCCTAGACATGGTAGTTATCAGCGTGGCCCCATCCCCGCGGTAGGGTCCACCTTGACATGGTAGCTATCAGCGTGGCCCCATCCCAGCAGTAGGGTCCACCTAGACATGGTAGCTATCAGCATGGCACTATCCCAACGGTAGGGTTCCACCTTGACATGGTAGCTATCAGCGTGGCCCCATCCCAGCGGTAGGGTCCACTTTGACATAGTAGCTTTCAGCGTGGCCCCATCCCAGCGGTAGGGTCCACCTTGACATGGTAGCAATCAGCGTGGCCCCATCCCAGCGGTAGGGTCCACCTAGAAATGGTAGCTATCCGCGTGGCCCCATCCCAGCTGTAGGGTCCACCTTGACATGGTAGCTATCAGCATTGCCCCATCCCAGCGGTAGAGCCCACCTTGACATGGTAGCTATCAGCGTGGCCCCATCTCAGCGGTACGGTCCACTTAGACATGGTAGCTATCAGCGTGGCCCCATCCTAGTGGTAGGGTCTACTTTGACATGGTAGCTATGAGCCTGGCCCCATCCCCAGCAGTAGGTCCACCTTGACATGGTAGCTTTCAGCGTGTCCCCATCCCAGCGGTAGGGTCCACCTTGACATGGTAGCTATCAGCGTGGCCACATCCCAGCGGTAGGGTCCACATAGACATGGTAGCTATCAGCGTGGCCCCATCCCAGCCGTAGGGTCCACTTAGACATGGTAGCTATCCGTGTGGGCCCATCCCAGTGGTAGGGTCCACTTTGACATGGTAGCTATCAGCCTGGCCCCATCCCCAGCAGTAGGTCCACCTTGACATGGTAGCTTTCAGCGTGGCCCCATCCCAGCGGTAGGGTCCACCTTGACATGGTAGCTATCAGCGTGGCCACATCCCAGCGGTAGGGTCCACCTTGACATGGTAGCTTTCAGCGTGGCCCCATCCCAGCCGTAGGGTCCACCTTGACATGGTAGCTATCGGTGTGGTTCCATCCCAGCTGTAGGGTCTACCTTGACATGGTAGCTATCAGCATGGCCCCATCTCAGCGGTAGGGTCCACCTTGACATGGTAGCTATCAGCGTGGCCCCATCCCAGCGCCCAGCTGTAGGGTCCACCTAAACACCTGAGCTTGTTTAAAAACTACGCTCTCCGTCATCAGTCTCCACCCATATTGCAAAGCTTCTCACTTTCTGTGTGTCATTCTGTGCGTGGGGCTGGCGGGCTGGTACTTTTTTTGTCTGCGTAACCTCCTCCTGGAGCATGGCCCACGTACTTGTGTCCATCCACTGCTTTTCTTCTGGGGCTACTTTTTTCTTTATCTTTGAGTCTTCGAATCCTGTTATTTTGGGTAAATCACGTATTAATCCCGTGCCTAAAATAAAAACATGTTATATGTAACCTGTGCCCAGGAAAAGCGCTGCTTCTGGTCTGCTTTGTAATTAGTGCTTCAAACAACTTTATGTAGAAGAGGTCCGTGCCTTTCTAGCGCCTCGAAGGCCCTGAGTGATAAATGTAAATTGATACTTGTATAGCGCACTACTCACCCGCAAGGGTCTCAAGGCGCTCGTACGAATACCGCTGTGGAACCCATCCTGGCTTTCCCTGTGAGGCGTCCACTCCTGGGCACCCCCAAGGTGGAAGCCAGGCATCCTTAGCGTTGTGGGGGCCGTTGTGGAGATGAAGCAAGCTATTGCCCAGAGTTGCAGAGTGGGACTCCATGATTGGAATAGGCACCGAGGCGAGAATGATGTGGTCCGTGGAATTTTTGAGCCCAAGACCCGCCGAGGCGGGGAATTGAACCCTGGTCCCGGGCTAGACCTCTGCATCAGGGTCTGCCGCTCTAACCATTGATTTACAAAAGGGGGTGGTGATGAACAGAGTGTCTGAATTGAGCAGACCACTCTTACCCAGTCCAAAGATCAGGGCTTGATCCATCACCGTTATTTATCTCTTGACTGGGTGAGAGCTTTCTGCTTAATTCAGAGACTCTGTCCCTCACCACCCCTTGTTGTAAATATTTTTGTCCACCCCAAGCGTGGAAGGGTATTCTCAGATGTGAGACCCTTGCTCATTGCACCATCAGGATTCAAGCAAACCGGGCCGAAGACGGCTGTAATGCCAGAAACCGGTCCCCGGGAGCTTGTTTCCTTCCCAGTGTAAGAATTGGCTTTTGTAGTTTGGTTTGCCCTGTTCCCATCATGCACTGGACAGGAACAGACTAATTTGCATACAGCCAGGTTCTGAAACTGGGATGGTGCAGTGAGCTAAAAAACGGTGTTGGATCTAGCCCTGATCTCTTGACTGGGTGAGAGCTTTCTGCTTAATTCAGAGACTCTGTCCCTCACCACCCCTTGTTGTAAATATAGCTCTAACCATTGAGCCACACTTCTCCACACGCCGGCCGGGTTCAGGCTAGGCTGCCTTCTATACAACAAGCAAAAGCCCAATAATTGTGTCTAGTGCTGCATGTTCAAAGGTTAAAAGAAGAAACTGGGCTCTGATATTCAGTGTGTTCCAATTAATGTTGGATGAGGAAAGAGACCCTTGAGTAGCTTGTGACTGAAAGGAAGAGGCCCCCACGCGGGCACACAGTTGGGTTCTTAACACCTCGCAGAAGAAGCCCCCTGTGCAGAAGAGTGTTAATGTGCATGCACCGTACACATACATCTATCGACATGGAGCAACAACTATTAATAAAGAGCCGAATCCTGGCACGCTGCACTGAATTAAGAGGCGCTCTAAGGGGGCAATGCTCGGGGGTCCCAGTGGCCGCCATATCTTCAGTTAAAACCTGGGGGCACTTCTGTTGCCTCAACCACAGAGTGGTTATAAAAATATGAAAATATGGCCTGTGCGGTTAATGCATACTGCACATTAAATGAAACCGCCGTTCCTTATTTGCCATTTCCATGACTAAACCATTAATACATGATGACATGTTTAATGGGTGCCATCAGTCTGTAGTACAACCACGGAACTTACCTTACATGTTAAGTAGCGTGTTAGGAGGTTTACCTTGTTAAAGATTCGACAGCAGACTGCTGTGCATGTTTATTATGCTCCTTCAGATCATGCCCTTGATGCTACTGTTAAATTGCAGATTGATTGCTAGGCCCGAGGCGCTGCTGCCCAGAGCGCTTGGTGTTGCCATGGCTTGTTGCTCTAGCAGAACTTCAGGGAAGTGCTTCTCTCGGTGGATTAACATTTTCGTTGCCAAGGCTTAGTTTTCGTGTGACATTGCATGTCTGTATCCTTTTAATATGGCCTCTCTGTCTTGGGTTACTTTTAATTAATAGTCTGGTGGTCATACTTGCATCTGAGCACCAGTTTGAATCTCTGCACTGGCGGTAAAATATACAATAATTATGACATTGATCATTCATGTTTTAATTTTGCCACATGGATCAATGACCACACATCACACAACAGTTTATTTGACTATGGAGTTTGACATTTTAATATTTAAATTGCGATCGTACGTTGCTGTTTTAAAGACATAGTATAGTGTAATGTTTAGGGCCCCAGGCCCTCATGCAGCATTAATGACCACACAGACACTTGGGGGCCGATTACGAAGCAGTCGGAAAAGGCTCCGAATGGCATTCGGTTTGTCCAAAACTGTATCGGAACACATATTTCCGACTGACTTGGATACATATCCGACCGATTACTATACAAGGTAACCAGTCGGTCATTCCGAATTGGTTCTGACCGGTAATCGGAGAGTACGAGTTTGTTGAAGCCGAATCGTACAGCTAAACGGGCTGCGTTTCCGAACAACCAACTACGATGTCAGATTCCGACAGCCGTGCCAAATCGGTCTGTTTGACATGAAACAGCTGTTGGAAAGCCCCCTTCACCCAGAGGCCTCCGGTTGGGGTCCGTGGAGTTCCCCTATAGGACTCCTCTTTCCAACCATGCACAAGGGCGCAAGGTTTTCCGCAACCACCCTGTTATTCAGTGGAAGACTGTGTTGTCGGTTGGAACACAGGCTCCCTTTGAAGTCAATGAGAGTCCGACCCAACGGTGTTTGGAAACATAGTAATCGGTTGGTCGGACTCCCCGAACCAGAGTTAGTTGGAAACTATCCCGAAAAAGGCTTTCCGACCAACATCGTAATGAGGCCCTTAATGCACGTGCGCCCAGCCCCTTTTATTAGCAGGGTCAACTGACCGGTGGCACCTGTGATGGATGGGTGTGGGGTGAGTGTACAGGCCAGCCCTCGGGGAGTGGCCGGTTACATAGGGCGCATATGCTGGAACATTAGACCGTGTCCAGCAGGTCACTACATATAGCACACACTGTTTTAAATTAGACTAATTTCCCAAGGTTTCCTCATGGCTTCTGCTGTAAAAGTGGACATTTCTGGATCTGCTTCAACATTTTTCTTGAAACAGAGGGCTCTGAAAGGGGGTGGGGGGAGTTTTGGCTCATTTTACATTTTCGCCTGCACTGCATGAAATCTCTTGTATTTAATATATCTTAAAAGTCGGCTCTTATCAGTTCCCATGACTGAATTACTGTGTTCATTCGCTTTTGGGAGGAACTTTTTTTCTTGTTAACTTACCCTGACTGCATGCATTTATGATACTTCTACTAAAGCTCTTCACACTGTTTAAGCCCCATTCACTGTCAAGATATGATCTCTTTCCACGGGAAAGGCAGACAGCTTCTAATAGTTTGCTGGAATGCTTGCTTTTTATTACCTAGTTGTGCTAAGCAGATGCCGTGGAGCGTTTGTAGCATTTCCTATTCATACCTCGGTACCTTTCTTTGCACTTTGTAGGCATTATTGGATTGATTGTTTTCAACTTAATCCATTTAGTCATTATGATCAAATTCTAAATGTTATAATAAACATTTCACTCTAAAAATAAAGGTAATATACAAGAGCTATGCTATATTTTGCTACTAAACAGGCAGCCACAAGTGCAGTTACCATGCAGACAACAGGGTCATGATTTGAATGGTGCAGTAGGTGCAGTGGCACTGGGTCTAAACATTGTCAGAACTCCTCTAAACACCTAATATTGGTACATTCTACTACTATACAGGCAGTCACAATTAGTTACCTTGCAGTTGGAAGGGGCTTGATTTAAATGGTGGAAAAGGTGCAGTGGAACCGGGGCTAAAATTTGCTATAGCTCCTCTAAACACCTAATATTGCTATATTTAAAAACTATACAGGCAGTCACAAGTGCAGTTAGTTGTCTAGCAAGTGCTAGAGGCCATGATTTCAGTAGAGTAGCAGGTGCAGTGGCACCGGGACCAAAAGCTCCAGGCACCCCACTAAATACCAATTATTGCTAAACTTTACTACTAAACAGGCAGTCACAAATGCCGTTATGTAGCAGGCACTAGGGCCATGATTACAATCGTACTGGGGTCAAAAGTTCTCAGAACTCCTCTAAGCACCAAATATTGCTATATTTCACCACTAAAGCAGTCACAAGCGTAGTTGCTTGCAGGCACTAGCATCATGATTTCAGTGGTGCAGCAGGTGCTGTGTCACCAGAGCCCAAAGTGCTAAGAACCCTCCTAAACACCAAATAGTACAATATTTTACTTCTAAACCGGCAGTAACAAGTGCGGTTATCTTACAGGCAGTAGGGCTATGAATTGAATGGTGCAGCAGGTGCCGTGCCACCGTTACTCAAATGTTGTCATTACTCCCCTAAACAGATAATGTTGCTAGGACATCAATTAATTATATTATTTCCCTCTTTCATTTAATTTTTCAGAATTTTGCTATTACTTATCCGCACTATACTACTAGTAACACAATATATTGCCTTTTTGTACATTAACGTCATAACATTTTAAGACTTTCTGTAACTTACACTGTACAACTACTGGAGAAGTGTGGCTCACTGGTTAGAGCAGGCAGACCCTGAAGCAGAGGTCAGACCTGGGACCAGGGTTCAATTCCCGACGCGGCAGGGTCTTGAGCTCAAATGTCCACGGACTCGATAATTCTCGCTTCGGTGCCTGACCTAATCATGGGTTCCCACTCTGCAACTCTGGGCATTAAGCTTGCTTAATCTCCACAACAGCCCCCCGCGGCGGGATGCCTGGCTTTCACCTTGGGGATGCCCTGTAGGGGCTATCTCACAGGGAAAAACCAGGACGGGTTCCCAAGGCAAGCGCTTAGAGACCCCTGGGTGATAAGCGCTATATAAATCCAATATACAATACAATACAATACAGCAAGCTACAACTTACATCAAAAAACAGTTTATTATTAAAAACATAGGCGAAACCTAATGCATTTACCAATGCTTTAAAGTCGGTGGCTGTTTTTTTACTTACGATGTGATAAAGTAAATGGGTTGCTTGAGTCCAGAAGTCTGGGCCCCCTTGTAATTCAGGCACAGGCCAAGACAGGAAAGCTCGGGGTCACAACACGACAGGGGGACCAAGTGACCCTCGGGCTGTTCTTTCTTCCTTCTATGTCACGGATGCACCAGAGGCAACAGCAGGCCAGCTGTGAGTCCCGTTAGAAGATGGACAGCACACACTAGAAATGGAAGCTTCCCTCATCCGGGAGCTCTTCTGAGTCCTCCTATTGGATGGCTCAAAGGGCTAAACCATATGACACGAGTGCAGAGACGGCAAGAGGAGGAAAAGGAAGGCGAGTAAAGTAAGGCGAGTGTGATATCATCCTCACACTACAAGCATCACTGGTGAAGTCTCTTTACCATGAAATGTGATAAACTGGCTTCACGGTATTGGTGTGTCAACACTTCTCAACAACACAGGGTCTCTGTCTTTGGGGGATGCCATGCAGCGTGTGTCTTTACAGCGAGGTGTTTCCTTTAAGATGGCAGAGCACCTTCTTTGGAGCTCCATGCCACTCTGTTCAGCTGGCCACACAACCACACTTACCCAACTGCGCCGAGCCTCCCCGTGCGATGCTTAGTTTTAGCAGTAGGTGCCCGCCTTGCGTGTGTTTAAAGTATCCGACTCAACCTTACACTGCCTCTTTATTTACCACGCAAGAATTGTCCTCATGGTGCAATGCCAAACTTAACTAAATGGAGTTACTCCTTTACCTTAACGTGTGATTGTGTTTAACTCGCCGTGCAACACCATTTACTTGAAATGTATATGTTTGCACTGCGGGCACAATGTGGTAAAGGTAAGACAATCCCTGCCCATTCTGGCATGTTAATTGCTCCACCTAACCCCCAGTACAGCATCAAGCCACCAAACTGGCGGGCACACAGGCCACCTTTGACATGGCACTGGGACCCTCTCATGCATAAAACCTCAGACCCCCACATACCACGAGGCTTGTGCTGCTCCCCCGTGTACACTGTTGAGATTGATTTACATCACTTTAAGAGCCGTTCGATTTGTTTTATCGTAAAATCACATTCATGTTTTTATGCACGGACAGAATAACGGATGTGCCCAGAATCAAAGGATGGTCAACCGACGCCAAGACTCAAACTTACTTCCACGGTGCAAAAGTGCACAGCTCTGCCCGTAATCCCAACAGCCAAAGCCCCGGGGACAGTTTTACAGCCAGCAACATATGTTCTTTATGTTCCCTTTGAAGCCAAAACAAATACCTGGTAAAGTCAATGAAGCACTTTTTATTGCAGTCATAATGTGAGCTACAAACAATACCACTTAGAACAATTTAACATCACTGATAACAAACCAAAACACCGCACTGCTATCTTCACTCTAAATAATCGTAAAAGAAGGTTTTGTCTTTATTTATAAACAACGTTACACAGCCTAAAGACATTGGCATAACCAGTAGCTCTTGTATAGGCGATACCTATTGACTTTGCCAGAGCTTGTTAAGTCTAGCCTACCAGACAGCATTTGTTGTTTGGTTGGACAATACATATTGTGGGCTTACCAAGAACATACAGGTGCTGGGAACGCAACCATAGCTTACCATTGGTTGGCTTTACTGTTACTCATATTTGTTAGCTTTCTGCTCATTGGCTTTTGTTGTTTGTCCCTCCCACGGAGCTGTGCCTGTTTACCATCTCTTTGATTGGCTGGCTTCTATGCTTCCTCTGCTCACTTTTAAAGAACTCGTTTTTAGGTCTCGCCTGTCGATGCGCATGCGCATCGAGCAAGCGAGACTATGGGGGCTTATCCACTCTTTATCCACTGCAAGGAATCGTGGCGATTCCTTGCAGTGCCCGTGACTTTTAAGCTCAATGCGCATGCGCATTGAGCTTAAAAGCGCGTGCACGTCCGTCTTGTTTTACCCGCTCCGCCCCCTCCCCTTCCCGCCGTGTCGCATTTCTCCTCCCCCCTCCCCTCTCTTCCCTCCGTCTTGTTTGTTTATTTTACCCGCTCCGCCCCCTCCCCTTCCCGCCGTGTCGCATTTCTCCTCCCCCCTCCCCTCTCTTCCCTCCGTCTTGTCTTTAATGAGCTTCTTCTATGCAGGCACGACATGCTTTCCTGAAACATTTCACTTTCCATTCCAATCAGCCCGGGACAATGGCGGCCGTTCCACGCCTTGGCTACAGCTACCTTGGCAGTCGCTTTATTTGACACTTTATATGCACACAAAAAGAGCTCGCCCGCAGTTCCCGACGTCGCGCATTGTTTATTACTTCCTTGTTGAACAAATCTGTGAAGCCTTTCACCTCTCCCTCCCCCACCTCAGATCTTTGGCATCCCAGGAATGCCAGCCCCTACTTTGTGTGAGCTGCGGTCACCCCAGCGGCTGCGTGCCACTACTGGCGCGAGAAATGGCGCTGCCTTTCTGTTGCTGGAACCCATAGCCAGTGGAACATATTTCGGATTAAGGAGTCTAGCCTTTGAACCGCCAATGTTGTTGCTGTTTCTGTTCTCTAGCGTGCTCTCGCAAAGTAAAATGCTGACATCCTGTTGGTACAAAATGTAATCTGAATGCCTTCCTAAAGCGCTGCAGTTGCAGCTTTAGGCAGCGCTTCTGACAGCTGGGCGCTATGTAAATGTCAAAGTTTGAGACTACAAAGTGATTTGGTTCAGAATCCATTCTGCAACAATTGCACGAAACCACCTCAAACACGCACGTGCACACCCTTAATTATATTACCCGCACACTGATTTTTTTGGGTCCATTAATATACCAATGACCATTTAAGTAGCGTACTGACCGCACACTGAGCAGCTGTGGCATATCACGTGTTCTCACCGACACCAGTGGTACTCATTTCATTAGTTCTGCTTTTAGGATAAATGTGCCGAGATGTGATTCTCAAATATATTTTGGGGATGCAAATCCTGATTTCTAAAGAGGTTAATTTTACATCGGTGTCCACAAAGAAAGAACATAGGAAGAGTGCTGCATTCCTTTACTCGGGTATTCCAGTGATAAACTGAATAATGTTCGGAAGCAATAATATGACAGACAATGCCAGGGGTATGTATATTCAGGGTATTACGAAAGGGCAGAAATAAATAATGGCGTGGGCCTGAACAGAGCACCACAAATGACCTCTTACAACAGCAGCCATTAAGACACAGCTCCGAACATAAACCACGGACATTGTGAATGTGCAATACCTGACTATTCAGTCACTTGTAAGGAGACAAACAGTAAGGGCCCAGCGTACACTGAATTCAGTCACAAACGCACACAACAACTCCCTGGAAACTCTGACCCGATAGAGCTGTACAGCTGCCCTTGATTAAACCAATAGGAGCCATCTTTAAACACTATTGATCAGATCGTTGTTATGCAGATGAGACCTTAGACACCCTCAACCCCTCACCCTCACTCACCCTCAACCCCTCACCCTCACTCACCCTCACCCTCACTCACCCTCACTCACCCTCACCCTCACTCACCCTCACTCACCCTCACCCTCACTCACCCTCACCCTCACCCTCACTCACCCTCACTCACCCTCAACCCCTCACCCTCACTCACCCTCACTCACCCTCAACCCCTCACCCTCAACCCCTCACCCTCACTCACCCTCAACCCCTCACCCTCACTCACCCTCAACACCTCATCCTCACTCACCCTCACCCTCACTCACCCTCAACCCCTCACCCTCACTCACCCTCAACCCCTCACCCTCACTCACCCTCAACCCCTCACCCTCACTCACCCTCACTCACCCTCACCCTCACTCACCCTCAACCCCTCACCCTCAATCCCTCACCCTCACTCACCCTCAACCCCTCACCCACCCTCACCCTCACTCACCCTCACCCTCCCTCACCCTCAACCCCTCACCCTCACTCACCCTCACTCACCCTCACTCACCCTCACTCACCCTCACTCACCCTCACTCACCCTCACTCACCCTCACTCACCCTCACTCACCCTCACTCACCCTCACTCACCCTCACTCACCCTCACTCACCCTCACTCACCCTCACTCACCCTCACTCACCCTCACTCACCCTCACTCACCCTCAACCCCTCACCCTCAACCCCTCACCCTCAACCCCTCACCCTCACTCACCCTCAACACCTCATCCTCACTCACCCTCACCCTCAACCCCTCACCCTCACTCACCCTCACTCACCCTCACTCACCCTCAACCCCTCACCCTCAATCCCTCACCCTCACTCACCCTCAACCCCTCAACCCCTCACCCTCACTCACCCTCACTCACCCTCACTCACCCTCACTCACCCTCACTCACCCTCACTCACCCTCACTCACCCTCACTCACCCTCACTCACCCTCACTCACCCTCACTCACCCTCACTCACCCTCACTCACCCTCACTCACCCTCACTCACCCTCACCCTCACTCACTCACCCTCAACCCCTCACCCTCACTCACTCACCCTCAACCCCTCACCCTCACTCACCCTCACTCACTCTCACCCTCACTCACCCTCACCCTCACTCACTCTCACCCTCACTCACCCTCACCCTCACTCACTCTCACCCTCACTCACCCTCACTCAGCGCAACCACAGCATCTTCACTAAATATATTTAATAAACTTTAAGCTATTGGCAATATAAAAAAAAATCCATTTTATTTACGTATTAATTATTAATTGTTTTTTAAAGCCATTGATTTTTTTTATATCAATACATATAAGTCACATATAAGTCCGGTTAATACAAAACATGTTGCTTTACAAATGCTAGAGGTGTCACATTTACAAAAATTATAACTATTGGCTTTGTAAAGAAGAAAGCTATTAATTTAGCTATTTAGAAAAAACAACACATAAATAAAAAACAAAAAAATAAATAATACCTATAGCTCAAACTTTACTACTGCGAGACCTATTGCATTTCCAATGCTTGTTCCTTTTTGTTTGTTTAAACACCCAATGATAGTGAATTTCTTTTTCCAATAGTCTCCCTTGTATGGTCCTCTCAGGCCTCCTTTTCCTTGTTCCTCTTGTTCGAATAGAAAAAAGCACGTTGACTACAATACAAAGATAAATTGTTCATAAATTGTTCAGGCTCCAAACTATTACAAGAACAGACAAATTATCAATACAGAATTGGTTTTATCCTTACAGCGGGTCTTCTTGCATTCTGCTCAGCTATAAAAATGTATGTCTTTATATACTATGCTTTCTATTAATGATTTATGACAGACTTGACATGCATTTGAAGTGCTGAGTTTGTTTAAATTTACAATCACAGTAAACAATGGCATGCGATTTCCTACAGTTATTTGTTGAGCATAACACTTATCATACAAATAAGAAACTAAGGAGCCTATTCACAAACTATATTTCTAGTACTACAATAGTTAATACTAAATTACTACAAAATGCTTTTCACAAACCCAAACGTGCAACTCTCCATTTCACCTATATTTTGTGTGGGGAGATCCTCCCATATGTTGTAGGAGAGTAGGGTCTGCTTCCTATGGTCACCCCCACTTTTTGCTGTGATACTCTGGTTTTTCGACTTTAGTGTGGCTGTGGGCCTGCTAATCAGACCCACTGCCCAGCTGTTCTCTCTCTAAATTGATACCGTGCACTTTAGGTACATACCTAATTGGGAATTGAGTCACCTTTGTGAGCCCCTGTATAGTGTACCATAGGAACCCAGGCATAGGTGCATCCAAGGCCTACCAGGGGCTGCAGCATATCTTTTGCCACCCCTGGCTGGCCATCTAAACTGACACCACAGGCTGATCACTCAGCTTGGGTAAGGTTGCGTAATCATATAGTATATCTATATCTACCTTATTTATGGACACATAGTAACCTATAAGTCACTCCTATGGCAGGCCTTAACAATCCTGGAGGCTGAGTGCTTGGTTTTGTGTGAGAGGGTGCCCTTGCATGAGCTGAGCCCCTCTGCCGCTTTCGGAACCATCTCCTTATAGCTGTTCTATGATATAGCCATACCATATACTCTTAAGTGCATTATAATCCTCGTGTTTATTGCTAACTTTGGTTTGGCTTTATCAAAACATGTTGTGTAAGGTATCAAACACTTTGGAATACTACCCCTCCCCCGCCAGTCCTGGCCGGGGGGGGGGGGGTAGCATTCCACCCTTCTAGAGGTAGAAGACATGTAGTTACTGCTTTACCCGGTTAAAGTTAAACAGAGCCTCAGCATCACAAAATGGATGCTGCTGCCGCCACAGACACGAGTCTGACCTCCTGTTGCTGAGGGAGACTCCAGCTAGGGCAGCCTGGACAATAGGTTTCCTGTCCAGTGAGGTTTTGTGTATTGGGACAGGGAGGGCTGCAGCAACAGATGCTGTTTGAGACACTGCCTGGGGCACACAGGGTGCTCCATGCATAGCCCGGTTCAAACCAGTTGCTGGGGCACTCCAGCCCCGCTCTGGCACAAAACTTGACACCACCCCCTTCCCAGGTCCACCCATAGGAGGGACCTAGCAGGTAATCCAGCCCCTTTTCTTAGTATAAGTATTTGAGTTGTGTCCCCAGGACTTTACATTATCCTGGAACGAACCTTTGATACAGAACTCTTGGACCTTCGACGTTCTATTTCGACTAGAAGACTGAAGACATCTCCCTTGTGGTCAAGGAGGGACCACCCTGTGCAAACAGGCACCACCAGTAACTTGCCGGTCTGCTTTGTCGACGCTCCAGCCGGAACCCGAAGACTCAGCGAGACAGGAACTGGACTTCCAGACTTCTCTGACTTCGATCCACATCCACAGCAAAGCGGAGACCCGTGGCGGACACGAGAGACGTGGGACCAGACACCCTGGACAGCCTGCATTTTGTTAACTGCATCGACTCCTGAGGTATCTCGAAGTTGTGCATTGGGGTACGAGAAGCCCCAGACTCGAGAACCATTTGCACCGAAGCTCAGCCCTCCACACTCCACGAGTGCCGCGTGGGGCCTGCTCTTGCATTTCTGCTTGACCCGTCTTCCCGGTTGCTAGCCCGTTGGCTAGTTGACCCTCTGAAGACCTACTTT
Source organism: Lissotriton vulgaris (assembly GCF_964263255.1). NCBI lineage: Eukaryota > Metazoa > Chordata > Amphibia > Caudata > Salamandridae > Lissotriton > Lissotriton vulgaris. The sequence goes on along the minus strand of NW_028250619.1, from coordinate 319,675 downwards.
TGAAACCAAACTGCTTTCCTGGTTGCTCCAGGCTTGCTCCAGTTTCCCTGCAAAGGAGAAGCTACCCAGACCTTGCTGGTCTGCACCGAAGCCAATCTTCACTTCCTGCGTGGGTTGCGTTGCGTGGGTTGCGTTTGCCAAGGCTTGTTGGGTCCAATCCTGATACAGACGTCGCAGTCAACTAGATCCTTCGTGAGACAGCTCGAATCCAGCTCCTGGTCGTCGTCGACCCCTCCTGGTCCTCGTGGCTGCAGAGACAAGCTTCACCTCTTCACCTAAAATCATCTCCACATCACCTGGTTCCTTCCTGGTCACTGGCTAGTGACCCAGACTCTGTCCCCTCTGCTTTCAGGTTCTTCAGTTCCTCGATCCACCCGGACACTTTTCCTCTGGTCGCCTGCAGCACTTCTTTGCAGATCTCCATAAAAAACATTGACGAAACCAGACACCAAAAGGCACCTATGCACCCGGCTTTCCTGGGTGAGGTAACACGAGTACTCCGGTGCTCCTGTGGGTCTTAACTCTCGAAGTGTCCTAGTCTAAAGGGGTTTTGTCGTAGTCCATCCGGAAGTGCCCTAAAACTGTAACTTTGTAACTTTTACGTTCCCATTATAAGTCAATAGTAACTCGCGACTGTTAAATAGTTAAATAAATTCCTTTATTCGGTTTTACACATTGGCAAACCATAAAAGTAACATTTTGAAAATACAGTTTCATATCTTATAAAATAAAAAATATATAAAAAATAAACATATTACATGCTAAAATTCGGGCGAAGTCAAGCTAATACATATAAAATAATGTGGGGTATTATTTCATTGCGTTATCAAAAGCCACATCCAAAATACATTTTTACAGATTTTTCCTATGTGTCATGACACATTTTAAAAAGTTCAGGACATGATAACACACAGATTTAGTTTCTAGCAATTGGAGACGGAGCATTGCAGGGCGACATTGTCTCAGTCCCCTCTGCCTTAACAATGGTAGCAGCCATGTTTTGCGATGTGAGGAATTTGCAAAACAGTATTGTATGTAGATTAGTTTGTTTTGATTTTGCATCGCAAGGACAAACAGGGAAAGGTAGGTCCCACCTATTTCCATCGTAGAAGGCTACTAGCCTGAAGAAAATATCTAGCCTGAATCTTGTCAGCAACATCCTCTCATAGGTACTGATCTGTAGCGTCAGATAGGGCTGAATAAAGTCTGTGGCCTGAACCATATTGGCGACTGTGTTTAGACACTGCACGAGTCTCCTGTGGGTCTCCTACTTCCTAACCTTTGGTTGTCTAGTGTAGCCCAGCGATTTTCTAGGCCCTAGGCCTACTCACTGTTTCTGTCGTGTTTCTTATGCCACTATTTTAGTATATGGTTTATGAGGCCCCTAGGGCCTTAGTGTATATTGTGCAACTTATCGTATGCTAATTAAGTAATTTGTGATGTACTTTGGCCTCTGACCTCATAAAGAGTTCAGAGGGGTTGTGTTAGAAATAAATACATATATATTTGATATATACCTTGTGTGGTGTCCTTTAATTTGGTATTCAAGGGATTATAATTGGTAAAACAACTGGCTTCACATGCTCTCTGAAGTTTTAGCCTAAGACTGCTGGTCCATGCTACCACTAGGATAGCTTGTCTATAAGGTTGACTTTACAACCACTATCAATAAGGGTCGATTTGGACTGGTGCAAGGTGCCACTAGAACTAGTGACACCATATGCCAGGCTAACTTCTCACATTGGTGTGCAGCGGATGGGATAAGCGCTTGCTGTTGGGGTGTCAAGGTACCTATAGGTATATTTAAATCAGGTCTTATAATACTTTAAGTTCTACTGAACTTAGCAGTTGTAGAGGAAAGGGCTTAGCACACCCTGACTACAACTCTAGAGAGGTTCTAGTAGATAGCATTTAGTGTAGGTAGGTGCACACACCACGCCTCACTAGAAAATGTCCTTGGATGCAGGGCCTAGTGTGCCTCTGCAAGAAGTGGACCCTCCTAGGATCCCTTCTAAATATGACACATTCACTTTTCATGAGTTGAGAAGTCTGTGTTCAGTCAGAAGATTAAGACAAGGACAGAGTCCAACCTTTAACCACCTGGTAGACATCTTAGTGGAGTATGATGCTGAGAAAGCATCCAACCCAGATAACCATGGTAGTATAAAGGGGGGCCATCCCTCAACAGATGATCCCATTGATGAAAATCAAGGGGATGCTGATGATGATGATGATGTGGATGCTAACCAGGTAGAAGTCAGGGTACTGAACCAGATTAACCTAGGACTACATGGGACTGAGAATGGAAGGATCCAAACCAGACCCCCAAGTAGGCCTAACACTGAACACAGAAGAAGGAGACCACTCTCCAGTGATTCTGCCAACTCTGATGTCTCATTAGGGCCCCATGCCTCAACTCTAGGGAGAATGACTTCCCCTGAGAGAAGAGAGCATAAGGCTAGGATGAGGGAATCTAAGCTTAGAATCAAGAGGCAAGAAGTTGCCCTTGCAAAAGAGACCCTGGCTCTTGAGAGTGAGAGTAAATTGTGTGGACTAGAGTCCACTGGTGGCAGCATAATTCCTAGAGATAGGGAAAGGTCTCATGACTATAAAAACCTAAATACGATTGTCCCTCCCTACAAGAGTGGGGATGGCATCCACAAGTGGACAACTGCTTTGGAGAAGGGCCTGCAAGGTACAGCAGGTACCCCAGAGTCAGTGGGCAGCAATCTTATGGCTCTCCTTTCAGATAAAGGCAGAGACAAGCTCCTCACAGTTGGTGATGAGGAGCTAACAACTACACTGTCCTGAAAAGTGCTCTGATAGATTGGTTTGGCTTAACCACTGAACAGTATAGGTTGCTGTTCAGAGACACCCAGAAGACACAGACTCAGGACTGGACTGACTTTGTAGATTGTGCTTCTAATGCTCTGGAAGGCTGGTTACTGGGCAGTAAAGTAAGTGACTATACAGGATTGTATAACCTTATTATGAGAGAACAGATTCTTAATAATTATCAGAACCAGTTATTGCATCAACACCTGATTGACTCTTATTTGACCTCTCCCAAGAATTGGGTAAGAAGGCAGACAAATGGGTCAGAACCAGGGTGAAGCAGAAGGTACAGAACCAATGTGGTGATCAGAAGAAGCAAGACCAAAAGGGTGGGGAGAAAGCAAAAGACCTGAAGTCTTCGCCAGGTCCCCAAAAAGCTTCTTCTGAGGAGGGTTCCAGGAAATCCAAAAAGAAAGAAGGTCCAAAGAAACCATGGTGCAACTTTTGTAAGGTTAACACTCACTGACTCTGTGATTGAACCAAAAAGGAGACCGCTCTAGCCACCATTGCCCCTAAGGCAACTGTTCCCCCTAGTACAGCTAATAGTGGTGGTTTTCAACAGAAGGGTGTAGTAGGGTTAACCCTGTGAACTGAGATGGATTCTGGCCTAGTCAGAATTCCAACTCAGGCTGATCTTGTCTGTGATATGGACATGGCTATGTCCTCTACTGTGAGCCCCAGTAACCTGGGTAAGTACAGACGGACTCCTTTAATTAATGACAGGGTGGCTCAGGCCTACAGGGACACCTGTGCTAGTGTCACAATGGTGACACCCAGCTTTGTGGACCCTGGACAGATCATACTAGGTGAGAATTACCTAGTGACCAATGCAAGCAGCAATGTCACTGCCACCCATAGTATGGCAATGGTGAATTTCTCCTGGGGAGGGGTAACTGGCCTCAAAAGGGTTGCTGTTAGTTCAGACCTCCCTGTAGAATGTTTGCTTGGTAATGACCTAGAAACTTCCGTCTGGTCTGAAGTGGAGTATAGGACTCATGCAGAGATGTTAGGTATATCAGCACATGTCCTTGCTGTGACCAGGCCACAGGTCAGAAATCGCAACACTCAACAGGCCCTGGATTCTGAAATTATGGACCAGTTGCCTACCATGAGGAGAAGCAGTAGGGTTAAGGCAGTGCCTTCCCCCTTGCCTCAGAATGAGGATCAGCCTTCCAAGGAAGCTGATTGTGAGACCCAAGAAGGAACTGTCCTAGAAGAGCTTGAGCCTCATCAGGTTGAGTTTCTTGGGACAGGAGGACCTTCAACGGCAGATCTGAGGCAGGCGCAGTTGGACTGCCCTTCTCTTGAGCCCCTCAGACAGCAAGCTGCTGCTGAGGCTGCTGGGAATGCTAATGGAACCCATAGAGTGCATTGGGAGGAAGGGCTCCTGTATTCAGAGGTTAGAGACCCCAAGCCTGGTGCTTCCAGGAGGTTGGTCATAGAGGTGTGTCGCCGCGGCCAGGGCGACTGACTCCGGAATCTGGGGATCACGGTTCGATCCCCGGCACCGGCGGCAGATTAGCCCAGCACCATGTGACTCTGGGCAATAGCTTGCTTAATCTTCCCGACGGCCCACAGCGCCTAGAGACCCTTACGGGTGATTGTGCGCTTTACAAATGTGGATTATTATTATTCTTACCTTTGGCATTCAGGGGCTTCCTTCTTACATTAGCCCATGATATTCCCCTTGCAGGACATCTTGGCCAGAACAAGACATGGGACAGGCTTGTCCCTCACTTTCACTGGCCTCACATGTCCGAGGATACCAAGGAGTTTTGTTTAGACATTGCACACGTCTCCCGTGGGTATCCTACTTCCTAACCTTTGGTTGTCTAGTGTAGCCCCAGCGATTCTCTAGGCCTACTCACTATTTCTGTTGTGGTTCTTATACCACTATTTTAGTATATGGTTTGTGAGGCCCCTACGGCCTTACTGTATATTGTGCAACTTATCGTATGCTAATTAAGTAACTTGTGATGTACTTTGGCCTCTGACCTCTTAAAGAGTGCAGAGGGGTTGTGTTTAGAATAAATACATATATATTTGATATATACCTTGTGTGGTGTCCTTTCATTTGGTATTCAAGGGATTATAATTGGTAAAACAAACAGCTTCACATGCTCTTTGGAGTTTAGTCTAAGACTGGTGGTCCATTGCTACCACTAGGATAGCTGGTCTATAAGGTTGACTTTACAACCACCATCAATAAGGGTCAATTTGGACTGGTGCAAGGTTGCCACTAGAACTAGTGACACCATATGCCAGGCTAACTTCTCACACATGTAAGCTACTGTTTAGTAGCAAATGTGAGAGGGACTGAGGAGCAGCTGGAAAAAGGGGCATAATTACTGCTAAATGGGAGGGGTGTAGGGAAGCAGAAGGAGGGATTTAGGAAGGGCACTGCACCCCACCCATAAAAGAGTACACCCATTGCTATTCACAAACTTCACTTCCAAAGTTACTGCAGCCAAAAAAGGAACCAAAACAGTAATAAATTACTGCACCTCAGAACGGAAATAACCTCTTCGCAGAGGTGGACATTCTGCCTCGGTGCTGAAAAAACGGACACGTGCGCGGTTCGGACGGCCCCCGCCCATCCTCCGCACATGCCCACTTTGATGTTCGATGCATCGAAGAGTTAAAGTCTAGCTCCACGCATGTCCATCCACTGGTACTGCAATATCTTCTCTTAGAAAATAATGGAGATACAGACTTAAAATAAAACAAATAGGAAAGAATGCATTATTTAAAGTAGTTAAACACATACATATAATTTAATGTTAAATAGCTAAAAGTTATTTAATTATTAAATGTTTGGGAAACATTTTTTTAAATTTTAAACATGTTTTCAATAAAATATAATGTAATTACTTTTTATTATTTCTGTACATCACTTTCAATAATAAATAAACTGTATGACTCTTAAATTTTGATGGGATCTTGTTTTAATTTTAACCTCAGAAAAAGATATATTTTTTAATGTTTTTAAATCCAATAAATAGTTTGATGAAAAATCAGGTTAATAGTGCTCTAGCATTTTTAAAAAAATGGGTCTAAATTTAAAATAAGTGTATATAGTTAATTTACATTAATATTATAAATACAAATATTTTAGTTTATTTTCATATATATTTCACATCAACGTTCCAAGTAAGGACGTAACCGGCACTCGCAAATAGGAATTCAAAGATATTTTATTTGAGCTTTTTTGGAAATGAGTAACCTTTCTGGATAAACTTGTTCCTTATACTGATTTTATCCTCTAGGTTCAAGCTCTCATTGCAAAAGTTTATTAGCTCCTATGAATTCCCATAGAGGACGCTCCCTTTTAGTTTTCTCGAGGTTCTGGTTGTGTACATGGAGGTTGCCGTTCCCTGCAGTGTCTCTTCTAAAGAGACTAGTAGCCAACATGGCAGTGTCAGCCTGAAATCCGGTTCAGGTTCCTGCATTTGGTAAGCGAATTTAAGATTCAGGTCATTATTTAGGAGTAAATTTATAAAATTCAATGGCTCCTTATAGGCACCATCACAGATTAAGAAATGGTTATTGATGTAACAAATCCGTAATTAAAAATGGTCTTTGATAATGGCCTCTGCCACTTCCTCCTCCCAGAAGCATGTTAACAAATTTGCATAGCTGGTGGCAAAGCAGGGTAAGAAGGTAAGATCTTATATTACCACATTTTATAGCCTGGAATGATTTGTGATACCCATTGATCTGTTGTATTGAATGTCTAGTTGTGAAAAAAGAGGGCGAGTCTGCCACACAACTTTCTTGGGGAAAAAAGATGTAAGCATAATTGGCTTACTGTTATTTAGGCTAGTGTATCCTCTGTCACATTGGGATCTATCTCTTTAAAGACCCCCTTCTCTGTGGGGGACTAAGGGAGTAAATCCTTCAATGTCGCTGAATCCATCATTGTGCGCACCTCATTTGCACAGAATGTTGTGCGGTAAGAGCTATGTTGTAGGTAGGCGGTAGAGAGAGCCCTGCTTAGACAGGGCTTCCCAAAAACACGAGTGGAAAGCACCTTCCTACTATTTTTCCTAAGAGTTGTGACAGTTTGGCCATCAGTAAACATTTCTTTGATAAAAGGGTTGACAAATGAATGAGCTTTGGTGTATGGACCCAGTTTTTTTATCAGCCAAGTGTGCATACTTCCTTTGCTCAGCCTCTGTTGCTGTATTCAAATTTCCCAGCATGCACACCACCAGCTGGATCCATCATCTATGGACTGCCAAATCCACTTTATCTCCGGTGACTACTGAATCCTCAGTGATTTCCATAATCTGAGTTAACGGCCCCAAAATGTCCAGATGTTTATCCATGCAATCTTGAAGTACCTTATCAATGCCCTTCTTAGGGTTCTTGCCCTTTTTGGAGGACAAAAAGGCAGACCTTATAAGATCAACTTCAGGTGTGTCACACCTAACTTATGTGGTATAATGGGTGTTGGACTTTCCGCTCGGAACTTATTCCCATTAGTTTTGTCCCTTGGTTTTCTTATCTCAGATGGAGGTAGAAGGAGCCCCAACCTGACATGAATAATGACCCTTGGATTAAAGTAAGAGGAACCTAAACCTACCACCACTTCAGCCCATTTCAGGAGTATTAGAATTTCCAAAGTCACTGTCCCCCGTAAGGAGAGGAAATGGAATCAACCGGGTTAGCAACAAGGAATAAAACTGTTTTAACTGTGTTATCATCTTAAAAAGGGTTCCCCTTTTTAAAACTGGTCTTCCAAGTCTTTTTAGCTGGAATGTAATGGGTATCTCAACCCCTTCAGCAAGAAGGGAAGGCAGCTTCCTCCCTAGACGGAGACACCGTAGTATCTCATTTTTATTAACTTGAAGGTAATGTGTAAAGTATTTTTGCAGTACTTAAATGGTAATAAAGGAAAAATGCAACAAATAAAAATCCCAAAACCAATTATAAAAATAGAGTAAAAATTAATAAACAAAACAACAAAACTCTAATCAGAGGAACCAAAGATGTGAATTTTAAAAGTTTGAAGTAGAAATAGCACCAAGAAGCACAAAGTGCCAATGATGTTCAGTGGTCGAGGTAGAACAGGACCTAAGTGCAATTTGAAGCTGACCGTGATGTAGCACTGGTCAGATATACTAACCAGGTGCCTCGTGTTCAAATATTTTACCTTCTGATTTTAGTCCTCTGTCCCAATCCACCATAGGAGTACACTTCTAAAGTCCCCCAGGACCTAATGGTAGGCACTTTCAGACTCACAGGGTGGCAAGCAGCTGTCAACAGGAAAGTCCAGTCCAGCCCAGATGACCAGTTGCTACTGGTCAGCTGGGCTGTTGAAAAAAAAGGCTTCTATTTTAGCTTATTGTGTCCCTGGAGCTTTCACAGGAGGTCAGCCTTGTGGCCATTGGAGTCCACTTCTTTGTCCTGGGTACAATAGAAAGAGAGAAGGTCCAGTCCTCCAGGGTTCTTCTCTGGTTTAGTCCTCTTCTGATCTTCGTTTGGTCCAGGAGTGTTCTGATGTTGGTGCCTGGAGGTGCCGCATTTATGCCTGGCATGAGGTGGTGGATGGGAATGACCCTGTGGGCTCCCTAACCAAGGGAGTAAAGGTTTGCAGGGGTAACTTTACCCACTTTGCGCATTTTCACAATGGTTTAAGTCTTCAGCTGCACTAAACATTGGCTTTAAGAGCTGGAGGTGTGTGTTGGGAGTGTACTATGGTGATCCTAGTGTCTGTCCACATCTAACACCAAAATCCAGTTTGATGCATTCCTTGTACCCACAAAAGTCTCAAACGCAAAAGTCTGGTATAAGAAAGCTGAGCTTTCAGCAACCAGACAGTGGATACACCCAAATTGTTTTGTCATTCCGTTTACCTTCCTTGAAGAGTGCCTCATACATTATATGTAAATCTAGAAGATCTATCACACAAGCTATGACAATGTAATGTCAAAAGAGGCTCACTGCGTTTGGGGTCTGACTGGCTGGGAACAGAACTGAAGAGCCCTGCCCAAGTGTCACTGAACATTTGCAAGTGAAATTAGAGGCCTTTTTGAAATGCATTTCAAGTGTCATATGAAAGGCCCTAGCAAATATGTCAAGCAGGACGTGTTATTCAAGTAGGACTTAACACCTTAATGCCAAAACGTATCCTCAAAGTAACCCTTTGCATATTCTGTCAGGTTCAGAGGGGTCATCTCTGCCCATTCAGGTCAGCCTCGTTCATGCCTATTTAAATGCTAATTACTGGCTACCCAAAGTGGGAGAACAAAATACAGATTTAAATACCAGAAACTTCAGGCAGGGCAAAGATAACTTTTTAAAAGTTAATCTTCCTTTATATTTGTAACAAATATAACTTTGCTATTGAATTAGATTTTAAATTTAGTTGTTTAATTATTTTTCTAGCAAGTCATATTCCAGAGATTCAGGATTAGTATATAATATTGCATTCCAGTGTTCTCCTATGGAACAGTCAAACCAGCTTCAATGAGAATAGTTTTGAGGGCCTTTTCATTGTAAGGACATGTTCATAATTACATTTTTATTGTCCTACTTTTAAATGCCATGCACCCTACCTTTACCGGCAGAAAGACCTCCTTAAGGGTGACTTATAAATATATAAAAGGAATGTTTAGCCCTCTCATAAAGTGTTATTTTGACAGAGTCGAATTTGCAGTCATGTTTACTTTGTCTCTGTAGTGGATGACACAATGGGGGCTGCCGTTCACTTGTGACATTTACCTTACATGCCTGGGTACACCGTGGCACCATATAACTGGGACTTATAGGCAAGTTAAAAGGCTACTTAGTGGTATACCAATTTATTCATGTTGAGAAGAGTAGTACTAGCTTCTTACTACAGGTTTTCAGAGATAAAGTGCACGGAGTTCTTTTGCTAGCAAAAAATCAAGTTCAGCAAAAAAATCAGTGACAGCTGGAATTATCGGGCCAGCGACGCAGGAGTTGGAAACGCTCCGTTAACTAGAAAATATATGTCCCCATTAATGGGAGGAAGTGACGAATTGCAGAAGGGCAAAAGGGAGAGAACTGAGAGAGAATTAATTTTGAGCCCTGATGACGTCCAATTGTGGATGAAACGCGTAGGCTGATGTATGATATGAGTTCATGGATTTGGCGTCTTTGAATAGGATGTTTGTGGAATAAAAACAGAACATTTCTTCAAAGTCAACTTGCCTATGGACTTGGTTCCCATGGAATGCAATAATTATTTGAGCACTACAGTAAAAATATTGTCGCTCCTTTTAAAGTGTTGATGATGTTATGATGACTGGGTCCGAGTGGCGGTGGGACTTCAGAGTTGAGCGTGACCATTCAGTGACTAAGGTTTTGGAAATCAATCTGAATTATTCACCATTGCGCACACGTGTTGGGCCCTCACCGCTTGCAGTTTGGGAAAATCCCTGCTACCTAAATCCATGTCCGTCCATCATGGCTCCTTCTTTACGATACCGCTTGGTCCACAAAACGAAATCCTTCTGAGCTCTTCTGACCAGACTCACTGACCCAGTCTGTACATGCATGACTAAGCATTTACAGAATTGGAATCTCTAAAAAAGAGTGCAAAGTCTAATAAAATGCATTTCTCTCCATTCCTTTATAGTGGCTCAGTTGGGAATGCAAATTGATACCAAAGCCTCTGCCTTAATAAAACAATTATCTTTTCTCTAGGTTAGAAGTGCATGCAACCAACCAGTATATCATCTCTATTAATATTGCAAAATAAATAACTAACATTAGCGTGCGACCCATCGGGAATGTGCTTTAACACATTGTGGACAGCAAGCGCTATACAAATCTACTGTACACCATCTGTGGCACGCTTTTATAGGCAGGTAATTAATGCTTGGTGAACTATATCCTGATAAGACCTGGTTTGATTGGTACTTAAATAACATCTTAACCATTGTATTAATATCATACCGTAGGAGTCTGACTTTCGTCTGGTGAATACAATCTCCACATTTTAAAGGTGCATAACCTGACCACGAATGGTTGAGAGTTGGAATTCGTTTTTTTTTTAGTTTTCAGACAGGTGTGCAGGAATTCTTTGCTGCTCAATCACATCACCTGAAGTGATGCTTTCTTTTGGCTAGGTGGCTTGGAATGTTTTAGTTGCTGTTTCTAAAGGTCAAGCAGTTTGTTATGATTGAGTAAAGTCAACCACACCTGTGAAAGGAATTTATAAACCTGCCTCTTGTTTCACCCTTTACTGCATGTTATTCAAGTGAATGCTTTGTTGAAAGGTGCAGACACACTGCTCCACATTTTAACACCAAGGAGGACTGTACGTGTGTTTCAGTTTAGACTCTAGAGTAATATAACCGTATGGGAACAGACAAGGAAGCAGCTCTGAGTATTTCTAAAACTGAAGAACCGTTCTCGTTTTAAGCCTGTAGTGAACTAATCCAGTAGCTCCTGGTCAAGCCCTCTCTAGCTCAGAGGGTCCTGGCACTGTTGCCTGTGTGCCAGACTCCTCAATCTTCACAGGAGCTGTGGACGAGCTCCAACACTGGATAATGGCAGAAGGAAAGGCAGGTTTCAGTGGGGATTCCTGAGGTCATCCTTGGTAGCGTGTCACCAGCATCAATCCCTTCCTTCGCGGCTATCGTGTGTCGTACCTGAGCAGCAACTCCCAATGACCACTAAAGTTAAGACATAAATATGTTAAAATTCCATCCAACGTAGGTAGCATAAAATGTAAAGATTGAAAATCCATCCAACGACAAAAAGTTAATTTAGAGACCACGAGCCAAAAGTTCAGAAAAAAACACCACAGGAGACGAAGTAGTGAATTTGATGTTTGGAAAGCGATAGACCGGATTATAGGTGCCACCAGTAGCTGGCTTGTGATGGAGCTAGGTTGGTGAAGGCCAGACGTACGCCAGGCTGAATTTTACATTGTGCCTCGTTCTTTTTCTTGAACATCAAAATCCAGCAACGGGGAAAGAAGGGAGTTGACTTCATGAGGCCTGGTTCGCTGGTTCCTTGGCTTTGCTGAAGCTTCAAGCCCTACTTCAACAACTCCCACCATGACAGATGCTGTACTTGTGGCTGCCAAAGTGTTGTGTTATTGAGCTCTATGTGATGCCCTGTCCCACTCTTGTGTTTTATTATTCTGGAGGCTGGAATCTGTCCGGAGCTGCAGCCAGGTAGGGCTCCAGAAAGTCCTGTACCTTCTTCTGGAGGTCTCACTCCAGCTTTCTGGCACAAACATCTCTGAGCACATCAAATCTTGCTTTCTTGCCTGTCGTTGTCGCATCTTGGTCAGGGAGCCTCTTCCTTTTGTCCTAGTCGTTCAAAGATGAAAACAAAATCCCAACTTCTAGAACTTGCAGGAAAAGTTGTATGACTTTAGTTTCGATGCTCTAAATATCACTTCACTGCCTGTTCCTGGGATACGAGTTCCAGTTTGATATGTTGAAAGTCAGAGCTTATTTATTTATTTTATTTATTTTTAGAGTTTTATATAGCGCGAACAAGATCTTTGCAGATATCAGAGCGCTTTACAGAAACAGTAGGTAGGAAAACAAACTTTTGAAAACAGTGTAATATACGGTAGGGAGTGAGTTGCAAAGTAGGGTAGTACTTGCACAGGAGTATGCACACTAATAACAATATATATATAACAATAATATTGAAGCCGTGCAATGTCGATTCGAGTAAGATTATAGCACCCCAGAGGGTGAGTAAACACACTGTTGAGAACGGAATAATAGGCAGTAGTGAATGGATTGCAAGTTAGTAGGGCACTCAGGTCACAGTGTACATCCCTAGTAAACACTCCGGAAACAAATATTAAGGCATCCGTGCTATGATTTTAGTCCAGTAGCAGTCGTATAAGAGTCTAATATAGATAAGCAATCAGGTAGCCGGTAGACTAGGAGCCCTGTACTGTCATTGATCCAGTAGCAGTAGGGTTCAGGTGAACTTAGCCATAAGGATGGCTTTTACCTCTTTCTTGAAAAGTACAGAGGAGGGGATAAGCCTAGTTTCTGGCGGGAGTGCATTCCAGATCCTGGTGCCATTCCTGAGAAGGAGCGTTTGTATGTTTTTTCCTTTCGGAATCTGCGAGGTTTCAGGAGGAGATTCTTTGTGCTTCTGTTGGATCTTGAGCCTCCTGATATAGTCAGTTTGTGAGTGAGGTAGTTGGGTGCCTTGTGGTGTACGGCCGAATGTGTCATACAGGCAATTTTCAGCTGTACTCTGGCTTCAAACGGCAGCCAGTTCAGGGCTTTTAGGTCAGGGGATATGTGCGAGTGTTTTCTTGAACCAGTGATGAGCCTTGCGGCCGCGTTCAAGGAGGCTCGTAGGGGCGCCGTTGTTGTTAGGGGGAGCCCGCTGAGAGCCACAATTCCGTAGTCTATGCGAGGAATGACTAGGGCTTGTACAACAGTTCGGAAGTCCTTGGGTGGTAGGAAGGGTTTGAGTTTTCTCAGCGTGTTGATTTGGAAGTTGGCACCCTTGGTTGCTTTGCTAATATGCTGCTGCATGTCGAGATTGGAGTCAAGTGTGATGCCAAGGGATTTCGCCGAGTCCACGATGGTGGGGTGGACATTTAGTGCGGTTAGATGATTGAGCCAGGTTTGGGTGATGGCCTTTTTCGCAGGAGGTGAGATCAGAAGGAACTCAGTTTTCAGAGCATTTAGTTTAAGGTGATTGTCGGCCAGCCATGCTTGGGTGTTTCTTAGTGTGGCATTCAGAAGTTTGATGTCTTCAGGGGATTGAAGTTTGAGGTAGAGCTGAGTGTCATCTGCGTGAGTAGAAAAGTGCTCCTTCATAAGTATTTAGTTAATTTATTTTTAGGTTTGTATGTAGAGCAGGACGTTGTTAGCAGGGTGTAAAACTAACTCAGACATTTTTCTTGCATGTTCGCCTAGACAAAGGTTTTGAGGTACAGCTGTCTTTAGAGCCAGACTATTAATACACATCCACATGAGAGTAAATCGAAAGTGACGTGTGTATGGAGGGTGGAAGTTTCACACCATGGCGCTTCTGCCTGTAGCGTTCATTGATTTAATTAAGGTTTTTGTGTAGTGCAGACCACATCACGTCACCTAAGAGAACTTTGCATTGGAGTGATGCAATGAAGAGAAACTAGTGTTAAGCATACATGCATAAAGACTGTATATTTTGAAATGCCATTTTACCCACACGTACACTTGTCCCAGAGAACAGGCTGCATTAGAGCAGCAAACAAAAATTCTTAAGTTTACAGCGGTACCTGGTCAATGCTAGACATTAAGGTCTAATCTAGAAACGAGGGGTGACTATGGAAAGTGTTGTGGGATGTTCTAGAACTACATTTGAGAACCAGGCATGTCCAAGGTGTGATAGATGGCAAATGTGTAGTTTTGTGTTCAACTAGGAGCTCTTTCGTTCCTCTTGAACGCTGTTTGTAGAGAACTTTCTCAGGACGGGGAAATGTTATTCCACATCTTGGTTGCTTTCCAGAGAAGGATTGGTGAAGATGTTTTCCCTTTTTGAATTTTAGGGTTTCAAGCACCACTGTTCATTTGTTTCTGGAGTTTCTCTGTTCTACAAAATGCATTTTTGTGCTAAATTGCTTGGTGTTTGTTGGTGTGCAGCCTTGTAGGTTATACATATTGTCCTTTTCCTGCCTAAAGACAGGCAACAAACAGTTATCACTGCTTTTACTATGTTCAGGCTGGATTACTGAAATAGCCTTTATATTAATATTCCAGAAGGGCTTCAGAACAAACTCCAACTTTTGCAGAATGCAGCTGCCAGACTGATTACCGGCATACCAAAATATGCCTGTTAACAAGCGTGTTCAGTTCAAATCTCTATGCATGGTTTACAAAGCCCTTCAAGGAACTGGGCCCGACTACCTAAAACAGCAATTCCATTGGTATGCACCAAAAAGTGCCCTTCGTAAAAAAAAAGCCACTTGGGGTGGCAAACGTTTTGTGGTGGGCACAGGCAAGGCATGGAATAGTCTCCCTTTTCATCTTAGATGCATGACAAACCTCCTGGCCTTTAGGAAGGCCTTGAAAACCTGCCTTTACTTTGTTTAACCCCTGCCTTATTTCCTCCTCGTTAGGCCTCGTGGAAATGTCATTAACATAACATAACATTAAAAGCAGCGTATTTCCGCTAGGAGGCATCTCAGAAACCTAAGGACTGGAGGGATGTGCTCAGTTCTTTTTGTGTTTATGATTACCCTCGTGGTGGAGTTTAGGGGCAGTAATCTTGATTTACGCAGCCGCCGAGTAAGACTATACTATAGTCCTGTCTGGAGATCAAGAATGGACTATCCTTACTAGATCCAACTTGCAGTTCAGATATTTCAGTTTGTGAATTGCTACGGAGTATTGTTTAATCTTGTTAACTTGATCAGTTAACAAGAGTCTGAGTATAAAACTAAAAGAAATGGCTTTATCTACTATTATTGGTCTAGTTCCTAAAGGGTTTGAATTTAGTAACCGTTCGAGGGCAGGTGTCAATTTGTTGGGATGTGAAAAATTCAGTTTTACTGAGATTGAGCTTTAGAACGTGTTTAAATACCCAGGTCCGAGTTATTTCAGGGCCTTTAACCCCTTCCGTGCTCCCGTTGGCCGGCGGGAGCACTACCTCGTTGGTGCTGCCGTCGGCTGACGGAGCCCCACCCACTCTTTAGAACGCCCGCACCGCGGCAGAAAAACCGCTGCGGTTATTGCGTTAAGTTAACAGCATGTTGATGTATTTCATTAGGTCTCGCCTGTCGATGCGCATGCGCATCGAGCAAGCGAGACTATAGGGGCTCATCCACTCTTTATCTAACTGCAAGGAATCGTGGCGATTCCTTGCAGTGCCCGTGACTTTTAAGGTCAATGCGCATGCGCATTAAGCTTATGCGCATGCGCATTGACCTTAAAAGTCACGGGCGCGTGCACGTCCGTGTTTGTTTACCCTTGCCTACTCTCTCTCTCCCCTCTCCGCCCCCGTTCCGCCCCCTCCCCTTCCCGCCGTGTCGCATTTCTCCTCCCCCCTCCCCTCTCTTCAACTGTATGATATTAGTTTGCTCTATGTTATGAACTGCAGAACACTGTACGTTTTATTAATGCGACTATGCATATGTAACTGCTTACCGTTCACCCAGCATGTTTACCCAGTTTAGTCCTGATAGACACGTTGTATAAGATGCGTACGCCACGATTTTTTATTTAATGCATCATTCCATTCACTCACTAAACTGCAAACACCTTTTTCACTACGCTTCTTATCCTTCCTCAGTTTTTTCGTACTTTATTTTTCAACCCATTCCGCGTAATATGCTGACATCTTCAACATTCTTAACCACTACAAAATGGCCGTCGCATCCTTTATTCCTTTGTTCGACACTGCCCCAAGATGGCCGCCACCGCTGTTAGTCCCTTTTCGGGTCTAGTCACTTCGTAAGCGCATATGGTGCAGTCACCAGATCTTCACGATCAAACGCGCATGCCGACACCAAGACCAAACGCCGAAGTCATTATCGCTACACCGACCGATACGCGGTAAGATCACGATTATTGCACAACAACTCGCGTTTATTTATATGGGGAGTACGAACCAATATGACTCAAGCAATGAGGCATAGCACTAACAACATTTATCACTACACTGACCGGTACGCGGTAAGATCATGATTATTGCATAACAACTCGCGTTTATTTATATGGGGAGCACGTACCAGCATGACTCAAGCAATGATGTATAGGACTAACAATCTTTGAGCACGTGGGCCACACCCACACGTATTACCAATAGATAAGCCAACTGTTTCACGGCGAGTCTTTCACTACACTTTTCCGAGATTTTTTTTAACCTGGATTGCGCAACAGTTCACTGAGCACCTATTCCGATTTTTTAGCGACTACTATGGACTTCATGTCTGTTCCACACGCGCTCTATATTATGAGTTCAACTATATAACAGACCTTGCACCCCTTTTTAGGTCTCGCCTGTATTCTGTATGCCAGCTGTGCCTTGCATTATCGCGGCAGGATTACTATCGATGTTGCCGCTGTTACCGCTATTATCCATAGCTTTGGTGCCTTTACAAGCACTAGTATCTTCGCTATGAGAGTGCGCAGCATTTTCCGTGTCGCCACTGTTCCCCAGAGCCGTAGCGCCACCCTCCAGCACTACGCCTACAGATGTATTGGCCGATACCGATGCCCCTCCACGGTTCCTTGCGCCTCCTCTGACTTTTTGCGCCATTGCTGTAATTGCGCTGATCACCCCTCACCCTCAACCCCTCACCCTCAATCCCTCACCCTCACTCACCCTCACTCACCCTCACTCACCCTCACCCTCAACCCCTCACTCACCCTCACCCTCACTCACCCTCAACCCCTCACTCACCCTCAACCCCTCACTCACCCTCACTCTCACTCATCCTCACTCACCCTCAACACCTCACCCTCACTCACCCTCACTCACCCTCACCCTCAACGCCTCACCCTCAACGCCTCACCCTCAACCCCTCACTCACCCTCACTCTCACTCATCCTCACTCACCCTCAACACCTCACACTCACTCACCCTCACTCACCCTCAACACCTCACCCTCACTCACCCTCAACACCTCACCCTCACTCACTCACCCTCAACACCTCACCCTCAACACCTCACTCACCCTCACTCTCACTCATCCTCACTCAACCACCCTCAACCTCACTCACCCTCAACACCTCACCCTCAACACCTCACCCTCAACACCTCACCCTCAACACCTCACCCTCAACACCTCACCCTCAACACCTCACCCTCAATCCCTCACCCTCAACCTCACTCACTCACCCTCAACCCCTCGCCCTCAACCCCTCACTCACCCTCACTCTCACTCACCCTCACTCACCCTCACTCACTCTCACTCACCCTCACTCACCCTCACTCACCCTCCCTCACTCACCCTCAACCCCTCACTCACCCTCACTCACCCTCACCCTCACCCTCAATCACCCTCAACGCCTCACCCTCAACGCCTCACCCTCAACACCTCACTCACCCTCACTCTCACTCATCCTCACTCACCCTCAACACGTCACACTCACTCACCCTCACTCAACCTCAACACCTCACCCTCACTCACTCACCCTCAACACCTCACCCTCAACACCTCACTCACCCTCACTCTCACTCATCCTCACTCAACCACCCTCAACCTCACTCACCCTCAACCCCTCATCCTCAACCCCTCACCCTCAACACCTCACCCTCAACCCCTCACCCGCAATCCGTCACCCTCCACCCCTCACCCTCACTCACCCTCAACCCCTCACCCTCAACCCCTCACTCACCGTCACTCTTACTCACCCTCACTCACCCTCACTCACCCTCACTCACCCTCACTCACCCTCAACACCTCACTCACCCTCACTCATCCTCACTCACTCACCCTCACTCACCCTCACTCACCCTCACTCACCCTCACTCACCCTCAACACCTCACTCACCCTCACTCATCCTCACTCACCCTCAAAGCCTCACCCTCACCCACCCGCAAACCCTCACCCTAACTCACACTCAGCCTCACTCAGCCTCACTCCCCTTCACCCTCACTCACACTCACTCACCCTCACTCAGCCTCAACCCCTCACTCACCCTCAACCCCTCACTCACCCTCACTCACCCTCATTCACCCTCACACACCCTCACCCTCACTCACCCTCAACTCCTCACCCTCACACAGTGCAATAGGTCTCAGAGCATTTGAGTTAGAGCTTTTAGAATTGTTTATGGCTTTTTTCTTTAGCATTGGCTACAGGGAACAAAAATGCTAAAGATTTACAAAAAAAACCATAAACAATTCTAAATGCACTAACTCTAATGCTGCGAGACCTATTGCATTTCTAATGCTTGTTGTATCATTGATTGTTTCGACTTAAATGATAAATACTGCAGTGGCTGGTACAGGGCCTTGTGGTACATCAAGGCAAATGAGGAGATGTTTCTCATCTTAACCATTGATGATCTGTTTCCAGGGGACATCTTAACCATTACACAAGTCTACCGCCCACCCCCATCCTTTACTGGAGATTGTTGATTCGCCTCTTGTGATGAGCTGTCAGGCGCTGCTTTGGAAGCGGTCTCCTCATGTATCTGTTATCATTATCCCTCAACCGATAGCGCTGATGTCTCCATGCTGCACCATTCTCTACAGTCTAACTGGTTCAGGTATTTTAAGCAGCGCCACTGGAATTATGCAGCAGAGGGGGCCCCAGTTAAGATACAGAGTTGAGTAAATTATGTGTCGGGAAAAGGCAAATGATGCTTGTTAACACGGTCTGAATATTGATTGCACCTCATTTTAACACCCACATATAGCCATAGGCAACCTTTTCAAACGGCCTTCCACTGTGTGGCAACATGTCTTACTGCGTTTTTAGTAACGTTTGAACTGTTTGAGGTAGAAACAGTTTAATGTGTTAAAATCTGCAGATTATGAAGCAAATGATGGATTGTGTGGCAAATGTGGCTAATCTATAATTATGCGAAAATTGCCACATCCGCACAAATCCACAATTCCAGTGGCCCTGATTATAAATTGCTATTCTTATTGTGTTCTTTTGACTAAACTGTCCAGTGTTGTGCTCAAGAATGGTAGTCCAGTTGTTGGCCTGAAGTTGTTAAACTCTTCGTGTCTGCTAATTGACTTTTAGAAGGGACTGGGAACATGCCTTTTTAAAGCACTCCTGGAACAGTCTTTATTCCAGTGTACAATTTATGAGGTTTAAACAGAAAGGAGTTAAGTGGGTTTCCAAATTTTTTATTCTTGAAGCAGGATTGGGGTTTTCATCATAATAACGGCACACATTTTTTATGGGTTTTACTAGGGAGTTACAAAAAAGAGTTCACAGGAGTGCCCAATGGTCTGAAATTTCCCTTTTTATATCGGGGTTTGGATTATTGAACTTTATTTTGTAGTGGTTCTGATTTATGCCTTGTCCTGGAAGAAACTGGTTGCATTTGGTTTTCAGGGCATTTGGATGGGTAAATTAGTTTGGATTAGTAATTTTGTTACTAGATTAACTTTGTTTGGGCTGGTTTTTCACTTCATCTAGTTCTTGTTGGAATGATAAACGTTTGGTCTCCAGTATGTTTTTTTATTGCATTTTGTGTTTCCAAATTTGAGATTGTTAAAGTTGAGGATCAGCAGTCTTAGTTTCTTTCCCTTTCTAATGTCCCTGCTGTTTTCAACCGTGGCGCGGATTGCTTTACATTTCTCTCTTTTAGGAACCATCAGTGCAATTTCTTACTGCTGCTGAAGCAGTGTTGTTATAAATAATTAGATCATTTACATTTCCTTCAGCCGAAAGAGCTCAGGTTAATATATTCTGGCCAGGGATTCGGAGTTTGTGGATTTTTGTTTTCTACATGTCATGAGAGCATGCTTGGATGGACACTTCATATTGTGTCTGTTGAGGGTCTGGCTATTCGACCTCTAAGGGCTTTTGTCAGAGTAAACTGGCCTTCATCAGCATAGATTCAGTCTGGGGTGGAGCCTTTGTTGCGAGGGGTGGGTCTTGAATTGTTTGAGATTAGCTGGTGTGTTGGCTGTCTCCCCCCAAACAGCTATTGAAGTAACCCTAGTAGGATGTGTTTGGTGTTAGATAAGCTTTGGAAGAGTGTACTTGAAGAGTTATTTTGTCCAGGGCAATGGTAGATAATGCTGCATGGAGCAAGGTTGTGTTTTTGGTGCTCACTTCGGCTCTCAAGCATTGGACGTGTTGGAAGCTGCGTTTATTTGGGTCTTGTGTTTGAAGCGGGCTGTACCCCTTCCCTAGATCCGCTCTTAGACTAGAGTATATCGCATGGCTTGGGGGTTTTGCTGTTGACCAGGAGCCCACCTGAGATACACAGCATAGGGGATTTGTCTTTACCTGCACCACCTCTTCAGCCTAAAGGAAGCAAGTGTGAAAATGGTGCCTGCATTAACAGAGTCAGTGGAGATCCTACTGTTTGTGATATGTGAGGAATCTGTGTCATTAAACTGGCCAGGATCTGTGTATAGCAGTTGTGGCCCTCAACGAAAGTTACTAAGTGTAGAAATGTATGCAAACAATACCTTGGCTCACACATGTCAGGCACACTTCAAAATGATTTTAATTCCTTTAGTTGTTCAGTTGTCTATCTCCTTTTTAAGGATATTGTCTATCTTCGAAGACCTGAAGCCGTGACTATTCTGTGCCTTTTTAGTCACATACAGCTTGAGTGCCTGTAAGATATTGTACTCTGCATCTCGCAATCTGCAGTGATTCGGTTGTTGTTTGAAAGACTTGTGAAAGTGTGAGCAATTGTGCAAGCCTGACTTGTTAGTAATGTGGGCTGCCTGGTCACGGGATGTGGCTGAGACATTGTGGTTTTCGTTGAGTCATCGACTGCCTAACTTCACTGACTTATAAATAGGGGCTCTTTTGAAGGGCCCTGTGATTTACTAAATATGATTATTCGTTCATGTTGAAAAAGCACTCTATAGTGTGTGGCTCCACTTTAGCGCAGGACCCCCTACTGAATCCTGTGCACGGGGCCTCCATGTGCACGGCTGGTGTAACTCTTCAGCAGATGATATTCCAGGCAGTGATCTGCACCTGATTAAACTCTTCATATAGGTTTGTCTCCATGGACCTCTTCAGCTGTGGAGTCTGCATAAGTAAACTATAAGCTTGGCCTAAGTCCTTAGTGTTTTAACTTGATGGAGTCTGCCACTTGGCACCGGCCTGTTCCTCCATAGTGTGGGTTCTCTATTAACAGGTTGGGCCTTCTCCGAAGATTGAGAGGAGTTAGAGCCGTGAGTACTCAGCGATATCTGTGGTTGAAGATCTCTTCTCCTCACTGTACTGGGTCCTGGGTCGCGATGCTTGCAAAAGTTACGCAAGGCTACCTCTGTTTTTTGACTCTTCGGCTGTAGCTGTGCCTGTGTAATCCCATTTTAGACGTGGTCCTTTGGAGGGAGATGCCAGATAGGATATAAAACCTCAGTCTAGCCAGGGGTGTTTGTGAGACCTGGAGCTTAATTAAAGCAGGGCTTTCTAGCCATCATATATTGCATTGTTTCCAGGTTACTTCCTAAAGGGTTCACGTTTCCAGTGTTGGGGCCGTGTTAAGTTTTGGGATGATTCAAGAAGAGCAGGATGGGTGTACCCGGCAGCAAAAGGTGCTAGTCTTGTCTATCACAAGAGGCTGTTTACGTTTTAGCTCAGGGCAACTGGGCAGGTCGATCTTTTACGGTTCAGGTTTGCAGACGTGCATCCCTGATAATCCAAGTAGATTGATGGGTGAGGGGGGATGCAACTGTGAAGGAGGTGTTTCCACGCATCCCTGGCAATCCAAGTAGATTGATGGGTGTGGGGGGGATGCAACTGTGAAGCAGGTGTTTCCATTTAAAGTCGACGGGTGGCTCAGGGCGTGCCTTGCCTTGCGGTTGCCAGGTAAGGCTGGCTACTGGGAGACAGCGCGGTGACCAATCACTTGACACTGCTAGGTTTCAGTTTACTTTCTTGGCTGTCCACAGGTAAAGGCGGGTCACAACTGAGGCATTTGTTCTGTGTCTCACTGAGTCCGGGGTCCTGGTAGACTGGTTAGAGACATAAAAGCCTTCCCAAGAAAAACTCCAAGCCTGATGTTTCTGGAACCACTAGACATGCTTAAAACAGGAATTCGCTGTGCGGCCCTGAAGGTTTGGGGCACCATTTCTGCACTGTTTGAAGTGCTCATGGCAAAGGATTTGCCATTCATAAAACGGAGCATAAAGTTAGCAAGGTGGCTCATTGGGTTGAGAGTTCATAGCAGACTTTGTCAGGGACATGAAGGTCATGAATCTGAATTCTGCCAAGGCTAGCTTGGTCTCCCATGCTTGAAACCATTAAATAGGAGATAGTAAACACCTCTAAGTTACAGCACTTGAAGACATTAACTATGTGAAATGAACGGCATCGAACGTTATTCTTGTTATTATTAACTAGTTTGATTTTTAGTAACTCCTGCTGCAGACCTCCAAGGCAGTTGGGGGCTGCAGGGCACCTAGGTGTGTCTGAACATCCCCACAGCAACTTGCTCCCTAACTGCCTGTCACATTTGATTTAGATTCATGAGACCCCTAAACTTATAAACAAAATAAAAGTGTAATCTGAATCCCGCTTCCTTAACTGCCCCCTTTTCCTTTGATGGTTTGGCACAAAACTCTAATACAATGAAGAGGGTGTACACAGGAAATATTTATTGACCTGGCATTGCTACGGTCCCTACAAACTGAGAAAAAACAAATAACAGCAATGGGTCAGAGACAACTAAAGCTATCTAAGAAACTGTGTATGTGTGTTGGGATACAATCTATGAATCCAAAGTATTCAAGGTGAAAAATTGTGTTCCCATCAGATACCCAACCTGTACCGCCCTACATCATTTGGGAACCTTCACCCGAAGGAAGTGGAAACATGTCCACTGTGGATTAGGTAGATTGTGGCCTAATCGTGTAGAAGGATGCAGGGATATGTTGATAGAAATGTGGTATCAGGGGGTAATGAAAAAATAGCAGTGCAAATAATGAAAGTGCTATGTGCAGCAAATAAGTGAATGAATTAATATTGGGTTGTAGGAGTGGAAAATAAATTTTACTAGGATCCTACCCACACCCAAGGTTAAAAAACAGTGCAAAGTAGTGTAACAAATAACTACTTAGATCTAATCGAGGTCGACATGTTTCTGCAGGATAATAGGGTCAAAAGATCCCTGACTGCTTCTTCAGGACCTTAACACAAGTTGCTACTGCTGATGAGTGTAATATAGTGATTGAAAATCATATCACCTGAGAACACCGGTCGAGATGATCAGGATAGTCATGGAATCATCATGGACGGACATACACACAAAAAGACAGAAAAATACACAGTTAATGACGATAGCTAGTGAGAAGAGACAATTATCTCATGAGAAATTATATAATTGCCAGATAGTTTTTGGTCAATGGTTGCCTAGTAATCAACCTGAGTTAGAAAAGAATCAACTTTGACACGACAAAGGATAACAATATACTCACTCACCCACTTTCTGGGGATTAAACTCTCCACCTCACCCGGCTACAGCTCAGGTACAAATGGAGCACCGCTCTATTGAGAAGAAAACACTATAGAAAGAGGAAGAGCCAACAGGAGTTTAGGCTAGACACACCCTGTCCCTGAAACGCATAGATCACGCGTTTCTAGAGTTACATATGTCGACCATCATGGGCGCCTGTTTACAATGACCATGCGTGTAGGGAATATGGCTCGTATCAGAAGTATTGGCAATAGATATCATATCGTTGCCGATACATTCTGATCAGTTGAACTATATGCGCTGGAAAACTGTAGTGAGAGAGGTTTAACACAATGACTCATGCAAGAAGCAAAACACAAACTGCTTGTATATCGAGCGTCCAAGTAGAGTGGAAGCTTATGGTCAAGAGTATTTTGGAATACGCAACGATACAAACAGACTTTACCACCACCAAGTGCAAGAGCGCTACGTAATTGTGTGAGCCCACTCAGTTAGTCCCGTGCTGTCTCGAAAGTGCATACCTGTCCGTCGGTACTCCTGACATCCGTCCAGGCTGTCATGTGGGAGGTAACTACACGGACAGGAAGCGGATATTTAAACTTTCTTTCGCGGGTTACGAGAAAAGTCACATGACTACGTGTTGTTACGCGCTCTAATTCCCCGGGGCTGCTGGGGATCGTAGTTTTAACCATGTGGTTGTTACCGACACATGGATGGAAATAAAAGAAACACTAAGGACGTTTGCCCGCCGTGAGTCATTTATTTTTCATCCTTATTGTTTAAGTCGGTATTTGTAAACTGGTACAAGCTAATTAACAAGGTGTTATTTGATTTGTTAATGCCGCCAGTAGAACGGAAAACAGTAGTCATACTCTACAGATAGATGTAACTATGATGTACAGCATATGAACGCCCAACTAGCGGGATACCTACAGTGACATCCACGGAATGTCTTCATTGAGACCCGTTTTATCAGTTTGTAATTTAAACACCCACCTTTGTTCTCTTCTATGTAGGAAGGTGCTAATGTCAGAGATGTGTTTGGGTATCATTGGTTGTTCTAACACTGTCCAGTGTAAGTCTGTAGGAGCATGGTGGGCTGCTAAGAAATGCTTTGTTAATCTTGTAGCCTGCTTATTGCAACGTATTGAGCTCTTGTGCTCTGATATCCTCGTTTTTATTTTTCTGGTGGTCATGCCCACGTACTTTTTTTCACATGGGCAACTGATTAAATAGATTAGGTTCGAACTGTTACAATTCGTAAACCTACGTTGTTCCCATGGTCGTTCTGTACCGATATTAATCTGGGTAGATTTACAAGTTTGAGGGCATGCTGCACACACTGTCCACATGGATGATGTCCGGTAACTGCGGGCATCTCCCAAAGGGTGCCTGTAGTTCTTGGAATTGTCATTTTCGGTCTTGTATGGACCAATTTGTCCTTTAGATTTTGTCCCCTTTTAAAGGCAAAGAGGGGGACAGGCAATTTGTCACTCCCAGTGTTGAGGATACCCCAGTGTTTTTTGATGATTTTAGAGATGTGGTTTGACAGTGTACCGAATGTTGTGACGCATGTCATACGTTCAGTTTTCTCTTTGGGGTGCATTATTTCTAATAGGCTGGCTCTGTTGTTATTCGCCGCTCGTTTTTTGGACTGATGTATTAGTTTTTTTGGATAGTCTTTGTCCAATAAATCTTGTGTCAGGCTCTTCGCATGTGTTTCAAAAGAACATTTGTACGTACAGTTTCTCTGTATGCGCAAAAATTGCCCATAGGGCAAATTATCCCGTAGGGACTTAGGATGGCAGCTATGATAGTTGAGCAAGGAATTGCGGGCCATTGGTTTTTGATAAAGTTCTGAAATGAGGCCGTTGGGTGTGCCTTTAATCAATAGGTCTAAAAAGGCCAATTGACAGGAGTGATACTCAATAGTAAATTTCAGATAGCGATTCCTCTGATTGAGCCACTCGTGGAACTCCTTGAGTTGGATCTCATCTCCCCGCCACACCACGAAAATATCATTGATGTAGCGTTTCCAGGCTCGCAGACACCCAAGGTGGAGGTTGGTGTCTGCGAGCACGTGCTCCTGTTCGAATTGGTGCACGTACAGATTAGCGAGACTAGGGGCAAAAACGCTGCCCATACTAGTCCCGCTAATCTGTAAATATAGGGAGTCTTCGAAGGCAAAAAAGTTTTCTGCCATGGCCAGGGTCGCGGTACAGCTTGGGTATCTGATGGGAACACAATTTTTCACCTTGAATACTTTGGATTCATAGATTGTATCCCAACACACATACACAGTTTCTTAGATAGCTTTAGTTGTCTCTGACCCATTGCTATTATTTGTTTTTTCTCAGTTTGTAGGGACCGTAGCAATGCCAGGTCAATAAATATTTCCCGTGTACACCTTCTTCATTGTATTAGTGTTCCAGTGCAGTCAGTAGACTGCGGGTGATAATCAGTTTCTACGACTCAATTGTGTTGAGAGGGAGGAACCTTGATCGGGTAGAGGAGCTTTTTGGAGTATAAAACTAGACACACTAAACTACTACCATGCCACAAATTTAGGCCTTGCATTTGATGAAAATGAAATCCAGACACTATTCGCAGAGAATCCCAGCATGCTTGAAATGTTTAACACAGCACCAACCACCTCTACTACATCTGAGGATGGCTGGGCAAAAGTGCTCATTCTCAAAAAGAACCAAGGTAGAGTGAGTGTGCATGGAATAGTAATGGCAGACTACTTAAGAAGCAACTGTGCCCCTAGCGGCCTCATTGTGGGAAATGTCCCCCGTCTATTCTTGGACGATAAGGAGTTCCTACATGATTGGTCGCTCATAGCGTGGAAGTGCACGCGTGACTGGCTGTGTCTGATTATAAGAACGGCAAAAAAAACAGCAGACAAAATAATGGTGGAGATTCAAGTCTTAGAGGGCCAGATTAAAACAACCATTTCATCTAGTAAATTGTTTACAAAACACCAAGAGGATGGAAATAAATCTAGTAAAGAGTTCAGAGACTCTATACTATTTACTAAATTAGAGAAATTTAAAAAAGATCTGGCGAAATTTGCGATGGATAAGGTCTATCCATACACTAGTGACAATTTCCGCCCTACAAACCAAAAGGATGCACATAAAGGAGGATCCAACTATGGGAGCTCCAGCTCCGATGGTGCCTCCAGCGATTCGGATGGATCTAACACCAGCCAGTCACCATTCAAACAGCGGGGAAGAGGTGGCAATAGGAGAGGGTGGAGAGGGTATAATCAGGCCTTCCCCCAACCGCAATTTCCACCTTGGTGGCAGCCCTCACCGTGGGGACAACAACCCCCTTTCCCACTGATGATGAATCCCTATGGTCCGCCTCAATTCTATGGGGACTACAGCCAACAGTCTTTTTTAGGCGGGGGCAGGAGAAGCAGGGGCCGTCAGAGAACTCCCAGACAAGGACAGGTCCGCTGGAACGTACCACCCCAGACCATGGATCTGAGGAGTGGGAAGAAGATCCCACAAGACCAAACAGCAACCGCCGCGGGACCAGTCTAGTTATCAACTTGAGCTCACAAGAGCTAACAGAGACTCAAGAACTAGTACTGAATAAAGGTCTCGGCTTCGTCACAACGAACCATACAGATCCTTTCCAAACACAAATTGAAATAAGCAAACTCTACAGAAAGATCAGACTCCATTTTTTGTTTGCAAATAAGACAACGGAGATGACACAAACCAGCTTCAATGTTAACACAGGGTTGAAGAAACCTTCAACTTTCAATCCCACCACGTTAGGTCAGCCCCCAAAGGTTCTTACCTTTGAAGAGGCTGTTAACCATGACATACGGGAGCTTTTTGAATCCAGGCAGAGGACGTTTTCTAACCTATCCAGAAGTGAACAGAATGCTATCAAAGAATTGACCGAGAATCCCCTCATCGTAATAAAATCAGCAGACAAGGGGGGAGGGGTGGTCATCCTTGACGTAGAAACCTACCGCAATGAGTGCTTGCGACAACTCAATGATACACGATCGTATAAAAAACTTAAAGAAGATCCGACAGCTAGACTTACAAACATCATAGGTCACATCGTGGAAGAAGCCCTTGCGGAAGGATGGCTTACGCCCAAAGAGGGACAATACCTCCGAGTATCCAATCCTGTCATTCCCTACTTTTACCAGCTACCAAAAATACATAAGGCCCAACGCCCTCCACCGGGTCGTCCCATAATATCTGGGATAGGTTCACTTCTGGAACCGCTGTCGACTTTTGTCGATGTGTTCCTTCAACCGATGGTACAAGAAATGCCGACCTTTTTGAAGGACACGAAAGACGTCTTAAGATTGTTACCTGACATTGAATACAACATGAACACTGACCTATTGGTGTCATTCGATGTCGAAAGTTTATACACATCTATACCTCAAACAGAGGCATTACAAGTGATAGAGGAGTTATTACTCAGAAGGGATTTGAATTCCATAACTCCGGTCAGATTCATTATGACATTGGCGACCTTGGCCATGACAGAAAACTTTTTTGCCTTCGAAGACTCCCTATATTTACAGATTAGCGGGACTAGTATGGGCAGCGTTTTTGCCCCTAGTCTCGCTAATCTGTACGTGCACCAATTCGAACAGGAGCACGTGCTCGCAGACACCAACCTCCACCTTGGGTGTCTGCGAGCCTAGAAACGCTACATCGATGATATTTTCGTGGTGTGGCGGGGAGATGAGATCCAACTCAAGGAGTTCCACGAGTGGCTCAATCAGAGGAATCGCTATCTGAAATTTACTATTGAGTATCACTCCTGTCAATTGGCCTTTTTAGACCTATTGATTAAAGGCACACCCAACGGCCTCATTTCAGAACTTTATCAAAAACCAATGGCCCGCAATTCCTTGCTCAACTATCATAGCTGCCATCCTAAGTCCCTACGGGATAATTTGCCCTATGGGCAATTTTTGCGCATACAGAGAAACTGTACGTACAAATGTTCTTTTGAAAGACATGCGAAGAGCCTGACACAAGATTTATTGGACAAAGACTATCCAAAAAAACTAATACATCAGTCTAAAAAACGAGCGGCGAATAACAGAGCCAGCCTATTAGAAATAATGCCCCCCAAAGAGAAAACTGAACGTATGACATGCGTCACAACATTCGGTACACTGTCAAACCACATCTCTAAAATCATCAAAAAACACTGGGGTATCCTCAACACGGGGAGTGACAAATTGCCTGTCCCCCTTTTTGCCTTTAAAAGGGGACAAAATCTAAAGGACAAATTGGTCCATACAAGACCGAAAATGACAATTCCAAGAACTACAGGCACCCTTTGGGAGATGCCCGCAGTTACCGGACATCATCCATGTGGACAGTGTGCAGCATGCCCTCAAACTTGTAAATCTACCCAG
Organism: Lissotriton vulgaris; assembly: GCF_964263255.1. Taxonomy (NCBI): domain Eukaryota; kingdom Metazoa; phylum Chordata; class Amphibia; order Caudata; family Salamandridae; genus Lissotriton; species Lissotriton vulgaris. The sequence goes on along the minus strand of NW_028250619.1, from coordinate 290,400 downwards.
ATTAATATCGGTACAGAACGACCATGGGAACAACGTAGGTTTACGAATTGTAACAGTTCGAACCTAATCTATTTAATCAGTTGCCCATGTGAAAAAAAGTACGTGGGCATGACCACCAGAAAAATAAAAACGAGGATATCAGAGCACAAGAGCTCAATACGTTGCAATAAGCAGGCTACGAGATTAACAAAGCATTTCTTAGCAGCCCACCATGCTCCTACAGACTTACACTGGACAGTGTTAGAACAACCAATGATACCCAAACACATCTCTGACATTAGCACCTTCCTACATAGAAGAGAACAAAGGTGGGTGTTTAAATTACAAACTGATAAAACGGGTCTCAATGAAGACATTCCGTGGATGTCACTGTAGGTATCCCGCTAGTTGGGCGTTCATATGCTGTACATCATAGTTACATCTATCTGTAGAGTATGACTACTGTTTTCCGTTCTACTGGCGGCATTAACAAATCAAATAACACCTTGTTAATTAGCTTGTACCAGTTTACAAATACCGACTTAAACAATAAGGATGAAAAATAAATGACTCACGGCGGGCAAACGTCCTTAGTGTTTCTTTTATTTCCATCCATGTGTCGGTAACAACCACATGGTTAAAACTACGATCTCCAGCAGCCCCGGGGAATTAGAGCGCGTAACAACACGTAGTCATGTGACTTTTCTCGTAACCCGCGAAAGAAAGTTTAAATATCCGCTTCCTGTCCGTGTAGTTACCTCCCACATGACAGCCTAGACGGATGTCAGGAGTACCGACGGACAGGTATGCACTTTCGAGACAGCACAGGACTAACTGAGTGGGCTCACACAATTACGTAGCGCTCTTTCACTTGGTGGTGGTAAAGTCTGTTTGTATCGTTGCGTATTCCAAAATACTCTCGACCATAAGCTTCCACTCTACTTGGACGCTCGATATACAAGCAGTTTGTGTTTTGCTTCTTGCATGAGTCATTGCGTTAAACCTCTCTCACTACAGTTTTCCAGCGCATATAGTTCAACTGATCAGAATGTATCGGCAACGATATGATATCTATTGCCAATACTTCTGATATGAGCCATTTTCCCTACACGCATGGTCATTGTAAACAGGCGCCCATGATGGTCGACATATGTAACTCTAGAAACGCGTGATCTATGCGTATCAGGGACAGGGTGTGTCTAGCCTAAACTCCTGTTGGCTCTTCCTCTTTCTATAGTGTTTTCTTCTCAATAGAGCGGTGCTCCATTTGTACCTGAGCTGTAGCCGGGTGAGGTGGAGAGTTTAGTCCCCAGAAAGTGGGTGAGTGAGTATATTGTTATCCTTTGTCGTGTCAAAGTTGATTCTTTTCAAACTCAGGTTGATTACTAGGCAACCATTGACCAAAAACTATCTGGCAATTATATAATTTCTCATGAGATAATTGTCTCTTCTCACTAGCTATCGTCATTAACTGTGTATTTTTCTGTCTTTTTGTGTGTATGTCCGTCCATGATGATTCCATGACTATCCTGATCATCTCGACCGGTGTTCTCAGGTGATATGATTTTCAATCACTATATTACACTCATCAGCAGTAGCAACTTGTGTTAAGGTCCTGAAGAAGCAGTCAGGGATCTTTTGACCCTATTATCCTGCAGAAACATGTCGACCTCGATTAGATCTTAGTAGTTATTTGTTACACTACTTTGCACTGTTTTTTAACCTTGGGTGTGGGTAGGATCCTAGTAAAATTTATTTTCCACTCCTACAACCCAATATTAATTCATTCATGTATTTGCTGCACATAGCACTTTCATTATTTGCACTGCTATTTTTTCATTTTTTCATTACCCCCTGATACCACATTTCTATCAACATATCCCTGCATCCTTCTACACGATTAGGCCACAATCTACCTAATCCACAGTGGACATGTTTCCACTTCCTTCTGGTGAAGGATCCCAAATGATGTAGGGCGGTACAGGTTGGGTATCTGATGGGAACACAATTTTCACCTTGAATACTTTGGATTCATAGATTGTATCCCAACACACATACACAGTTTCTTAGATAGCTTTAGTTGTCTCTGACCCATTGCTATTATTTGTTTTTTCTCAGTTTGTTGGCACAAAACTCGACATACTAAATCAGAACCAATCCTTCAGCACTTCCACTACATTTTCTCCAGATGTTTCGCGCGGTGCCAGTGTGATTAACAAATGAACTCTTTTTGCCACTCACCTTGAAGGATCTCCATGAATTTGAAATTAACAAGAGTAGAATTAACTTTTGTACACACTGGAGGGTGTCCAAAAAAACCTTTTGTTTCTGCAGTCAGTGCAGAAGCATTTAGCATTGATGTTCAGGGGCTTCAAGGCCATTGCACTATGACAATGGATAGTGAAAGGAAGATGGAGCCACTTTTAAACCACGCCTTCCCCTCTTCTCAGAGGTTACTGTGCAGAGAGGTAGGACAATGAAAATGTTTACAAATGACCAAGGGTATATGGAAATTTGATTCACATAAAAACAGTAAATATCTGTATCAATCAATCAATCAATCATCGTATTTATATAGCGCACTACTTACCCAGAGGGTCTCAAGGCGCTGGGGGGGGGAATCTGCTACTGCTCGAACAACCAGGTCTTGAGTTGCTTCCTGAAGGCGAGGTGGTCCTGGGTCAGGCAGAGGTGGGTGGGGAGGGAGTTCATGTCTTGGCGGCGAGGTAGGAGAAGGACCGCCCCCCTGTGGTGGCTCTACGGATGCGGGGGACGGCGGCGAGGGCGTGGCTGGTCGAACGAAGCTGGCGTTTGGGAGCGTAGAAGTTGAGGCGGCTGTTGAGGTATCCTGGGCCTTGGCTGTGTAGAGCTTTGTGTGCGTGGGTGAGGAGACTGAAGGTGATTCTCTTGTTGACCGGGAGCCAATGCAGATCTCTCAGGTGTCCGGAGATGTGGCTGCGACGGGGGATGTCTAGGATGAGTCGTGCTGAGGCGTTCTGGATCCGCTGGAGTCTCTTCTGGAGTTTAGCGGTGGTTCCGGCGTAGAGGGTGTTGCCGTAGTCCAGACGGCTGGTGATGAGGGCCTGGGTGACCGTCTTCCTGGTCTCGGTGGGGATCCACCGGAAGATCTTACGTAGCACGCGCAGGATGTTGAAGCACGACGAGGAGACGGCGTTGACTTGTCTGGTCATGGAGAGGGAGGAGTCCAGGATGAAGCCCAGGTTGCGTGCGTGGTCTGTTGGTTTGGGTGCGCTGCCTAGGGCGGGGGGCCACCAGGAGTCGTCCCAAGCGGCGGGTGAGGATCCCAGGATGAGGACTTCCGTCTTATCTGAGTTCAGTTTCAGGCGGTTGTTCTTCATCCATTCGGCTACCTCTTTCATCCCTTCGTGAAGGTTGGCTCTGGCGGTGGTGGGGTCGTTGGTAAGGGAGAGGATCAGCTGGGTGTCGTCGGCGTAGGAGATGATGTTGAGGTTGTGCTGGCATGCGATGTCTGCGAGGGGGCTCATGTAGATATTGAAGAGGGTTGGACTGAGCGAGGAGCCTTGAGGGACGCCACAGATGACTTCTGTGGCTTCAGATCTGAACGGGGGAGGCGGACTCTCTGTGTTCTTCCGGCGAGGAAGGAGATGATCCACTCCAGTGCCTTCTCCTGGACTCCGACGTTGCTGAAGCGTTGTACTAGGGTACGGTGGCAGACAGTGTCGAAGGCCGCGGAGAGGTCGAGGAGGATGAGGGCCGCTGTTTCTCCGTTGTCGAGCAGCGCTCCGATGTCATCGGTGACTGCGATCAGGGCGGTCTCGGTGCTGTGGTTGGCCCGGAAGCCAGACTGCGAGGGGTCGAGGGATCCGTTCGTCTCGAAGAAGGCGGCCAGCTGCTTGTTGACGGTCTTCTCGATGACTTTTGCAGGAAACGGGAGCAGCGAGATGGGGCGGTAGTTCTTGAGGTCGGTTGGGTCAGCCGATGGCTTCTTGAGTAGAGCGCTGAGTTCGGCGTGCTTCCAGCTCTCCGGGAAGGTAGCGGTGTCGAAGGAGGTGTTGATGATGTCCCGCAGGTGGGGTGCGATGATAGCGTCGGCCTTGTTGAAGACATGGTGAGGGCAGGGGTCGGTCGGAGATCCGGAGTGGATGGAGTTCATCGTGCGGATGGTGTCTTCGGTGCTGATCGGAGTCCAGGCGCGGAGGGTGGTGGTGGGGGGCGGTGGTTCCGTCGTGGTGTTCGTCGGTTGAGTGCTGAAGCTGTTGTGTATGTCCGCGATCTTGTTGTGGAAGTAGGAGGCGAGGGAGTTGCAGAGGTCTTGCGAAGGGGTGATGTCGTTGTTTCCGGCGTTGGGGTTGGAGAGCTCTTTGACGATGTTGAAGAGTTCCTTGCTGTTGTGTGCGTTGTTGTCCAGTCGTTCCTTGAATGCAGGTTTCTTGGTGGCGCGGATGAGTTGGTGGTGTTTCCGGGTGGCGAGCTTGAGGGCAGTCATGTTGTCCGGTGTTGGGTCTCTGCGCCAGGTTCTCTCAAGGGCTCAGCAGTTCTTCTTGGAGCTCTTGAGTTCTTGCTGCCGGGTCTGCTGGGCGGGGTCCTCAGGGGGGCGAGCTTGTCTGCGCAGTCGCTGATCCACTTCGTGAGGTTGGTGGCCGCCTGGCTAGGGTTCGTTGTGCTGGTGGGAGGGTTCATGCTCAGGGAGGACGCGAGCTGGTCGGCTGTGATCTTGTTCCTGTTCCTGCGTGCGGCCTGTTGCTGGTGGTGGTGAATCGTGGTCCTTGCGAAGCTGAAGTGGACGCAGCTGTGGTCCGTCCAGTGGAGTCCGGTGGCGTGGCTGAAGGCGATGTCCTTGCTGGATGAGAAGACGGGGTCCAGTGTGTGTCCGGCGTAGTGGGTGGGGGTAGTCACCAGTTGCTTGAGTCCCAGGTTGGCGAGGTTGTCCAGCAGGGTGGTGGTGTTGCTGTCGTTGTTGTTCTCCAGGTGGAAGTTGAGGTCCCCTAGGAGGATGTAGTCAGCGGAGCAGAGGGCGTGTGGGCTGATGAAGTCGGCAATGTCTTCGCTGAATTGTGTGCGTTGTCCAGGGGGTCTGTAGATGAGGGTGCCTCTGAGGGTGGTCTTGGGGTTGATGTGGACTTGGAAGTGCAGGTGCTCGGCGGTTGCGAGGGTGTCATCGGTGTTGGTCGTGATGCGGATGGTGTTCCTGTGGACGATGGCGATGCCTCCTCCGGTGTGGTTGATGCGGTCCCTTCGGATGATCTTGTAGCGTCTGGGATGGCGATGGCGATGTCAGGCGCGGAGGAGGCGTTCATCCAGGTTTCCGTGAAGAAGGCGACGTCTGGGGCTGTGGTGTCGAGCAGGTTCCAGATCTCGATGGGGTACCTGTGGACGGAGCAGGTGTTGAGCAGGATGCATCTCAGGTGGCTGCTGCTGTTGCTCGTCGAGGTCTTGGGCACTGCTGGAGTGGTGCAGGTCCGGATGCAGGTGAACTTGCAGGAGTTGCAGCAGAAGGGTCCGTGGGTGCGTCTCGGGGTGGCTCGGTAGCAGCCCGGGACTCGGCTGGCGTTGAGTGCGTTGAGGGTGGCGGCGTCGTACGTCCGGCGGGTGGGCTGGGGTCTGCGGGGGCAGGGGTCCTGGCACTGGGCGCGGTCCAGGCGCAGACGGGCTTACCTTTGGCGCACCTTCGGCGCTCCCGCTGCGCGCGTCCGCTGCGCTGTCACTCTGGGGGCGTCATAAATCAGTAGCCGGGAGGGCGGGTCAGCTAGGAGGCGGGAGCGGGCGGCCAATGGGCTGGAGGTGGGCGGGGCCGCAGGGAGGCAGCGGCGGGAATCGGCGATGGCGACGGGCGGCTCAGCGGCGGCTGGGTCGCTCAGGCAGGCAGACAGGAAGGAAGGCGCTTGGCAGCAGGAGGGGTGACCCGGCCTCGTAGAAGGCACAGTGGTCACTCCAGAAACGCCAGCAGCGCTTCCCTTAAATCAGTAGCCGGGAGGGCGGGTCAGCTGGGAGGCGGGAGCGGGGCGGCCAATGGGCTGGAGGTGGGCGGGGCCGCAGGGAGGCAGGGGCGGGAATCGGCGATGGCGACGGGCGGCTCAGCAGCGGCTGGGTCGCTCAAGCAGGCAGACAGGAAGGAAGGCGCTTGGCAGCAGGAGGGGTGACCCGGCCTCGTAGAAGGCACAGTGGTCACTCCAGCAACGCCAGCAGCGCTTCCCTTAAATCAGTAGCCGGGAGGGCGGGTCAGCTGGGAGGCAGGAGCGGGGCGGCCAATGGGCTGGAGGTGGGCGGGGCCGCAGGGAGGCAGCGGCGGGAATCGTCGATGGCTCACTTTATCTAGCTCGAGGTACGAAAATGCAGGAAGGAGAGGACCATATTCCAAGCCTCTCCTAGAATCTGGACTTTCTCCTCACTGAGATCCGGCAAGCTCCTCCGTTCTACTGCTCGTCCAAGTGCAGTGAAACCAGCCACTCAAAGCGCCCGCAGACTTCTTCAGTACCAGAAAGTTCTGTTGTTTTTATTGTGAATCTAGGTTGCCAAGTTCAGCCAGATTACAGTTCTCCTTTTCACTGTTCCCGGTTCATGACATTCACCAACCTTGGGATCTGGGGCCTGTTGATAGAGCCCATACCACACTGCGCTGGCACTCTAACCCCTGGCTCGATGAACCATTCATGCGTGCACGCCCAAGTATGGCTAACCAAGTGCTTTCGGGGGCACTGGCTCCGGGTTCTTCTAAAGGGGGTTGCGGAACTGCTTTGGTGTCTGGGCCACTCACAGTTGTGCTCTCCCACTGTAAATATTTGCAGGAAAATAGAATAATGGACTGCAGCACCTATTGTACCGTCCACGACAGCGGCCGTGTAAAACATGGCTTCCGGCTTACTAGTGTAGGCTGACAGTATCCGTGTAAAAACTGCAATTCTGCATGTCAAAATAGATCCTTTTGACAAGCGTAATCCTTCCTTTTAAAAATGAGTAAGTCATCCCTATGTAGGCATCGTCAACAAAAAGGCAGAGTGCATGGAATTTAAAAGTAGGACAGGTAGAAATTTAAATTTCACAAATCCTTACAATGACTAGTATCCAAAAGCTATTATTGGAATTGTATTTATATAGCTTTTACTACCCCCTGACAAGGTGTTTAGGTACATTTCGGTGAGTAGAATGTTACTCTGGAACGCAAAATGGATTAATGGTGGATTAGTATAGGCAAATAACTGTGGATGGCCTATCTAATTTTTTTGTTGTTGTTGCATATTTATATAGCGCAAACTCGACCTAAAGGTATTCGAGGTCTTTACATGAGCGCTATATTTACATTACACATTCAGGCAAGGGGAGATTGTTATTTGCCCAGAATCACAGGATGTGGACTCGACCCGAGGCTCGAACCCTGGTCTCCAGCACCAACCCATGTAGTAAACCAAGGTACAGATTAACAATTATAATACTGTATCTCAGGAATGGGACTAGCTAGAAAAATAATTAAACAACTATTTTTATTAGTTATTACAAATCCAATTCAAGGGTGAAGTCAGATTTTTAAGCTCTATTCAGGAAAATTAACTTTTAGAACGTTACTTTTTCTCGTCTGAAGTACCTGGAGGATAAATTTGAATTTGCGCTCCCATTTCTGTCATTTTGTAATAAGCAATTAAATAGGTGTAAAATAGACGTGAAGTGTCCCCCAGGATCAAACAATAGGCTGGCCTGAATGGGCACAGATGACTCCTCTGAACACAACTGAATATGAAGGGTGTGGCTTTGAGCATCCTTCTTGTCATTAGTATCTAATCCTGTTTGAAAGTCAAGTACTGCTTTACAGGTCTGCTCGATTTTAAATATACCATTGGGGGTGTACTTGAAAAGATGGGATCCATGATGCCCCAAACCGATTATTGAGTAGCCACTCTCTGGTTGCTGAAGGACCTGCTTTGTCCCACAGAACTTCAGTTGCTGGGTTTTAAATAGAACACTGGGGTGCAGTTGAAAGGATGGAAAACAGAATGCCAAAACAGGTCTGGTGTTATCACTGTCTGGATGCTGGAAAACCCTTCTTGTTCTTCCAGACTTCTGTTTCAGGGTTTCTGATAGAAAACATCTGCCATCTTGAGAATGCCCAAAGTGGGTAGGGTTGACCCCAAGAACGGCTAATCATTGGTTAGGGCCTGCTCTTGAGTCACTCACACTCACTACTGCCAGACATAGATAAGGATCTCCAAGCACCCACTTCCTAATACTTCTGGACTTGAGGAAGATCAGAAGTGGACTGAACCTCATTCTTTGACCTATGAAGCTCTAAAGGATTGGACTAACCCTGGGCGAAGTGCTACGCTATGCTCGCGTAGTTTAGGAAGTTTGCGCTACTTCGCACTACGCGAATGGCACGTAGCACAGTGCAAACACGCGTAGCGGTAATTTTTTGCTTGCGGTCCTCAACGTCAAGTTGGTGACTGCGAGCGAGCAAAATGACATCCCGGTGAGACTTTTTCCTCGTTCGTGATCAGCAACATCAAGTTGCCGATGGCAAGCGTGGAAAATGAACATCCCGGCAAGATTCTCAACGCGGGTAGGTCAGGTTTCTCATTGCGAGTGGTCGCATATGCTCACGACCGCTCGCGATGAGAAATTACCAGTCCGCCTTGAGAAAGCTGCTGCATAAGTTGAAATCTACTCGAGCGGCAGAAAACGGCCGCTTGCACTGTGCAAGATGCGGTTTGCACTGATTGCACAGTGGGGACAAGCATCCGGCACTGTGCAATCAATGCGAACAGCATTTTGCACATTGCACTATGCAGTTCGCATAGCTACGTGTAGTGCGAAGTGCACTTCACGTAGCTACGCATAGCGCTTCTACGCGAACTACACCCAGGGTTAGATTGGACCCGCTATCTCTTGTACCCAGGACAAAGAAGTGGACTTGAAGGGTAATATAACTGGCCTCCTGTTAAAGCTGCAGGGACATAAGGCCTTTTCCTGCAACTGCCCAGCTGACCAGTGGAGCGTGGACCTGAACTGGACACATCTGTTTGGACTATGCCTGGCACCCTGTGAGTCTCTAAGTGTCTCCAGCGAGATTCTGGTGGGGCTTTAGAAGTGTACTCTTGTGATGGATTGGGACTTAAAGGAGTAAAGTCACAGGATAAACTATTAGGCCAGGACGACCCCGGTTCTTATATGTGACCCACACTCCATTGCTGTCAGCGGCCAAATGCGGCTAGTTCCCGGTTTACTGCGACCATTGATTATCTTTTGATACTTTATGCTTCTTGGTGCTAATCCTACTTAAAGCTTTAAAAATATCTCTGGGCACCTTATTAGTTTATTTCCCATTTTGTTTATTACATTTTACTCTTTCTTTTCTAACTTGGTTTGGGATTTTTATTGTTTTGTATTTCCCCATTTTGGTGCTGCATAACTACTTTACACATTGCCCTATGTTAAGGTTGTCTGCTCTGTGCCACACCTTTCAGGGGGTTCGGCTGAGGTTAATTTAGTGACTTTAAAAGTTCTCTCTGACGAGGGTTATGATTATTCCTTGAGGTGTGTATCTACCTACCCCAATTAATAATCCAATTTCTTACAACATTTAACAAAATACTGGTCTATAACCTGTATCACAAAGTGAAAAAAAACACCCGTTAAAGGCTTATTGGCTTTAACATATACTTTTCGCAATGAATAATCTCAGCCAACTAACTGCCTTTGTCTTGTTTCATAATAAGCAGACCAGATGTATGGCATCAGTTCCCAGTACACCAAACATGCATATAGCTTGTTACCGTAACCAACGAAGGCCTACGGTTTTGCGCATAAGCTTTTTCACAAGGAAGTCACGGTAATATTCCATGTAGTTACCCCAATATAGGCTCAGGTAACATCGAAACTGTTCACCTACACTCTCCCCTACATTATACACATAACGGCTCTTGGGGGCTGACCTTTTACCTAGATACGACAATGCACACAGAACGTGAAATTTTACTTGGTAAAAGCCTCACACATTATGCATGAGGATTCTCTGAAACTCAGCAGGACTACCATCTCCTGTATAATATCTATGTATAATGTTCATTCCCGACCTCATCCTAAGTCCGACCAGTGGCAAAGCAAGGTAGACCCCCCGGGGAGATCTTTGGGTATGTAAACATCTTATCTTGCTGAGACAAACAGAGGAGATCAGGATTTCCCTGCCAACACACTGACCAGAGACGCTGAGGTTCCTGCATGCAGACACTCCAGCTCTCAGTGGTCTAACATCCCTTGCGGGGTGTCCAACTCGAGACCAAGATGGGGTCCCACAGTCTCTCACTTCAGGTAATGTGATTGACTTTATCCTAGAGGGATTCTTGGCTGAACACCTACAAACATGCTAGGTACACTTCGGTACATCTAGTTAGGGTAGCATTGTAGGAGTACGCATATTATTGTCATGTATTTTATATACTTGCCTGTACTTATGGTTATAGTAAAATGGTAGCAATCTACCATCCTTTTACTCAGTTAGTGTGTCTAATCATTTATATCTGTTACTGTCTAATGGTTGTTTCAGCGCACTTATTTTACACTAGAATAACTACTGTTCAATATATGCTTATTGAAAAACGTCCCCACCGTTTATTCTGTGGATCTCTCGGAGACTAAGTGAGCACGAGTGACTGAGCGAAAAGCAGTACACTGTTTCCACGGTCCTGAGGGAGCAGGGTTGTCATGTTCGATAGTTGCCAAGAACTATTCTCTCCCTGGTAATAGGAGTTTCTAGTGGCACTGTGAGCTAGCTGGTACACAGGCCAACATACCCTGTGGGGGTTTCTGGAATCAGTGTGATACCAATTCTACAGTGTATGTTGTTTCAACGCTCAGATCCTATATAGGCTTTATAGGAATTACACGCCACCACCAGTCACAGTCATACGATTAGAAAGGGTATACAAAGTTTGAGTTGGCTGGGCAAAATACTCTCTCTCCTAAGATGGCCGGAAAAGGATTCTCTCAGAGCGAAAGGTCTATACCCAGGGTTTAAGAGAAAAAGGCCAAGTCCCATCCAGGCAACTGGGACAAGGCATGTACCGCTATCAATCAATATGTTAAACCATTTTGACAATTTTTCATTTGATGATTATTGCAGATAAATCACATTTATTTCAACCAGTGGTTCACATATTTTTTGTATGTGCACTTTTTTTTTACAATAAACAAAGATCCGATTCAATTTTACAGACACTGTATACAAAGAATGCAATTCATAATGATCACTGAATTTTTCAAAACCACATTCAGAAAGTGTACCCAATGCATTTCAGGATAAAAGTTCATTCTTCAGGCAAATCTGTTTTGAAAACAGAAAAAAGTGTTTTAATGTACATACATGGTCGATTTGCAGTGAACAAAACGCATGCCAGCTTATACATTGAGGTGCCCTGTATTCATTTGTGTGTTCCAAACTGGTTGTGATATGTAAGTTAAATTGTACCTGAGAGGTGTGAAGCTGAGTCAAAGTGATTGAAAGCATATGTGTTCGAACGCACCTTCTAGAGGAAAATATCAACACCGCGACGACATCGTTACTCCGTTACTAACCGACGAAAGTGTTCATAGATAACGCGATCGTTCAGCCTCCATGAAAAGGAGAAACTAACGTGCAACGTTAAAAACAGCATGTCGATAGCGCCAAGATAAAGAAGGTGCTAACATTACTCACTGCAGACGCGAGTATTTGCTTGCTAAACGTTGAGATGAGTCTATCTGAAAAATTGAACAGAAAGACCCGGGGGATGAACAACATTCAAGGACAGGACAGACTACCGCCATTTACTAAGAGATTCGAAGGTGTCCATACCTTGTAACAGAAACTTCCTGAAAAACTGCGTTTCAATGTTCTACTACGGTAATCTGTAAGATTCCTTGAAACAAAATACTCATCTGTAGGCTTCAATATAGAGTAATGTAACAATCCACGCTTAAATACCAGTCGACTTTACCACATGCTTTGCACAATAAATATGTCAGGCCTACTGGTTTTGTCATGAGATTTCATAATAAACAGATCAAGCCGATAGCCATGATCATTGGCTCGACACCACAACCTGCTCAGTGCTGCTGGTTTCAGCTGTGTGGAGTCTAGGCCCCTCTCAGAGGACTCTGAAACCTCTCTTACGGTGATCACCACGTGATGTCACGGGGCAGTTGAGTGCCCTCTTCCCTTCTGTGCTGATGCCAGAAAAAAATGAGTATGTAAATGATCTCTGTATCTAAGACATGAATAGCATTACAAAGTCATGTGAGGGGCCTCAAGTTCAAGCTCAGACAGCTGGATAAACAGAATGATCAAAGCACCGGCCTTCTGAAGGCTCAATGAGAACATGAAGTCCTGGCTACCAACGTGTGGGCGGAACCAAAGGCTCTCTTCTGGGAGCCCTAATCAGGAGTCAGGCAGAAAGAACCACACTTGCACCATGCATGTGATCCTCTGCAGACAGTCAGGGTTTATTGTTTTTATTCAGTGTTAGGTTTTTTGATTTCTAAGTATTTTATTGATTTTATAAACAATACATCAGCATCTCTGTACAAGGTTAGCCTCTCGAAGTTTGTACAACAGTGTTCGAAACATATCAATTCAATTTTCAATTCAAAAGTGCTTTATTCGAGTTATTACTCATAAAAGCATAACAAACACAAAATATTGACAATATTAAAATAGGATTAAATTTACAGTCAAAACACATTCACAAAGCACTATTGGATCCATAAAATACAATCAATTAAGAAAGAAATCTCACAGTATTTGCTAAGTAATTACAAAGATTAAAAAGAAATTTGATTAATACATTATTATAAAAACATTTATAGTTTAAAAAGCGATGGTGTCAATTTCATGGGAACAAGTTTTACATACAGAGAATAGACAATTAACTAGCAGTCTCTGTATAGCTACCAAGTTCATTATTAATCTAAAAAATAAGTTCATAAAGACAGGTTTTACAGACAGAAAATAGTTAATTAACTAGCAGTCTCTGTCTGATCGCCCATGCCAATATATTTAGATGTGGCTATTAATATCCATGTAAGTGGGCTTGAACATATAATGCGCAGGGCAACAGAACTACAAGTGGTACCAAGGTTCCTACACATAGGGGCTAACCAGGCGCGCCTTGGGGCACAATATGCTTTACAAGAGAACATAAAATGACCAAGAGTTTCCTTCCCCATTCCACAGGCTGGGCAAGTGCCACACCCCCCTGAGCCCCATTTGGCTGTCAATGATCTTATGGGGAGGGCTCCAGCTCTCAATTGGAATAGGAGCTTCCTCTCACCCGGCTTTGAGATGATATCCCAGTACGACTCCAGAGCCGGGTACAGTTTTACCTCAAGGAAACCCGCAGACATGGACCCATTACTGGAATTACACAAACTCTTGCTGGCAACATGTTCCCAAAATATATTTTTTAGGGCAGACTTGGTGGGGAATGACGCACCTGCTGGATCAAGCCATATAGGACTTAACCCAAGCTCAAACAATATTGCCTTCAGTGAATTGAGCCAACTAATTTTATGAAAACAGTCCGCCTTTATGACATCAATAAAACCTTCGGCATAATGCGCAAGCTCGTGAGTGGTCCAGAGTCTTCGCCAATATAAAATTGGTCGTAGTTTGGCTAGGTCCTTGATTTGTTTCCTACCAAGTTCATATCTTAAAGGCAGGAGTGGAGTACTTTTTGGGGTGCCCGTGAGTAGCCTTAAAAATTTGTTCTCTGACCCTTGTAGAGAGTTCAAACTTTCAAAGCCCCACATCTCCGCACCATAAAGTGCAGACCCTATAGCCTTTGCTTCATAAACCAGCAAAGCTGGCTTAACAGGTTTGGTCAAAGACTTCCTATGTTCCGAATTGATGGCACCCGATAATTGCTTATGTCGCAGGGGAGCAATATTTATATGCTGGCTCCACCTATTATTGTCTGTAATGAGAATTCCCAGATATGTGAAGGAGTTTACCACCTCGAGAGGTTGCCCACTCATAACAATTTTAGACCTAAAGCTACAGTGTGGTTTAAAAGTCATGAGTTTAGTTTTTGTGGCGTTCACCTCCAACCCATGTTCCCCACAGAAATTCTCAAAAATGGACAAAGCACGCTGCAAACAACTAGGGGTTTTAGACAGAATAAGCGTATCGTCCGCAAACATTAGTATAGGGATTTTTAGCCCTGAAAGAGATGGAGCATCTACTGGAGCTGTTACCATGCGGGGGACAACACCATTTATGTAAAGTGAACAAGGTTGGGGCTATTGAACACCCTTGTCGAACCCCTCTTTCTACTGGGAATTCATCTGTGACCATATCATGGCCACCCCACTGTATTTTAGCAAAGGTAAACTTGTGTAATCGCATTACCAAGGTCAATAATTCCTCAGGGACCCCCAGACTCTGTAGAACTTGCCACAATTTTGCCCGTGGCACCAGGTCGAAGGCAGCCCTCAAATCGACAAATGCCGCATATAGGCTGCCTCCACCCAGCACCACAGTCTTCCATTGAAGCAGTTGGAAGCGGAATACTTGGTCCACCGTGCTTGTTGCCCTTCGAAATCCTGCTTGGTAGGGTGATAGGATATTATTGTCCTCTGCCCAGAGGCTCAAAAGTCAGATTGAAATCGCCTACTATTACAACATTATCATCAGGGGAAAATTTGTGTTCTGGGGCTGTAAGTACAACTGGAGGAACAAATACCCCTTGCTCGCCATCCATTACAACTACCTGTGTAGCCACTGGATGATTAGACAAGGGGAATGCTCCTCCACCACCCTCAGATCTAGATGTTCCATTCTTTAACTCAACCCTGTTAACAACTTCTACAGGCAATTTTTCTATTTCCTCCAAAGTTTTACTCAGAAGGCCCCCTAATCGGTTAACCTCGTTAGTGAGCTTATCTATCCTACCTACCAACGGCTTTACAATTCCCTTAATCTTGGTATCTATCAGGGCCAACAACTTCTTAAATTGCTCGTTGGTTAGAGACATGCAGACTTTGTCAATTGACCCTTCTTCCTCCACCACAGTATTTCTAGGTGGAGAGGCGGGCTTCTTTCGACTTGAGCGAAGCCCTCCACGCTTTGGCTGGCCCTTTCTTACTCCTCTAGTAGTGCGCGGCGCAGGCACTGGGGTAGGGGCTTTTTCCTCATGTGGATGTAGTTCAGCCTCATTTTCACTAACACTAACTTCCAGTGCACAGTTTGTCTGGTCCAAAATAGCATTTTCATCAAAATCAGATATTACAGCAGGACAATTACTATTAACTGGGTCAGAGTATTGAGCAGGGAGAGGTGCCAAAGAAATAGATGTAGGTGATTTAGGAGATACACCCAACCCAAGTGAGGATCTCCTCTCACTATTAATTTTTGCAACTACCTGTACTAGATAATTGTCTATGGTATTTTTTGCCGGAGACATCTTTTTACTAGGCATAATATACCAAAATACAGTACCCTCCCTGAAACACAGTAAAGGTACGATGGGAACGTGTACCTCAGACCCTCAAAGCAACTTAGCCACAATGCATACAAAGTCTGAGCCAAATAAGGTCCTGGGTCGGCCTCGAGCAATGAGAAGGTCTCACCTTAGAGTTACGGGCATAGTAACTGGCCCAGTCCAGTCTCTGCCTGTCTCGGACTGTCTTAGACTGTCCGCCCTTAGTCCGGGCTTCGTCCGGCGCGCGTCCTCGCGGGACGAGGGATCTGCCGGTGATTTATGCGCCGCCTGGCGCGCTGCTTCCTGGCGTCGTCGCTGACCCCCTAGGGATGCTGGGGGATGTAGTCCGGCCGGCGGAGCCAAGCCCGGCCGGTCGGTTTCAGCAAAGTTTCTGGCGGAGCCAAGCCGGCCGCTATGCTGCGAGGTGAGGAGCCTTCAGGACTAACAGCAGGGGTAGAAAGAAACATATGCTTAGCTAACCCCACCTGATGTGGTTTAGCGAGAACGTGAAAAGAAAAAGATGAAAGAAGAAAGCAGAAGAGAAAGGAGTGAAAGAAGGGCACCAGGCAGGTTCTGTGATTGTGAGGTGTGTAGGCCCGTGATCAGCCGCCACGTCATTTGCTTGCGAGTTAGCGAGACACGTTGCTCCATCCGCTCGAAAGGGCTCCAGTGATTGCTCCTTTATATTCTTCTTACCGCACTTAATGGTGGAGGGGGGGGGGGGGGGGGGGGGGTCGCCGGGGACGGAATGGTTTCATGGGTTTTCGTAGTCGAGGTGTGTGTCTAGTGATTGCTGGTTTCCAGGGTGAGTTCTGTAGTGCAATGTTGTCCGCACCTCTCAGGTGCGTTATCCAGTTGAACCAGCCCTTGTAGGAGGTCTTACCTGTGTCCTTCCAGCTAATTAAGACCATTGTCACCGCTGCGGTCAGCAGTAGGTCCAGCAGGTCCCTCTCGTGCTCTGAGCTTCGTTCTGTGGTTTTTAAAGTTTCTAACAATGGAGGCCTCGAGCTGTTTGAAAAGAGCCCTTCTCTGTGGCCTGCGTGCACGCTGCACACTTGCAGCCTGTTTCCAACAAACATTTCTTGTTAGGCAAGCTGTGATTGTCACTTGGCAGGCGCGGCTCCCACAACAACAGACTTAGCCAGTCTGCCAGTGAGTTTCCTGGTGCACAAACGAAGCAGCAGCGAGGGCAGGGCGGCCTGACGTTTTGGTAGACAGAAAGCATGCTTTGGAAAGACAAAACGGAGGACTCAGATCATTTATGTCTGTCTGTCTGTCCGTCTTGCGAGGGTACAGCAGGTTATCCAGCACTGTGCGCACAATACCGTGGTCTGTTTATTCAAGTGTTTCGACATCTCGGTGTCCCATGACTGCAAACCTCTCTCTGGCCTCTGATTCGGGATCATGCGCCTGCACCGGCAGCAGCTTATGCTCTTACAAATATTTAAAGGGGCAGAGCAGGGCTGTGATCAGCCCAGAGCCCCGCGCACCCCACACGCCCTTTAAAAGGACCCAGGGACAGGGGCCCTGAAAGCACTTAATTCAGGCACACATTTAATTTAAGGCCCTGAGAACAGTTTGTACCTCATACTAGGCACTTCTAGGTAAGTAAATGTGCCACTTAGAAATAGGCCAGTTATACTGTGTTTAGAGGGTAGCACAGGGCCCTACTGCTGGTAAGCTGGGCTAAAGTGCACAGAGGTCTGAAACCAGCACGACCATAGGGTCCTGCCAAAAATGAAAAACCTGGATGACTGCACAGAAGAGGCGGGGTTTCTACACGTGTAATCTGATTGAATACAGTGGTGGTAAAGGGCTTTGCCTTTGGCCACCCACTCTGACACACCCTAAGGGGGGGGGGGGGCACAATGTGTGTGATGATTCTTGTTTGGCCCTGTAGGGATGGGTAGTGTGTTGTCTTGCAAGTTGTATTTTTCTTTATCTTTGTATTTTTGTTAACTGTAAACATGATGGCTGCCAGTTTATATGGACTTGAATTGGCTGTTGTTGGGTAAAATGTAGAGCCAATGTTAAAGGTTAAAGGCTTCATCGGTTAATTTGGGAACGTCTTTCTAGATTGCATAGGTTTGATCTGTTTATTATGAAACATTCTGACAAAGCCAATAGGCCTGATCTACTTATGTGGGAAGCATTTGTTAAAATCAGTAGTTCTTGAAGGATGAATTGTTATTACATTGCTACAGCTTATAGATAGATGTTTTGTTAAATTTAAAGTAAAATTATACCTCACTAGTGTGGGTGGGCCAAGAGCCTGCGACTTGTAAGGGCCAAAAACATAGGGCTTGACGGGATAGCAGTAGGCTCTAAGCACTATTGTTATTTTTATCGCGAAACCAAGGGCAATGCTGGTTAGTAGGACATTTGTGTCGGCGTGGTGATCCCACACAGAAATTCAAGGAAAATGTGTATTTTTAAACTAAATTTGAGGTTTGCTGGGGATTCTGGGTAGGAAAACATTTGGGGATCCACGCAAGCCTTACCTTTCTGGATTCCCCCGGGCGTCTAGTTTTAAGAAATGTCTGGGTTAGATAGGTGCCTCCCTTACAAAACCAAGTCGTTTTTTGATGGGTAATTTTGAAGTCTACACAATTGGTTGTGGTCCCTTTATTGCTAAGGGTATTTGGCCCATCCACCCAAGTGAGATGCCATTTTTATCGGAAGACCTGGAGGGTGGTAGGAAATTTGTGTCAGTCCGGTTTTTCCCGCAACTTTTGCAAACAGAAATTTGTGAAAATGTTGATTTTTTTTTAGGTAAATTTTAGGTTTGCAGGGGATTCTGGGTTTGAAAACATTGGGGGATCCTTGCAAGCCATACCTCCCTGGACTCCCCTGGCTGTCTAGTTTTCATAAATGTCTGGATTAGATAGGTTTCCCTAGATGGCCACCGAGCCCAGGAGCAAAAACACAGGTGCCTCCCTTGCAAAACCAGGTTGTTTTGCGATCGATATCTTTTTATTAAACCATTTCATTAGACCTTACTAGACTGAAAGTGATTACCTGTACACCACTAGTTAGAGTTAAAAAATTATGTTATATCATAGAGGGATTGACTAATAGCACTCACAGTGAAATTGTTCAAAGCACTTTTTTTTATAATTTTACATTGCATGGGGTAAGAGTCGTATCTGGTTTGCCTTCTTTCACTATTTGGCGAGTGGCATTGTGTGTCGGAGAACTCTCTGCCCTTCTCATTTGCCCTTGTATCTCTTGACTAGGGGTGAATGTTTTGATTTGTTCTGCATTCCATTCCATCAATTGTGTGTCTTTTGTTTTCTCGCCCTAAGTGCGCCAGGTATGCCCAGACATGAGCCCTGGGCTCACTGTGCCACTGGAATCAAGCTATCCTGGCTGAAGAGGGATGAAACTCCGAAACCGGTCCCAGGATGCTTGTTTCCGGTCCAGGGAGGACCTGGTCTGGCAGTTCAGTCTGGACTGTTCCCATGGGACACAGGGTCAAGACTGATTTGCATATGGCTGGGTCCAAACTGGGATGGCACAGTGGGCAAAAGAACGATGGATTTAACCCAGATCTTTTGAGTGGAGGAGAATGTTTGCAATGTCAGCATTCTGTCCATCATTTGTTTGCTGTAACACTTTGCGCCCTAAGTGGGATGGGTATGCCCAGACGTGGGTCCCTTGCTCACTGTGCCACTGGATTCAAGCTATCCTGGCTGAAGAAGTGTGACATACCCTGAAACCGGTCCCAGGATGCTTGTTTCCGGTTCAGGGAGGACCTGGCCTGGCAGTTTGGTCTGGACTGTTCCCATGGAGCACATGGTCAAGACTGATTTGCATATGGCTGGATCCAAACGTGGGTGGTGTAGTGGGCAAAAAAACGATGGATTTAGCCCAGATCTTTTGACTGGGGGAGAATATTTGCATTGTCAGCATTCCGTCCATTATTTGTTTGGTAACACTTACCTGGAGAGAGTCACCGCTTTTGATTATCTGGGAATTTGACTTTGACAGAAGGTCATTGGAGCCCCACCTAGCCAAGATGCTGCTGAGCCACAAACGTGCGGCTGGAGCACTAGCGAAAGAACATCGCAGGTCACAAAGCAGACCGGTTGCCCCGGCTCTAGCGATTTATGGCACCAAAGTAGTCAGCACAGCCCTTTATGGTGCTGCGCTGTGGGGGTTCGATAACATTGATGACATTAGCAGATCTGCGCATAAGTTCCTGAGGGGTTTGGTAATGCTTCCCCGTACTGTCCCACTATCACCCTTGATGTCAGACATGGGCAGGAGGCTGATTAGAAATATTGCCAAGTTGCGCTCACTGCTTTTTTGGGCCTGCTTAAGTCTGACCCCCCTGAACTTTCCAAGTAGCCGAAGCACTAACCGCAGTTATGAGTCTAGACGTCAGTCATAGAACTACCTGGACAACTAGTATCAGGAAAACACTGTTAGCTTTGGGTAGCTTGGAGAGCATTGGGATAGGCAAGTCCCACCCAGTAAATTGGAACTCAAACGAGTATATTGGGAGTGGGTGGACAGCCAGGAAACAAGCAAATAAAATGTGGGCAGATTAATGGAGGAATTTTATCTCTATAAATTGAGCAGAGGTCTCGAGCCTTACCTGGACACAATTCAGGTACCCAGAGATAGGATGCTGTACACTCATTTTAGGTTTGGCACGCTTCCTGTCCTTGCATTGATTGCAAAATGGCACCCACTCTATCACACAACAGAGGACTGTCAATGCTGCAGAGCCCCGCTGGAGTGTGTCGCTCACTTCGTTTGCTTGCCCAGCATACAAAGAATCAATGCTAAAATGGCTTAAACCAATCTGCGAGCATCTGGGCACACTGTACCACCGGGTGGCTTTGCGTATTTTAAAATCTAACGCAAGAACTCGTTTTGCGTGTGGTGTGGCCAAGTTTCATGATTGTGCCTGGATAGTCAGACAAACGACCCTGAGGGGGTGGTTGGGGGGGGACCAACATTACACTGTAGGAGCTGCAGAGTCAGTACCCCAGTCTTAGATTTAAGCTTGACCTACTGCTTAAACATGATTTTATGCACTTGCGCTTTGCACCACCCTACACGTCATTTGACAACTGGCCTAATTTCGTACTACTAGGGGGCAAGCAAGGAGGGCTAGACACCTCCGATGGGCTTAAAAGTATGGACTGCCTTGCTTGCATTTTTTTTATTCTTTTTTTTATTGTTATTCATGTAACTGTATATGGTTTTCTACAAATGAATTTTTACGCTGTTTTTATTATGTAGAGTTAGACACACTTTTAACCTTGCTGCTATGAAATAGTGCCCTTTCATGATTTGGTTATGTATGCAATATTTGCAAAATTGGACTCTTGTAACATGGCTTTTTTATTGGATGCTTTTATTGAAATAAAGGACAAATTCAATTCAATAGTCTGTCTTCTAGAGGGGAATGGCCTAAGAGGGTCGAACCTTGTTGTATGTATATTTTTAGGGTATGCATGAGTTGCTTGTAGGGGAAACGCTGGGAGAGTGCCAGGTCATATACTTGTTTTATATCGTCAAAAGGTAGGGGAGCCCCGTCCCTCTACACGTCTCCCTGGTGTTCAATACCTATAGTCCGCCATCTCGAGAAGCCCTCTAGTTCAGTCACCTCCCTCAGTTGGTCCCTATTCCATAGTAGCGTCCTACTTGTCAGCCGATCATGCCAACCCAAATATCTGTCTCTTTCCAACATTTGACCACCGTTGCAGTATCTGTGGGCCAGTCCTGATGTGCCCTACGAGCTTATAAGAGAGGCTCAGAATTCCTGTTTGGCATTGCTTCTCTGTCCATTCTATAGGCTGGTTCCTCCCTATCTGTGTAAACCCAGTCATTTATCAATTTTGAGGCCCAGTTATAGAGTCTAATATCTGGGACTGCCAGGCCGCCTTTTTAAACCCCTCTTTGTAGTTTATTTAGGGCAATTCGGGGTGCGAGCCCTTGCCACAGCAGAGTGTGGCGTTCCTGGGCTATCTGTTTGAAGAAGGTTGTTGGGACTGGGTAGGGGGTGTGTTGCAGAACATACAGGAGGCGCGGTAAGGTCATCATTTTATATTAGACTGTTTTGTCCATTAAGGGCAGTGGCAGTGTGCGCCAATGGCGTTATGTCGGTGCAAAATCTGTTCAATTGGGCGAAGAGGTTATGCTGCAGGAATAACTGTTTGTACTGTGAGTGAGGGAGACTTCTCCTCCTGCTGCCTGTACTGTGTGAGGGAGACTTCTCCTGCTTGTACTATGAGTGAGGGAGGCTTCTCCTGCTGCTGCCTGAGCTGTGAGTGAGGGATGCTTATCCTGCTGCTGCCTGTACTGTGTGAGGGAGGGAGGCTTTTCCTGCGCTGCTTGTACTATGGGTGAGTGAAGCTTCTCCTTCTGCTGCTTGTACTGTGTGAGGGAGGCTTCTCCTGCTGCTGCCTGTACTGTGAGTGAGGGAGGCTTCTCCTGCTGCTGCGTGTACTGTGAGTGAGGGGAGCTTCTCCTTCTGCTGCTTGTACTGTGAGTGAGGGAGGTTTCTCTTGCTGCTGCCTGTACTCCGAGTTATGGAGGCTTCTACTCCTGCTGCCTGTACTGTGTGAGGGAGGGAGGCTTCTCTTGTTCCTTGTGCTATGTGAGGGAGGTGTGTCCTGCTGCTACTGCCGGTATTGTATGAGGGAGACCTGTCCACTTGCTGCTGTAGGTACTGTGAGTGAGGGTGGTTTGTCTGCTGCTGTCTGTACTGACCTTGGTCAGAAGACATCATTCTCCCCGGCAGCTCAGCGGTGCTCTGTGCCGCCTCTGGTCCATCCAGCCCCTGTTGCAGGGTTTGAGCCACCCTGTTCCTCTTTTTCTCCACCTGAGGATCATCCTCGGTATTTTGACCGCTATGGTTTCCTTCATTGTACTGTATTTATTTTGTGCCTGACATAGTTTATTGTGTCCTTGCCCTTTTCTTCTGTTCCCCTTCACTGTTGTTTGTTCCTCCCCCCTCAGTTTTCCCTCTGTTTTTGCCACTTTCCTCGGACCCCTCCCCTTCCGGGGCCGCTCACGCCTCCCAGCTGCTCGTCCCTCCCCTTGTAATGCCGACCACTACGCGGGCACGCAGCGGACGTGTGCAGTGGGTGCGCCACTGGCACGCCTAAGGTAAGCCCGTCTGCGCCTTGACCGTGCCCAGCGCCAGACCCCCTGGCCCCCACGGCTTCCACAGGACCCGACGCAGCTACGGCGCCAACACCCTCCATGCATTCAACGCCGGCCGAAATTCCACCTGCTTCCAGGCCACCCTGAAGCTCACCCACGGCCCTTCAACTGCCAAAACTTCAGCTACACCAGCCAGCGTACTCCAGCTCGTCCCACCCATCCCAACATTACAGGCCACACCCATCTCAGCGGCATACTGCTCAACACCCGCTCAGTCCACAAGCATGCCGTCGAACTCTGGGACCTGCTCGACTCCCACGCCCCGGACGTTGTCTTCTTGACGGAGATGAACACCTCCTCTGCACCGGACATAGCCATAGCCATCCCGGACGGCTACAAGATCACACAAAGGGACCAGAACAACAACAAACCAGGAGGAGGAATCCCCATCATCCACAGGAAAGCCATCAGAATCTCAACAAGCACCGAAGACGTCCTCAGCATTGCCGAACACCTACACTTCCAGATCCACGTCTACAACACCACCACCCTCAGAGGAACCCTTGTCTACAGACCCCCAGGACCTCGACCACAATTCAGCGAATCCATTGTCGACCTCATCAGCACGCACACCATCGCCTCCACTGACTACATCCTCCTCGGAAACCTGAATTTCCACCTCGAGAACGACAACAGCTCCCCAACACTGATTGACAACTTCGCCAACCTCGGACTAAAACAACTTGTCACGACAACCACCCACTCCGCTGGACACACGCTCAACCTCATCTTCTCAGCCAGTGACCACGTCACCTACAGCCACACCACCGAACTCCACTGGACCGACCACCACTGCATCCACTTCACTTTCGAGAAACACACCGCACACAACCAACCGCAACGCATTCAACACCGTACTGGAAAAAAATCCCCGAAGACCAGCTCATCACCACTCTCGCCCGTGACCCTCCACCGAACCCTCTGAGACTGACTCAGCAGCCCACAACTTCAGACAATGGATATACGACGGCGCCAACACCCTCGCCCCGATCAAGAAACCCTCCAACAGTTACACCGACTCGAGAGACATCTGGTTCAACACCGACCCCCAGAACTCCAAGCACACCTGCAGAAGACTCAAGAAGCAATGGTGTAAGGACCAGACATCCGACAACCATGCAGCCCTAACGAACGCCAGACGCAAACACCACCAACTCATCCGATCCGCCAAAAGAAACTACTTCAATGAACGCATTGACAACAACGCACACAACAGCAAAGAGCTCTTCAACATCATGAAAGAACTCACCACCCCCAACTCCAGCTCCAATGACACGCCACTGTCTCAAGAACTCTGCAACTCCCTAGCCACCTTCTTCCACTGCAAAATCGCAGACATCCACAACAGCTTCAACCCCCATGTGCCGACGACAGACAACAACACCCCCGACTCAACACCCAAAAACTCCCCATCCTCGTGCTCTCCAGGAACAACGTCAACGACGAAGACACCATCAAAATCATGAACACCATCCACTCCGGCTCACTCTCCGACCCCTGCCCCACCACATCTTCAACAAGGCAAGCTCCATCATTGCACCCCAACTCCGAAAGATAATCAACAGCCCCTACGAGACCACCACCTTCCAAGAGAGCTGAAAACACGCCGAGATCAACGCCCTCCTCAAGAAACCCAAGGCGGACCCAAAGGACCTCAGGAACCTCCGACCCATCTCCCGGCAAAAGTCATGGAAGCTGCCCCAACGCCCACTAACCATGCACGCAATCTGGGGTTCATTCTGGGCTCAATGCTATTTATGACCCAGCAAGTCAACAATGTCTCCTCCTCCTGCTTCAAACACCCTCCGAATGCTCTGCAAAATCTACAGATGGATCCCCACTGAAACCAGGAGAACAGTCATCCAAGCACTTGTCAGCCGCAGACTGGACTACGGCAACGACCTCTACGCAGGATCCACGACTACACTCCAGAAGAGACTCCCAACGCATGCAGAACGCCTCTGCACGCTTCATCCTCGGACTCCCTCGCCACAGCCACATCACCACCCACCTTAGAGATCTGCATTGGCTCCCAGTAAATAAGAGGATCACCTTCAAACTCCTCACCCATGCTCTCAGAGCACTCCACAACGCAGGACCAGCATACCTCAACGAACGACTGTCCTGCTACACCCCAAACAGCCAGCTTCGCTCCGCCAACCTCGCCCTCGCCACCGTCCCAAAACATCCACCGAACGACCATTGGCGGCAGATCATTCTCCCACCTCGCTGCAAAGACATGGAACACCCTCCCCTCCCATCTGCGTCAGACCCAGGACCTGCTGACCTTCAGGCGAAGTCTCAAGACCTGGCTGTTCGACCAGTAGCTGCCTCCCACCCCCCACCCCTTAGCGCCTTGAGACCCTCACGGGTGAGTAGTGCGCTCTACAAATGCTTGATTGATTGATGGTGGTTGTCCTGCTATTACTGCCTGTATTGTGTGAGGGAGGCTTGTCCTGTTGCTGTGTGTACTGTGAATGAGGGAGGTATGTTTTGCTGCCTATACTGTGTGAGGGAGGCTCCTCCTGCTGCTTCTTGTACTGTGAGAAGGGAGGATTCTCCTGCTGCTGCCTGTGCTGTGTGACGGAGGCCTGTCCTCTTCCTCCTACTGCCTTTATTGTTTGAGTAGGCTTCTTCTACTGCTGACCGTGCTGTGAGTGAGGGAGGCCTGTCCTGCTGCTGCCTGTACTGTGTGAGGGAGGCCTGTCCTGCTGCTGCCTGTACTGTGTGAGTGAGGCCTGTCCTGCTGCTGCCTGTACTGTGAGAAGGGAGGCTTCTCCTGCTGCTGCTTGTACTAAAAGCGAGGGAGGCTTCTCCTGCTGCTGCTTGTACTAAAAGCGAGGGAGGCTTCTCCTGCTGCTGCTTGTACTGTGAGTGAGGGAGGCTTCTCCTGCTGCTGCCTGTGCTGTGAGTGAGGCTTGTCCTGCTGCTGCCTGTGCTGTGTGAGTGAGAAGTGTTCTGCTGCTGCCTGTGCTGTGAGTGAGAAAGAGGCCTGAACTGTTGCTTCCTGTACTGGTTCTCTGGTGTGGTGGGGGATAAACCATGCACTGATGCTGCCTGTACTGTACCGCATGTTTGTGTGCCTGTACTTGGGTGTCTTCTCTGTCTGCGCGCCTTACAGTATTGCACCGGTTTTGTGTGTGAGGTGAGCCAGGACTATATAAATAACACGTCTCTTGAGTTTGTCAGTGCTTGTTTATTCCATTCAGTCCTGCTGATAAGTATGAAGGCCACATTTGTTGTTGAATTTGGACAAGTGTGTCATTTTGGTGCAGGTGGAAGTGCAGTTTCTTGGTATTCTTCTTGCCCAGGACCAGTCAGTGAAATCGGCTGAATGGCTCAGTGTGGCCGCATCACATACCAGGCTTGACCCCCTTCTGTGCAGATGGCTTGTGTTTCTCGGTAGGAAGGTATGGAAGGGGTACCTGTGCTTTGTGCCCCTGTGGTGCCCTCAGGGGTTATGCAGTAAACATCCACGTTTGAGAAGGCTTTGTGTGTTTTTAATACAAATGCTGCCATTACTGTTACTTGTTCTACCGGTGTATTTTTGGTGTATTTTAGTTGCGTTGGAGTGAGAAAAATGTCTTTGTGAAGGGTTAATTGAATCGAGTTTGTTAAATATTGAATTATAGAGTGGGTGTTAGTAGTGCAGTCAATAAAAGGAGAATCAGAAGACGGGGTTTTAGTAAATGCAGATTTTGCTATATTCATAAGTCCATTTCTATGTGTTTTTCCTACTCTTCAGCGTATGCACTGGGCTTTGATCTGACTCATCATGTTAAGACTAGGTTTAATAAATCATTGATTATGTCTTAAGTGGGGAACCCCCGCTTTTTCCCATGAGTTGCAACGCCAAAATAGCCAAGGATGGTGACATCTCATCATATATGTCACAAGGGTGTTTTCCACCAGAGAAACCTCTTGCCTCCTTTACACCGTCTCCGGGCTGACGTGCAGCATTGGAAAACACTGCTCTGTAATCTCTTGAGTAGAGCTGCCCTTTACAAAATGATGGCGCTTCCCTTTTTCCTCGCCATATCCTGTCCCGCCTCAATACTTCCAGGCAGTTGACTCCGAAGCTGGTACGACGGAGGTATCGCTTTGCCGGCCATTCGATCATATTACTGAGCCTTAGTTAGTGGTCCTCAATCACTGGATGCATCGACCCCCCCACAGACCCAGCATGTAGAATGGATAGGCACAATATGGTGGCGGACAATTACTTGAGGGCATTGTATGGAGGGACTAGATATACACTCAAATATACTCCAACTTCTACCACAGTTTCGATCTGGCATACGGCAACTGCTGCATCAGGCTGGAAGGTTACTCCACTGACAGAGTCCTGCCAGTTAGCTATGCTCTCTAGGCAACCGGGGTTTGACAAGTGGGATCGGATTGGTCTCTCCAATGTTGGGATACCTGTGGGCAAAGGGCGGGGTAGTTCAGTTTGATGAGTTACAAACACAGTACCAACTGCACGAGGGTGAAACGTTCAGATATCTTCAGGCACGAAGTGCGTTACATAAGGCAATTCCCTAGGGTTCTGATCCACCTAACTCTTCACCTTTGGAGGACAGTCTCCTGGATGAGTATCTCCCGGACAAAGCCATCTCACTGACCTATCGTAAAATACTTAATAAGTTGCCGGAAACTCACTACAAAATACGTGCAAAATGGTGTGATGACGTAGGAGACATACCTGATGAGGATTGGAAGAAGGCTCTGGCCTCGCCCCAGGAAGTGGCTAACCATTCCCGTTTCTAGCTAATACAGCTTAAAATACTTCACAGGGCCTATTTTACTAGTTTGGTGCTTGTTAAAATGGGGCTCCTTGACTCCCAGCTATGCCCCCAAGGCTGTGGTTCCATTGGTACCTTTCTGCACCAGTGGTGGGAATATCCCGTCCTTCAACGGTATTGGAGTAGGATTGTCTCCACCATGTCCCGACTATGTCACAAATCTATTAAGGCCTCCCCTCAATCAATCAGGGGTTGGTAAAGCGTGCTACTCTCCCGTGTGGGTCTCAAGGCGCTGGGGGAGGAAAAGCGGGCCTGCTCTGGTTAGTTGAAAAGCCAGGTCTTGAGAGCCCGTCTAAAGGTGTTCAGTGTTGGAGAGCATCTTAGTTCTACTGTGAGAGTGTTCCATGCTGTGGCTGCGGTGTAGGAGAAAGCTCTCCCTCCAGCTCTGCTTCTGAGGATGCGGGGGACCTCTGCCAGGGCAAGGTCGGCTGAGCGGAGGTTCCTCTTGGGTGTGTGGAAACTCATTCGGTTGTTCAGGTATTTGGGTCCGATGTTGTTGAGGGATTTGTAGGCGTGTGTGAGTAGTTTGTAGGTGACCCTCTTATCGACGGGGAGCCAGTGGAGTTCTCGCAGATGTGGAGTCATATGTTCGTGGTGCGGTATCCCTAGGATGAGCCTGGCAGCCGCATTTTGGATGGTTTGGAGCTTGTGTAGTAGGGATTTGTTGATTCCGGCGTAGAGGGCCTGCTGGTGATGAGTGCATGGGTGACAGTCCTTCTGCAGTCTGGGGGGATCTACTTGAAAGTTTTTCGTAGGATCCGGAGGCAGTTGAAACTGGCGTAGGAGATAGCGTTGATTTGGTGGTTCATGGAGTGGGAGGAGTCTAGGATTATGCTGAGGTTCAGAGCATGGTCTGTCGGGGTGGGTGGGCCCCGAGGGCGGGAGGCCACCGAGGGCGGGAGGCCACCAGGAGTTGCTCCAGGCAGAGGGGCAGGGTCCGAAGATGAGAACCTCCGACTTTTCGAAATTGTTTGAAGTAGCTGCCTTCATCCAGGTGGCCACGTTTCTCATTCCTTCCTGGAAGCTGAGTTTAGTGTCTTCCAGGTTCTTGGTGAGGGAGAGGATGAGCTGGGTGTCGTTGGCGTAGGATATGATGTTGAGCCCATGCTACCTGACGATGGCGGCGATGGGGGCCATGTAGATGTTGAATAGAGTTGGGCTCAGAGAAGATCCCTGGGGAACTCCGCAGATGATGTTGGTGGGTTTGGAGAGGAAAGGGGGGAGCATGACCCTCTGTGTTCTGCCGGAGACTAAGGATCGGATCCAGTTGAGGGCGTCTCCCTGAATTCCCACTTTGTGGAGCCTGGTGGATAGTGTGCGGTGTGAGACGGTGTCAAAGGCTTTGGAGAGGTCCAGGAGGATGAGGGCTGCGGTGTGGCCCTGGTCGAGCAGCATGCGGATGTCATCGGTGGCGGCGAGCAGGGCTGTCTATGCTCTGGTTGCTGCGGAAACCGGATTGGGAGGGGTTGAGGATGCAGTGATCTTTCATGAAGGTGGTCAGTTGGGCGTTCACAAGCCTTTCTGTGACTTTGGCAGCAAAGGGGAGGAGGGAGATGGGTCGGTAGTTCTTGAGGTCAGTTGGGTCAGCCAATGTTTTTTTTGAGGAGGGGCTTCACTTCTGCGCAGTTCCAGTCCATGGGGCAGGCGCCGGAGGCCAGGGAGGAGTTGATGGTGCGGGTAGTTTGGGGGCGATGGCCGTGGAGGCTCTGTGGAAGATATGCGGGGGGCACGGGTCAGTAGAGGCTCCTGAGTGAGTTTTCTTCATGGTGGTGGTGATAAGTTCGAAGGATGCGGGGTTCCAGGTGGTGATGGTTGGGGAGTTGGTGGTGGTGGTTGGAGGGGTGAAGGCAATAGTTGGCTCGCTGAAGTTGTCGTAAAGGGTCATGATCTTCTGGTGGAAGTAGGTGCTGAGCTTGTTGCAGAGATCTTGGGAGGGTGTGATGTCAGTGGCTTCGCATGAGGGTTTGATCTGCTTGACGATGTTGACTTTGTCTATTGAACATTTGGGAAGCCACTGATCTGTCACAAACTGAGCAAGTATGCTTCTCGTTGGGCTGTATGGTGGCAAAGTAACATCGCCAGAACATGGAAGGGAGGAGTTGTGCCTAAATCTGCTGACTGGGCGGCTGACATGGACTGGTGTATGCAGGGGGAAAGGGGGGTTTATGAAAGCTGGGGATGCCCAGGCAAGTGGACTAAAATATGGGGCCCCTGGAACATGAGCAGAGGTTTCCTTTGTACCCCCCTTTAGTGACACTCTCCCACTTGATGTTGACAATGAGACGCTGTAAGATTTTAACAAATTTGTGTGCCCATGATTTATTTGATGGTGTCCTCGACCTATTGCACTGATTGCATTTCACTGTGTTTTCATAACTGGGCGACTTTGATCATCTTGACAACTGCTCCTTATTGCATTTGTGTTTTTTGTATTGTTTTCTGTTGATTCTCTCAATAAAACAGATTTATTAAAAAAAAAAGACTAGGTTTAATTTCATAGACCAAAGGCTGATTAAACAAAGGGTGATGGTAGAGCTGACCCATAGTTTGATGCTGTCACTGTCTCAATCCAGTGTTACGCCTCAGGACTCTGTAGCTGGAAGATTTCAATCCCTCTGGGGCCGGACTTCGGATTTCTCATACATGATGCCATGGTTCCGCCCCCCCCCTATCTGAGAACAGGGATGGACTGAAGGGTCATTGTTGGTGGATGCCGGAGAGAAGGGGTCAGGGGGCAGTGCTATGTCCAGTGCTGCTGAGAGCCCCTCTCACTAGCCCCCAGGCCTGCTGCTGAGCAGGTAATGACATGTCCGGTCTGCAGGGACCCCTCTGCCGGCAGCCTCTGGAGTCAGGCGGTGGTCCAGGGTGTCTCCTGGACATAATGTGAAGTGAAGTCTGAGCTCCTTCCTAATGGGACATTATGCGGCAATCAGCGGACGCCCGGCAGGTCAGGCCAATTCAGACTCATCTGTGCTGGTAATTTACCCGTCCTGCAGGGCTGCAGCCCCGTGCTCTCCCAGCCTCGCTGATTTGTACATTTGCAGCATCAGTGGGAAGTTAATGTACCATCTGCTGGAGGACAGACACCCGCCAGCGCCTTGTAATATCTGCTTCGATCGTCCTGCTGCCCTCCCCGTGGATTGGAAGTGACAGGACGTGCAGTGATCCGGTAACCCTCCTCCCCTCTGGAGTTCCTTGAGTCTCTGGTTTAGGAGCAGAAATCATGGAAACGTCTGATCATTCAGGGGAGTTGGAATTACCGGTGACAGATACTGCATGTAATTCAATAATAGTCCTGAGCACAACCACTATAATAATTGTCAAGTACAACAATATTGAGTCCATTCAATTCTTCTTGTGTTCCAGACCGCTTTATTCTTATGGTCCTCGTTTCATCAGTAGTCCCTTAAATCCGAAGCCAACACGTGTTTCGTCAGATCGATGCATTAATATCACTGACTTCATCAGGGCTCATCATCTATTCGCAGCAAAAATGTATCATATAGGTGCTGTGTGGTATTATCAACCTCCACAAATCCAGCAAGGATCTTAGCTCGGACATCCGTTAGTTAGCTGTGCTATACACCTGCAGTAAGAGACTTTTATGTTGTTTTATAGTAAAATATCTATGCATTTCTATTGGAATTGTAATGGCCTCAAAGAAGTTACTTTTATGACTACAGTTAATGAAGGCATCAAATGTTTGAATTTTTGTGTGCTCTAATGCTGCGTCTTCTTGGCGCCTGTATAGAGTACTGATTTATGCTTATACATTTCCTAAGCCACAAATGCCTTCTTGTACCTCTGTCTCTAGGTAAAAGATCGGGGTTCGGAAGCCACGCGCACATTTTTTAATTGGTTCTATTGGAGCATCAATGTTGGCGCCATCCTTTCTCTGGGTGGGATCGGATACGTTCAACAGAATGTCAGCTTCCTGATTGGCTACATCATCCCCACTGTGTGCGTTGGAGTTTCTCTCCTGGTCTTCTTATGTGGGAAGATGTTCTTCATCACAAAGCGCCCCGATGGTAGCGTCTTCACGGTTATGTTTAGGATTCTGGGATACTCCTGTTGCTCCCGGAAAAGTTCTCTTCGCCACGAAGCCAGCAGGTATGTACACTCTCATGTCTCTTGCATGTACATTGATTAATGGTCTCTGTAGGCATGTTTCTCCTTTTCTTTTCTCAGTATTCTGTGGAGAGGCACGTGTTTCTCCTTTTCTTTTCTCAGTATTCTGTGGAGAGGCAAAAATATATGATTCCTAGTCCAAGAAAGCTGGGCTGGGTCCTAGCGAAGTTGAAGGAGAGGTGAGAGGAGGAAGCTGTCCAGATATTTTCTGTTGACAGAAGTACAGACTAATTTCATTTCTGCCTAGCATTGTAAGCAGGTAAAGAGTGGTCTCCTTCTGTCGTAAACACTAGGGTTGTTTAATGGACTTGTGTATCTTCTCCCTGATGTTTGAACCCGCTCTGACTCTCTACCGCCGTATAGAATGTTCTAGTCATCTGCGCTTCTCTGTTCATCACAGCCTTCCATCACAACAGTGGCCAGCAATGTCTACTCATGTTGTTATGTTGGTAAAAACAATAAATTCCAAATCCTCATTCATGGGAATGTAAATGTAAATGTGGCGTATTTGTATAGCGCGAACAGTGACCCGGAGGCATCCCGGCGCTTGTACTCCTACCACAAGGGAACCCATCCTGGCTTTTCCTTGTGGGGTGTCCACTCCTGGGCATCCCATGGTGAAACCAGGCATCCCTTGTGTATCAGGGGGCCTTTGTGGAGACTAAGCAAGCTATTGCCCAGAGTTGCAGCGTGGGACCCATGCTTAGAATCGGCACTGAGGCGAGAATATCCGGTCAGAGGAATTTAAGCCCGAAACCCGCCGAGGCGGGAATCGAACCCTGGTCCCTGGCCAGCGTTCTGCATCAAGGTCTGCCGCTCTAAGCATTGAGCCACACTTCTCCACTAAGCAAAACAAAGCAGTTTAAGATCCACTGTAGATCTGGTCAGAATGTTGAATCTCCATCCGTGTATTGCATGCGCCGAGAGCTGAGGATGGCCTCGAACACACTGCCTCAGTTGTTTTTGGGAGATTTACTGGAGTAGAGCCTGAAGGGTTCTATTCTTTGTTACGTTGTCAGGCAATGGCTCCATATAAGCCACCTACCAATAGCAGGCATAGGGTGATGGTCTCAGTATTTTCTGTTCAGAAGTGCTATGAAGCAGTTATTGGGATGATGTTTCGGGTCTTTTTATCATGTTCAGTCAGACAGGACTTCTTCAGGTATTTGTAGAGTTTGTGATGGGTGGATGAGTTGTGAGTCAAGGATGGGCCCGGGAGTCAGAAAATGAGGAAAATCGATGAAGAGGGGCGATGCATACAGTAGGAAAGAAGGTAAGTGTCAGTGTAGAAGGAGAAATGGCAACGATACATTTTCAGGTTTGCCTGAAGAAGTAGAGGGTTTCTTCAGTAGTCAATACTTCATATTTATTTCTTCGGGTATTTCGAGCCTGTGAGGAGCGTGGAGCCATTAGTATGAGATTCCAGTGGTGAAGGTATTTGTGATTGAAGGTAGGTGGGGAACCATTATGTCGGCAGTAAAATGGTTGGCGTAAGTTTTGAGTTACGCTTTCATGGTGTTGTAGGTGAAGAAATGCTTGTTTGGCTTGTATTGTAAATGGAAAGTTGTAGGAGAACAATATAAAAGGGAGTAGCTTAGCCCACCATAAAGAGGCCAGTGCCCCAGTCTGGAAAGGCTTGGTTGTTAGTGGGAAGAAAAGAGTGCAATGTTGTGAACCAGATTACAGTGGTTGTTGCAAGCCTAAGGTAGCTGTTTACTAGTAGTGACTTGTTTTCATTGTTGTAGATAACTGCATGTCTGGTTTTTATATTCTTGCGCTATCACAGTGGGAAGCTGCAACAATATTCTGCTTTTAGACAAATTGGCCAAATTGCAATAGTACAACCACTAATATGCATGAGTTGAAGTATGTGTATCTCGCACTGGAAAAAAAGCCTTTTCAGTGTTCGGGCTGTCACAAAAGCTTCAGTCAGAAGATCAGTCTCACAAAGAGAGGCCTCACTGAGGAAAACACCTTATCAGTGCTTTGAATATTATAAATGCCAGGCTCCATCAACATGAGAGAACCTACACTGGAGAAAACTCTATCGGTGCCCTGAATCCCAGACACGCTTTAGTCTGAAAACCCCATTTCACTCAACACGAACCAACACACACTGGAGAGAATAATGTCAGAGCTCTGAATGCTTCAGAATCTAGAGTCTGAAGTCTGTTCTCACTTAACATAAGAGAATTCACATCAAAGAAGAACCTTATCAGTGCTCTGAATGTCTGAACAGCTTCGGTAAATGAAGCCTCACTGAACATCAGAGGACAGGGATTGATATGTTATGTATATTTGTAAAGCGTGCTATCACCCATGAGCATATCCTGGCGCTGAGCAGGTATGTGTGCCTAACCCTGCCAGTGGTAGGTTGGTTAATTGAAAACTCAGGTCTTCAACTTCTTGCGGAATTCTAGAAGAGAGGAAGAGGAGGCTCTGGCGTGGTGTGGGGGGTTGTTCCGCGCTTTGGGAGCAATGTTCGAGAATGCTTGCCCTACTAAGCTGGCTCTGTGTATGCACAGGATGTGTGCGAGTTGAAGTCCTGCGGAGCGGATATGCCTGGGTGGTTGGCCGAGGGAATTGCAACTGCCTAGGTGGGTGGGGCTTGAGTTGTATAGTACCTTAAATGTGTACACAAACCCACCCTGTTCAAACTTCTCACACTTGCATGCAAAGCACTGCACAGCACCGACCTAGTGTACCTCAACAGCCGTTACACTTATGACAACCTCTGCCCCCCCCCCCCCCCCCCCCCCTTGACTTTGAGAGACTTCCCACACCACATCCAAGCCTCATCACTTCTGGAATTCTGCAGGAAGCTGAAGACATGGCTCTTTGAACAGCCTCTCCAAGGAGACAGTTCCTTAAACATCCTGCAAAGCAGCTGGAAACCCTGACAGGTGATCAACGCGCTGTACAAATATGCATAACATAACAAACATATCTCTGGCACTTGCCCACATTTATGAAAAATAGGCTTTCATTGTGCTCGAAAACTCATGTTGAGGTGCATCTGAATCCTACTGTTTAGCGGTGAAGATGCCCAGATCAAAGTGCCTCCTTACCTCTCCTTTTAAGTACCCGTTAAGTTAGCACCAAGGAAGATGCCTACGAGGCACAAGTGAACCTCAATGAATGTAATGGCAAGTTCGGATCAAGAACATAAGCTACCAACCCATCTATATGCATTCGTATATCCCTCCCTCCTGGGTACCAACACGACTGGGGAAAGCCATTCGGAGGACTCAGTCTCCTTTATGACACCTAGCTTCAACAACCTTAGTAGCTCATCCTTGATCCGCCTGAGCATCGTGTTAGGAACCTTCCTGACCTTGTGGACACATGGCACAGTATTTTTTAGCGCAATCTTATGCTCAGTTTACTACAGCATTCCCAGCTCTCGTTCAAAAGCAGCAGGAGATTCCTAGCAAATATCATTACTATTACTGGCACTGGATGCCAAATAATCTGTGTCTGGGGCACCGTGGTGTTACCGTGGTGGCGCCTACCAACATAGACCTGAATCTTCATGATTGTGTAGCCAAGCACATTCAGTTTTGACACACCGTACCCCACTGGGATAATGTTATCAGGCAGCAACCCCTTACCATCCATATCAAAGTGCTTCTTCCATTTCTGGTCACCTACCATGGTGTAAGTTAGGCAAACCTGAGTCTCCCAACTCCATCATTTTCTTGCCTCTAATGTCAGCTCACACTCCGGAATGCTCAGCACCGCCTAGTCAACACCTCCATCATCTCTTAAACATAAAATCTCTTTTTATAGCATCTGCACCACACTCAGCACTTTGAATCCTGTCCCCCCTACGTATCCAGGCATAAATAGCCCATTTTTCCACATTCCTAACAGGTGGCATTCTTGTCAGAACACCCAAGATTGTTGGGAAGATTACTTCTGCTACCTCATCTAGAACTTTTCGTCCCCCTTGCCTTGCTTGGTCTAGGGAGATCTCTTACCCTCACCACTCACATTCTTCACACTGCCTTCCACTTTGTCACCTGCTGACACAGTGCGTACTCTCACTCACCCACCCACCAACCTACTCACCCACTCATCCACCCACTCACTCACTCACTCACTCACCCGCTCACTCGTTCCCTCCATTGCTTCCTTCAAATCTTTGCTTTGATTCTCACGAATGTCGTGTATCCAAGTGGTGATAAATTCCATCCCGTGAACTATTTCAACATTGTCCATCAATTCTGGATTCTTAGCCAAGAGTTTTTTGGTACTTCTCATAAGTTGTCCCCTAATTCGGGAGCTTGTGAATGCACCAAAATCATACGTAGAATCGTAATTTGAGTAATGAAATGCTTTTCTAGCATTAGAACTGACTTTTCAAATACATCTTTTGGTTGACCTTCCACATCACCTAAGGAAAGTTCATCCCTACTCTCATGTATGTTTTTTATTCTTCCCCTTAATTATCAAGCTGCTCACTCTGAGTTCTGGCTGGTAAAAATGTCTCCCCATCTGTGGCAACAAGATATGAATCAAACAACTTCTCCCATTGTTTACACAAATGTCTTTGATGCTCTGTATCCACTTTGATCTGAGAAGAACCAGGGTCTTTTAATGAACTGTTTGTAAGGAAAGGTACTCCTGCCTCCATGGCTTGTACATAAGCAGACACTGTCCTAAATTGTACTCCTCTGTTGTGGCTCTTTGACCAAAATATTTATTAATAAAAGTACCTAGTAGGTAAATTAACCTCTGCCCTGGCGTAAGAATGAGTAAATCTCTTACAAATGGTTATTGGTGTGCATACTCCACTGCTTCTCTCAACAATTGAATTCCTGATGACAATCAGTCAAATCTGTCAGATTTCTTATGCACTCCCCAATCCAAGATGGCTGTGGTGATGGTATCATGCATGTAGGCTGAATGTAGAAGATAAAATGCGTTCTAAGATGTACAAGGCCCGCCTGCCTGCTTACCTTCATGGCGCTATCAATAGGATCCTACAAGAGGATTACTAACAGAGTCCAAAGGGGTTGGTATGTATGGCATGTGTGAATATGGTGAATAAGAGTTTCACAAACTGAACGCACACAGAAAGTATTGAAGATGCATAGGGGATCCTTACGAGGTCCTGGTAAAAGCCAACACCCCCGGTGAGGCGTTGGTGCGATGGCTGAAGAATGCTGACCCAGGGATTAAGAGGATGCTCCTTTCTTTTGGTGTAACCCTGGCTGTTCTTAACCTCATCAGGGTACCCTATAAAAATAAAAGTAGCTCTCAGGACACCTTATGCTATTTTAAATCTAGGATCCCACCCATAACCAGCAGAGCTCCCTCTGTTATCACGGTTGAGCCCGTCCAGACACATCCTTGGGTATCTGGACGAGGACCCTATGATAAAGCTTGCCACTGGCCTTGCAGCACCATAGGGTGTCCCACTCGGGCAGGTAAAGAGAGATGTGTTTGGCTTCTCTCCAGTTGTTTTCAACATTCAGATGTGTGTGAAGATAAGAAAACCCTATATCATTTCTCACTCCCTCCTCTTTGGAATATATAAAATCTGCATTGTGCATGCAAGTTCTTAGGGAAGTTTGTGGCAGGCACCTCTCTCCCCAGGGCGACCTTGTCGCTGACCGACAAGGCACAAGTCCAGCAAGATTCATTTAATGAGAAATTCAGATCAAGACCATCAGCCGCCAACCCGTCTCCAGGACAGGTAGACTCCAGCTGCCAGCTCTGGAGGCCATGTAAGCACATTCACATATTGTGACGTTGAACCAGGCATAAACCGCCTCCAGGTCCAACCACAGCAGTACCTTTCTTTTGGAAACGTTGGACATCATCATCGTGGTTTACACCTCACTTCTTGGCGATTTAAGTGTTTGCTTCAATTTGCTGGTACTGCCCTTGGGCGTGTCCGTCTTTGTGCCTTGCAGGCTCGTGGCCGTCATTGCGCCTTGCAGGCTCGTGGCCGTCATTGCGCCTTGCAGGCTCGTGGCCGTCATTGCGCCTTGCAGGCTCGTGGCCGTCATTGCGCCTTGCAGCCTCGTGGCCGTCATTGCGCCTTGCAGGCTCGTGGCCGTCATTGCGCCTTGCAGGCTCGTGGTCGAGACTGCACCTTTCAGGGTCTTGGCTTTGACTGCACCTTTCAGGGTCTTGGCTTTGACTGTGCCTTGCAAGGACGTGGCCGTGATTGCGCCTTGCAGGCAGGTTTTCCTGACCAGGCATGTGGCCATGATTGCACCTTGCAGGCTTGTGGCTGTCATTGCACCTTGCAGGCACATGGCCATGACTGCGCCTTGCAGGCAGGTTGCCATGACTGCATCTTGCAGGCTCGTGACTGTCATTGTGCCTTACAGGTTTGTGGCCGTGACTGCGCATTGCAGGCACATGACCGTGACTGCGCCTTGCAGGCACGTGGCTGTGTCTGTGGTCGTGACTGCACCTTGCAGGTTCGTGGCTGCCATTGCACCTTGCAGGCTTCTGGCCCTGGCTGCGCCTTGCAGGCTTGTGGCCCTGGCTGCGCCTTGCAGGCTCGTGGCCCTGACTGCGCCTTGCAGGCTCGTGGCCCTGACTGCGCCTTGCAGGCTCGTGGCCCTGGCTGTGCCTTGCAGGCTCGTGGCCCTGGCTGCGCCTTGCAGGCTCGTGGCCCTGACTGCGCCTTGAGGGCTCGTGGCCCTGACTGCGCCTTGCAGGCTCGTGGCCCTGACTGCGCCGTGCAGGCTCGTGGCCCTGACTGCGCCGTGCAGGCTCGTGGCCCTGACTGCGCCGTGCAGGCTCGTGGCCCTGACTGCGCCGTGCAGGCTCGTGGCCCTGACTGCGCCGTGCAGGCTCGTGGCCCTGACTGCGCCGTGCAGGCTCGTGGCCCTGACTGCGCCGTGCAGGCTCGTGGCCCTGACTGCGCCGTGCAGGCTCGTGGCCCTGACTGCGCCGTGCAGGCTCGTGGCCCTGACTGCGCCGTGCAGGCTCGTGGCCCTGACTGCGCCTTGCAGGCACGTGGCCGTGACTGCGCCTTGCATGCACGTGGCCGTGTCTGTGGTCGTGACTGCACCTTGCAGGTTCGTGGCTGCCATTGCACCTTGCAGGCTTGTGGCCCTGGCTACGCCTTGCAGGCTAGTGGCCCTGGCTACGCCTTGCAGGCTAGTGGCCCTGGCTGCGCCTTGCAGGCTAGTGGCCCTGGCTGCGCCTTGCAGGCTAGTGGCCCTGGCTGCGCCTTGCAGGCTCGTGGCCCTGGCTGCGCCTTGCAGGCTCGTGGCCCTGGCTGCGCCTTGCAGGCTCGTGGCCCTGACTGCGCCTTGCAGGCTCGTGGCCCTGACTGCGCCTTGCAGGCTCGTGGCCCTGACTGCGCCGTGCAGGCTCGTGGCCATGACTGCGCCGTGCAGGCTCGTGGCCCTGACTGCGCCGTGCAGGCTCGTGGCCCTGACTGCGCCGTGCAGGCTCGTGGCCCTGACTGCGCCGTGCAGGCTCGTGGCCCTGACTGCGCCGTGCAGGCTCGTGGCCCTGACTGCGCCGTGCAGGCTCGTGGCCCTGACTGCGCCGTGCAGGCTCGTGGCCCTGACTGCGCCTTGCAGGCTCGTGGCCCTGACTGCGCCTTGCAGGCTCGTGGCCCTGACTGCGCCTTGCAGGCTCGTGGCCCTGACTGCGCCGTGCAGGCTCGTGGCCCTGACTGCGCCGTGCAGGCTCGTGGCCCTGACTGCGCCGTGCAGGCTCGTGGCCCTGACTGCGCCGTGCAGGCTCGTGGCCCTGACTGCGCCGTGCAGGCTCGTGGCCCTGACCGCGCCGTGCAGGCTCGTGGCCCTGACCGCGCCGTGCAGGCTCGTGGCCCTGACCGCGCCTTGCAGGCTCGTGGCCCTGACCGCGCCTTGCAGGCTCGTGGCCCTGACTGCGCCTTGCAGGCTCGTGGCCCTGACTGCGCCTTGCAGGCTCGTGGCCCTGACTGCGCCTTGCAGGCTCGTGGCCCTGACTGCGCCTTGCAGGCTCGTGGCCCTGACTGCGCCTTGCAGGCTCGTGGCCCTGACTGCGCCGTGCAGGCTCGTGGCCCTGACTGCGCCGTGCAGGCTCGTGGCCCTGACTGCGCCGTGCAGGCTCGTGGCCCTGACTGCGCCGTGCAGGCTCGTGGCCCTGACTGCGCCGTGCAGGCTCGTGGCCCTGACCGCGCCGTGCAGGCTCGTGGCCCTGACCGCGCTGTGCAGGCTCGTGACCGTGCCTGTGCCTTGCAGGCACTTTGCCATGACTGCGTCTTGCAGGCACGGGCCCGTGGATGCCCCTTGCAGGCATGGTCATTATGCATCTGGTGACCTCACACCTTGCAGGTGTTGACGTAAGCTGGCTTTTCATACACAGAGACACATATGCATGCCCCCTTACACCGAGACATACATACACACACCCACCCACAAACGTATAGGCACGCATGGAGAGATGTGCGCAGATGCACCCACTCACATATTCCTTGAAAGCAAACACACAAGCATGCATAGAGATCTGGACGACAGAGGGGCACGCACGCGCACACACATTGTCACAAGCATGCACACTGATCTGGTACAGAGAGACATGCACAGACACAAGGTGTCACCAGCATGCATGCAGATCGGGTACAGAGACACGTGCACAGACACAAGGTGTCACCAGCATGCACGCAGATCGGGTAAAGAGACACGTGCACAGACACAAGGTGTCACCAGCATGTACGCAGATCGGGTACAGAGACACGTGCACAGACACAAGGTGTCACCAGCATGCACGCAGATCGGGTACAGAGAGACGTGCATGCACACAATCTGTCATAGGTATGCACGGGGATCTGGTACTGCGAGACGAGCACAGACACACTCTGTAGCAAGCATGCACGTGGATCTGGGACAGAGAGATGTGCACAAACACATGCTGTCACAAGCGTGCACGTGGTTCTGGGACAGAGAGAGGTTTACAGACACAAGCAGGCACGTGGATCTGGTACAGAGAGACGTACACAGACTATCACAATCATGCACACGGATCCAGTACAGAGAGACGTGCACAGACACAAACTGTCACAATCATGCACGCTGATCCGGTACAGAGAGATGTGCACAGACACAAGGTGTCACAAGCATGCACGCGGATCTGGTACAGAGAGACTAGCACACTCACAAGGTGTTCCAATCATGCACACAGATCTGGTACAGAGAGATGTGCACAGATAGGTGTCACAACCATGCACACAGATCTGGTACAGAGAGACGTGCACAGAGACAAGGTGTCACACGCATGCACGCGGATCTGGGACAGAGAGACATGCACAGACACAAGGTGTCCCTCGCATGCACGCAGATCTGGTACAGAGAGACGTGCACAGACACAAGGTATCACAAGCATGCACGCGGATCTGGCACAGAGAGACGTACACAGACACACAGTCACAATCATGCACGCGGATCCATTACAGAGAAACGTGCACAGACACTGTCACAATCATGCATGCGGATCTGGTACAGAGAGACGTGCACAGACACAATGTGTCACAAGCATGTACGCGGATTTATTTATTTTTAATATTTCATAGAGCGCGAACAAATGCCCGCAGGCGTCTCGGCGCTGTACTATTGTGAACTCTCCTATGCTTGGCTTCTGGCTCTTAGAGGTTAAACAACCATGTTTTCAGCTTCTTTCTAAATGACAGGAGATTTGGGCTGGATCTAATGGATTGAGGAAGTGTGTTCCACAATTTCGGGGCGGCAACCAGGAAACGTCTGTCTCCCCAGTTGACTAATTTAGTCCGGGGTACTACCAGATCGTTCAGCTTGGCTGAACGGAGTGGCCGAGGAGGAATATATGGAGTAAGGTGGTCTCTCAGGAATTGAGGGGCTTGTTCGTGTAATGATTTATAAACAATACACAATGTCTTGAATTTAATTCTATTCCTGATAGGGAGCCAATGAAAGCTTCTCAAGGTATCAGTTATAGGTTTAAATTTGGGGATATCCGAGAGAAGTCTGGCCGCTGCGTTCTGTACTGTCTGCATTTTCTTTATGACCCTGATTTGGGCATTGGCAAACAAGCCATTGCAGTAATCTAATGCAGACAGGACAAGGGCGCTAACTAATGTCTTGCCTACACTTTTGGGGAGAAATGGAAGGATCTTTTTTACCAGGCGTAGTTTGTAAAACGCCGTGGAGGCCGTCTGGTTGGCATGAGCCATAAAGTTCAAGTTATCGTCAAAAATTACGCCTAAGTTTCTCACCTTCGTGGTTGGTTTAGGCAAGGCTCCAAAGGATGAAGGCCACCATACAGAGGACCAGTTAGGGCTAAGATGACCAAAAGTAACCACCTCGGTTTTTTCGGAGTTCAGTTTGAAACAGTTTGCTGACATCCACTGTCCGATGGCCAGCATACCTGCTTTAAAACTCTCCGCTACTGTTTCCCCATCATTTCTGACGGTCAGAATCAGCTGGGTGTCGTCCGCATATGAGGTAAGGTTCATCCCATGCGCTTTGATGGTTTTAGCGAGGTCCGACACATAGATGTTAAATAGTGTCGGACTAAGGGATGAACCTTGAGGTACCCCACATGGCAAGGACAACTCTGCTAACTCGAATTGTCCTAGGGTGACTGCCTGGGATCTATCCGTCAGAAAAGATGCCAGTAGATTCTTAGCTAGGCCAGGTACGCCCATCTTTTCAACACGGTCGACCAAGATCTTGTGGTCGACCGTGTCAAAGGCGGCTGATAGGTCTAGAAGCACCAACAGTGCTGAGCCTCCTTGATCTCGGATTAATCGGATGTCATCCGCCGCTTTGATAAGCGCCGTTTCTGTTCCATGAAACTTGCGGAATCTAAATTGGGTTTCATCGAGCAGATGGTGTTGCTCGATAAATTCCGCAAGTTGAGTATTCATGGCTTTTTCTGCTACTTTGGCTAGAAACGGGAGGTTGGATATAGGCCTGTAGTTTTTTAACTCCGTTTTATCTAGGCCGGATTTTTTCAGGAGTGGCTTCAGTAAAGTTTTTTTTAAAGGGGTAGGGAAGATTCCTGTGCGGAACATTGAATTGCAAATTTGGGTTATAACTGGGACCAAGGTGTCCATTAATGGGCGGAGAGTTTTCAAGGGGCAAGGATCCAATGCTGAGCCGGACTTAATGGATTTGATGATATCCTGGGTTTGGTTTTCTGAAATTTCCACAAACTGTGGAAAGATATTGTCATTATGTGGCGTTATTATATCATCGGTGCTTTGATTATCAGAGGAGGTAAATGCTGAGAAGATATCATTCACTTTAGTGAAAAAGAAGGATGCTAATGAGTCACAGAAACGTTGTGAAAAAGGGGGATTCAAGTCAGGAGCACCTCCTGCAAGCTGTTTGGTTATGTCATAAAGCTTTTTACTAGAATTTTTTGCACTTTGAATTTGCTCGCTGTAGTACTTTTTTTTGGCCTCCATGATCAAGAATTTGTACTGAGTTAGAAGCTCCTTCTACTTATATTTGCTTTCATCGTCATAGTTTTTCCTCCAGTATCTTTCTTTATTTCTACATAGCTGTTTGTTTTCTGAGTTCCTCTGTATACCAGGGTGCTGAAGGAGAACTTCTATTCCTGGACATTCGTTTAACTGGTACTAATTTGTTAGTAGCTTGGTCCAGCCAAGCTTGGTATTGCTTTGTAGCTATTTCTGGATCAGTAGATAAGGTAGGCTTAGAGTTGTCTAGTGATACCTTAAGGTTAGGAATGTTGATATCTTTCCATACCTTAAAAGGTTCCTGTCTGGGACGGGGTGTTTTAATAATGGATGCTTCGCTAATTTTTATAGTGCCTAGTACCAAATAATGGTCAGTCCAAGTCATTGGGAGGACGCCAGTAATTAG
The DNA here is from genome assembly GCF_964263255.1 of Lissotriton vulgaris. Lineage (NCBI taxonomy): Eukaryota > Metazoa > Chordata > Amphibia > Caudata > Salamandridae > Lissotriton > Lissotriton vulgaris. The sequence continues at coordinate 247,059 of NW_028250619.1, read as the reverse complement.
CAGATTGTCTAGATTAGTAAATATTCCGTCTAAAGTATGCCCTGCATTGTGGGTAGGTCCCGTCTCCCGCTGTGATAGGCCGAAGACCTCCACTTCTGACTGTAGGGTCATGGTGTCTTTATCTCTATTGCAGTCCAGATGGAAATTAAAGTCTCCTAGCAGTGTTATAGACTTCTCGGTTGCAAGGGATTCTAAGATAGTGGCAATTTCTGTGCGAAATCCCGACCGAGTTTCAGGTCGTCTGTATAATAGTATGCCTCTAAACTTATAAGAAGGAGACAGGTAAATATCAAACTGGAGCGCCTCACATGCCGTGGTAGGTATTGCCGTGATGCGAATTTTGAGAGTGTCCCGGGCAATTATAGCTATCCCACCTCCTCTTTTGCCTGTTCTGTCCTGTCTATAGGCTTTGATCTGGTACAGAGAAACGTGCACAGACACAGACTGTCACAATCATGCAGGCGGATCCAGTACAGAGAGACGTGCACAGACACAAGCTGTCACAAGCATGCACTCGGATCTGGCACAGAGAGGCGTGCATTCACACAAGGTGTCACAAGCATGCATGCGGATCTGGCACAGAGAGACGTGCACAGACACACACTGTCACAATCATGCACGCGGATCCGGTACAGAGAGACGTGCGCACACACACACACGGTGTCACAAGCATGCACGAGGTTCTGGTACAGAGAGACGTGCACAGACACAAGGTGTCCCACGCATGCACACAGATCTGGTACAGAGAGACTCGCACAGACACAATGTGTCACATGCATGCATGCATGCAGATCTGGTACAGAGAGACGTGCACAGACACAAGGTGTCACCAGCATGCACGCAGATCGGGTACAGAGACAGGTGCATAGACACAAGGTGTCACCAGCATGCACGCAGATCTGGTACAGAGAGACGTGCATGCACACAATCTGTCATAGGTATGCACGGGGATCTGGTACTGCGAGACGAGCACAGACACACTCTGTAGCAAGCATGCACGTGGATCTGGGACAGAGAGACGTGCACAGACACAAGCTGTCACAAGCATGCACTCGGATCTGTCACAGAGAGACGTGCACAGACAAAAGGTGTCACACATATGCACGCGGATCTGGTACAGGGAGACATGCACAGACACAAGGTATCACAAGCATGCACGCGGATCTGGCACAGAGAGACGTGCACAGACACAAGCTGTGACAATCATGCACGCGGATCTGGCACAGAGAGACGTGCACAGACACAATGTGTCACAAGCATGTACGCGGATCTGGTACAGAGAGACGTGCACAGACACAGACTGTCACAATCATGCACGCGGATCCAGTACTGAGAGATGTGCACAGACACTAGCTGTCACAAGCATGCACTCGGATCTGGCACAGAGAGGCGTGCATCCACACAAGGTGTCACAAGCATGCATGCGGATCTGGCACAGAGAGACGTGCACAGACACACACTGTCACAATCATGCACACGGATCCGATACAGAGAGACGTGCACACACACACACACACAAGGTGTCACAAGCATGCACGCGGATCTGGTACAGATAGACGTGCACAGACACAAGGTGTCACACGCATGCACGCAGATCTGGTACAGAGAGACGTACACAGGCACAAGGTGTCACACGCATGCACGCAGATCTGGTACAGAGAGACTCGTACAGACACAATGTGTCACATGCACGCATGCAGATCTGGTACAGAGAGACGTGCACAGACACAAGGTGTCACACGCATGCACGCAGATCTGGTACAGAGAGACATGCACAGACACAAGATGTCCCACGCATGCACCCGGATCTAGTACAGAGAGACGTGCACAGACACAAGGTGTCACACGCATTCACCCGGATCTGGTACAGAGAGACATGCACAGACACAAGATGTCCCACGCATGCACCCGGATCTAGTACAGAGAGACGTGCACAGACACAAGGTGTCACACGCATTCACCCGGATCTGGTACAGAGAGACGTGCACAGACACAAGGTATCACAAGCATGCACGCGGATCTGGCACAGAGAGACGTGCACAGACACAAGCTGTCACAAGCATGTACGCGGATCTCGTAGAGAGAGACGTACACAGGCACAAGGTGTCACACGCATGCACGCAGATCTGGTACAGAGAGACTCGTACAGACACAATGTGTCACACGCACGCATGCAGATCTGGTACAGAGAGACGTGCACAGACACAAGGTGTCACACGCATGCACGCAGATCTGGTACAGAGAGACATGCACAGACACAAGATGTCCCACGCATGCACCCGGATCTAGTACAGAGAGACGTGCACAGACACAAGCTGTCACAAGCATGCACTCGGATCTGTCCCAGAGAGACGTGCACAGACACAAGGTGTCACAAGCATGTACGCGGATCTCGTACAGAGAGACGTGCACAGACACAAGCTGTCACAAGCATGCACTCAGATCTGGCACAGAGAGGTGTGCATCCACACAAGGTGTCACAAGCATGCACGCGGATCCGGTACAAAGAGATGTGCACACACACACACACAAGGTGTCACAAGCATGCACGCGGATCTGGTACAGAGAGACGTGCACATACACAAGGTGTCACACGCATGCACGCAGATCTGGTACAGAGAGACGTACACAGACACAAGGTATCACACGCATGCACGCAGATCTGGTACAGAGAGACTCGCACAGACACAATGTGTCACATGCATGCATGCAGATCTGGTACAGAGAGACGTGCACAGACACAAGGTGTCAAACGCATACACGAAGATCTGGTACTGAGAGACATGCACAGACACGAGGTGTCACACGCATGCACGCAGATCTGGTACAGAGAGACGTGCACAGACACAAGGTGTCACATGCATGCACCCGGATCTGGTACAGAAAGACGTGCACAGACACAAGGTATCACAAGCATGCACGCGGATCTGGCACAGAGAGACGTGCACAGACACAAGCTGTCACAAGCATGCACTCTGATCTATCACAGAGAGACGTACACAGACACAAGGTGTCACGCATGCACGCGGATCTGGTACAGAGAGAAGTGCACAGACACAAGGTATCACAAGCATGCACGCGGATCTGGCACAGAGACGTGCACAGACACAAGCTGTCACAAGCATGCACTCTTATCTGTCACAGAGAGACGTGCATGCACACAAGGTGTCACCAGCATGCGCGCGGATCTGGTACTGAGAGACGTGCACAGACACAAGCTATCACTAGCATGCACTCGGATCTGTCACAGAGAGACGTGCATGCACACAAGGTATCACAAGCATGCACGCGGATCTGGCACAGAGAGACGTGCACAGACACAAGCTGTCACAAGTATGCACTCGGATCTGTCACAGAGACGTGCATGCACACAAGGTATCACAAGCATGCACTCGGATCTGGCACAGAGAGACGTGCATGCACACAAGGTATCACAAGCATGCACTCGGATCTGGCACAGAGAGACGTGCATGCACACAAGGTGTCACCAGCATGCACGCGGATCTGGCACAGAGAGACGTGCATGCACACAAGGTCTCACCAGCATGCACGCGGATCTGGCACAGAGAGACGTGCATGCACACAAGGTCTCACCAGCATGCACGCGGATCTGGTACAGAGAGACGTGCACAGACACACATACTGCTGTTAGCGAGGGGGCGCCTCCTCCCTCAGACCTGCTGAATGTTAACACATCTCTGTGTAGACACAGTGTCTCCTTGAGACTAGTGAATAAATACAAGCTGCAGAGTCTCGGATCGCCAGAAGCAAACATCAGGCGGTGTGAACAAGGATTACAGGCTGACAGCGGGTCAGAGCTGGGCAGGCAGGCCACAGAAACCGGGAGCTGGGGTTACCACAGCTCATTCAAGGTGGCCTTTTATTCCCAGAGAAAATCCAGATAATCGTGCTTACATTCAACATTAATAAAAAATGTTTTATTATTTAATAAAAATATATGAAACAGTAATTTGAAAGCGTCAGTAACCTCCGTGATCGCCACATTACATTACAGCCAGCCTGCCCAAATGACTCCTCTGTGGCCTATCTGAGTCCGGGTCCTACATACCAGGAGAAACTCCACGTTTTATGGTCTCACTTTTCAATATACCTTATTTCATTAGACTACAGGATGTGACGCATGCAGCTGTGTAAAGATCCCTCCAGCCGCCTCTGCTAGCCTGTCTACACCTCACACCCCAAAGCCTACTCTCTGGGGCGACCCCTAAAAACTGCAGCCATCACTTTAAACGTAGTCTTACCCTGCGTCTGCTCTGTAATGATGGGTGCACCATAGCAGAGAGCCCCCCTTGTTGTAACGTCAGCTACATATGTCTCCCCTAAAGACTGACACCAGGTCAGAGGGGCTGCAAGAACCGGGCAGCGGAGCGGGTCTTGACCTCTGTAGGTTGAATGTGAATGTGTTTGTATTTATATAGCGCCTTCTACCCAGAGGTCTCGTAGCGCTGTATTCATACCGCTGTGGAACCCTTTCTGGCTTTTCCTGTGAGATGTCCACTCCTGGGCACTCCCAAGATGAAGCCAGGCATCCAAGCGCTGCTGGGGCCGTAGTGGAGATTAAGCAAGCTATTGCCCAGAATCACAGAGTGGGACCCATGATTAGACTAGGCACCGCAGCGAGAATTATCAGGTCCGGGGAGATTGAGTCCAAGAGCCGCCGAGGCGGGAATTGAACCCTGGTCCCGGACCAGACCTCTGCATCAGGGTCTGCCGCTCTAACCATTGAGCCACGCTTCTCCACTAGGTTGGAACATATCACCCCCGACAGCTCTACTCTGGGTCACAACTTACACCAGAATCAGATCCAGAGCTCTTGGTACTATCAACAAAGCCTTCTGGGAAAAGTAAATCTCTTCAAAGCCCCCCCCCCCACCACTGTACTTCAAGCAAGATACAGGTCCAGGGTTTGTAAGGCCAAAGGCGAGGTGACCTCCAGCCGCCTGGACATCCCAGTCTACCTCTTGGGAAAACTCCTGACTCCTAGGCTCTTCAGACACTTGTTGTAACTGGAAGGCAGTGCTTCTAGGCGCTCTGACTACAGGCTATGCGCGGGGGGCATCTGCCTCAATGAGTGTTCTCCTCTAGCGCTTTTGTTTCTTAAGACTCTGTTGCTGCCTCATCTTACACTCCTATGTACCCAAATATGTGCACACTGTACACCATGAAACCCCAATGAATGGAAAGCAGCAACCCCAACTCTGCTGCTAGTGTAAGCTGCACTTCAGACACACTTAAAGGACTTTAATACCTCCTCAGGTGCCTAAAGTGTCTTTAAAGCAGTGCTGTGTGGGGTCAGAAGTGTTGTGTGACTGTAAATAATCCTACAGTGGCAGGTTGCCCAGATATGTGGTGTTTGCTTTCCTGGGGATGTTTGATGGTGTGGGATTTGTTGTTGGGAATAGTTATCAGCTTTTTTTGTGAATTTGTGGAAAACAAGAGGTTTATTCAGTGTGCTACAGCTTTGAGCATTATGGGTGGGACAAGCATCTAAGATTATGGCAAGAGTGACCTCTTCCTAGGTTTCTTAAAATGCATTCAGTGTGTAAGTGTCTGGCCATACTTGGTGACTGGAGAAGTTGAAGTTCAGTAACTGGGGACGTTAGAAGTTCAATAACGGGGGACGTTTAAGTTCAGTAAGTGGGGACGTTGAAGTTCAATAACTGGGGACGTTGAAGTTTAATAACGGGGGACGTTGAAGTTCAATAACAGGGGACGTTGAAGTTCAATAACAGGGGACGTTGAAGTTCAATAACAGGGGACGTTTAAGTTCAATAACGGGGATGTTGAAGTTCATAACAGGGGACGTTTAAGTTCAATTGTTGTGTGTCATTTTAGATACTGTATATAGGTTTTCCTGATTTAGGCCCTTATATTGGCACAGTCCACATTTCCCTTATTTAGGCATAGAAATCCAGCCCTTATTTAGGCATTATCCATGCTAGCCAAATACAGGCATGGTCACCTACATCCGCCCATCAACCTCATAACGAGCTCTTGGAAAACTAGTCTCTTAAGCTGTTAGGACTTCCCCTTGCTTGAATATTGATTTCTCCAAGAAACTCCTTTATTATGCATGAACATCTATTTCTTAGGGGTTCATTCATGATGTACTTCTCCCCGACTTTTACGTCAATACTGGCATTCCTAAACACCTTCAAGCTATAAATATACCTTCACTTGCCATAGCAAATCATGGCACAGAGCAGATGCATGACTCGCCTCTGCAAGTTCGGAAGGAAGTAAAGTCCCAGCCTGACGCACTGACCAGACGCTGTGATCATCCTACCAGAGAATCCAGCTCCAGTGTTCTGACTCCCCTTGCGGGGTGTTAGGGATCGAATCCCAGAAAAGAGATTCCAACCTGGCACATTTTAAGGTATGGAGCAGACTTGAACCTAGAGGGACTCTTGGCAACTCTTGGCTAAACTAAACTATAGCTAGCTATACTTTAGAAAACAGCACCTACTTCTTACCTCGTTCTCCACTTAGGTTAGGTACACTGGGGTAGAACTAGCTCGAAGCATCAGATGAGTAGTCACATTTTAGCCTGTGTTATTTATGTATGTATTTTTAGATATGTCATAGCTACACATCATGCTATTGCAGTACTATTTCTGCTAACGCTGTACGTATTATACTTCGCATTCTGTCTGACGATTGTAGCAGCTCATATTCCTTGCATGAGAAATAGGACTGTTCAATAAACCCTTTTTATTGAAACACCCGTTTCTCTATTTCAGTGCAACTCTGTAGAAAGGAAGCATGCACGATTGACTAAGTGAAATAGTTATTTATTGCTTCCACGGCTCTAAGGATATTGTTCCGATTCTGGGGGAAACAAAGTTGTCATGTTTATGCGGTTGTCGGAAACTAATCCCTTCTTGTATTCTCGAAGTTTATAGTGACCTCTGAGTTAGCTGGCACACACACAATTAAGTTTAATATACTCGATAGAGTCATCCTGACCTCAGTCCTATGTCAAAACTATAGTGCATGTTATTCCAATGTGCAGAGCCTATCCGGGATATAGGAACTACACTACACAATAACCGGGGACGTTGAAGTTCAATAACAGGGGACGTTGATGTTCAATAACAGGGGACGTTGAAGTTCAGTAACTGGGGACGTTGAAGTTCAGTAACTGAGGACGTTGAAGTTCAGTAACTGGGGACGTTGAAGTTCAGTAACTGGGGACGTTGAAGTTCAGTAACTGGGGACGTTGAAGTTCAGTGACGGGGGACGTTGAAGTTCAGTGACGGGGGACGTTGAAGTTCAGTGACGGGGGACGTTGAAGTTCAGTGACGGGGGACGCTGAAGTTCAGTGACGGGGGACGTTGAAGTTCAGTGACGGGGGACGTTGATAACCGTGTGACCGTGCAGGGTGCCCCTAACCGTGTGACTGAGCAGGGGGCCCCTAACAGTGTGACTGAGCAGGGGGCCCCTAACCGTGTGACTGAGCAGGGGGCCCCTAACCGTGTGACTGAGCAGGGGGCCCCTAACCGTGTGACTGAGCAGGGGGCCCCTAACCGTGTGACTGAGCAGGGGGCCCCTAACCGTGTGACTGAGCAGGGGGCCCCTAACCGTGTGACTGAGCAGGCGGCCCCTAACCGTGTGACCAGGAAGGGGGACCCTAACCGTGTGACCGAGAAGGGGCCGCTAACCTTGTGACCGAGCAGGGCCCCCTAACTGTGTGACTGAGCTGGGGGCTCCTAACTGTGTGACTGAGCAGGGCGCCCCTAACTGTGTGACCGAGCAGGGGGCCCCTAACTGTGTGGCCGAGCAGGGGGCCCATAACTGTGTGGCCGAGCAGGGGGCCCATAACTGTGTGGCTGAGCAGGGGGCCCATAACTGTGTGGCTGAGCATGGGGCCCATAACTGTGTGGCCGAGCAGGGGGCCCCTAACTGTGTGACCGAGCAGCGGGACCCTAACTGTGTGACCGAGCAGGGGGCCCCTAACTGTGTGGCTGAGCAGGGGGCCCCTAACTGTGTGGCTGAGCAGGGGGCCCCTAACTGTGTGACGGAGCAGGGGGCAAGTACTAGGAAACACAGCGGTGCCACTAACTTACTTAATTCATGCTGACCCAACAACAGGCACTGACGTCACAGTACCCAAAGGCTCAGTTTATAATGTTTCCCACTTACAACTGAACACTCATTTAGGATATTTAGCGCAAATGTTAAAACCCATTCCCTTTTGTTTTACTTTTTATAAATTACTTGTGGGTTTTCCACACATCAGGGTGCAGTGGCGCTAAAAAGGACGCCCGTTCCATAGAAATGTTGCATGTGGAATATTACTTTCATGTTTTACCATACTAATTCAACAGTAATCCTGATGGGTTCCAGAGTAGCATTCTGCTTGCGCTTCAAAACCCCATCAGGGGTAGCAAGCACTATATAAATACAAACCTCTTCTATCCTACCACCTACCCTTCTCCACCCACATAACTGACTAACCTATCCACCACTCAAATTACTTCATACTTCACTATGCTAATTTTCAACACTAATCCTTTATGGGTTCTGGGGTGGTGTGCTACTCGCCAGAAAAGTGCTTCGACACCCATCAGGGGTAACAAGTGCTATATGAATGCAAACCTTTCTTCGCCTTTTATCCCTCCGCTATCCTTCTCACTCCAAGTAACTGACTAATATCTATCACTGAAATTACTTTCATATTTCACCATATTAATTCACCACTAATCTTTTATGGGCTTCCTGAATAGCGTGCGTCAACACCCCATCAGGGGTAACAAGCGCTATATAAATACAAACCTTTGTCCTCCTCTATCCTTCTGCTATCATTCCAAATCCAAATAACTGATGAACCTATCCACCACTTAAAATGTACTTGCATGTTTCACTATACTAATTCAACACTAATCCTCTATGGGTCCCGGAGTAGCGTGCTACTTGCCGAAAAAGCACTTTGACGCCTCGTAGTAAGCGCTATATAAATGCAATTACAATACAATACAATGTGGAAGAACATCTTTAAACTGTGTTTGGATAGTTTACAAGATGTGCTGGGTGACGTTGTCGAAGCCTGTCACACGGCGCTGCTCTCTGATTGGGAAATACAAATTGGGCCATGTCCCTATCTGACCTTGGGCTAACTCCGCCCATTGCTTTCCTTCCCCTCTTTGTGTTATGTTGTTTTCTTGCTTGCTATGCAATGCTTTTATTTGTTTTATTTAGCCCTTCTATCTAGACTTTGTCCCTCCAGTGGGAGCAGAGCGTGTTTGCTATCTCCCCGGTTGCCTCCTTTTATCCCTCCTCAAGTGTCTGCTTTTCGGGAACTTTTTATTTGTTTTCTGAAAGCACCTCAGTAGAGTGCATGCATTTCCCCCGTTCTGTTTTTTCCACTTCTCTTAGCACGTTTCTTTTCATACTGAGATAAAAATATAATGTTCCATAACTTTGCCCTTTAGTGGCACTTATGTACGCTTGCACTTGTATGCAGCTTCACCCTTCTTTCCTGTGCACTTTTAAGTGTCAAACCTGAAGCCAATGCTAGTTTTTATATATATATATATATATATATATATATTTTTTTTTTTTAAAGAGTTTTATATAGCGCAAACTTGACCCGAATCGGGTATCAGAGCGCTTTACATAGCACCAGTTACATTAAATGAGGACACATTCATTTTTGTTGGGCACGGGGAGATTAAATGATTTGCCCAGAATCACAGGATGCTCAGCGTTATTGCCGAGACTCGAACCCAGTTCCCCAGATTCGGGAACGACCGACCTAGCCGTTAGTCCAACTTGGTTTCTGCTGGTCGTTATCCTGCTACAGATCACCAAAGCGCAGCACACTTGCAGGTCGTTAGGAGACAGGCGGGGAATGATGGAAAGCTTTCTATTGATTGTCAGAACATAACCCCCTATTGGGCGTCAGTCACTCAAAAAGCAGATCCAACCGTGCATGGGCGGAATGTCTTTCACTACACCTCGTGCAAGGGTGGAATGTCTTTCACTACACCTCGTGCAAGGGTGGAATGTCTTTCTACTATACCTCGTGCCAGGGTGGAATGTCTTTCTATCACACCTCGTGCAAGGGCGGAATGTCTTTCTACCACACCTCGTGCAAGGGCGGAATGTCTTTCTATCACACCTCGTGCAAGGGTGGAATGTCTTTCTACCACACCTCGTGCAAGGGCGGAATGTCTTTCTACTATACCTCGTGCCAGGGTGGAATGTCTTTCTATCACACCTCGTGCAAGGGCGGAATGTCTTTCTACCACACCTCGTGCAAGGGCGGAATGTCTTTCACTATACCTCTTGCAAGGGCGGAATGTCTTTCTACCACACCTCGTGCAAGGGCGGAATGTCTTTCTACCACACCTCGTGCAAGGGCGGAATGTCTTTCTATCACACCTCGTGCAAGGGCGGAATGTCTTTCTACTTCACCTCGTGCAAGGGCGGAATGTCTTTGAGTGGTGTTTAAAGGGGGACCTTTTTCCTTGTGGGTAGCGTTGTGCTGTCCGATCTAGTAAAGAAAGGGCAGGTGTTGCTGTTTGTGTATGAGTCCTGGGCTGTTGAAGTGGGTAAACTTCTAAACCAGAACAGGGTTGGACTGGGAACCCAAAGCAGCCCTGGCAGTTTTCGGGTTCCAGCCCCTGGGGAAGCACTGTCTGGCCATGGGAGGCTGGAAACGCGTGCTTGCTGCTTTTATTACAGGGAGACGATATTGCAACACTGCTGCAAAACCAGCCCCCACTAACAAAACCGGCCCGCCCTTTCAGCCTCCCCGGGGAAATGCCCACTGCCCGGTACAGCCAGCCCAGCCCTGAATACCATCAGGAAACTTTAATACAGTGCGAGAAGTTTCCCCGGCCTTCTCCTCCCAGGTGGATCGTATATTGTTTCATGAAGCTGTGGTCGCCAAGGTTTCGCCCTAAGCTGTGACTTCATGGGCTGGGGCACCCACCCAGCTCAGAGCTTGGCTTTCGGCATCGATAATGCATCTCCAGTGCCACCTCAGCTTTCCGCTGCCTGCAAGAGCCGCTTCTTTCTATTACAACTATCCCACCTCCGCTGTCCTATTGTATAGGACGTTACACCTAGATTACAGCCACAGTTTGTACCTGTGTCTCCCAGAGTGGGTCATATTCACTGCTGCTTGGGTAGTTGTTGGTATGTGGATGACCAAGCTCTCATCTCCCCAGCGAGGCACCCTTAGAATGGCACCACTACAGCTCTTGGCCTCACAACCGAAGCGCAACAACACACTTACAGCTACAGTGAGGCTCGTCACAGAGTGTAGTCATTACAATGCCTTCTGTGGTTTTAGGGAACAGAGTTTAGGGTGTTTAAGGTTGTTAGGGCTTGGTTGCAGGAGTTACAGATGTTCAGGGATTGACTATATGATTCATTTTACTGATGGATCTTAGGGTATGTAAAGTGTGTTTTTTAATATAGCATTACTACACAATTAAATATAAAAGGGTAAATCATTGATTAAGAAGAGTTTTGACAAATCTATTTTAAGTAATTATATTTACTATGCAGTTTTTTTTGTTGTATATTTCAGCTTATACCCGTAAACTGTATTATTATTTCATCATGCGGGAAAAATGGAAAGAAACGATTTCATTTTATTTGTTTGACTTTCTTTGTTATGTACTTTTATACACAATTCTATACAATGCATAATGTATATATTACTAGGCGCTTAAATGCATTGTTGTGGCTTGCAATTTAATTGTATTTGCCATTCAAATTAAAATATGTATTATTAGTGTATGTGTTGTTGTGCTTACGATGTAGAGTGCTGTGTTGTGGTTATTCTGTTAGTGACTTGCAACGACCTACAAATCAATGTGTGCTGCTCTAATCACCATTGGCAAAGCCAATAACTTTATCATGTTAAAGCCTTCTTCCTGAATCCCGCCTCCTAGACCTCGCGAAAGACTGCGTATGTGGTGGAGCTTCATCCAGCGTAGCGGTCCTCACGAGTAGTTTTTGGCAGCACCTCTCTTCCCTTTGTGATCCCCTCTATGGGGCTCACCTGGTAGCAGGTCGTCATCCAATGCCATCACTTCCAGAAGATACCTGCAGCTTTGTGCAGGAAACAGGAAGTGCTCCAAGGCTTCCCCTTGGTGGACCCTCATTTGAGGACGATGGAACTTTGTACAGAATAGATCTGATGGCGAGGACATAGGTGTCCTCTCCTTTAAGGGAATCTCTGGAGCCAGCGGGGTGCTTAGTCGTAGAGGTGGAACAGACTCATGAGTTGCTGTGTCTGTGTATTTGGTTTGTTAATAGTGCAGCCATATCCAGAAGGCAGCGGAGTGCTGTACAGGGTACTAGGCACGCATAAAGTCCACACGCGACTGGAGAGGTAGCAGGTTTGTGGATGGTTTGTGCATTGGAATGTAGTGTTCTTTAAAGGGGTGCGTCTTCAACTCTTGCTTGAATTGAAGCAGGGGTTGGGTGGTTCTGATGTTGTTCCAGACCCTGGCTATATAGAGGGAGAAAGTCTAATGTTTTTTTTTCTTTTCTTTTTGTGCTTCTCTCCATTCGAATGGTATGTTGGTTGTTGGCGTGCCAAGAGCTGCTGATGATGAGTTTGTGAGCCAGGTAGGCTGTGATGCTGCTTGTGGTGGCTTTGTGAGCCAGGTAGGCTGTGGTGCTGCTTGCGGTGGCTTTGTGAGCCATGTAGGCTGTGATGCTCCTTGTGGTGGCTTGGTGAGCCAGGTAGGCTGCGATGCTCCCTGTGGTTGCTTTGTGAGCCAGGCAGGCTGGGTTGCTCCTTGTGGTGGCTTTGTGAGCCAGGTAGGCTGTGATTCTCCCTGTGGTGACTTTGTGAGTCAGGTAGGCTGTGATGCTCCCTGTGGTGACTTTGTGAGCCAGGTAGGCTGTGATGCTCCCTGTGGTGGCTTTGTGAGCCATGTAGGCTGGGATGCTCCCTGTGGTGACTTTGTGAGCCAGGTAGGCTGGGATGCTCCTTATGGTGGCTTTGTGAGCCATGTAGGCTGTGATGCTCCTTGTGGTGACTTTGTGAGCCAGGTAGGCTGCGATGCTCCTTGTGGTGACTTTGTGAGCCAGGTAGGCTGTGATGCTCCTTGTGTTGGCTTTGTGAGCCAGGTAGGCTCTGATGCTCCTTGTGGTTACTTGGTGAGCCAGGTAGGCTGAGATGCTCCTTGTGGTGACTTTGTGAGCCAGGTAGGCTGCGGTGCTCCTTGTGGTGGCTTTGTGAGCCAGGTAGGCTGCAATGCTCCGTGTGGTGACTTAGTGAGCCAGGTAGGCTGCGATGCTCCTTGTGGTGACTTTGTGAGCCAGGTAGGCTGAGATGCTCCTTGTGGTGACTTTGTGAGCCAGGTAGGCTGAGATGCTCCTTGTGGTGACTTTGTGAGCCAGGTAGGCTGTGATGCTGCTTGCGGTGACTTTGTAGCCAGGTAGGCTGCGGTGCTCCTTGTGGTGGCTTTGTGAGCCAGGTAGGCTGCGGTGCTCCTTGTGGTGGCTTTGTGAGCCAGGTAGGCTGCGATGCTCCTTGTGGTGGCTTTGTGAGCCAGGTAGGCTGCGATGCTCCTTGTGGTGGCTTTGTGAGCCAGGTAGGCTGCGATGCTCCTTGTGGTGACTTTGTGAGCCAGGTAGGCTCTGATGCTGCTTGTGGTGGCTTTGTGAGCCAGGTAGGCTGAGATGCTCCTTGTGGTGACTTTGTGAGCCAGGTAGGCTGCGATGCTCCTTGTGGTGGCTTTGTGAGCCAGGTAGGCTGTGATGCTCCTTGCGGTGGCTGTGAGCCAGGTAGGCTGTGATGCTCCCTGTGGTGGCTTTGTGAGCCAGGTAGGCTGTGATGCTCCTTGCGGTGACTTTGTGAACCAGGTAGGCTGTGATGCTCCCTGTGGTGGCTTTGTGAGCCAGGTAGGCTGTGATGCTCCTTGTGGTGACTTGGTGAACCAGGTAGGCTGGGATGCTCCTTGTGGTGACTTTGTGGAGGATGCCGTTGATTCTAAAGAGGGAGTGACTGACAGTGGGAGCCTGTGGAGTTCCATCATTGTGAGGATGACGTGGTCCTCTTTCTTCAGACTATTGATGAGGCGTGCAGAGGCATGTGTGATAGTCGGGGCAGTGTGCAGTCTGGGAATCCATAGAGCAGAGCATCGCCATTGTCCAGATGCAAGAGTGGGAGCTCTTGGTTCTCTTACCAACGTATTCCATAAGGGGGACATTGGTTCCCAGTGTTGGGGGAGGTGAATGTCCCCAGTTTGGAGCATCAATAGATTTTCCATAGAACTCAGGAAATCTTTAGTGATTGGTTACCTATATCTTTGTTAGCAATATGGTATTTTGCATAATTAGTTTATATTCCATTTATGAGGATTCAACACTGAACCCCTGTCTGTCATTGGCAAGAGCTGCTCGTCATTCTGTGATGGGGGTGCTACCTCACCTTCCTACCTCCAAATCTATGTTTAAGTATTAATCTTCTAAGGAAACAGATAACGTTCCCATGTACCTTAGATGTGCTGATATTTTGTGCATTAGTTGGGACTGGAATGCTTCCAGTCCACAGATGTGCTTTTCTCTTCACTGGAGAGATGCCTGCAGAGAATCCTGGCAGATGTTGCCAAATCTGGTTATTCGTGTTGTTGTACAAGTTTCCGCCGTGCTTCATGGTGGCGAAGCTGTACCTGTGCGCTCTACAGTACCTGCCATACACCTGTCTCAGTGCAGTCTGTCCGCAGTCTTGAACTGACTTTGAATACTCTTTCTGCAGCAGCGAGAGCAGCGGAAGCAGTCGGCAGACCGCCAAGCCAAGCATGCTGGACATGGCCAAGTCAACCCATGGTGGTCCCTTCCAAGAAGACCAAGTGGAAGACGTGAAGTCTCTGTGCAAGATCATCCCCGTCTTCTTGGCACTCATACCCTACTGGACGGTCTATTTCCAGGTGAGCATCTGAGGTGCTGCAGACGTCCCCGCTGATGGTGGGCGCGAGTGCTTCACTGATGAGCCTGCAGGGGACCACCACCAGTTCTGCTGTGGTTGTCCCTGGAGGTGAGTCGGTTCCCTAGCGCCCCCTCTGAAGACCCCCATGGGCAGTGATGCACCTCAAGTAGGACCCCGAAAGAGAGCATCTGAGGTGCTTCAGATGTCCCGCTGATGGTGGACGCGAGTGCTTCACTCATGAGCCTGCAGGGGACCACCTCCAGTTCTGCTGTGGTTGTCCCTGAAGGTGAGTCGGCTCCCTAGCACCCCCTCTGAAGACCCCCCTGGGCACTGATGCACCTCAGGTAGGACCCCGAAAGAGAGCGTCTGAGGGAACAGACTGCGTTCTCTAAAGAGGAGCCCTGTATCTGTGCTTGTTGTCCCTTCTTGCACTGCGTTCATCCTTTCTTTTCAAGGGTTCCTTGGGTAGCTGTGATTTCCTGACCAGAATCGTAAACATTAAAAGCTTTTCATGTCCCGACCCTCATAAAATTAACATTTAAATGTGCTGGTGTAAAAATGAGAATGTTTTACAATGTGCCTCTCCGCTTTGGCATGCGTTGCGACCAATTCATCCCCAGGCACAATGGTCTCCTAGTCACACTTGGACTTAATATGCAGCGGTAGTTTCTTGCACTGACGTTGTCAATTCAGGCAGGGGTGCTTCTCTGCCAGGGGTGATCTGAGGACTGGAACTCTCGGCGATCAGACAGAGTGTAAAGGCCCCTTTTATGACCATTTATTAAAACTATAGGATTTAAACACATTAATAGGCTGGTTATCTAAACGCTCAACCCACATCAAAGACACAGAACCTAGTTGGAGGGCAGTAAATAAAGCTGCTCCCATCAAATCGACCCCTTTTAACTGGTATTGAGCAACAAGCTGGGTCAGGAGAGTCTCTAAGGAGATGTTGACGATTCAAACCACTTTTTGGTCCCTTCCACTTGGCTGTGGATTAAAAGATGCTCTGGTGAGCGATGAGATGTTAAGAAGTCGCCTGAATGACCCTGTTTGAAGGACAGTGCAGCAAAAAAACTTCACAAAGCTCAAACAGCACAAAACCGGATAATAATATTGTTGGTATGGCCGACATAATCTGTTTCCAACCTCTCTAGATGCAGACGACGTATGTGCTCCAGAGCCTTCATCTGAAGATCCCAGGGTTGGCCGACAAGAAAAACCCGAACACGGTAAGCATTTCTCTTGTACTTTATTGCATGTGGTTTGACAGTGCCCAGTGTCCTCTAACAGCAAACATGATTCAGTTCTCTGTTATTCCTCTTTCCTTATTGTTGGCTTTCTAAAACTCATTGGTGTCTGGTGGGTAAAATCACGTTTCCTAGGATGGAGAGGGCAGCTAGAGTCCCCTCCTTGTTGGCATCTTTAGATGGCAGCTGGAGTTGGCAGCTAGAATCCCCTCCTAGTTGGCATCTTTAGAGGGCAGCTAGAGTCCCCTCCCACTTGGCATCTTTAGATGGCAGCTAGAGTCCCCTCCCACTTGGCATCTTTAGAGGGTAGCTAGAGTCCCCTCCTACTTGGCATCTTTAGACGGCAGCTAGAGTCCCCTCCTAGAGGCATCTTTAGACAACAGCTAGAGGCACCTCCTAGAGGCATCTTTAGACGGCAGCTAGAGTCCCCTCCTAGAGGCATCTTTAGACGGCAGCTAGAGTCCCCTCCTAGAGGCATCTTTAGACGGCAGCTAGAGTCCCCTCCCACTTGGCATCTTTAGACTGCAGCTAGAGTCCCCTCCTAGAGGCATCTTTAGACGGCAGCTAGAGACCCCTCCTACTTGGCATCTTTAGAGGGTAGCTAGAGTCCCTTCCTAGAGGCATCTTTAGACGGCAGCTAGAGTCCCCTCCTAGAGGCATCTTTAGACGGCAGCTAGAGTCCCTTCTTAGAGGCATCTTTAAAGGGTAGCTAGAGTCCCCTCCTAGAGGCATCTTTAGACGGCAGCTAGAGTCCCCTCCCACTTGGCATCTTTAGACGGCAGCTAGAGACCCCTCCTACTTGGTATCTTTAGACGCAGCTAGAGTCCCCTCCCACTTGGTATCTTTAGACGGCAGCTAGAGTCCCCTCCTAGAGGCATCTTTAGACGGCAGCTAGAGTCCCTTCCTAGAGACATCTTTAGAGGGCAGCTAGAGTCCCCTCTTAGAGGCATCTTTAGACGGCAGCTAGAGTCCCCTCCCACTTGGCATCTTTAGAGGGTAGCTAGAGTCCCCTCCTAGAGGCATCTTTAGACGGCAGCTAGAGTCCCCTCCTAGAGGCATCTCTAGAGGGCAGCTAGAGTCCCCTCCTAGAGGCATCTCTAGAGGGCAGCTAGAGTCCCCTCCTAGAGGCATCTCTAGAGGGCAGCTAGAGTCCCCTCCTAGAGGCATCTCTAGAGGGCAGCTAGAGTCCCCTCCTAGAGGCATCTTTAGACGGCAGCTAGAGTCCCCTCCTAGAGGCATCTTTAGACGGCAGCTAGAGTCACCTCCTAGAGGCATCTTTAGACGGCAGCTAGAGTCCCCTCCTAGAGGCATCTTTAGACTGCAGCTAGAGTCCCCTCCTAGAGGCACCTTTAGAGGGTAGCTAGAGTCCCCTCCTAGAGGCATCTTTAGACGGCAGCTAGAGTCCCCTCCTAGAGGCATCTTTAGAGGTAGCTCGAGTCCCCTCCTAGAGGCATCTTTAGAGGTAGCTAGTGTCCCCTCCTAGAGGCATCTTTAGACGGCAGCTAGAGACCCCTCCTAGAGGCATCTTTAGAGGGCAGCTAGAGTCCCCTCCTACTTGGCATCTTTCGACGGCAGCTAGAGTCCCCTCCTAGAGGCATCTTTAGAGGGCAGCTAGAGTCCCCTCCCACTTGGCATCTTTAGACGGCAGCTAGAGTCCCCTCCTAGAGGCATCTCTAGAGGGTAGCTAGAGTCCCCTCCCACTTGCCATCTTTAGAGGGTAGCTAGAGTCCCCTCCTAGAGGCATCTCTAGAGGGTAGCTAGAGTCCCCTCCCACTTGCCATCTTTAGACGGCAGCTAGAGACCCCTCCTAGAGGCATCTTTAGACGGCAGCTAGAGTCCCCTCCTAGAGGCATCTTTAGACGGCAGCTAGAGACCCCTCCTACTTGGCACCTTTAGACGGCAGCTAAAATCCCCTCCTAGAGGCATCTTTAGAGGGTAGCTAGAGTCCCCTCCCACTTGGCATCTTTAGAGGGTAGCTAGAGACCCCTCCTACTTGGCATCTTTAGAGGGCAGCTAGAGTCCTCTCCTAGAGGCATCTTTAGAGGGTAGCTAGAGTCCCCTCCCACTTGGCATCTTTAGAGGGTAGCTAGAGTCCCCTCCTAGAGGCATGTTTAGACGGCAGCTAGAGTCCCCTCCTAGAGGCATCTTTAGAGGGTAGCTAGAGTCCCCTCCCACTTGGCATCTTTAGAGGGTAGCTAGAGTCCCCTCCTAGAGGCATCTTTAGACGGCAGCTAGAGTCCCCTCTTAGAGGCATCTTTAGACGGCAGCTAGAGTCCCCTCCTACTTGGCATCTGTCAGGTAGGTCAAGCATGAAGATAATACCCTCTGTTATCATGCTGGTTACTCAGTGAACATCCTATTGCAAAGAAAACCTCAGAAAGAAGAAAGGGTGGCCGTGCACTGTGCAGGCTGCTCTTTCATACAACTCTCTTATTTTCTTTCTGGCCCACTCAGGTTTTCCCCCAGGGTGAGTTGGCATATGCTGGTACAGCGAAGGTCCTGAGTGTTGTGTGTTAGTTTACTGTTAGGGCGCCAGAATCTAGACTTTG
The DNA here is from genome assembly GCF_964263255.1 of Lissotriton vulgaris. Classification (NCBI taxonomy): domain Eukaryota; kingdom Metazoa; phylum Chordata; class Amphibia; order Caudata; family Salamandridae; genus Lissotriton; species Lissotriton vulgaris. The sequence goes on along the minus strand of NW_028250619.1, from coordinate 228,340 downwards.
GGTGCACTAGGTGTGCTCCCTCCCACAGTAGCGGGGTGGCTGCAGGCTCCTCAGCAGGCGGTGTGCATGCTGACTGCTGGTCGCCACAGAGGGTATAGTGAAGGGCATATGTCTTTGCAAGTGAACCACACGAGAGGTCTTGACGGCTTTAAAACCCCTCCAGCTTCCCAATAAATTGGTCCCTTCACTTTCTAAGGTGCATACATGGTGAGTTGAGATCCAAAGCGGGTGGGGGATGGGTTCTATTTGTGTAGCATATCTAGATGCTCATGGACTGTGGGGATGATGAGGGCAGCAAGCGATAGAGGTCCTCCTTCATATTCCGTTTGCGGCTATAACATTCGACGTCTAATTTCCCTAATCATGGTCAGTAACCCCTTTGTGTCATTCTGTCCATGATCGGCCTCATCCCTGCTGGAGAACTAACAATGGAATAGACTCTTTGGCAGTGCTTTGGTAGAAAAGACTCCTTTTAGTGCCTTGGCTGCAGATTTGACGGGATTTGGCTCATCTGAGCTGGGACTCCTGGTCCTTAAATAGTCTGAGATACATTATGAGGCCATCCGTTGCCTTCCCTCTGCCCTGTACCTAGATCTGTCTGGACACTGCATAGTTGTCCTTGTCTCCTCTGGAAACATGTCCTTTAACTAGGTAGTGCCTGTCTGCACCCCTCCTTTATCCTTTCTGGAAGATGAGCCCTGCTCTGGTTGGGCAGGTTCCTGGGTTTAGAATCTGCTGTGTGATTGGTTCTTGCTTTCTGTCAGTGGTCCCTGAACTCCAGGCTCTGCTCCTTACATTTGTCTGGATTTCAGAAGAAGTTCGGCAGCACCAGCCCAGAGAAACGTGTGATCAGGGCGTCACTATCTTAGAAGACCTGCCAGCTTTCCTCGTTGGGTTGGTTAAAGCGGAACTGTCTTGGGAGAAACGAAAGGGCCCTGCTGACCCTGACAGTCTGGATCTGTTTGTAAGAGGAGTAGGGGTCTTGCATTCAGAGTCTGCGTTTTGCTGCCCGTTACCAACCTCTAGGGATGTGCTTTACCTGAGAGTCGAGGATGTGCTTGATCAATCGAAGAGCAGCGCCTGGTGGGGATCCTGTACTGCCCACTGTCTTATGTGGCTTATCGCCCTGTTTTCAGATAAGAGGAAACCCGTTTTTACCTGTTTCCTCCTCGGTCTTTTGGTGTGCTCCTTACCTGAGGCCGGTTGCCATGATTCTAGAGCAGTTTGAGATGTACATCTCCAACATACTCTTCTGGAGGTATTGTGTGGTTTGAAGGTCCAGTAATTTAACCATATATTCTAATGTTACCAGTTACACTGGAGACCCCTCCGTCTAGGTGGCCTTATTGGCGTTCCTGTCAGCTGAAAATCTCAGCTGTGATGAGTTTTTTTCTGCGATGCAAGCCCCTAATATTGGTTCTCTTGGGCACTCTGGGTGGAAAGCCCATCCCACCAAGATTAGTGACTGATACCAGTTGGAGAAGGAGTTTGTCCCTCTTGATCTGTGTCTAGGACCCAGCTCCCGGACCATCGGATCCCAGATGGCTGCCGGTAACTAAACTCTTGCTTTGAGACCAGGTCTCTTCGCACCAACATCTTTGTAGGGTTGGAACTAAGTTCACTTTTCGATGAGTTTTTGAATTTTAGAAGTTTTTTTTATTGTTTTATTTCTACCAAGGGAAAAAAAACAAATACAAATGTATATGCATATGTGGAGCCCTACTTCCCCAGATGGACCATAGAGAAAGGAATAACTGTATTGAAAGTATTAGGGTCTTGCTGAGTCGATTTTAAAGAACCTACACATGGGACCTCCTGCCTTCTAAGGTACAAATGTTCGCCATTAGAATGTGCTGGGAGTTCCTGTGGCGTCAAACCACTGGATGGGATCCAATAGATATATGGACAATTCAATGGAGCATCGTTGAGATGGCAAGCAGCGAAGCAAAAAGAAAATTGGGTAAATGGAAAGCACTCCTTCACCCTTTCCTTCAGGGATTACCGCCTGTCCTCATGCTGCTTCTCTATAACCTTGAAAAGGGTCTCTGATTAGACGTTTACCTTTGTTGATTGGAGCCGGTTAACTCCTATTTCAGAGCAAGAAGCTTCTTGTTGGTACAGTTTGTTCTTCACTGTTTCTGGTGCTACACCTAGAAGTAGCAGCTCGCTGTGGCCTGCTGCTCTGAATCTTCCTACCCCGCGTGAGTCTCGCTACCCCGCGTGAGTCTCGCTACCCCGCGTGAGTCTCGCTACCCCGCGTGAGTCTCGCTACCCCGCGTGAGTCTCGCTACCCCGCGTGAGTCTCGCTACCCCGCGTGAGTCTCGCTACCCCGCGTGAGTCTCGCTACCCCGCGTGAGTCTCGCTACCCCGCGTGAGTCTCGCTACCCCGCGTGAGTCTCGCTACCCCGCGTGAGTCTCGCTACCCCGCGTGAGTCTCTCTACCCCGCGTGAGTCTCTCTACCCCGCGTGAGTCTCTCTACCCCGCGTGAGTCTTTCTACCCCGCGTGAGTCTTTCTACCCCGCGTGAGTCTTTCTACCCCGCGTGAGTCTTTCTACCCCGCGTGAGTCTTTCTACCCCGCGTGAGTCTTTCTACCCCGCGTGAGTCTTTCTACCCCGCGTGAGTCTTTCTACCCCGCGTGAGTCTTTCTACCCCGCGTGAGTCTTTCTACCCCGCGTGAGTCTTTCTACCCCGCGTGAGTCTTTCTACCCCGCGTGAGTCTTTCTACCCCGCGTGAGTCTTTCTACCCCGCGTGAGTCTCTTTACTCTGCGTGAGTCTTTCTACCCCGCGTGAGTCTCTTTACTCTGCGTGAGTCTCTTTACTCTGCGTGAGTCTCTTTACTCTGCGTGAGTCTCTTTACTCTGCGTGAGTCTCTTTACTCTGCGTGAGTCTCTTTACTCTGCGTGAGTCTCTTTACTCTGCGTGAGTCTCTTTACTCTGCGTGAGTCTCTTTACTCTGCGTGAGTCTCTTTACTCTGCGTGAGTCTCTTTACTCTGCGTGAGTCTCTTTACTCTGCGTGAGTCTCGCTACTCTGCGTGAGTCTCGCTACTCTGCGTGAGTCTCGCTACTCTGCGTGAGTCTCGCTACTCTGCGTGAGTCTCGCTACTCTGCGTGAGTCTCGCTACTCTGCGTCTTCCTAGGCTGCGACTCTGCGTCTTCCTAGGCTGCGACTCTGCGTCTTGCGACCCTGCGTCTTGCGACTCTGCGTCTTGCGACCCTGCGTCTTGCGACTCTGCGTCTTGCGACTCTGCGTCTTGCGACTCTGCGTCTTGCGACTCTGCGTCTTGCGACTCTGCGTCTTGCGACTCTGCGTCTTGCGACTCTGCGTCTTGCGACTCTGCGTCTTCCGACTCTGCGTATTCCTTTGCTCGCGCTCATCTGCCACCTAGAGTAGAGTTTCAATGTTGTCCCTCAGCCGTCTTCTTTCACAGAAGGACCTCCGTGGGATGTCACTCTATGTCCTTCATCTACTTCTTAAGAGATGATTCGATGCAACAATATACATTTGTCTATAACTTAGATTTAAATAGAGTTTTTCCTATAGCAGAATCGTTCCGCAATCCACACCAAGTAGAGAGTTATAAGTGTCACGATCGATTGAACGATCTAATAACATAAATGCATTATTATATCCAGCAAGAGCATCTAATTTTACGCTCTTGTCTTTTCTTTCCCCTTTTCTTTCTATTCCCTTACTTGGCCAACTTACCTACTCATCCAGGGCATCTAATGTTGGGGAACCTTCACACTCCCCATGATTTGTCAAGTAGACGCCCATACCATTCAAAATAATTCATTGAAGACAAAACCTCACCGCACCAATACCTGGTTTTGAAGGTGAGATGCTAACAAACCTTTTTGGAATTCTGGGTGATTTGGTACTCTAAACATGAAGTCCTCAACCAGTCACAGTCCCCTGAATTTCGACTTTTGATCCCCTTCTTCTAGCATCTCCCTGTTCCCATTGAGCAGGAACAACACTGGATCAATATCGACGACGATTTGGACCCATTTAACCTGGTCTCGAGCGGGGCCGGGTCGGAATGATCACCGGCACAGCGGTGAGGTCCCTCATAGTACTTAATCAACGATGCATAAACACGTGTCTCAAACTTTCACTTTTTCCTTCCGTGCCCCCTTGTTTTACCTCCTTCCCCTTCTTTTCTTTCTTTTTTGGTAACTCTACAGACCTGCGGTTTACCACCCATTAACTTCAGGTAGGACGCACACCCTCTGGTATACTTAAGGATACTGATTAGAATGAACAATAGTCATTCATAAAATTTTCCTTCGTATTCCTTGAAATCTTGACTTCTACGCCCCTTTAAAATAAGGATTCTTCAACTATACACGTTTGCACTTAAACTTTCACCTTTTCCCCTTTTGCGTCACTAAAACACGACGTTTTCACCATTGTGAACCAATGTTATACCATGTCACATACGTATACACCATCGAACCACAATCCTGCTGGTGTCTCTACCTCTCCACATCAACACTGGAATGAGGGTACGGTGTTGTGTTCATCCACTACATTTTGTTTGCTCAATGTCACAATATTCACTCTTACCTAGCACTTGCACAAAATGAGGTCACCAAAGCAATCGTTATGTACATTGTGATGCTACCATGCACTCCATCTGTTTTATCTTGTATCCTCCCCAGCCCTGAGGAGTCGCGGAATTATTGTATTCCTTTGCGACGAAACACGTGTCGGCTGGCCATTCAAACAAAAGAAAAGAGGAGCCGAACTACTGGTGGTCTTTATTCCAACGGCGGAAACTTGAACTTTTAAGTGTCCATTGAGACACCCATCTTCTATACTTTCATAATTTAGTGTGCAACAGGTTTTTTCTTTACCTTTGTGTAGTGTGTGTTTCTCATCACACGCTCTTGGAGGGGTTATAGGGCTTCTCCTTTCACCGGTTTGCACCTACTGTTAATACACCAGCACCGATACCTTCTGCGCTTTAACCGTGAGCAGTGCGCCCAGTATTTCCCTCACTCTAAAAACCCTGTTCGCAATTGAATCATACAGTTAGAAGAGGGGGGCAGCCGCCGCGCAGTGCACAACAACAGGGATAGGCACTCCCATCCCTTTCCTTTAAGTATGAATAGAGATAAAGCTGCAGAAGAACTCTTTGACAACCTTGTAAAGGGTATGTCCACACATAGAGCAACAAGTAGTGGAACCCCTAGTGTCACCAAGAAAGAAGGTCTTGGGGACAAATTCATAAGGCTAGAGAAACTCAAAAAACAGGAAAACTCAAAGTGGTGGGACGGCACCACTTTGAAACAATATGCAAGATTAAGACGTATACCCAGAGGCCTAAGGGCACAAATCTTCCCCACTTACGATGATCTAGACACAGATCTCCTAGGCAAGTGGGAAGAAGCGCTAACCAACAATTCTAACATCCTCATGGACATTCTCATTGAGAGTTCTGACCGTAAGGTCAACAAATTTCAAGCCGAAATTGCCATTCTAGAACAGGAGATAAAATACTTAAATCTTCCTGAATCCACTGTCAAAAATTACACGATATTGGACGAAATTATACTTACACATCAGAACGAGATAAAAAATCGTGAAGCCAGACAGTTAAAGAGAGATGAGGCCGACTACACTGAGGGCAGGATATTTACATACGCCAAGAAATACGATTACATGATACACAAACCCTCACGGAAAAGAAAAGGCAAGCCTAATGAGTCCGAAGCCAGCTCGATTTCTTCGTGCAATATATCACTAAGCACAGTCAGTGTCAGTGAGGACGATGCCAATAGAACAGATAGAGAGACTACACCTTTTTTATGCGAAATAAAACGAATCAGGAGGGGCAATCGTATCCAAGATCAAAAATCCGCAGGGGCAGGAGGGGGAACGCAGAAGATTACAAGAGGAAACTCAGATCAGGGAACAACCAGAAGTAACATACACACAAGAGGGGGAGGTACAGGTCATCAACCTATCATCCAAAACTTTGACCCCCAATATAATCTCCCTTCTAAGCAAAGGTCTGAATTTCAACCCTTTCGCCAACACTGACATCTGTAGACTAAACATTGATTCGTTTAAGTTTGTACGCAGTTTAAAACTCAAAAAGCATTTTTCTAATCGCAATATGTCTAATAAAACATCTTCTAATATCCCAACTCAGTTTGAACCTGGTGTCTTAACTATCAATGACATTCAAACTACACAACTCTTACTCTCTTTAACTGATCAGGAACAAACTCCATACAATATGGAAAGGTTCCTAGAGGAACTCAATATTGAGTCGGACTTCAGTATCGTAAGTGGGCTAAAGTCTAAATCCAAATGGATCCCCACCTTACGGGGGGTAACTCTATTGACAATTTCCATAAACGAGTACTGGAGGACATAGAAAAACTAGACAACAAAAGAGACCTACGAACCTTCAGGTACAAAGACAATTTAACAACAGGGGAACGGGCCGCACTAAACACCCTTATCAAAGATCATGATATCATCATAAGAGAAGCAGATAAGGGGGGTAATGTGGTAATCCTGAACAAGAAGGATTACCAAGATGAAATTTTAGGTCAACTACACGACACCACATGCTATGAATGCCTTGACCACAACCCCATAGCATCTCTCACTTCTACCATTAACAGATTCCTGGTAACATGGAAAGAAGATGGCCTAATTAATCAAGATGAATATCTCTATCTGAAAGTATTCAAACCACCTTGCCATTGGCTCTACACCTTGCCCAAGGTACACAAACACCTCCCTTTCCCTCCTGGAAGGCCCATCATATCGGGCATAGGCGGACCCACAGAGAGACTGGCAGAGTACGTAGATCTATTCTTAGGGCCCCTGGTACGTAATTTACCATCATGTATACAAGACACGAAACACATATTGAGTATACTTTCTGATCTACAGTTGCAATCAGGCAACATTCTAGTAACCATGGATGTGGTAGCACTGTATACTAGCATCAAACCAGATCTAGGATTGGAAGTAGTAACAAAGACTTTACAGAACCGACCAGCTACTATGCGGCAACATACTAACATGCTGGTTTCCATGATGGAACTCATTTTGAAGAACAATGTCTTCATGTTTAATAACTCATGGTACAGGCAAACAAAAGGTGTCGCCATGGGTTCTAAATTTTCCCCTTCTTTTGCCAATTTGTTTATGGGTGCACTGGAAAAGGACCTAATTTGGGGCACAAAAGGTGCGACATTTGTTGACTCTATAGTATTTTGGGGAAGATACATAGAAGATTGTCTCTTAATTTGGTCTGGTACACAGGAACACTTGATGGATTTTCATGAACATTTGAACCATAACACCTGGGATATGAGTTTCACCATTGAATCCAGCTTAGACAGAGTAGAATTCCTAGACTTGGAAATCTATGTATCTAACAACAAACTACACAGCAGACTCTTCAGAAAAAGTACTGCCTGTAATGCGATCCTACACACTAGCAGTGCACATCCACCCCACCAGATTAGCACCATTCCATTTGGTGAATTTTTAAGAGCCCGTAGGAACTGCAGTGATGACAAAGACTTTAATGAAAATCTGAGGGAAATGCAGGTACGTTTCAAAAAAAGAGGCTACCGAGAAGATCTACTAAACAGAGCAACCGACCGGGTTAAGAAAATCAAGAGTTGACACACTCAAGAACAAACAAAGAGACACAAAGATCAATTCCACAGCGATTCGAATGATCACCGACTTCAATAGTCAACACCAATCAATCCGTAGGAGTTTCGCTAAACACTGGAACATTCTTAGAGCAGACAAAAGTATTCAAGAATATATAGGAGAATATCCACAGATCACTTTCAGAAGGGGCAGGACCCTAAAAAACAGACTCAGTCCCACTATTCCCCGAGGCACTGTGACCAATACCTGGCTAACGGCACGCAACACAGGTTTCTTTAAATGTGGGTTTTGTTCCATGTGCCGGTGGGCTAAACATAAAACATTCAAATTCCATGACACTAAAGGAGAAAGATATGCTATCAGGACTGATATCAATTGCACAACACGCTTTGCAGTGTATATTATTGAATGTGTATGTAAGTAATTCTATGTGGGCAGCACCATCCGCCCTCTCAAGGAAAGAATAGCCGAGCACATAGGAGCCATCCACAAACAGGACCCCAAGTATCCAGTAGCATTGCATGCAGCTGCATGTTATGATCAAAGTATGGACAAACTAATTTCCTTTTTTGGGATTGATACTGTACCACCGGGGATACAGGGCGGGAATAGAGAATTGAAACTAAGACGCCTGGAAGCAATGTGGATTCTCCGCCTTCGCACGGTGGAACATGGATTACATTTTGACCAGGAGATGCAATACTTCTTAGGGGACTAATACAATAAGTTTCCCGTCATCTCCCTCAGTAGTATAAACCATGCAACTGTACACATATATCTTTGTTCAGGTTACATATGCAACTACATTTGTCATCCTATGTGTTTGTGAATTAACAACTCTTTAGTCAACAAGCGAATTTTGAAACTGTAACCAATTTTCTCCCCTACTCTAAAATGTACCCTCAATGAGACATACGTGAGGAAATGTTTACACAACCACCTAGAGTGGTTTCTAAAGAATGACCTTTACGAGATAATGTCAATTTAATAACTATAATACTTGTATAATGGATGAGCATCCACACAATGCGACCGAAAACTTTGCTATTAAGATGCCATTACTAAGAAATGTTCTGCTGAATTTATACTAATTAGCATCAGAAGACACAAACTTCTGTAAGAATTACCATTCAAATGGAAAATGTAATTTGATGCACAATTTGCTAATCGAATTGATATGGTAATCAACATGGTTTTAATATTCCAGATCTGATGCATGACCGTTTTTGCTCTCTGCATGGTATGTGCACCACGCACAACACATGAACCAACTGTTCGTGCATGAAACTTTTCACTTCCCCTTGACAGGTTCCCTTTCTTCTGCTTTTATACTTTCCTTGCTGTCTATACCTTTACGACGACACCGTCATAATGGTTAGGGAACCCATACACAATACCGGCATGATTGACGTTCTAGTCATATCAATCCGGGACCTTTTGTCAGGCTATTTAGCCATTTCCGGGTCAATGAACATGTGTCCGCACCCGGAACCACTCTACAGGAATACTCGTCCTGCCGGCTTTCCCCGTATTACGGGTAAGAGATGATTCGATGCAACAATATACATTTGGCTATAACTTAGATTGAAATAGAATGTTTCGTATAGCAGAATCGTTCCGCAATCCACACCAAGTAGAGAGTTATAAGTGTCACGATCGATTGAACGATCTAATAACATAAATGCATTATTATGACCAGCAAGAGCATCTAATTTTACGCTCTTGTCTTTTCTTTCCCCTTTTCTTTCTATTCCCTTTCTTGGCCAACTTACCTACTCATCCAGGGCATCTAATGTTGGGGAACCTCCACACTCCCCATGATTTGTGAAGTGGACGCCTATACCATTCAAAATAATTCATTGAAGAAGAAACCTCACCGCACCAATACCTGGTTTTGAAGGTGAGAGGCTAACAAACCTTTTTGGAATTCTGGGTGATTTGGTACTCTAAACATGAAGTCCTCAACCAGTCACAGTCCCCTGAATTTCCTTCTTCTAGCATCTCCCTGTTCCCATTGAGCAGGAACAACACTGGATCAATATCGACGACGATTTGGACCCATTTAACCTGGTCTCGAGCGGGCCGGGTCGGAATTATCACCGGCACAGTGGTGAGGTCCCTCATAGTACTTAATCAACCATGCATAAACACTAAATGTCGGACACGATTTTTAATCGGGTCTCAAACTTTCACTTTTTCATTCCGGACCCCCTTGTTTTACCTCCTTCCCCTTCTTTTCTTTCTTTTTTGGTAACTCTACAGACCTGCGGTTTACCACCCATTAACTTCAGGTAGGACGCACACCCTCTGGTATACTTAAGGATACTGGTTAGAATGAACAATAGTCATTCATAAAATTTTCCTTCGTATTCCTTGAAATCTTGACTTCTACGCCCCTTTAAAATAAGGATTCTTCAACTATACACGTTTGCACTTAAACTTTCCCCTTTTCCCCTTTTGCGTCACTAAAACACGATGTTTTCACCATTGTGAACCAATGTTATACCATGTCACATACGTATACACCATCGAACCACAATCCTGCTTGTGTCTCTACCTCTCCACATCAACACTGGAATGAGGGTACGGTGTTGTATTCATCCACTACATTTTGTTTGCTCAATGTCACAATATTCACTCTTACCTAGCACTTGCACAAAATGAGGTCACCAAAACCATCGTTATGTACATTGTGATGCTACCATGCACTCCATCTGTTTTATCTTGTATCCTCCCCAGCCCTGAGGAGTCGAGGAATTATTGTATTCCTTTGCGACGAAACACGTGTCGGCTGGCCATTCAAACACAATAAAAGAGGAGCCGAACTACTGGTGGTCTTTTTTCCAACGGCAGAAACTTGAACTTTTAAGTGTCCATTGAGACACCCATCTTCTATACTTTCATAATTTAGTGTGCAACAGGTTTTTTGTTTACCTTTGTGTAGTGTGTGTTTCTCATCACATGCTCTTGGAAGGGTTATAGGGCTTCTCCCCTCACCGGTTTGCACCTACTGTTAATACACCAGCACCGATACCTTCTGCGCTTTAACTGTGAGCAGTGCGCCCAGTATTTCCCTCACTCTAAAAACCCTGTTCTTAATTGAATCATGCCTCTTCCTAGGCTGGCTGCGTCTTCCTAGGCTGGCTGCGTCTTCCTACTCTGGCTGCGTCTTCCTACTCTGCGTCTTCCTACTCTGCGTCTTCCTACTCTGCGTCTTCCTACTCTGCGTCTTCCTACTCTGCGTCTTCCTACTCTGCTTCTTCCTACTCTGCGTCTTCCTACTCTGCGTCTTCCTACTCTGCGTCTTCCTACTCTGCGTCTTCCTACTCTGCGTCTTCCTACTCTGCGTCTTCCTACTCTGCGTCTTCCTACTCTGCGTCTTCCTACTCTGCGTCTTCCGACTCTGCGTCTTCCGACTCTGCGTCTTCCGACTCTGCGTCTTGCGACTCTGCGTCTTGCGACTCTGCGTCTTCCGACTCTGCGTATTCCTTTGCTCGCGCTCATCTGCCCCCTAGAGTAGAGTTTCAATGTTGTTCCACAGCCGTCTTCTTTCACAGAAGGACCTCCGTGGGATGTCATTCTGTCTCCTTCATCTGCTTCTTAACCAACGATCAGGATCAGATCGAGGAGACGGTTGGGTTGGGTCCTCTCCCTCCACTGATACTCCTGTCTCTGGAGCCTCAGTCCTACCTCAGTCCTACCTGCAAGGATCTTCTTTGTTATCTACCCCATGTGTTTGTCCACACAGGGCTGTCCACAGCTGTCTCTGGTTAAGGAAACTCACCGTCTCCTGAAGAGCAGCCTTTTGCCCTTTGTATGTCGGTTCTTGTTTTGTAACCACCCTCAGCCTGAAGCGCCCAGTTTCCACGTGTTTGCTTGACTTGGGTCCACTGCTGAAGTTGGTGTTTGTGCAGCAGTTGAATGCGAGGCCTTTCAGACTCCTGCACTCAGGCCTTGACCTGCCGCAGCCTGACCTCAGTATGGGCCTTTTTAGATTTTATAACTACTGCTCCTCTCCTTTTTTTTTTTTACTCCTGAGAAGGCAGCCGCTTTGTTGAGACCAGATCCACTTATAACACTAAAGGGTCCCTTCCATGGTTTAAGCTTTGGGACGCGTGCCACCATTCACGAGGCCACCTCCATTCACGAGGCCACCTCCATTCACGAGGCTCCATCTATTCACGAGGCTCCATCTATTCACGAGGCTCCATCCATTCACGAGGCTCCATCCATTCACGAGGCTCCCTCCATTCACGAAGCTCCCTCCATTCACGAGACTCCCTCTGTTCATTCACGAGGCTATTCACGAGGCTCCCTCCATTCACGAGGCTCCCTCCATTCACGAGGCTCCCTCCATTCACGAGGCTCCCTCCATTCACGAGGCTCCCTCCATTCACGAGGCTCCCTCCATTCACGAGGCTCCCTCCATTCACGAGGCTCCCTCCATTCACGAGGCTCCCTCCATTCACGAGGCTCCCTCCATTCACGAGGCTCCCTCCATTCACGAGGCTCCGTTCATTCACGAGGCCCCCTCCATTCATTCACGAGGCCCCCTCCATTCATTCACGAGGCCCCCTCCATTCATTCACGAGGCCCCCTCCATTCATGAGCCCCCCTCCGTTCATTCACGAGGCTCCGTTCATTCACGAGGCTCCGTTCATTCACGAGGCCCCCTCCATTCATTTACGAGGCCCCCTCCATTCATTTACGAGGCCCCCTCCATTCATTCACGAGGCCCCCTCCATTCATTCACGAGGCCCCCTCCATTCATTCACGAGGCCCCCTCCATTCATTCACGAGGCCCCCTCCGTTCATTCACGAGGCCCCCTCCGTTCATTCACGAGGCCCCCTCCGTTCATTCACGAGGCCCCCTCCGTTCATTCACGAGGCCCCCTCCGTTCATTCACGAGGCCCCCTCCGTTCATTCACGAGGCCCCCTCCGTTCATTCACGAGGCCCCCTCCGTTCATTCACGAGGCCCCCTCCGTTCATTCACGAGGCCCCCTCCGTTCATTCACGAGGCTCCCTCCGTTCATTCACGAGGCTCCCTCCGTTCATTCACGAGGCTCCCTCCGTTCATTCACGAGGCTCCCTCCGTTCATTCACGAGGCTCCCTCCGTTCATTCACGAGGCTCCCTCCGTTCATTCACGAGGCTCCCTCCGTTCATTCACGAGGCTCCCTCCGTTCATTCACGAGGCTCCCTCCGTTCATTCACGAGGCTCCCTCCGTTCATTCACGAGGCTCCCTCCGTTCATTCACGAGGCTCCCTCTGTTCATTCACGAGGCTCCCTCTGTTCATTCACGAGTCTCCCTGTGTTCATTCACGAGGCTCTCTCTGTTCATTCAGGAGGCTCCTTCTGTTCATTCAGGAGGCTCCTTCTGTTCATTCAGGAGGCTCCTTCTGTTCATTCAGGAGGCTCCCTCCGTTCATTCACGAGGCTCCCTCCGTTCATTCACGAGGCTCCCTCTGTTTATTCACGAGGCTCCATCCATTCACGAGGCTCCATCCATTCACGAGGCTCCCTCCATTCACGAAGCTCCCTCCATTCACGAGACTCCCTCTGTTCATTCACGAGGCTATTCACGAGGCTCCCTCCATTCACGAGGCTCCCTCCATTCACGAGGCTCCCTCCATTCACGAGGCTCCCTCCATTCACGAGGCTCCCTCCATTCACGAGGCTCCCTCCATTCACGAGGCTCCCTCCATTCACGAGGCTCCCTCCATTCACGAGGCTCCCTCCATTCACGAGGCTCCCTCCATTCACGAGGCTCCCTCCATTCACGAGGCTCCCTGCATTCAGGAGGCTCCCTCTGTTCATTCAGGAGGCTCCCTCTGTTCATTCACGAGGCTCCCTCTGTTCATTCACGAGGCTCCCTCTGTTCATTCACGAGGCTCCCTGTGTTCATTCACGAGGCTCCCTGTGTTCATTCACGAGGCTCCCTGTGTTCATTCACGAGGCTCCCTCCGTTCATTCACGAGGCTCCCTCCGTTCATTCACGAGGCTCCCTCCATTCACGAGGCTCCCTCCATTCACGAGGCTCCCTCCATTCACGAGGCTCCGTTCATTCACGAGGCTCCGTTCATTCACGAGGCCCCCTCCATTCATTCACGAGGCCCCCTCCGTTCATTCACGAGGCCCCCTCCGTTCATTCACGAGGCCCCCTCCGTTCATTCACGAGGCCCCCTCCGTTCATTCACGAGGCCCCCTCCGTTCATTCACGAGGCCCCCTCCGTTCATTCACGAGGCTCCCTCCGTTCATTCACGAGGCTCCCTCCGTTCATTCACGAGGCTCCCTCCGTTCATTCACGAGGCTCCCTCCGTTCATTCACGAGGCTCCCTCCGTTCATTCACGAGGCTCCCTCCGTTCATTCACGAGGCTCCCTCCGTTCATTCACGAGGCTCCCTCTGTTCATTCACGAGGCTCCCTCTGTTCATTCACGAGGCTCCCTCTGTTCATTCACGAGGCTCCCTCTGTTCATTCACGAGTCTCCCTGTGTTCATTCACGAGGCTCTCTCTGTTCATTCAGGAGGCTCCTTCTGTTCATTCAGGAGGCTCCTTCTGTTCATTCAGGAGGCTCCTTCTGTTCATTCAGGAGGCTCCTTCTGTTCATTCAGGAGGCTCCCTCCATTCATTCACGAGGCTCCCTCCGTTCATTCACGAGGCTCCCTCCATTCACGAGGCTCCCTCCATTCACGAGGCTCCCTCCATTCACGAGGCTCCGTTCATTCACGAGGCTCCGTTCATTCACGAGGCCCCCTCCATTCATTCACGAGGCCCCCTCCGTTCATTCACGAGGCCCCCTCCGTTCATTCACGAGGCCCCCTCCGTTCATTCACGAGGCCCCCTCCGTTCATTCACGAGGCCCCCTCCGTTCATTCACGAGGCCCCCTCCGTTCATTCACGAGGCTCCCTCCGTTCATTCACGAGGCTCCCTCCGTTCATTCACGAGGCTCCCTCCGTTCATTCACGAGGCTCCCTCCGTTCATTCACGAGGCTCCCTCCGTTCATTCACGAGGCTCCCTCCGTTCATTCACGAGGCTCCCTCCGTTCATTCACGAGGCTCCCTCTGTTCATTCACGAGGCTCCCTCTGTTCATTCACGAGGCTCCCTCTGTTCATTCACGAGTCTCCCTGTGTTCATTCACGAGGCTCTCTCTGTTCATTCAGGAGGCTCCTTCTGTTCATTCAGGAGGCTCCTTCTGTTCATTCAGGAGGCTCCTTCTGTTCATTCAGGAGGCTCCTTCTGTTCATTCAGGAGGCTCCCTCCGTTCATTCACGAGGCTCCCTCCGTTCATTCACGAGGCTCCCTCCGTTCATTCACGAGGCTCCCTCTGTTTATTCACGAGGCTCCTTCTGTTCATTCACGAGGCTCCTTCTGTTCATTCACGAGGCTCCCTGTGTTCATTCACGAGGCTCCCTCCGTTCATTCACGAGGCTCCCTCCGTTCATTCGCGAGGCTCCCTCCGTTCATTCGCGAGGCTCCCTCCGTTCATTCGCGAGGCTCCCTCCGTTCATTCACGAGGCTCCCTCCGTTCCTCATGTGAGATGATCCGTGTGTGCTGTGGACAGCCTGTGAGAGATGTCCCAGAGTCCCAGGGATTCCTTCCGGACCCCTGTGTGACAGCCCTGTTAGCCTTGGGCTCGCCCTCTGACTAGATAGGAGGAAGGATTTCCCATTTCTTACACAATTGGACACAAATAACAATGGACCGTTGGGTTCTTCAACTGGTACAATTTGGACATTCTCTGGAGTTCATTCAGATTCCTCCCCAGACCCCTCCTCAACCTATGCTTCACAAAAATCTACGCCTTTTACTCCTGGAACTTTAACTCATGCTCCAGGAGGGAGCTATAGAAAGGGTTCCTCTTCATCAACGGGGGTTTTTACTCCTGTTTTTTCCTGGTGCGCAAAAAAGGAGAAGTAGTAGAGCCCAATCCTAGACTTGAGAAGTCTCAACAAGTTCTTGAAGAAGCAGTCGTTTCGCATGGTCACCATCCAAGAAGTGCTGCAGCTTCTCAACACAAACAACTACATGGTGTCTTTGGATCTTCAAGATGCCTATTTCCATATACCTATCCACAGGAATCACAAAACGTTTCTGAGGTTCGCCGTGGCAGGCAGACATTACCAATTCCGAGTCCTGCCCTTCGGACTCAAGTCAGCTCCACGCATTTTTAGGAAATGCCTTTCTCCAGTGGCTGCATACCTCAGGTAACAACATCATCAAGTTTTTCCCTATCTCCACGACTGGCTCGTCAAGGCACCTTCTCTAGACTGCGTGAACAGGTCTTTCGACGCCTGTCTACAGCTTTTCAGTTGCCTGGGACTCACTCTCAATCTGGACAAGTCTGTCCTCCAACCTTCTCAGCGAATAACCTTTCTTGGTGCTACTCTCGACACAAACCAGAAGAAGGCTTTCCCGTCACAAGAGCGACCGAGCAAGCTTCTTCATTTGGCAAATCGCATAAGATCCAGGAAGTTTCTCTCAGTACGCCTGTTCAAATCTCTTCTCAGGATGATGTTATCCTGTATTCTGCTGGTTTCCTACTGTCGCCCCCACATGTGTCCTCTCCAGGAAGCACTTCCCACTCAGTGGATTCAAGCCCAAGGATCCTTCGACAATGTCGTTCAGGTGACCCCCCATTAGATGGTCACTGCTCTACAGTGGTGTACTCGTCCACGGAATCTTTCTCAAGGCCTGCCCTTCTTGCTCTAAGCTTCTCCACCGATCATCACAACGGATGCCTCCCTGGAGGGTTGGGGAGCTTTCCTCCAAGAACTCCGAATCAGCAGAAGGTGAGCTGTTTATCTGGCTCTCCTGGCGTTCCTTCCCAGGATCAAAGGTTTTCTAGTGCGTGTCCGGACGGACAATACTACGACAATGCACTACCTGAACAAGCTGGGAGTGTCATATAGCTGGAACTGCTTACTTCATCACAACATTTCCCTTCGAGCGGAATACGTTCCAGGGACAGACAATGTACTGGCCGATTCACTAAGCAGGCAACAAACAACATGTTGCGAATGGGAGTTGAACCAGCGGACTCTCGACCGCATATTCTCCCATTGGGGCACCCCTTTCTTGGCCCTATTTGCTACCCAGCATAACGCCAAATGCCAAAACTTCGCAAGCTGGCATCCCCAACTGGGATCTCTAGGGAATGCATTTTCGATCTCATGGTTCAACGTCTTTGCATACGCTTTTCCACCGATTCCCCTGATTCCCAGCGTCCTCAGGAAGTTGAAGGCAGAACTCTGCACTCCAGCGTGGCCACGCCAGCATGGGTTCACGGAAACCCATCTTCTCTCCTTGGAACCACCGATCCCTAGCTGATTGGTTGTTCTCTAGAGTTTGGTCCTCATTACAAAAGGACCTGGATATGTTTCTAATGTGAGGCCGTTGGCCTATCTCTTCATATGTCTAGTGAGACATTACTTTTGTTATGTACCGGGGACTCCCATCCCGACGACGGGGAATGATTCAGGGATGTGAATCTATGAAAGATACCAATACTGGATAACTGCAGTTACAGGTAAGTAACGCATTTCTTGTTGGGGCAGATTTGTGGCTTGCTGTGGTACACCTTGGATTGACCCCCTCCAGGCTGAGCAATCTGACTTTATTTGTTCTGAGTCTTGCCTGGCAAGGATTTGCTTTGTGCACAGTTAACGATTATCATTCCGCCCTTTCAGAGTTTTGTGTTTGCCAGATCAGCCCTTTTGTTTGTCACTGGTTGTGATTTGATTTTTGAAAGGGCTGGAACACATTTCCGTCTTATCGTTTTTGTCATGCCCCAATGGGCCCTGACGTATCTGATATACACTCCTTTCGAGTTACTTTACGTCTCGTTAGTATCAAGACTATGCTCCTCGTTGCCATCACCTACGCACAGCTTGTGAGTAAACTTCCGAGTCTTTTGTGTCAATCCGCTGTGCACTCCCTTCTTCCCAAACAAAGAGGTTCTGTGGACATGAACATCCTTCCTGTCAAAAGTTGTGGCACCGTTCCGCATTGGTCAAAGCATCACTCTGCCGAGGAAGATGAAGAGGAGAGACTTCATTGCATGTACCCCAAGAGAGTGCAAAGTTTCTACACAGATCCTGCTAAGGTCTACCGGGTGGACTATCAGCACTTTGTTGGTTTCCTGGAGCAAAAAAAGAGCCAAGGCAGTCCAGAAGAGAGCCATCTCCCACTTGATCGTGCTCTGCATTAAGATCTTCTACGCACTGACAAAGAATCGGGCTCTGAAAGGACTGTGTGCTCATACTACCAGGGCCAAAGCTTCTACTACTGCATTGGCATGCGGAGTCCCTGTTCTAGACATTTGCTAGATGGCTATGTGGATGTCCTTCTGTACGTTCACAAAGCATTATTGCCTGGACAGTAGGGTTCGCTGAGAGTTCCATTTACCTGCTTAGTCCTGTAGGCCTTTCTGGTGTGAGTCTATCCACATACCCACCTCGTAATAGGTGTTGCTGTGGTGTCTATTTAATTGAAGGAGTCTGCAGCTTGAATTCTTTATCAGAAGAACAAGTTACTTAACTTCATTAACGCTCTTTCTGGTAGAGACTCTATCTAGTTGTGGGTTCCTCACCAACCCTCTCATTATCCATGTTCTGTGTTGGACTCTATCTGTTAATAGTTTTCCAAGTCTAGAAATCTGCACGTGTCTGGAAACTGGTTTTCTGGGGCTCTGTGTCTGAGGCCATGGACAGTTTTAAAAGCAACGGACGTCAGTGTGTGGGAATGACACCTATATAGGCCCCCACATCATTTCCGGGGTGAAACCGTCAGTGCGTGCTACAAGGCACCACCTTCCTGCACACAGAGGTACTGCAGAAAGTTTCCATGGAATACTTAAAAGACATGAAATCTGTGGATAAAGAGTCTCTACCTGAAAGTGCCTTACCAAAGGTAAGTAACTTGTTCCTCAAAACTGGTTTTGAATTGGCTGTCTTTTACTGTAATTTTCTTTCTGGTGCTCGGACACAACCTTGGTATAAGGTGTTGCTTCTCACAGTTGTAGCAATGAAACTAGCTGCAAGCAGGCGTATGCAATACAAGGGCACATTGAAGTGTAAGATTCCTTCACCCAGGGGTTCTCCTGAAGCAGTAATCCAGAATAGATAAAAGGGCAGGCCCTGCCCAGACACTTCGCCAGCTTCCTCAACAGATATTGTCCCACATTTCATTCCTGGAATCCACAAAATGGCAGCGCTCTGGAAGGACTCGCTACTAGCTCTTTCTTTTAATAAGGTCCTAGTTGAATTTATAATGGTCTGATTGCTCTCCATCCTTCACTTGAATGCCTGGATGTCCACCCAACCACCCAGGAATGCAGCCAATACATTTCCGTCGTCGTGGGAATCTTTATCCACTCTCCATCTTGTGCCTTGCTAGACCCGGGAAAAGGGGGTGGTGATGAACAGAGTGTCTGAATTAAGCAGACCACTCTTACCCAGTCCAAAGATCAGGGCTTGATCCATCACCGTTATTTAGCTCACTGCACCATCCCAGCTCAGAACCTGGCTATATGCAAATTAGTCTGTCCCTGGCCCAGTGCATCATGGGAACAGGGCAGACCAAACTACCAAGCCAATTCTTCACCAGAAAGGAGACAAGCTTCCGGGGACCGGTTTCTGGCATTTCAGCTGTCGTCGGCCCGGCTTGCTTGAATCCTGATGGTGCAGTGAGCAAGGGACTCGTGTCTGAGTATACCCTGCCACACCTATAGTGGCCAAAGACGATTCAGAAAAGGGGGTGGTGATGAACAGAGTGTCTGAATTAAGCAAACCACTCTTACCCAGTCCAAAGATCAGGGCTTGATCCATCACCGTTATTTAGCTCACTGCACCATCCCAGCTCAGAACCTGGCTATATGCAAATTAGTCTGTCCCTGGCCCAGTGCATCATGGGAACAGGGCAGACCAAACTACCAAGCCAATTCTTCACCAGAAAGGAGACAAGCTTCCGGGGACCGGTTTCTGGCATTTCAGCCGTCGTCGGCCCGGCTTGCTTGAATCCTGATGGTGCAGTGAGCAAGGGACTCATGTCTGAGTATACCCTGCCACACCTATAGTGGCAAAAGACGATTCAGAAAAGGGGGTGGTGATGAACAGTGTCTGAATTAAGCAGACCACTCTTACCCAGTCCAAAGATCAGGGCTTGATCCATCACCGTTATTTAGCTCACTGCACCATCCCAGCTCAGAACCTGGCTATATGCAAATTAGTCTGTCCCTGGCCCAGTGCATCATGGGAACAGGGCAGACCAAACTACCAAGCCAATTCTTCACCAGAAAGGAGACAAGCTTCCGGGGACCGGTTTCTGGCATTTCAGCCGTCGTCGGCCCGGCTTGCTTGAATCCTGATGGTGCAGTGAGCAAGGGACTCATGTCTGAGTATACCCTGCCACACCTATAGTGGCCAAAGACGATTCAGAAAAGGGGGTGGTGATGAACAGAGTGTCTGAATTAAGCAGACCACTCTTACCCAGTCCAAGCAAGCCGGGCCGAAGACGGCTGAAATGCCAGAAACCGGTCCCCGGTAGCTTGTTTCCTTCCCAGTATAATAATTGGCTTGGTAGTTTGGTCTGCCCTGTTCCCATGATGCACTGGGCCAGGATCAGACTAATTTGCATATAGCCAAGTTCTGAGCTGGGATGGTGCAGTGAGCAGAAAAACGGTGATGGATCAAGCCCTGATCTTTGGACTGGGTAAGAGTGGTCTGCTTAATTCAGACACTCTGTTCATCACCACCCCCTTTTCTGAATCATTTTTGTCCACCATAAGCGTGGAAGGGTATACTCAGATGTGAGTCCCTAGCTCATTGCACCATCAGGATTCAAGCAAGCCGGGCCGAAGACAGCTGAAATGCCAGAAACCGGTCCCCGGTAGCTTGTTTCCTTCCCAGTATAAGAATTGGCTTGGTAGTTTGGTCTGCCCTGTTCCCATGATGCACTGGGCCAGGGTCAGACTAATTTGCATATAGCCAAGTTCTGAGCTGGGATGGTGCAGTGAGCTAAAAAACGGTGATGGATCAAGCCCTGATCTTTGGACTGGGTAAGAGTGATCTGCTTAATTCAGACACTCAGTTCATCACCACCCCCCTTTCCTGAATCATTTTTGTCCACCATAAGCGTGGAAGGGTATACTCAGATGTGAGTCCCTAGCTCATTGCACCATCAGGATTCAAGCAAGCCGGGCCGAAGACGGCTGAAATGCCAGAAACCGGTCCCCGGTAACTTGTTTCCTTCCCAGTATAAGAATTGGCTTGGTAGTTTGGTCTGCCCTGTTCCCATGATGCACTGGGCCAGGGTCAGACTAATTTGCATATAGCCAAGTTCTGAGCTGGGATGGTGCAGTGAGCTAAAAAACGGTGATGGATCAAGCCCTGATCTTTGGACTGGGTAAGAGTGGTCTGCTTAATTCAGACTCTCTGTTCATCACCACCCCCTTTTCTGAATCATTTTTGTCCACCATAAGCGTGAAAGGGTATACTCAGATGTGAGTCCCTAGCTCATTGCACCATCAGGATTCAAGCAAGCCGGGCCGAAGACGGCTGAAATGCCAGAAACCGGTCCCCGGTAGCTTGTTTCCTTCCCAGTATAAGAATTGGCTTGGTAGTTTGGTCTGCCCTGTTCCCATGATGCACTGGGCCAGGGTCAGACTAATTTGCATATAGCCAAGTTCTGAGCTGGGATGGTGCAGTGAGCTAAAAAACGGTGATGGATCAAGCCCTGATCTTTGGACTGGGTAAGAGTGGTCTGCTTAATTCAGACTCTCTGTTCATCACCACCCCCTTTCCTGAATCATTTTTGTCCACCATAAGCGTGGAAGGGTATACTCAGATGTGAGTCCCTAGCTGATTGCACCATCAGGATTCAAGCAAGCCGGGCCGAAGACGGCTAAAATGCCAGAAACCGGTCCCCGGTAACTTGTTTCCTTCCCAGTATAAGAATTGGCTTGGTAGTTTGGTCTGCCCTGTTCCCATGATGCACTGGGCCAGGGTCAGACTAATTTGCATATAGCCAAGTTCTGAGCTGGGATGGTGCAGTGAGCTAAAAAACGGTGATGGATCAAGCCCTGATCTTTGGACTGGGTAAGAGTGGTCTGCTTAATTCAGACACTCTGTTCATCACCACCCCCTTTCTGAATCATTGCTAGACCCGGGGCCATCCAAAGTTGATTCCCACTGGGCTCCGTGTTCAGGCTCTCACCACACACTGAGTCCTAACTCCGTCCATGTGCCTTACTCTCTTCGTACATTGCCACACTGGGGAGGGATAGGCAGAGACTCGCGTGCCCTCCTCCCCCAAGGCTCAGGGGGTTCACATAAGAGAAACTCCAGTTACTTACCCCATCCTAATAAGTGTCATTGTATGGAGACCACATTCTTTTATTTCTTAGATGTCCTGGTCTTAATTTGCAGCCCATTATTAAAGACTGTTTTCATTGGGCATTTTCTGGTTTTAACGTTAACTCAGAGAAATCTGAAATGTGTCCGCTTACCCATTGAGGATGGACGTAGATCAGTCATGTGGCTTATGAATAGATCTTGGGATCACAAACTTCAATATTGGGAGGCAACGATTACAGATAACCTTGGCCCCATAGTGTATAAATGCTTCCATTGTCTCTGGTGGGTTGAGTATTCCTCTCGAAATAGTGATCCTTTTCAGATCCTGGTTTCATCGCATTAACATTCACTGACCACGGAGCGGGAGCTTTCTTTCCAAATTACGTTGTGTGATGAACAGGTTAATATGGGTTGGAAGGAACTCCAGGTAAGGTGAGGCACTTTGACTCTGTAGTTTGATAGGGAATGGTCCTTGTTAGACCTGTCTGCTTCTGGGGATGCTCTAACCATTATTATTTGTTTTTGTCCCCCTTAGCCTCCCAGAGTTTCTATTTTTATTTTTACATATATGTCCATCAGGATTTTTCAGTGCTGTCAGGGGGCTAGGTGTTCCTTGGCTATGACGCCATTTTTCCCTCATAACCTGTGAGGCCTAGTCAGGCCCCTTGAAAATCTAGGGACATCCAGAAACCTAAAATGGTGTCCACCAACTGCCATAACGGACACTACTGGAGGACAGGCCCATAGGCTAACATAGGGAACTTTCTAGAAACAACCAGAGACTTCTGCAGGTCTCAGGCCACCCTATATAAGGCCAGTGACCAGCAGCCATTTTGTGCTGACCCAAGAGTGGAGGAGTGAGGCAGTGGTGAGAGGAGGTGGACGCACTGAGAGCAGCTAGTTTGTCTTGGAGGCAGACAGTCACTTCAGAGAGACGTTCCCCCTTCAGCCTCTGACCAATCCCTCCCCATACATCAACTGCTGAGAAGAAAAGCAACCTGCGTGTGAAGGGAGACCCTTCTAAGTCTGACCCCCAGTGGAAGCTGACAGGACACTCTTACTGAGGATACCCCTAACTTCCCATGCCCAGCGCTGCACCTACCAGCGTGGAAGAACAACTGTGAGCCCCGTGACGTGGCTGGAGTTCCTTGTCGTGCCCTGGTGAAGTCGTGGGTCTGTGGAGCCTTAAATGTCCTAATGAGCGAGGGCGCTGCTTGAGAACCTCCTTCCTGTGAAGCCGGTGAGGGAAGTGACTGGGGAAGAGCAGCGGCGCTGCTCCGATCGTCTGTGGGACCCCGGGGGCACCGGTCGCGTTAGTGGCAGAAAGAAAGCGCTTCCGCGCATGTCCCCAGCGCGACCACTACTGGAGGCAGGAGGGGCCTAGGTTCGGGCAGGCCCAGAAGAGCAGCGACTGCGAGGTGAGCAGCGTCCTTCCTGTGAGCGGCCGCTAGAGGAGGCGGGAGAAGAGCGAGCGCTTCCGCGCATGCCCGGTGGGGAAGTGTATCGCCTGAGGAGAGACGCCGAGGGAGCGTCTCAGGATCGTCTGTGGACCGCCGTGCAGAGGGCGCCAATCCTTCGTGGTGAGGAAAAGAAAGAAGGTCAAGGTGTGTTGCTTCGTTTTTGCCCTTCCCCGCTCGAGTGTCACGGAAAGGAGCGGACACGAGCAGGGAGGGGGGGGGAATTGTGATCACCATCGATCCACCGCCCCAGCCCCAAGCAAAGCGCCGGCTCGGCGGGAGGAAGGGAGAGAGAGGCAGTGAAGCCGGAAGGAGCCTTAAGGCAGCGGTGACGCGTGGGGACTGGGACAACATCGTCCCCACGCTAAAGTAAGGAGTAGGGAAGAGGGGCCCCTGGGAAATTTCTGAGAACTGGGGACAGCTTAACTCTAGTTAAGACTCTTAGCTGTGGAGAGGAGGAATAAGAGCACACTACAGAAACCAAGGTTAATGAATGCTGAGGTCTAGCTTGGTATCCCAGGGTATTTACAGAATTGAATGCAGAGTAGTGATGTTATGTCTTATTGAGAATTACTACTGAAGCAGGCTAATATCACTGCAAGTGGCACACTGAAACTATAATGAAATGTACATGCCAGGTCTGTAATATAAATGTGTAACCTGTATAGTGAATATTACTGACTGTGAAGTCTGATTGATAAAGTAATTTTGTGAGATTAATAACAGTTTCTTACAAAGGAAATGTACCTATGAATTAGCATTCCTAGAGTGGGAAAAATACTGAGGTTGATGTAACACAGGTGCATTATTGCTAAACTAATTGTAAACCCATTTTGCATAAAAAGAAGAGTCAAATTATTTTTATAAAAGGTAATGGTATTTTTCCAAAAATCGGTGTTGTCTTTTATTTTAGTGGTTCCTCACTGAGTTACTGTGAGTGGGTTTTGTAAGCACTTAACCAACGCCTTGAGTTTAGCTGTATCCACTACTGTGCCAGGCTACCATATGTAGACTTGGATACCCTAGGTCCAACATAATTGGTGTTTCAGCGGTGGGATTACGGATTTGTGCTTACACTCACTTAGTAGTAACGCAGTGCCTACCACGGGACCTCACCTGGAGTTTTCTCCCTGCGGCCCTCCTAATCTAAATTTTGCTTTTTCTAAATTAACTACTGGTGGTGGGTGGAGGTTGACCCCAGGTCACTTTGTGGATTTCTCCTGTGTAAAGTGTATACTCTAAATAGAAATGGAGATAAATGTGGAAGAGCTGGAAAATTATACCGTGACCCAATTGAAGGAATGGTGTCAGCAGCAGGGGGTGTTTTTTAAGAAAGGCGCCAGGAAAGTTGAGCTGCTGACCAGTATCCGGGCATGGGTGGAGGCTCATTCCGGGGAGGAAGTAGATCCTGAGGGGAGTGACAGGGACACTGTCCTGGAGACCGCAACTCTGTACCAGGCGGGAGGGGGGAACCTTTTAACAGGCCCTAGGACACCTTCCAGAGTGGGCAGTAGTGTCTCGGAGAGGGGTTTGACCGACGCCGAGTTAGAGGATAGGAGGGAGGAGAGGAGGATGAGAATAGAACTAGCCAGGATGGACATGGAAAGGGAGGACAAGAGGTTGGCGCATGAGCGGACCATCAAAGAGATGGATTTACAAGCCCTAAACCTAAGAACCCCCAAATCAGAGAATGGTGGCAGCGATACCCAAACCAACATCAGGGAACCCAGACCTTACCTACCAAAAGATATTATGGCATGCTATGTACCCAGTGATGACATTGCCAAATGGCTAGCCGCCTACGAGGTCTCACTGAGGGCCCATGGGATCTTGGAAGCCCACTGGGGGGGTGGGTTATATAAATACATGCCCCCCACTGGCAGGGATACTTTGTTGGCCCTAGATCAAAGTGAACAGACCTACTACCCGGCTATGAAGTCAGCGCTGCTAAGAAAGTTTGGGTTGACCCCTGAGAAGTATAGGCAAAAGTTCCGGGGCAGCCACAAACTAGGCACGCAGAACTGGGTAGACTTTTTGGATTACTCCAGGAAGGCCCTGGAGGGTTGGGTGAGAGGCAGCGAGGTAGGGGACTATGAGGGACTATATGACATCATACTCAAGGAACACCTACTCGAGAAATGTCTTCCCGAACTACGACAGCATCTGGTGGATAGCAAGCTGACCAGCCCCAGGAAGATTGCTGAGGAGGCGGACATCTGGGTTAGTACCCGGGTGTCGACTAAGGGGACTGGAGGGGATTCCCAGAAGCATGGACAGGGCGCCCCCCAGAAGAAAGAGGGAGGGGAAAATAAGAGGGAGTTCTCAAAAGGGCCACAAAATACTTCGCAAGGAAGGGGCAGAGGATTCATCCCTAAGAGTAACCCCCCTCGCAACCCTACCCCTGGCCAAAGCCAGCAGCCAAGGGTTGTTCATTGTTTTGAGTGTGGTGGTGTGGGACACTATAAGGGAGATGTGAGATGCCCAAAAAGACCACCCCCTCCCACTGGAGGAAAAGCCCCGGGAATAACTAGTGTAGTGCTCGGGGAGGAGATGCCTTTGGGTAACGGAGGGGAGCGGGCGGGTGTCACTTTAGTGTCCCTGGGAGATAAGGAGATGGTTCCAAAGACCCAACTGCCCTCTAATACTACTAAGTATGAGCAGTGGGTCACCATCAATGGCCGTAGAGGGGAGGCTCTGAGAGATACAGGAGCCAGCATCACTATGGTAAGGAGTCAGCTGGTGTCTCCAGAGCAGGTCATCCCAGATGTACTCCATCCCGCCGTAATGGCTGACGGCAGATTGGGCCACTACCCTGTGGCTGAGGTTCCCTTTGAGTGGGGAGGGGTTGCAGGTCCACTTCGAGTTGCCGTAAGCCCTGCCGTGCCTGTTGACTGCCTGTTAGGGAATGATATGGAGCACAATGCTTGGAGGAGGGTGGAGTACCAGACTCACTCTGAGATGCTGGGACCCCCTGACTGGACTTGTGTCAGCACAAGATCCGCGACTGCCCGAAGGGGGAGTTCACTTACGCTGGAGCCTGGAACAATGGCCCAGCCGGCTGCCAGAGAGGAGAAGGACAGGAGGCCGGAGGACCCTGCCTCGACATCTCCACCTCGTGAGACAGACGGGCCACCTGCGGAGGTGGATCTGGAGTCCACAGGGGAGAATGTTGCTTCCCTGGAAAACCTACCCATCCCTACCGAATGGCATGTGGAGGGAGGTCCTTCCAGGGAAGAGTTCTGCAAAGCTCAGGAAGAGTGTCCTACTCTCGAGGGGCTGCGGCAACAGGCCAAAGCCCAGGCAGCAGGAAACATTGTAGGGAGCTACCGGATTTACTGGGAGGATGGACTCCTCTACAGTGAGCCCAAGGCACCTGGCCATGGTTCATCCAGGGCCTTGGTGGTCCCTCAATGCTTTAGAGCCTTTCTTCTGGAACTGGCTCATGAGATACCATTGGCAGGACACCTAGGACAGGACAAGACCTTTGCCCGGCTTGTCCCCCACTTCTACTGGCCTCGAATGAAAGTGGCGTCTGATACATATTGTCGGACGTGTGTGTCTTGCCAAGCCAGTGGGAAAACAGGGGTGAAGCTAAAAGCTCCCCTGGAACCACTACCTGTCGTTAGCACCCCCTTTGAGAGGGTGGGCATCGACATTGTAGGGCTGTTGGATCCACCAACTTCAGCTGGTCACCGGTTCATACTGGTTTTGGTGGATCATGCCACACGGTACCCAGAGGCAATACCTCTGAGGACCATCACTGCACCTGCAGTGGCAAGGGCCCTGATGGGGATCTTCACCCGAGTGGGTTTCCCCAAGGAGGTTGTGTCCGACAGGGGGACTAACTTCCTTTCAGCATACATGCGGGCTATGTGGAAGGAGTGCGGCGTTACCTATCGGTTTACCACTCCTTATCACCCACAAACCAATGGTCTTGTGGAAAGGTTTAACAAAACCTTGAAAGGTATGATACGGAGTCTACCTGAGAGCCTGCGGAGGAAATGGGACGTCCTCCTACCCTGTCTCTTGTTTTCCTACAGGGAAGTGCCACAGAAGGTAGTGGGCTTCAGCCCCTTAGAACTTTTGTACGGGCACCCTGTACGGGGACCTCTCAGCCTGGTGAAAGACGGATGGGAACGGACTCCCAGGAAGCTTCCCCAGGACGTGGTGAGCTACATGCTGGCCTTCCGGAGCCAAATGGCTAAGTTGTGGAAGCAAGCTTCAGACAACTTGGAGGCCAGCCAAGCAGTTATGAAAGAGTGGTATGACCACAACGCTCACCCAGTGGAACTGGAGCCTGGACAGAAAGTGTGGGTAATGGAATCTGGAGAGCTAAATGCCCTCCAGGACCGTTGGACAGGCCCCTTTGAGGTTTTGGAGAAAAAGGGGAAGTCCACCTATTTGGTGGATCTTAAGACCCCGAGGCAGCCCCACAGGGTGCTGCATGCCAATCGCCTCAAGCCACATCATGAGAGGCCCGAGGTTGTCTTAATGATGGTAACCGATGGAGCAGAGGAAGAAGAAAGTGAACCTCTCCCTGATCTTCTCTCGTCCCAAGAAAAGGATGGGTCGGTGGAGGGAGTGATTCTCTCGCCATCCCTGACTCCTGAACAGCAGAGTGATTGCCGCCAGATCCTGGAGCAATTTTCTTCTCTGTTCTCCCTTGTCCCAGGTAGGACCCACCTGTGTACCCACGACGTGGACACAGGAGACAGCCCACCTGTGAAGTCTAAAATCTACCGGCTGTCGGACAAGGTGAAGGCCAGCATCAAAAGTGAAGTCGCCAAGATGCTGGAGCTAGGAGTGATTGAACCTTCTGGTAGCCCTTGGTCTAGCCCGGTGGTTTTGGTACCAAAAGCTGCCCCACCAGGCACCACACCTGAATTGAGATTCTGTGTGGACTACCGAGGCTTGAATTCCGTAACCAAAACTGACGCACATCCCATCCCACGGGCGGATGAGCTTATTGACCGGCTGGGAGCTGCTCAATACTTAAGTACCTTTGACCTAACTTCAGGGTACTGGCAGATTTCCCTTACCGAGGAGGCGAAGGAAAGGTCAGCCTTCTCTACACCTCAGGGACACTACCAATTTCGTGTGATGCCCTTTGGGCTCAAGAATGCCCCTGCCACTTTTCAGCGGCTGGTGAACAGGGTCCTTTCTGGAATGGAAGCTTTTTCTGCTGCTTACCTGGACGACATTGCTGTCTTCAGTAGCAGCTGGGAGGACCATTTGCAGCACCTGCAAGCTGTTCTTCATGCCCTGCAACAGGCTGGCTTAACAATCAAGGCCAGCAAGTGTCAGATCGGACAGGGGTCGGTGGTGTACCTAGGTCACTTGGTGGGCAGAGGGACGGTGCAGCCCCTCCAGGCAAAGATTGAGGCTATCATCGCCTGGGAGCCCCCCAAGACTCAAACTGAGGTCCGAGCCTTCCTGGGCCTCACTGGATACTACCGTCGCTTCGTGAAGGGGTATGGCACTATTGTGGCACCCCTCACTGAACTTACTTCCAAGAAACAACCCCGACGGGTAGTCTGGACGGAGGCTTGCCAGCGAGCCTTCATGACCTTGAAACAAGCATTGTGTTCCGCTCCCATTCTCAAGGCCCCTGATTTTGCTAGAGAATTCATTGTCCAAACAGATGCGTCAGAACATGGCATTGGGGCAGTGTTATCGCAGCTAAATGATGAGGGCTTGGATCAACCGGTGGTCTTCCTGTCTAGGAGACTACTCCCCAGGGAAAGGAGGTGGAGTACAATTGAGAGAGAAGCCTTTGCGGTGGTTTGGGCTCTGAAGAAGCTGCGGCCATACTTGTTTGGCTCGCACTTCCTAGTTCAGACTGACCACCGCCCCCTTCGTTGGCTGATGCAAATGAAGGGGGAGAATCCCAAGTTGCTAAGGTGGTCCATCTCCCTACAGGGAATGGACTTTAGGGTGGAACACCGACCTGGGACGGACCATGCCAACGCAGACGGTCTATCCAGGTATTTCCGCCTTAGTGAAGAGGACTCCCAAGGGGTTGGGTAGTTCTCCCCACTTTCAGCTGGGGGGGACGCGTGTTAGACCTGTCTGCTTCTGGGGATGCTCTAACCATTATTATTTGTTTTTGTCCCCCTTAGCCTCCCAGAGTTTCTATTTTTATTTTTATTTTTACATATATGTCCATCAGGATTTTTTAGTGCTGTCAGGGGGCTAGGTGTTCCTTGGCTATGACGCCATTTTTCCCTCATAACCTGTGAGGCCTAGTCAGGCCCCTTGAAAATCTAGGGACATCCAGAAACCTAAAATGATGTCCACCAACTGCCATAACGGACACTACTGGAGGACAGGCCCATAGGCTAACATAGGGAACTTTCTAGAAACAACCAGAGACTTCTGCAGGTCTCAGGCCACCCTATATAAGGCCAGTGACCAGCAGCCATTTTGTGCTGACCCAAGAGTGGAGGAGTGAGGCAGTGGTGAGAGGAGGTGGACGCACTGAGAGCAGCTAGTTTGTCTTGGAGGCAGACAGTCACTTCAGAGAGACGTTCCCCCTTCAGCCTCTGACCAATCCCTCCCCATACATCAACTGCTGAGAAGAAAAGCAACCTGCGTGTGAAGGGAGACCCTTCTAAGTCTGACCCCAGTGGAAGCTGACAGGACACTCTTACTGAGGATACCCCTAACTTCCCATGCCCAGCGCTGCACCTACCAGCGTGGAAGAACAACTGTGAGCCCCGTGACGTGGCTGGAGTTCCTTGTCGTGCCCTGGTGAAGTCGTGGGTCTGTGGAGCCTTAAATGTCCTAATGAGCGAGGGCGCTGCTTGAGAACCTCCTTCCTGTGAAGCCGGTGAGGGAAGTGACTGGGGAAGAGCAGCGGCGCTGCTCCGATCGTCTATGGGACCCCGGGGGCACCGGTCGCGTTAGTGGCAGAAAGAAAGCGCTTCCGCGCATGTCCCCAGCGCGACCACTACTGGAGGCAGGAGGGGCCTAGGTTCGGGCAGGCCCAGAAGAGCAGCGACTGCGAGGTGAGCAGCGTCCTTCCTGTGAGCGGCCGCTAGAGGAGGCGGGAGAAGAGCGAGCGCTTCCGCGCATGCCCGGTGGGGAAGTGTATCGCCTGAGGAGAGACGCCGAGGGAGCGTCTCAGGATCGTCTGTGGACCGCCGTGCAGAGGGCGCCAATCCTTCGTGGTGAGGAAAAGAAAGAAGGTCAAGGTGTGTTGCTTCGTTTTTGCCCTTCCCCGCTCGAGTGTCACGGAAAGGAGCGGACACGAGCAGGGAGGGGGGGGGAATTGTGATCACCATCGATCCACCGCCCCAGCCCCAAGCAAAGCGCCGGCTCGGCGGGAGGAAGGGAGAGAGAGGCAGTGAAGCCGGAAGGAGCCTTAAGGCAGCGGTGACGCGTGGGGACTGGGACAACATCGTCCCCACGCTAAAGTAAGGAGTAGGGAAGAGGGGCCCCTGGGAAATTTCTGAGAACTGGGGACAGCTTAACTCTAGTTAAGACTCTTAGCTGTGGAGAGGAGGAATAAGAGCACACTACAGAAACCAAGGTTAATGAATGCTGAGGTCTAGCTTGGTATCCCAGGGTATTTACAGAATTGAATGCAGAGTAGTGATGTTATGTCTTATTGAGAATTACTACTGAAGCAGGCTAATATCACTGCAAGTGGCACACTGAAACTATAATGAAATGTACATGCCAGGTCTGTAATATAAATGTGTAACCTGTATAGTGAATATTACTGACTGTGAAGTCTGATTGATAAAGTAATTTTGTGAGATTGATAACAGTTTCTTACAAAGGAAATGTACCTATGCATTAGCATTCCTAGAGTGGGAAAAATACTGAGGTTGATGTAACACAGGTGCATTATTGCTAAACTAATTGTAAACCCATTTTGCATAAAAAGAAGAGTCAAATTATTTTTATAAAAGGTAATGGTATTTTTCCAAAAATCGGTGTTGTGTCTTTTATTTTAGTGGTTCCTCACTGAGTTACTGTGAGTGGGTTTTGTAAGCACTTAACCAACGCCTTGAGTTTAGCTGTATCCACTACTGTGCCAGGCTACCATATGTAGACTTGGATACCCTAGGTCCAACAGTCCTTTATGCCAGATTTAATGAAGTACTTCCAAGGTGCTCAGGTCCATTTCACTTCCAACTGGTTTCACTCCACACTAATTAGCTGCTAAGAAGATACAGGTTGTCTGCTACTTTGAAGGCTGCCTTAGCTACTGTCATGATTAAGCCACAAATACCGACTTTCAAACTGGGCATAAGGTAAGATGTGTATGATTGTAGACACCAGTTAAACCTCTCTTGGATGATCTCCTGGTTTTCTTTGACATCTGGAAAGTTTGCTGCAGCTGCCCTGGCTGGCACTGAAAGCCTGGAATGCTTAGGACACCTCTGCAGAAAGAGTAGGTTCTTGATGGTAGAGCACCCTGCAGGAGATCCTTACCTGCTTTAGACTTCAGCACGCCTTGCGCGACTGCTCCACCTTTCCGACGGAACCATCAGAGCTCAAGCCTCTCACTCAGTTGAGGCTTACCTAGGACTCTATATGCTGGGTACGTTGGCTCTGTGAGCCATGTCCTGGTTACGAAGTGAAGGACTAGTCTGCAGAAAGGTGCTAGAAGACCAGGGGACATATAGGTGAGGAGCTCACATAGCACTATTGCTGCGCCCAGTTGGAGCAGATCTCACTGAACTCTCTAGTGGAGATGTGTGGC
This sequence comes from Lissotriton vulgaris, assembly GCF_964263255.1. NCBI lineage: Eukaryota > Metazoa > Chordata > Amphibia > Caudata > Salamandridae > Lissotriton > Lissotriton vulgaris. The sequence goes on along the minus strand of NW_028250619.1, from coordinate 196,153 downwards.
TCAATGATTAGAGCAGCAGACCCTGATGCAGAGCTCTAGCCTGGGACCAGGGTTCAATTCCCCGCCTCGGCGGGTCTTGGGCTAAAAAATTCCACGGACCTGATAATTCTCGCCTCGGTGCCTATTCCACTCATGGAGTCCCACTCTGCATCTCTGGGCAATAGCTTGCTTAATCTCCACAACGGCCCCCACAACGCTAAGGATGCCTGGCCTCCACCTTGGGGGTGCCCAGGAGTGGACGCCTCACAGGGAAAGCCAGGATGGGTTCCAGAGCGGTATTCGTACAAGCGCCTTGAGACCCTTGCGGGTGAGTAGTGCGCTATACAAGTATCAATTTACAATTTACATTTACAACTACAGACATCAACGGTCAAAGTTCAAGCTCGTAGGTGGAATGAATTACACTCCAGTTGTATGACACAGGCTGGACTCCAGCCTAGGTTGTGAGTGTTGAAGATGTATGTAATGTCCACCAGGCTTTCTGCGTTCTGTACTGTCCTGAAATGCAGGTCTTCTGGGGAACAGCCGTGCTCACATGAGGCGATCGATTGTGGTTTTGTGTCATTGCAGCTACTGGCTTTCTGTGTCATGTTGTTTGTTTCTTAACAGTTCAGGAAGCTTGTGGAATTGGCTTTTCTATTAGATACATTCTTATTTGAGATTATATGTAGAAAGGCTGTGGTCCACATGACTCCTGGAGTATGCCATTATTCTGGGTCAAATGCAGTAGTGTGCAGATTTTAGAAATAAGATCACCCAAAGAAAGCCAAGACTGTTTCAAGCCCTTTTTTCCCCAGTATAAACTGGCCAAGCAGCTCTAGTTTAAGAGACTTCACTTCTTATTGAGCATCTTTTCGAAGATGGCGTAAACCAAACAGAACAAAGGTTGTTACAAAAGAAAAAAACACTGATAATGGCTTGGGTGAGATAGCCCACTCTCCCACAAAACTTAGCTTTGGGGCTCAGCAAATGTGGCACATTATGAGGACGACCGAGTTTACCATGGCAAGTCTTTGTTTGCAATGACCTAGCCCCTGTTTCCTCCACTGTCTCTGCATGCGGCCTTCTCTCTTGCTCCCATCCCCTCACCTGGTGTTCATCAATTGTGACTCCGCTTCCTGATGCCCCACGTGCTTCTCATATCGTGCATTCCCTTCTCCTTGATGAGTCTGTGGCTTTCTGTTCCTCTTTATGCTGTACCACATGGTGTAAATGGTGCAACTTCTGTTCCTCTGAGAATGCTCTCTGGTGGACATCCAGTATAGCCAGCCTCCTCTAATCTCTGCACCGCGTACACTTCCCCATGGCATGAACCACTTCCTTCCCTTCATTTGGTCCATTGTCTGATTTCCCTCCATCTGCGTCCACTGCCTGCCTGCTTCTGGTGCTCTAATGAATGCTGTTCATTCCATTTCACTTTCAGTTCTGTGAAGTTCTTGCACGTGCCCCTCAGCCACCAAACAGACTGGCCTCCTGCTAGTGATGATGACTTCACGGCATTCTATAGCCTAGGATACCGTTAATTTGACCTGACTTAATACTTTAGCCTGCTCTCATTCGCCACCTCTTTTATCTACCTGATCCCTTGATTATGAATACGACAAATTTGTACTTATCCCAGCCCCACCCCCAAACAGCCACATCTTAACTTGGACACTTTCACTGTTTCTTTACCCTGTGCTCCTTTTTGGTTTCTTTCACCTATGCCACTACTTTTCTGCTTCTCTTTACTTCTTGGGAGCAATCGCCACATCCTCTGGCATGCTGACGGCCCACGGAAGCAACCATTCCATTCGATATGTAACATACACAGTTGTTGACGGCCCATAGCTGCACCCATTCCAACCTCTGTATGAACTACATAGTAGCTGACTGCCCACTGCTACACACATTCCAGACTCTGACATACACGGTTGCTGACGGCCCACTGCTACACACATTCCAGACTCTGTGACATACACGGTCGCTGGCGACCCACTGCTGCACCCATACCGTTCTCTGTGACACGGTCACTGACTACCCACTGCTACACCCATTCCAGACTCTGTGACATACACGGTCACTGACTACCCACTGCTACACCCATTCCAGACTCTGTGACATACACGGTCACTGACTACCCACTGCTACACCCATTCCAGACTCTGTGACATACACAGTCATTGAGTACCCACTGCTACACCCATTCCATTCTTTGTGTGACATTGTCAGACGAAGCCTTCCTCGGAGTCTGGATGCGATGATAAAAGGGCCCACCTCTCGATACCTTCAACTCTGACTGTATTACTTACGCAGGGTATTGAAGTGATCAAGCGGGGGGAAAGGGAATTAGGAAGGGAACAGCTGGGAAGGAGAACTGCAAAGGAAAAGTTATCTACAAATAACAAACAATAAAGCAATTTGCCTTTTGCGTGATAACACCACTCAGAATGTGTCTATACATTCTTGCTCAATATTGACCACATTAATGAGGCTTTGTTTCACTTTGAGTGAATAGAATTATACACTATTCTGAATAATGCTGCCCAACACTTAACTCTAGTATCAGCAGATTCTTCTTACTAAATGGCTAACGTAGCATTAGACTAAAACTAACCAAGATTTCTATTGTCGAATAACATGCACAAAATCAACTCCGTTTAGCATCAGATACATGTGGTTCATAAATTGGTTTCTGCTTTCTCAGGTTATTTGGATATAAACATTCGCACTATAAAACATATGTGAAAACGTAAAAAAAAAAACTCTGGTCCAAAGGCCAAAATATGCTTTAACAAACACAGCCCTCTCTGGACTGATAGGTGCTCAGGTAAGCAAAAAGTATAAGCTGGTCAGGTCCTACCTGTAGAGCACGACCTACTCTACGCACGAAGCGATGTCTGCGCTGAATGACTATAAAGGAAGCCCAGCGGAATGTCAGCCATCAAAGCAAGAGTCGACCTGGGGAATCTGACTGCTCCAGAATTTGCCTCCGTCTCTGATCGTGCAAAAGACTCCTGCGAACAAGCTGGCGCTAGAGGACTCACCACCACTGCTTTCTAAGAGCCCCAAAAACCAGTGAAGATCAGAGCTCCTGGACTAACCTCCTTCTTCTCCAAGAACGCCGAATAGTGAGCACGGGGAACTGGGCGCGGCCAGTGACGTCATCGTAGGCACGCCCATGCTAAATCTCACGCATCTCACGTGAGATGCCAAATCTCACGCATCTCGCGTGAGATGCCAAATCTCACGCATCTCGCGTGAGATGCCAAATCTCACGCATCTCGTGTGAGATGCCAAATCTCACGCATCCTCAGTGGGAAAAAGTTAGTAAAGAAAACAAACATACTAGGACACATGAACATGTACAAAAAAAGATATGTACATAATGGAGACCACAGATTACAATTCAACAAGGTGTGGTTTGCCTCTTTAAACATTTACGCCACCACAATCCTCCAGAGGCTACTCTATGGCTTTTACCACATTAGGGTTGATCACACAGGAACAGGCATATGTGCCTACAGGATGGGGTGGGCCCTAGACCGCAAGCCGCCCTAGTCCTGACTGACATAAACGGTCGCTGGCGGCCCACTGCTGCACCCATTCCAGACTCTGTGACATACACGGTCGCTGACGGCACACTGCTATACCCATTCCATCATTTGTGTGACATACACGGTCACTATTGGCCCACTGCTGCACCCATTCCATTCTCTATGTGACCTACACGGTCACCGGCGACCCACTGCTGTCCTCATTTCATGCTCTGCCTGATATATGTGCTCGCGGGTGGCCCAGAGCTGCTCCCATATCATGCTCTTTGTGATATACACGGTCGCTGATGGCCAGCTGCTGCAACAATTCTATGCTGTAGGTTATGTCGCCAGTTGCCGAAAGCCCATGTTCGAGGCATGTGGGCTGCTGAATTCATATCTGTGCATAGATCGCCGCCTAGTGTTGGGTCCGGATGATTGCACCTTGTTGTCCTGGAAGAGTCTTCGAAGTATCACGAGATAGGTGACTCCTCTCCTGGACTACAGTGCGCATGGGCATCTTCTCCATCCTTAGATTGTTTTTTTCCGCCATTGGGTTTTGGATGTTATTCCTATACTCCAACTTCGGAATCAAAACAAAACTTTTCTAGAAGACAAAAGGCCTTCAACTTCGACAGTATTGTTCTCGTTCGGTACTTCTTGACTCGATCAAGCTTTCCATCTCGACTCGGTCGTCGACGCGGGCCGTTGGACCTTTTCGACGCCACGTGGGCCTGCTGTCGATGGAAAGGAGCCCGTTCAAAAGGTGCCCACAATGCCACTTTAAGTTCCCGCATACTGACAAACACACAGTATGCAACAAGTGCCTATCACCAGACCACAAGGAAGAAACCTGCCCAGCCTGTGCCCAATTCCGTTCGAAGAAAACTATGCAGATTCGACGGGCCGCTAGGCAAGAGATGCAGCGACAGGCACCAGAACCAGACAACATCTTCAAGGATGAACAAGATCTTCCAGAAGCGCAAGATTCGGATCTAGAGATCGTCACCGTCGAGGACTACTCGGACTCCGATGGCGAAATCCCACCGGGGCAAATCGTGAGTACATTGCCCCCGACACAGATGACCCCATTACCGAAGGCTTCGGTCGAGGCATTGACTAAAGGCCTTAGCCAAGATCCAAAACATTATTTAGTAGCCCAGCCGTCCAAGTAACGTTATCCCAAAGAAGGTTCTAGAACCTAAAAAGGTCGTCGACCCGAGGTGCGTCGAACCGAAGAAGGCCTTACAGCCTAAGGGCGTCGACCCAAAGAAGGCCGTCAACCCGAAGGGCGCCGAACTGAAAAAGGCCGTCGACCCAAAGAAGGCCGCTGTGCCGAAGGTCTTCGAACCGGAAAAAGTCGTGGACACAAAGGGCGTCGTGCCAAAGCCTGTGGTCCAGCCAGAGAAGGTTATCGTACCAAAGAAAGGCACCGAACCAAAAACAAGTGCTCCTAAAACACCAGTCGATCCGAAAAAAGTAATCGACTCGGCAAAACTCAGTCAACCTAAAAAACCTGTCGAGCACAAAAAGCGTATCGAACCTAAAGATCCGGTCGATTCGCAATCACTCGTCGACCTGGATATAGAGGCCGAGCTAAGAAAGAGCAATAAGGTGCCGAAAGTCGTCGAATCAAGAAAGGTTATCGACCCGAAGGCAATAGTCGATCCAAAAAAGACTACGCCAAAGAAGTCAAAGATACAGCCACGGACAGTGGAAGAAGAACTCTTCCATCCAGATCCATCAGAAGATCAGGCAAAAATGTATATAAACCCTGAGACTGGTAAAGTCACAATCCTACACAGGAAGAAGAGGCCATTAGACACGGACTCTCATTCCCCCATTCCTCTAAAGAAGAAGGACTTTGGGACTTCTCCCTCCAGACCCTTCATTCCTTTCTATTCTACTATGCCTACTACACCTTTTGCTCCCTACTCTCCTACACACTCTGGGGACAATGAGGGTGACACAGGGGAAGATCCTCAACATGACTATGACTATCCAGAGGATCCTAACCCTCAAGATGAACCATGGGGTGAACCTACTGATCCATATGACACGCATCCCATCCCCGACATCTCCTCATACCCAACAAAGCCGTCACCTACTGACAACACCATTGTCTTCAACCAGCTAATAGATAGGGCAGCGCAGTACCACAACGTAGACCTGCACAATGACCCTATAGACGAAGACTTTTTATTTGATACAGTCCCTACTTCAGAAAAGAATGTCAGAACACTTCCTATGTTAAAAGGGGTATTAAAACACACGCCAGATATATTTAAAAATACAGCCAGGGCATGCGTAATTAATCCCAGGATTGAAAAGAAATATAGAGCAGCCCCTACAGACCCTACTTATTTCAGAGGTCAGTTACCATTAGACTCACTAGTAGTGGCTAATGCCCGCAAAAGGGCCAACTCACAGACAAGATAAAGAGTCCAAAATACTAGAGGCCTCGGGTGAAAGGGTAGCATCACAGGCTTCTAATTCATGGAGAATAGCAAATACACAAGCTCTACTAGCTCGTTACGACAGAGCACACTATGACCAGCTTGAATGTTTAATGCAACACCTGCCTGAGCCTTTTAAAGCCCAAGCTAATGACCTCATACAGGAGGGTAAATTTATTACAAACGCCTGCATTAAATGTGCGCTTGACACAGCTGACACTGCAGCCAGGTCCATTAACACTAGCGTCTTACTACGAAGACTTGCATGGCTACGTATTTCTGGCTTTAAGAACGAGGTGCAATCCACCATTCTTAACCAACCAATCAATCAAGACTTCCTTTTTGGCCCTGCAGTCGACACCATTTTACACAAAATGAAAAAAGATACAGAAACTGCAAAATCAATGGGGGCATTGCAGTTTCAACAACACAGAGGTTCCTTACGACGCTCCTCATACAGAGCAGCTACACGGGGCAATACTTCACAAACCTCGTCCACATACCAAAGCAACACCCAAGGTTCCTTTAACAAGAACTCCAACAGAGGAGGGTATAGGGGCAACAATAATAAGGGAAGAGGACGTGGAGGCAATAACACCAGAGCCTCCACTGCCGCAAAACAGTGACTTCATCACACTACCTCCAGACCATTTAACACCGGTCGGAGGCAGAATCCAACAATTCCTACCAGTCTGGAGCGCAATTACCACAGACAGGTGGGTGAGGCAAATTATCCAGTATGGTTATTGCCTAGAACTATCTTCTACTCCACCCAACATACCACCCAGACATCGCCCTATGTCCAAAGAACACATCACCCTGCTACAACAAGAGGTGAAATGCATGCTGGAAAAGGGGGCCATAGAGCCAGTCCCTTTCCAACACCAAGGGACAGGAGTATACTCACTATACTTCCTTATTCCCAAGAAGGACGGTTCCCTCAGACCAATATTGGACCTCAGACCCCTCAATCAATACATACTGTCGGAGCACTTCCATATGATCACACTACAGCAAGTGCTCCAGTTGCTCCAGCAAGGAGACTTCACAACATTGGACCTCAAGGATGCGTATTTTCACATACCCATCCATCCAACTCACAGAAAATATCTCAGGTTCACAATAGAAGGTCAACACTACCAATTCAAGTTCCTCCCTTTCGGGGTAACCACGGCTCCAAGAGTGTTTACAAAATGCCTAGCGACAGTAGCTGCACATCTCAGGAGGCAACACATCCACGTGTTTCCATACCTAGACGATTGGCTAATACAAGCAAAATCGTACAAACAGTGCCTAAAAGACACGTCTCAGACACTTCAGCTGCTACACAGCTTAGGTTTTTCAATAAACTACCCAAAATCCCACCTACAGGGGGCGGAGCCAGACCGGCGGCCGAGATGGTCGCCCGGGCTCCCGGCTCCGCCGTCTCTCCTCTCCCGCCGCCTGGTTTCCTCGCCCGCCCCGCACAGCTCCGGTGCTCCTGTGTGTCGGAAGGGGCGCTGAGTGGATGCGTCCGACCCCGAGCGAATTCCATGCCCCGAAAGCGGAGTTACGGACCTCCGTGATTTTGGCCTGCACGAGACTTGCAGCCGGGACCTAGCGTGACTTCGACGCCGCCAGCGAGTGCAACAACAACGGCTGCAGGGATCCAGAAGGTACCGGTCAACCGCTAAGCAGGTCAGCTGCCCCCGAGAACTTGGCTCCAGCGCTACCCCGTATATCAGGAGGGCAGAACACATGCTACTCTTCAGCGCTGGTTTGGTGTCTTTCCCCCCCCCCCCTTCTCCCCCTGATGGGTATGCTCGTCCACCAACTGCCGCTGGCTACTCGACTGGAGCGCTGTTTGGCCTGCAATGTACTGCCTACTCCCCGCACTTCAGTTACTTGGGGCTGGCTGCGGCGCTGTAACACTGTGGCGCCTTCTTGACTGTGGGGGCCCGAAAGTACTTATCCGCCACGCAGTGGGACGAAGATACTAATGTATACTAACGTGGGGGTACTGACAACGCCATTCCCTCTTCATCGGACTCGGGGCGGGCGGCCCTGGCATTTGTTTAAGCGGCGTTCGTGATGGGGGCCCCCCCCTGTGAGTAGTGTTTTTAATGTGGTGTGTCCACAGACGGCGTTGGAAGCGCGCACGGTGGATCGAGGGGAGTTGAGCGGATGCCCCCCGTGCGCTGAAAGAACGGCATTGGAAATGGACTGCTGCAGGGGAGGGCCCGGTGCCATCGGAATGGGGACAACGCTTTGCCGCAGGTATCTTTGTTGCGTGACTTTGTTCATGTGGCCCCTGCCCGGCCTTTGTTGAACAGATTTTGTGGTGGGACCCTGCTTAGACTTTCTCGGCGGCGTGGAAGAATGTTCACGCAAGTAAAACTCCTGGTGTGCTTTTAATTGATTGCTTCATCGACACCTGATTCCACGGATACATCATTTATTCGGAGCATCCACTGGCTATGTTTGACTATTTTCCCTTTTGCTCGCCTCTCCTGGCGTTGAGTTTTGAAACTGCGAAATGGCTGCCCTGGTTCTCTTACATATTGTTCTTTGGATTACAGACAGTTAACCCTTTCGATGCTGATGACGAGCTCAGCTCGTCATCACCCACGGGTGTCGTGTGCTGATGACGAGCTGAGCTTGTCATGGTGCCACTAAAATGGCATTTTCCAGCACAGGGGGGGGAAAACGCCTAGCAGCCATGTGGTTAAAATGGCGGCGGATGGTTCCTGACAGTGCAGTTACTCGGAACATTGCAGGGCTTCCTATTCCTTTTTGATCTGGTCTGCCCAACCACTGTGTTGTTCTACTTGCCTTCTCCCGCTTATAATGTTTGCGATATGTTTCTGATTCGGGACATCGAAGTGCATGTACATCAATGATACTCGGTTCCTTTGTACTGGCATGGGGAGGTTTCCATCTTGCCTCAGTGGCTTGCGGGGTTGGGCTGTAATTGTGATCTTGAATCTGCTTATGTCTGTGACATTTCACCATCCACTACGGTATTATTGCGGGGGGGGGCGGGGGCCTGTACTGGGGACCCTCCATGTTTCTTCTTCCCCTTTCGTGGGGTTTTCGTTCATTTCTTTTTCTTTTCCTCCTCTTACTTCGTGTGGAATATTGTCTCTTTCTCTCCTCTTTATCTTTTTCTTCCTATATTTCGGATTTAGATACTGGCCGACAGGCACGCTGCTAGGGGGGTAGGCCGTAGCCATATGCAGGGGTGCAGGGTGGGGGTATGGGGGTGGGGTATTTTTTTTTCGGTTCACTTTTTTTAGTTCTATGGCCTTTATTTTTCTTGTTGATGTTTTGGTTTTTCTTTCCTTTCTCCCTTTATTCTTCTCCTTTTCTGCTGGTCTGATTAGAGGTATTTCTCCGTGCGTTTTCCTAGTTCAGTATAAGGGTTTCTGTTTTAATGCTCTATGACATAGCGTACAGGCACTGTTTGGGTGGGGACATGTAATGTTTGTTGAATATCCTGATTTTGCGTCCTGACACGAATACCCTGCCTACGATGGTCCTGCCGCAAATATCCTATTTCTGGTGTAACCCTAGCATTGGCAAGGTCTAACTGTGCGGCATCAGATCCTGCTTTCTCTTAATTTAAAAAAAAAAAAAAAAAAAAAAACCTTCCTTAATCCTGTGACCATGTTCTGCTACGCTCTCCTGAGTTACACATAGATACTGTGAGGTGTACTTTCGCATTGATCCTGTTCAATATTGTTTGTTGCACTACCTTTGTACCTTTGATCAACCGTGACGGTTGGTAGACTTTGAATGTAACTGAGAACTGCTAATAAAGGTTTACCAAAAAAAAATAAAAAAATACCACCTTCTCGAAGCTCGAGGGGATTTATATCCCCTCGAGCTTCGAGAACCTTTCGTTTAATTTGTTAAAACATTCTGCCCTCTAGTGGCAGAATGTTCTAACAGCCCTATAGCCCTTCGTAGCAGGGCTACACCGGAAATTAAAGTCCTGCTGTCTGGGCTCGGGCCTTTAACGATTCAGCAGGCCTTTAATAGCTGGTAAAGCCCTCTACGGCGGGCTATAAGGCTATAATATACATTACTCGTCGTATCTCATGTTCAGTTCTCTGATGTCTTCATGGATCTAGCATGGTGAAATAAACCTGCCTAAGTAAACAAGCTTACAGAATGGCATTGATGCAGTGTCCCATCCCACACACAACAATATATGGGAGCTACCATATATACCTCAGTGGCAAAGGCATATCCAAACTCGGCAAGGATAACCAGCATGCAAGTGCTCATTCTCAAATTTCTGCCAAAACACTCTTTGCCAGCTCAAGTCTTCATTCAACTCATAGGCATGATGGCCTTTTGCATATTCATTGTCCCCCATGCCCGACTTTAAATGCGTCCACTGGAAGAGTGCCTTGCAAGACAGTGGAACCAAGCTCAGTCACGCTTACAACTCTCTGCAGTGGTGGAACCCACAAAACCTTTTCCAAGGGCCGACTGTTCCAAGAGCCGGTTCCACAACTAGTACTAACAGCGGACGCATCACTGACAGGCTGGGGAGCCCACCTACTTCAATACACAGTACAAGGGCTCTGGACAATCAAACAAAAGAGACTGCATATCAATCAACTAGAGTTGTGTAACGACTGGATTTTTGGACAGGCAGCTCACCAACCGTGGCTAACCCAGTCGTCACGTAACACTCTTCTCAGGCCGCTATTTACAAGATATCTAGAATACTCACCTAAGAAAGTGAAAATAAGCTATTTACAAGCCTGTACAATCAAAGATACCACTAACATCTTATGGATTCCATATCTTATCCTATAGTTACCTCACTTTACACTATCTTTTATCTTTATAGTCCCCCGAATTTATCTTTATCTTTATTTTATCTTTATCTTATGTTTAACGTCACCCGACGATATCTTTATGGTCTCACGACTGTCTATGCTATGTGGGGTAGCTCTATTAACAATTTGGGCATTCCTGCTTAGGAGCCGATTTCCCTTCACCAGAGAGGAATCACCCATCTCTCTGTCAGCAAAAAGGGGCCCGACCTTCCTCCACAGAAACTAAGGGCCAATTATATGTTCTGTCTTGCAACCATCCTTGATCCTGAGTAGTGTACCTAGTTATCAACAGTTACCCGCAAGTGGGGGTGTCTCCCAGCCCTCTATACATCAGCATCTGGTTAAAAAGGAACCCTTTACTCTCTCTCAGAGACAATAAACAAACAGAATTTGACTGGGGTCTCTTTATTACAATGACAAGGATCTAAATGACTAATGCTCTATATAGCGCAATGATAGAATTCAATCATCAACACATACATTTATATAAAGAACTGAAAAGTAAAGATGGTTAATCATGGCATACAAATAGATAGCTGAAAGAAAAGTGATTAATTGTGAACAGATATAATAAAAACATTTTAAGAATACCTCACCCTATTAAGAAGGGTCCAACTCTCTGTCCCTCTCTGGTGGAATTAGGACTCTCTCCATCAACATGGCACCACCACCAACGGACCAACATCTGCTGTCTGTTTCTCTCTCTCTGGTGGAATCAGGACTCTCTCTCTCCTGCACCATCACCAACATGCTAACTTCACTCCACTGGTTCAACTGCTCCAAAAGCTCCAACTGGCAGCTCCAACTCTTCCATCTGACTGGCAACTGCTTCAATACATTCTGACAAACTGGCAGCTCCAGCTGACAGTTCCAACTCCAAAGACCAACTGACTGTTCTCTTCAGCTCCAAAAACCATCTGACTTCTACCATTCCAAGATCCATCTGACCGCTCTACCTCTCTGCACTTCGATAATATAGAGTGCTCTCTACTCATGGAAATTTCCAACAGAAACTACCTCCCACTGAATTCTTGTGCTATCTCCAAGGCTCTCTGCGCAACTGCAGTGGCCACTTGCATGTTGCGTCTAGACCCAAGAGACAAACACATTCCTTCGATAAGGGGCCGGTCCTCACCGGTTTCTAACTAGTGAAAAACAACTTAACTCTAAACATCACCTTTACCCTGCAAGCGCCTCAGTCAGCAGAGGCAAGACAAAGATGGCTGCTCTCTAGTTTAGGCCTCTAGGCCCGAAAAGAGGCAAAGAAGGCACAGAATCATGCCAAAGCCAATAGGCAAACCCTACAAAGTGACTCATAGCAATATACTGAGATGGCAGTGGACTACTAGTCATCACTAATCCAAATAGGGCAAATTATCCTGTCGCTACAAGTTGCTAGCAATGTTTCTAGCCCTAAAAGCATTCCAGAAAAACTTGTACAACAGGACTGTGTTGATCCGGAAGCCATGTACTATATCCAGAAACAAGGAGGAACACACTCTCCACAGCTGTCCCACTTGGCACAGAGCATATGGAAGTGGGCAATTCCAAAAAACATCTTTCTCCTGGCAGAACACCTCCCAGGAAAAGACAAGCAAATAGCGGATCTGCTCAGCAGACACAGCCAACAACTGCACAAATGGGAAATTCACCCCAAAGTTCTCTAGCCATTCTTCAAAAGGTGGGGTCACCCAGAGATAGTTCTGTTTGCCACGAAAGAAAACTCAAAATGCCAATACTTCGCCGCCAGGTTCCCACATCCTTTGTCACAGGGCAATGCGATATGGATGAACTGGTCAAGCAGATTTGGGTACGCTTTTCCCCCAGCACCACTGATTCCGCTGGTGGCACGCAAACTACAGCAACAGTCACTCACAATGATCCTAGTTGCTCCCACATGAGTGAGACAGCCATGGTACACAACGTTCCTGGACCTTTCAGTAGTTCCTCATCAAAGGCTACGCCTCGCACCCCATCTTCTAACTCACAACCATGGAGAAATCAGACACCCAGATCCCAATCAGATGAACCTAGCAATCTGGCTCCTGAAGTCTTAGAATTTGGATACCTTAACTTGCCTCCAGACTGCATGAATATCATTAAGGAGGCAAGAAGACCAACTACTAGAGCATGCTATGCAGCTAAATGGAAGAGATTTGTTATCTACTGCAACAATAACCAAATCAACCCTTTAGACGCTTCCATACAAAACATTATATGTTACCTACTGCATCTTCAAAAATGCAACCTAGGATACTCTTCAGTAAGACAACACTTTGCTGCTATAGCAGCATATCTCCAAAACAGACAAAACCTTTCACTGTTTCGGGTACCAGCAATCAAGGCTTTTATGGAGGGTCTCAAAAGAGTGATTCCTCCAAAACACCCACCTTCACCAGTCTGGAACCTAAAAATAGTACTCACCAGACTCATGGGACCTCCTTTCGAACCTCTACATTCATGCGAATTGCAATTCTTAACATGGAAGGTGACATTCTTGATTGCCATTACTTTACTCAGGCGAGTTAGCGAACTACAAGCACTAACGATTCAAGAACCCTTCATGCAGATACATGCTAACAGGGTAGTACTTAGAACAAACCCTGAGTTCATTCCAAAGGTCATATCCACTTTCCATATTAATCAATCAATAGAACTGCCAGTGTTCTTCCAAAATCCACAGTCGGTAGCTAAAAGAGCTCTACACACACTAGATGTAAAGAGAGCTCTGCTTTATTATGTGGACAGAACTAAATCATTCAGAAAAACAAAACAATTATTTGTTGCTTTTCCAGCACAACATAAAGGAAATCCCATATCAAAGTCAGGAAAGCCAGATGGATAGTTAAATGCATTCAAATATGTTATCAAAAAGCTAAACGCACGTTAACTGTCCCCCCAAGAGCACACTCTACGCGCAAAATGGGGGCATCCATGGCTTTCCTAGGAAACATTTCTCCTGAAGACATATGTAGAGCAGCCACATGGTCTACTATACACACTTTCACAAAACACTACTGTGTAGACGTACAAGCAAAGCAGCTGTAGGCCAGGCTGTCCTTAAAACTCTTTTTCAGACTGCTGCAGCTGGCACAGGTAACCACTGCTAGAGGAGGTACTGCTATACTTCCCTTTTCTTCTTCTCTCCTACCCTTTTGCCTCCAACAGCTTGTAGAGACATTCCCTGTAACCTTACTTTTCACAGGCCCATGTTTCCTTCTCTAGCTCACACTGAGTCCTTCATATGCTTTTGCAGTCGTCGTCGCAGGCTCAGGACTGTCAGATTGGTCTTGATTGCTCGTGCCTCTTGATCCTCATGTCCTTGAATTTTTCCTGCACTAAGATTCTGTATTATCCTGTAAAGGCACTCTATGGGTATTGTGTTATACATATTAGAACATTGGAATATTGGGAGCTCCATTGCAGACAATGGAGTGCTCCCTGCGTCTATGGGCCGGTAAAGGCCCGCAGAGCAACATTCCAATGTTCTACAAAGGCTTCTCGAAGCTCGAGGGGATTTATATCCCCTCGAGCTTCGAGAACCTTTCGTTTAATTTGTTAAAACATTCTGCCCTCTAGTGGCAGAATGTTCTAACAGCCCTATAGCCCTTCGTAGCAGGGCTACACCGGCAATTAAAGTCCTGCTGTCTGGGCTCGGGCCTTTAACGATTCAGCAGGCCTTTAATAGCTGGTATAGCCCGCTACGGCGGGCTATAAGGCTATAATATACATTACTCGTCGTATCTCATGTTCAGTGCTCTGATGTCTTCATGGATCTAGCATGGTGAAATAAACCTGCCTAAGTAAACAAGCTTACAGAATGGCATTGATGCAGTGTTTCTGCTTCAGTTCCAGTTGCCGACTGCCTGGCTGACCATGTTCGATGCGGTCCTCATCATCCTGCTCATACCACTGAAGGACAAACTTGTGGACCCTTACTTGAAGAAGAAAGGCATGCTGCTGTCCTCGCTGAGGAGGATTGCTGTCGGGATGTTCTTCGTGATGTGCTCTGCCTTTGCTGCTGGTAAGAGAAGAGGTCACTTGTGCATGTTCTGTTGCATCCCCTTTGGTTTGTTATTTCATCAGAAGGAATATAGAGTGGAGGTTCTAAATTAAGGTATCTTCATTGATATACATCCGTGTGGGATGCTGGCTCTCGATATAGTGCACTAAAGCAAAGTACACTGTGCGGAGTGATCCCGATTGATACACAGGCAAAAGTAGAAAAATGCTAACCATCTATTTGTGGTAGTGTAGGCGAGCAGTTAGGCTTATCCGAGGGCAGTGCTAAGCACTTGTACTCACAGAGGCAATTAATGAGACACACACTCGAGAATAAATCAGAGACCAATTTATAAAAATAACACCGATTTTTATGTAATTTATCAGACCAAGAACTTCGTTCTACAGTTTCAAAGTGTGCAAAATAACACACTCTTGTGCGCAATTATGCATCATAGAAGTCTATGCGAGAAAATAAGAAAATGCCTCTAACACCGTACAGTGGGATCTCGAGGTTCACCTTCTGGATTTGGGTAAGTAGCAAGGCCAAGTCCATTGTTCCAACAGCGGCTTGTCAAGAGTGTCCCAGATTCGGCTAAAAAGTAGGTGCTGAGGTCATTGGTAGAAGGCGTAAGGAAGAAGGGAGCCACCAGAAAGCACACTGCACAAGGGTACTTAAATATAAGTCCGGGGGGGGTCCCATTCGAGGGCGGAGGTTGCAAGCGCCTCAGGACCACGGGAGCACAGATTGTTTGACAGTACCCAGGCCATGTGGGCTGAGTGCAGAGCAGATAGGTCAGCTGGGCAGCATGTGTCAAGATGTCTTCACGGCCAGGAGCAAGCAGGTTGCAGGGATGATTCCAGGACAGATGAGCCACTCGGTCACTCACAAAGTGGGTCTCAGTGGTCTCAACGTCCCTCGACAGATGCTTGCTTCCTGGTTTGTCTCAGTGTAGGTGCAGGGGTTCCAGTATCCTGGGTATTGGTGTGGTACAGCTCTAGTAGGTCCTGGTGTCTTCACACTCGGTAGGGAGATCGATCTGATCCTCTGGAGCTGCTAAACCTCTTCTTGCTTGTATGCTGCTTTTGAGTTGCCGGGGAGCAGCAAGTCAGTAAATTGAATCTGCAGGTTCAGTGCCTGTGGACTGCAGGAGAGTCGTTCTTCTACCTCAAGGGTGTTCTCTGGCGATTGGCGAAGGGCTGGAGGTGAGCTGGGGTTCTTGGAGGCCTCACAGTTGTATGACGAGACCGCACACCATGATGGTTGGATCCTGGGAGCAACAGGCATGGTTTTGTGCCAAAATTCTGTATCTGCTCTTTGGTTCTCAGGTGAGCAGCTCTTCTTTGTCCGCGTCTTCTTTGTATCAGTCAAATCCAAGTTCAGGGTCCAGGGATGCCACCTAAATACTACATTTTGTGGCGTTGAAGGGAGTGACGGGTACTAGCGAATGGGCTACTTACCTTTAGGGTGTCTACACAAGTGACTACTTCCTGTGGGAAGACACACTACCCTAGCCCTAAAAGGTTAATTCCTGCAATCTCAAGATGGAGGAATTAGAAAAGTCGTGCTCACATCACCTGGCTCATCTTCGGGATGGTGCTGGCTGAATGTGGGCACACCTCCTAATCCAACTAATTTTTCCCGCTTGTCCTCCCACCTAATATGGAGCAGGACAGGGCGGTTTGCATCCTCCCCTATCTGGCCATGCCTGGTTTGCATTTCAAATGTAGCAACACCTTTGAAGGTTACTTCCCTGGAATGCCATTCCTACTGGGGGGAGTGGAGGTTGTGAAGCACCTTTGCCAGAGCAGGCTTTGTTCCTGGCCTCTGAGAGCACGCGCTCTCACCCCATGAGGTCAGGACATGTCTGATGGTGGCAGTCTGGCTAAGACTAGTCAGAAACCACACACATGTATGGTAGGTTTTCAGGGGACCCTCCAAAGTGTCTCCTGTCTGCATTTATGAATAAATCCAATACTGGCATCAGTGAGGATTTATTTTGACAAGATATTTTGTACCAAACATCTTAGGGTACAGTGAAGCCATCATGGAGCTAGGACACTCGTAATGACAATTATCCAGACCATGTACTCTCTATGGCTTCCCTGTGCACTTAACATATCCAAGAATGGACTTAGATATTGCAGTGTCATATCTGCTCAAGCAGATATGTCCACACATGGGGTATAGTGCACCCTGCCTTAGGGATGTAAGGCGGCAGTAGGGGTGACCTACCTATACCTCATGCAGTGTCTGTTGGCATGGTACACAGGGCTATGTGCCATGTCGATTCTTCTGTTTTTTTCTGCACCAAAACACACAGGCTTCAGTGGCGGTGTGCATGGTCTTGACGAGGGGTATCTAGGGCTGGCACAAGTTGTTCTGCAGCCCTAGTGGACCCTCTTCAGTACCAGTGCCCTAGGTATCAGGGGTACCATTTACTAGGGTCTTATATGGGTTGCCGATCGTGGTTTCGTATTTAGGAAAGAGATCTGGCACTCAGAACTGGGTAGCAGAGACCCAGTGCAATTCAGTTCGAAATCACATCAGGCACCAGGCAGAAAGTGGGGCCAAACCATGTTTAAAGAGTCACTTTCCTACAATCCGTATTCAAAAGTACCATAAAGTCCTTGTTTATGGTGTGTGTCAGTAGATCCCAGATCATTTACGTTATACAACCCATACGCCAAGCTTACCCTGTGGTAGATGGCAATGGCCCTGTGGTACCTACACACGAAAACAAAAGTTGATTCCAGCTACACCTTTGAGTTGTATAGCATACACTCTGCACTGTCATGGCTGAGAACCCAGGAGGCATACCTAGATTGATGCTGGCTTACCCCCACATCATTCTGCCTAGTATTTACTAGTTCTAGTAGATCACTAAAGGCTACAGGCACCCATAGTGCAGTGGTTTGTAGTTGAAGCACTGTTGAGTATTGCAATTGTTTGGATGGGTGGATGAATAAGTGGGTTGGGTGGATGGATGATAAGTTGGTTGGGTGAATGGATGGATAGATAGATGATAGGTGGGGGTGGATGGAGGAATGGATGGAGGAATGGATGGATGGAGGGAGGGATGGATGGAGGGATGGATGGATGGATGGAGGGATGGATGGATGGATGGATGATAGGTGGGTTGGGTGGATGGGGGAATGGATGGGGGAATGGATGGGGGAATGGATGGGGGAATGGATGGGGGAATGGATGGAGGAATGGATGGAGGAATGGATGGAGGGATGTCAGATGGATGGAGGGATGTCAGATGGATGGAGGGATGGAGGAATGGATGGATGGGTGGGTGGGTGGGTGGGTGGGTGGATGGATGGATGGGTGGGTGGGTGGGTGGGTGGGTGAATGGGTGGATGGATGGGTGGGTGGGTGGATCGATGGATAGATGATAGGTGGGTTGGGTGGATGGAGGAATGGATGGAGGAATGGATGGATGGATGGAGGGATTGATGGATGGAGGAATGGATGGGTGGATGGGTGGGTGGATCGATGGATGATAGGTGGTTGGGTGGATGGATGGATGATAGTTGGTTGGGTGGATGGATGGATAGATAGGTGAGTTGGGGGGAGGGAGGGATGGATGATGGATGGATGATAAGTGCGTTGGATGGATGATTGATGGATGGAGGAGTGGATGATGGATGGATGTTTGGTGGGTTGGATAGATGGATGGAGTCAAGTTCGGAATCTCATGTTTATAATTTGAGAATAAGATTTGCAGTCCTTGCGTCAATCGTGATTCAACAATTGTTCTTCATGTTGCTCTGTACTTTGCAGTAAAGAAGGTAAACCTGGATAAGACGCGTTGCAGTGAACATATTTCAGTATAATACATGTTATGCACCTGTTAACAAAAAGAAATAAAAAACATAACATGAACATTAAAATACATGTTCTAGACTAAAGCACTCTTTCTAGGTGTTATTTCACATACATGCCAATTCCTGTCAAATGCGAATTCCTTCCACTGGGAAGCGCAGTCTCCGTTTGATGGCCTTTTCTCCACCTCAGTGGTGCATGCGTTTAGCACTCTGCAGGACTTCATCAGTGCATTTTGTTTAATCAGAACCCTCTCGATGAAAGCAAAGAAAAAGCCTGAATTTTCTATGATGGTCACTGCTGTCGAAAGAATCCTTTTACAAAAACAAACAGATTTGTCTAAAACCTTAAATTCTTAAAATTCGGTATTTTTTATTTCCTCTCTTTCCAGACAACCAAAAAGCCTAGTTCAGCATTTCTTAGTTTTTGAATTTTGAAACATTACCTTTTTCTGGTTACTGCATCAAAAAAGTTCAACACAAAAATACGTAACACTAATGTCTTACATGTTTCTATATTGACCTGTTGTGGTTTTGGTGAGGTTTACAATCCACTCGGCCTCATGCTTTAACCAGAATCCCTCAATGTCAACATAGGGCATTGCCATGTGCACTCCATGTAGCAATGTCTAAACCGTTCACTCTCATTTTGCCATTCATAAAAAGATTCTTTTTTTAAAGAATCTTTCTATTTTTTTAAAAGAAACCGCTGACCCACCTGAGTGTGTTGAGCATTTTTATGACCTTATTTTAAAAAGGAAAAACATAAGTAGGGGTTTAGAAAGACAGAATCCTCATTGAAGAATGTCATTCTATTTGTGTGAAATGACATATCTTAGTATGTCTAAAATTCAAGTGCAAGTTCATCAACCCCCATGTGATCTCTTGGTCACCTTGTGTCAGATGCTTGTTGTTTCCCATCTCAGCTGATTCTGACACTGGAGGGTGAAAGACTATGGTCGAAGTATTCATTTATTGAGCTAACAGTCGATCAAACTGCTCCCTGGACCCACAATGCACCGCAGTTCTTGTTTACAAGCTCATTCTAACTCAGTACAGCAAGGATCCTAGAAATCTGGACTTTTAACTTTACTGTTTTTGCATATACAATTTTGTTGCTTTATTTTAGTTTGAATTTGTGTTTTTGGTTGTTGAGCTTGCTTTCTGATAGTAGGATTGTCTTTCGAATTTTCCTTCTTGGCTGTTTCTTCTGCATCTTTCTTTGCCAACTTCTTTTCTTTGTTTTATTAATATTTTTGCCTTGCGATTGGGGGAAAAAAGTCCAAAACAAAGATGATCATGTACTGTTTGTCTTCAGGGCTCTCACATGCTGGTAAATTGTACTATTTATCAAGATACGTTGTGTGCTGTGCAGGGTGACAAAGCCGGCATTCTGAACCGGGGTCCCCAGGAAATGCTCCTGGTTCACGTCCATGATGAGCACCCCCATCTCTTTGAGACATATGGGGATTCTACTTGGCAACGGTCATCACTGAAAGGTTCTTGAAGGAAAAGGTCCAAAGCCTGGTTGTCAAGGCGGACGTTTCTTGCGCCATTGGCTCTGGTATCAGGACTTCCCTTCGGCTCTCGCTGGGTAGATTGACCGTCCGTTCTCATGGAGCCTCACTGCTCAGAACCCGAGGGCTTTCCCGCTCCCATGTGGTATGCTTCAGCATTGCTGTGGAACAGCACAGGCCACATAGCTGCCACTTACGGGCCATTATGCTCGGACACTGAATGTCAGTAACCGGTTTGAATGAGTAGTGGTAAGGTTGTTTATGGGGCAGAGACGATTTGAGGGAAGGAAGAACCATGCAGCGTTAATGCCACAATCACAAAGCTGGTTTTTAGCTCTTGCATTTTGCAACCTAGTCAAAGACAAAAGATTTACTGAGTCAAGCAGGTCAGTTGGATTAGTGAACCCTGACCACCCATACCTCATCTGACCAGCTTTAGAATCATACAGGATTCAAAACCTACAGCAAGATGGTGAACGGAGCTGCTGTTAAGCTCAACATTCACACGATGTTGTTCTAAACTCAGATGACCATCGCCGTGAAGGTTCTGCAGCCCATCACAGGTGCTCTGCTTCTGGTACCTTTGCTTCAGACTCTGCTTGAAACTAGTGTGGAGAATTTTCTGACTCCAGTTTCTGCAAAGGCACATCAATCTTGGTATGGAAAAACATCCTGAGCTCTTGACAAAGATAAGACTCTAATAAAAACCTCACCTACATACTCTGTTGTGGGATCAGCCATCAATATCTTTTCTCTGTTCCTTTGACGAGAAACACGGTTGTGTGGATGCAGTACAGGGACTGTTTGTAGTACCTCAGCTTCTGTTTTTTGGTTGTAATAACTGGAAGGGGTTTTCTTGGAAGGTAGAAGAAAATAACAGAGTTTTTGATTCTTTAGATTAATTCTCGGAGCATCTACCCAAAGGCACCATAAGATCTTATGGAGCTGCTCAGCACAAATCTTTCAGTTTGAAACAAGCTGAACTGTAGTGGTAGATAGTAGGATCTTTATGCGTTTGGATACTATCATAGTGTCTCCACTTCCTGGCTCTGCTCATAATCCTGGTGCCATGGGGCCTATTTGAATCTCATGCATGTTAGATCCACAGGTTGAAGTCAGAGGTTGACAAGTAAAAAAATAGAAGAAAGACTTCAACCACCTACTGGAAGAATCGTCATCCATAGCAACAGAAGTCCCATCGTGAGGGGAAGTGGAGAGCAGAATGGAGAGGCTGAGCTGGACAGCCTCCATCAGCTGCAGTCAACAAACCTCCTTTGGACAATAAGCAGCGATGCTCCCTCTCATACACCAGTCAAGCTGCCTGGCTGGAGGAAGAATCACAAAACACCCAGAAATCGGAACATGCAAGAAAATTGATGTTCAGCATTGCACCCAATACGTATGCTCTAAAATTCTAGAGCGCTGCTATGGAAGTCTCTCCTACTAAAAAAAAGGTACAGCGCCTAAATTGGCTCGATCAGGCAGTGCTGTTTCCTCAGAAAAGATTGAGGGAGGATGTGCCTAGATTGGAGGAGAACAACTACCGCTTCGTAATGATTTTGTTGCATGAATGGAAGCACCATTGCATCTTCACCTTTTCTTCAAACCGATGACGCGAATGATCCGTTTTGCTTTCATGTCACTACGCTAGTGGTAATTTCCAGGTATTCTTCACCTGTTCTAGAAAGCACAGAGTGGATCGCTGTGCTGGTTGAATATGCTGTCCAGGAGGGAGCACTTTATCCTTTGTTGCCACCTTCGATCACTACTCCTGACTACCCGCCGTGTGGTCTTTTGAACCTTTCTCCTGATGCATGAACTCTGACAAAACCAAGCATCGTGCTTTGAGGTCTACCCATGCCTTCAAGTGGAAGAGGTTCTGCATTTAATGTTTGTTCAAGAGCATTGTTCCAAAAGTGGGCCCGGAGAAGGCTGTGTTCTTGGTTTTACTGACCAATGTCTGGTCTACAATTTTCTTCTGTAAAAGTTAACATCTCTAGTGCTTTGACCTGCAGTAAAAGGTGATTTAAAAAAAATATCCGGGCAATCTGTCCACTGGTGGGAAGACATCTGCCCCTTGGGAGCTAACTGTGATATCTTTCCAATAGTTGGGCACTCCTTTTGCGTAATATGTGGCATCTGTTATGAAAAGTTAACCTGTTAGTAGTAGTTACACAGAGTGAAGGATTCGCAGAATCAGGTCCTTTGTTAGCTTAAACTTTCTTTGGGATTCCAAAACGTGATTGCCTTGGACAACCAGTCGCCCTCCTTCCTTGGACATCCCAGGTTCATGTAAAGCAGAGTGTCTCCCCATCATTCTTTGTTTAAATAGTTCTACAAGCCTTCCCTCTGGTGCTTTTTATTGCACAAATAAGACAGCCCAAAATGTATCAAACATTATATTTCTTCGCTATTTTTCGCTACTTCCCACTGTTCCAATCTCAAAGTTCTCATCAATATCATAATCCCATTGATTATCCTCGTAGACTGTGAGATGGGGAGGGACTCTTGCCTCTTATTAGATTTGAGATGCAGACAATACAGGCTTAGACAAGAATGTAAATCAATAATAATGATCAAGACACTTTCAGTATTTTCATATTCCACCCTGTAAAAATGGTTTGAAACCATGGCGTAAGATCCCAGGTCACATCCATCATCCGTAGTGTGCAGGTCTTTGGTGCTTTCACGTCAAGTCTCTGTTGCTTCATGAATCCCTGCTAAAACATCAAGCATAAAGGTACAGCTCTCAACTCCAATTATAGCACCACAGCCTCAGAGCTAAATCCAGGTGTGTGCTGGTCTGAGCTACAAACTGAGCTACCAGCCAAGGGCATTTGTGGCTGCATTAGCGCTCTCTTTAAGTATCCTAGCAACTTGGCGTGTCTGTTAGATGGATAGACCCATCCCGTAACCTGGAATCGGAGAAGCAAAGAATCGGGCAGTCTCTGAAACCTCTCTTTTGTTTCCATCATGCATAATAGGAGGATGTGGACAGGAGGCCTGATGGCAGGTACAAGGTGTGCATGATAGCAGGACCCAACCAGTCTTTGGGTATTCATACATAGGCCGCTTTGCCATACATGTAGAACATTTATAATTTGATTAGAGACTCCTCTTTGGTTAAAAATACTCCAGACTCATGAATAGTCCTAGTGATTTCAGCTCTAAGAGGGGGAAAGGGTTAAGAGCAGTTCACTTTGGTCTACAGATGTTGCAGTCACTGCACCTCTTGAGGATGCTTCAGTTTTCAGCTCTGCACACTAGTTTATTGAACATTAACTTTAAAAGGATATCAAGGAGCCGTATCTTTTGATTGGGCACGGGCACAGTCAGATCTTCGCCGGTGGTATAGTTGTCACATTCAGGCACAGTGTTCACCCATTCAAAATGAATCTGAATCATAGTCTCACCACCACAGGAGTCAATAACACGTAGGTCAGTCGGCATGAAGAAAGGTTCAGGCCTTGCGTCTAATAGTCCAGGACTTGCATGATCGTATTTTCTTTGTAAGTATAATACTTGTTTAAGAAACAGTCAATGGTCATCTTCTGGCCCACCGACTGCCACTCTTGGAGCAGGAGCTTAATACATTAACCAAACAAACTTGCAATGAAAACAGCCAGCCAGACCTCCAATGGGATCAGGAGCTGGGAGGTTTCTCTCTGCCAGGGTTGCAAGCTGTACCTGTCAGCCGGACGAGGTGCTGTATCCTTGTAGGCCCTCTGCTGTGCATTCATAGAAACAGGAACTCTATCAGCAGGTCTGGAATACCTCTGCCCTGTGGTCCACTTTCATTCTGATGTGTGGCTCAAGGTGGGCAGTACCCAACTCTTGACAGCGGTCTTGGCAGATGATCCTCTACTCTTGACAGCGGTCTTGGCAGATGATCCTCTACTCTTGACAGCGGACTTGGCAGATGATCCTCCACTCTTGACAGCGGTCTTGGCAGATGATCCTCCACTCTTGACAGAGGTCTTGGCAGATGATCCTCCACTCTTGACAGCGGTCTTTGCAGATGATCCTCAACTCTTGACAGCGGTCTTGGCTGATGATCCTCAACTCTTGACAGCGGTCTTGGAAGATGATCCTCCACTCTTGACAGCGGTCTTGGCAGATGATCCTCCACTCCTGACAGCGGTCTTGGCAGATGATCCTCCACTCTTGACAGCGGTCTTGGCAGATGATCCTCAACTCTTGACAGCGGTCTTGGCAGATGATCCTCAACTCTTGACAGCGGTCTTGGCAGATGATCCTCAACTCTTGACAGCGGTCTTGGCAGATGATCCTCAGCTCTTGACAGCGGTCTTGACAGATGATCCTTAACTCTTGACAGCGGTCTTGGCAGATGATCCTCCACTCTTGACAGCGGTCTTGGCAGATGATCCTCCACTCTTGACAGCGGTCTTGGCAGATGATCCTCCACTCTTGACAGCGGTCTTGGCAGATGATCCTCAACTCTTGACAGCGGTCTTGGCAGATCTTCAGGACCTGCAATAGTCCACACCACTGGGGTTGCAGCAATGACTTCTGCTGGTCGATCTTGATCTCCATTCAGTTGGCTGGTTTTAGTTCTTGGCAGACTTCGGTTAGCTGGTGGGCAGTACAGCTTCAACCTGAAAATAGAATCTGTTCAGACTGCGATTTAGTGGGTGTTTGCAGCACTGACAATCACATCAACAGTCAAGGGCCAATTGAGTAAACCTTGGAAGCACTATGGGAAGGTGTTGGGGTGGAGGCAGGACGGTAGGACTCATACCTCTGTTCCTGACACTCATGTGGGCTTCATTTAGTAATTTGAGTAGAGTTGGCCAGGACTCACATCAACACCGAGGGTGGAGTCATTGTTTCCTCACAAATTTTGCAGATTTCATTTTCAGAGCCCCATTGGGTCTTTCACCTTGCACCACGTATACCGGGTGATCTGCACAGCGGAAATTTTCTCAGCTCCTTAAAGCTTTGCATTCTTCTTGGACTGCAGTAAGCTGTTTTGTCGCATCCGATCGGGAGCGGTATTCTAAACCTGGGGATAACGTCTCTCAATAGACTTTTTGCCGCAGCGGTGTAAAGGTAGTCTTCCACCCAGCCAGAAGTCATGTTAAGTAATACGAGGATGCACACGCATGAACAACATTTTGGCTTTGGGATAACATCTATCTTGGTGTGAACCAGTGTCTACAAAGGAGGCCGGTGTGGTTGTGGTGCTCTTACGAATGCTGTGGGCCTGGCAAATGGCATGTGTGTCAATGCTCCTGAAAAATGTCAGGGAAGGAAAGGGTGATCTAGTGTGTGCTGGCAACAAGTATCATGACGTTTCACCTGATATTAGCTAAACCATGACGCAAAAGGGCCAAATTTGGTAAGTAGTATATGGGTTAACAAATTATTTTAGCTTTTTTTCACGCTACGACCTATCTGAAGGTTTTTAACAGTTATGACTTGACCAGATCACATTTTTGTTTTCTGGTACTTGCTCCTGGTTGTCAGCGAGATGTTGTAGGTTTAGTGTGAGGAGTTCAGCAGTTTGAGGTGCATGTAACATGACATCAGAGTCTGGACAAAGAAACGGTTTGCAGTACTGTCAGAAAAAGCATGACCCTGCCATCATCCTAGGCAGACTTGTGTCTAGCTGATGGGCAACCTCTCAACGTAAGAACCTTTTTTGATGGCTGTCCCTGCGGACGTGAAATCCTTGCTGCTTCAGAAGGAGTAAAGCATCATGGGCAGCCCCAAATGCGTACTTCAAATCAGTAAAAAATAGTGACAGTCTTCTGATCTGCTAGGGTGCACATGCGCAGGGGAGAGCAATTAATTCAGCTGTTTGGGCTGAAAATACGTGGAGTAGACATCGGCTTTCAACTATTTTCTGTGAGTCGCGAACAGTATATAACGTGCAACCCATGGCCTCTTATCGTTTGTGCATCTTGAACCGACTACATAATATTCAAGTTTACAATAAGGTAAGGACTTAACAGTTCGGTCAACGTGGAGTTTAGTAAGGGGGCAGCGATAAGAATGTGTGTGGTTCTTCCTTTAGGGAAGTGGGAAGCAGTGAGTCTCAGGACATCGATGCGGGTAACATGGGAGACCGAGTGCAACCTGATGGCATGCTTAGAAAACCTGAACATTAAACAACGTTCAGTTTGTCGTGGGTGACAATACTGCAGTCACAGTGAGGGGAAATTCAAGAACGGTGTTTACATGCACCTCCGCAAGGGGTGACTGCTGCGACAGCTCGCAAACATTGAGCCCAACCGAATCCAGTTCTTCTCATCACCATGACCTTGTACTAACACTCAAAGGTCCAAGCCCTCCCTCTCCTGACAACCTAGCATAAAAGATGTGGTGCCATCTGGTGAACTCCGAGCAGGATCAGAAGGACAGACTGTTTTCAAAGACCCCAAGGCCTGTCCTGCTTCCTGCGTCCAGGGCAGCGGCTCCGGTCCAGCCTCTCTTCACAGCGCTAGAATAATCCGGCATCTACTGCCTGCAGGATCCACCAGCCCCAAAGGAGTGTGTCCCTTAGAAGCGTGGACAGCCTCAATGCCCAAGAATGTGTGTTGTCATGACCTAAATATTGTATATGAGGTAAACAAAATTGCATTTTCTCTGTAGAGGCTTTATGCCCTCAATTAGATATTGAATTAAGCAAATTGATGAAATCCTGTATGCATTGGTCAGGGGAATCGAAGAAACCATCAGCATGCTGAACCAGGGCAGAACCACCAGTGAGGACCAGTCTGTCCACATCTTTACTAAATGCTTCTGAAAAGATGGAAGATGGCTCTGGGCAATCGGCAGGAATTTGATTCCACGTGATGTGGGGCGCTGAAAGTACAAGAACATGAAGTGACTCTTGGGTGTGTGGGGACTGAGGAGAAAGTAGACCATAATTAGACCACAGTAAACCAAGTGCCAGTGCATGGAACAAACGACAGAATGGATGCTGGCTTCAGCATAGCAGGAGAGCCTGGCAATACAATTGCATTCGTGACACACGGATCCGATGGAAAACAACAAGCGTTTATACCGGTCATTGTGATAGGTAGAATGAGAGCGCTACAGATGCCCCCACACTTGGAACCACTCCCTTTCGTTTCAGCAGAGGAGCAATAACCGGTCTGGTTCCGGCTTCCGCCTGGGGGCACAGTGGGTATGGTGGCCTGCAGGAAAGATGCTTATATTGGGTTAAACCTAACCTTGATGGGGTCAGCAGTTTAAGTACAGCCTGTCACTAGCGAGCTGTTACATTTTGATCCAAGCATGTGCCATGGTGTGAGGTGGGCTTTCACAGTATTTTCAACATTAGAGGCACATTCCTATCACAATCATTTTCAGAAGGAGCCTCCAAATAAACACCAGCGCTCGTGCAGTATTCACTGGAGTTCAGCCCCCACAGAAGGCCCCTCTGCAGTGGGACTGAAAGGGAAAGCATTTTGTTAGCTTAGTAAAAAGAGCCCGAAAAATCGACAGGACATTGACAAGAAGGTGTGTTAGAAGTGCCCGCTGCATCAAGCATAATGCCTGGAAGAGAGGGAAACGCAGAGTTTCTCAGAGTGGATCGACTAGACCCAGTATCATTCATGAACGGATGGGGCTTCCGTTGAGTTTACTCCCATGTATGGCCCTCTCTGGTTTGAGTTCACTCCCATGTATGACCCTTTCTGGTTTGAGTTCACTCCCATGTATGGCCCTTTCTGGTTTGAGTTCACTCCCATGTATGACCCTTTCTGGTTTGAGTTCACTCCCATGTATGGCCCTTTCTGGTTTGAGTTCACTCCCATGTATGGCCCTTTCTGGTTTGAGTTCACTCCCATGTATGGCCCTTTCTGGTTTGAGTTCACTCCCATGTATGGCCCTTTCTGGTTTGAGTTCACTCCCATGTATGGCCCTTTCTGGTTTGAGTTCACTCCCATGTATGGCCCTTTCTGGTTTGAGTTCACTCCCATGTATGGCCCTTTCTGGTTTGAGTTCACTCCCATGTATGACCCTTTCTGGTTTGAGTTCACTCCCATGTATGGCCCTTTCTGGTTTGAGTTCACTCCCATGTATGGCCCTTTCTGGTTTGAGTTCACTCCCATGTATGGCCCTTTCTGGTTTGAGTTCACTCCCATGTATGGCCCTTTCAGGTTTGAGTTCACTCCCATGTATGGCCCTTTCTGGTTTGAGTTCACTCCCATGTATGGCCCTTTCTGGTTTGAGTTCACTCCCATGTATGGCCCTCTCTGGTTTGAGTTCACTCCCATGTATGGCCCTCTCTGGTTTGAGTTCACTCCCATGTATGGCCCTTTCTGGTTTGAGTTCACTCCCATGTATGGCCCTTTCTGGTTTGAGTTCACTCCCATGTATGGCCCTTTCTGGTTTGAGTTCACTCCCATGTATGGCCCTTTCTGGTTTGAGTTCACTCCCATGTTTGGCCCTTTCAGGTTTGAGTTCACTCCCATGTATGGCCCTTTCTGGTTTGAGTTCACTCCCATGTATGGCCCTTTCTGGTTTGAGTTCACTCCCATGTATGGCCCTCTCTGGTTTGAGTTCACTCCCATGTATGGCCCTCTCTGGTTTGAGTTCACTCCCATGTATGGCCCTTTCTGGTTTGAGTTCACTCCCATGTATGGCCCTTTCTGGTTTGAGTTCACTCCCATGTATGGCCCTTTCTGGCCCTCTCTGGTTTGAGTTCACTCCCATGTGTGGCCCTTTCTGGTTTGAGTTCACTCCCATGTATGGACCTTTCTGGTTTGAGTTCACTCCCATGTATGGACCTTTCTGGTTTGAGTTCACTCCCATGTATGGCCCTTTCTGGTTTGAGTTCACTCCTATGTGTGACCCTTTCTGGTTTGAGTTCACTCCCATGTGTGACCCTTTCTGGTTTGAGTTCACTCCTATGTGTGACCCTTTCTGGTTTGAGTTCACTCCCATGTATGGACCTTTCTGGTTTGAGTTCACTCCCATGTATGGCCCTTTCTGGTTTGAGTTCACTCCCATGTATGGCCCTTTCTGGTTTGAGTTCACTCCCATCTATGGCCCTTTCTGGTTTGAGTTCACTCCCATGTATGGCCCTTTCTGGTTTGAGTTCACTCCCATGTATGGCCCTTTCTGGTTTGAGTTCACTCCCATGTATGGCCCTTTCTGGTTTGAGTTCACTCCCATGTATGGCCCTTTCTGGCCCTCTCTGGTTTGAGTTCACTCCTATGTGTGGCCCTTTCTGGTTTGAGTTCACTCCCATGTATGGACCTTTCTGGTTTGAGTTCACTCCCATGTATGGCCCTCTCTGGTTTGAGTTCACTCCCATGTATGACCCTTTCTGGTTTGAGTTCACTCCCATGTATGGCCCTTTCTGGTTTGAGTTCACTCCCGTGTATGGCCCTTTCTGGTTTGAGTTCACTCCCATGTATGGCCCTCTCTGGTTTGAGTTCACTCCCATGTATGGCCCTTTCTGGTTTGAGTTCACTCCCATGTATGGCCCTTTCTGGTTTGAGTTCACTCCCATGTATGGCCCTCTCTGGTTTGAGTTCACTCCCATGTATGGCCCTCTCTGGTTTGAGTTCACTCCCATGTATGGCCCTCTCTGGTTTGAGTTCACTCCCATGTATGGCCCTCTCTGGTTTGAGTTCACTCCCATGTATGGCCCTTTCTGGTTTGAGTTCACTCCCATGTATGGCCCTTTCTGGTTTGAGTTCACTCCCATGTATGGCCCTTTCTGGTTTGAGTTCACTCCCATGTATGGCCCTTTCTGGTTTGAGTTCACTCCCATGTATGGCCCTCTCTGGTTTGAGTTCACTCCCATGTATGGCCCTCTCTGGTTTGAGTTCACTCCCATGTATGGCCCTCTCTGGTTTGAGTTCACTCCCATGTATGGCCCTTTCTGGTTTGAGTTCACTCCCATGTATGGCCCTTTCTGGTTTGAGTTCACTCCCATGTATGGCCCTTTCTGGTTTGAGTTCACTCCCGTGTATGGCCCTTTCTGGTTTGAGTTCACTCCCATGTATGGCCCTCTCTGGTTTGAGTTCACTCCCATGTATGACCCTTTCTGGTTTGAGTTCACTCCCATGTATGGCCCTCTCTGGTTTGAGTTCACTCCCATGTATGACCCTTTCTGGTTTGAGTTCACTCCCATGTATGGCCCTCTCTGGTTTGAGTTCACTCCCATGTATGGCCCTCTCTGGTTTGAGTTCACTCCCATGTATGGCCCTGTCTGGTTTGAGTTCACTCCCATGTATGGCCCTCTCTGGTTTGAGTTCACTCCCATGTATGACCCTTTCTGGTTTGAGTTCACTCCCATGTATGACCCTTTCTGGTTTGAGTTCACTCCCATGTATGGACCTTTCTGGTTTGAGTTCACTCCCAGGTATGGCCCTCTCTGGTTTGAGTTCACTCCCATGTATGACCCTTTCTGGTTTGAGTTCTCTCCCATGTATGGCCCTCTCTGGTTTGAGTTCACTCCCATGTATGACCCTTTCTGGTTTGAGTTCACTCCCATGTATGGCCCTCTCTGGTTTGAGTTCACTCCCATGTATGGCCCTCTCTGGTTTGAGTTCACTCCCATGTATGGCCCTGTCTGGTTTGAGTTCACTCCCATGTATGGCCCTCTCTGGTTTGAGTTCACTCCCATGTATGACCCTTTCTGGTTTGAGTTCACTCCCATGTATGACCCTTTCTGGTTTGAGTTCACTCCCATGTATGGACCTTTCTGGTTTGAGTTCACTCCCAGGTATGGCCCTCTCTGGTTTGAGTTCACTCCCATGTATGGCCCTTTCTGGTTTGAGTTCACTCCCATGTATGACCCTTTCTGGTTTGAGTTCACTCCCATGTATGACCCTTTCTGGTTTGAGTTCACTCCCATGTATGGACCTTTCTGGTTTGAGTTCACTCCCATGTATGGCCCTTTCTGGTTTGAGTTCACTCCCATGTATGGCACTTTCTGGTTTGAGTTCACTCCCATGTATGGCCCTTTCTGGTTTGAGTTCACTCCCATGTATGGCCCTTTCTGGTTTGAGTTCACTCCCATGTATGGCCCTTTCAGGTTTGAGTTCACTCCCATGTATGGCCCTTTCTGGTTTGAGTTCACTCCCAGGTATGGCCCTCTCTGGTTTGAGTTCACTCCCATGTATGGCCCTTTCTGGTTTGAGTTCACTCCCAGGTATGGCCCTCTCTGGTTTGAGTTCACTCCCATGTATGACCCTTTCTGGTTTGAGTTCACTCCCATGTATGGACCTTTCTGGTTTGAGTTCACTCCCATGTATGGCCCTTTCTGGTTTGAGTTCACTCCCATGTATGGACCTTTCTGGTTTGAGTTCACTCCCATGTATGGCCCTTTCTGGTTTGAGTTCTCTCCCATGTATGGCCCTTTCTGGTTTGAGTTCACTCCCAGGTATGGCCCTCTCTGGTTTGAGTTCACTCCCATGTATGGCCCTTTCTGGTTTGAGTTCACTCCCAGGTATGGCCCTCTCTGGTTTGAGTTCACTCCCATGTATGGCCCTTTCTGGTTTGAGTTCACTCCCATGTATGGACCTTTCTGGTTTGAGTTCACTCCCATGTATGGCCCTTTCTGGTTTGAGTTCTCTCCCATGTATGGCCCTTTCTGGTTTGAGTTCACTCCCAGGTATGGCCCTCTCTAGTTTGAGTTCACTCCCATGTATGGCCCTCTCTGGTTTGAGTTCACTCCCAGGTATGGCCCTCTCTGGTTTGAGTTCACTCCCATGTATGGACCTTTCTGGTTTGAGTTCACTCCCATGTATGGCCCTTTCTGGTTTGAGTTCACTCCCATGTATGGCCCTTTCTGGTTTGAGTTCACTCCCATGTATGGCCCTTTCTGGTTTGAGTTCACTCCCATGTATGGCCCTTTCTGGTTTGAGTTCACTCCCATGTATGGCCCTTTCAGGTTTGAGTTCACTCCCATGTATGGCCCTTTCTGGTTTGAGTTCACTCCCAGGTATGGCCCTCTCTGGTTTGAGTTCACTCCCATGTATGGCCCTTTCTGGTTTGAGTTCACTCCCAGGTATGGCCCTCTCTGGTTTGAGTTCACTCCCATGTATGACCCATTCTGGTTTGAGTTCACTCCCATGTATGGACCTTTCTGGTTTGAGTTCACTCCCATGTATGGCCCTTTCTGGTTTGAGTTCACTCCCATGTATGGACCTTTCTGGTTTGAGTTCACTCCCATGTATGGCCCTTTCTGGTTTGAGTTCTCTCCCATGTATGGCCCTTTCTGGTTTGAGTTCACTCCCAGGTATGGCCCTCTCTGGTTTGAGTTCACTCCCATGTATGGCCCTTTCTGGTTTGAGTTCACTCCCAGGTATGGCCCTCTCTGGTTTGAGTTCACTCCCATGTATGGACCTTTCTGGTTTGAGTTCACTCCCATGTATGGCCCTTTCTGGTTTGAGTTCTCTCCCATGTATGGCCCTTTCTGGTTTGAGTTCACTCCCAGGTATGGCCCTCTCTGGTTTGAGTTCACTCCCATGTATGGCCCTCTCTGGTTTGAGTTCACTCCCAGGTATGGCCCTCTCTGGTTTGAGTTCACTCCCATGTATGACCCTTTCTGGTTTGAGTTCACTCCCATGTGTGGCCCTCTCTGGTTTGAGTTCACTCCCATGTATGGCCCTTTCTGGTTTGAGTTCACTCCCATGTATGGCCCTTTCTGGTTTGAGTTCACTCCCATGTATGGCCCTCTCTGGTTTGAGTTCACTCCCATGTATGGCCCTTTCTGGTTTGAGTTCACTCCCAGGTATGGCCCTCTCTGGTTTGAGTTCACTCCCATGTATGGCCCTTTCTGGTTTGAGTTCACTCCCAGGTATGGCCCTCTCTGGTTTGAGTTCACTCCCATGTATGGCCCTTTCTGGTTTGTGGGGGTTTAAATATGCTCAGATCAGTCACGTCCCCCTGGGCTGCTCTAAAATGATAGAAGCCTGGTTGAAGGAGGCTGTCAGTTTCTTGCACTCATCATCAGAATTCAGTGGTAGATTTGTCAGTCTTGTCAGTAATAATTGTAACTTGCAGAGATACCCGTTAGGGCAAACTCTCCTTCTCCCCGAGATTGGCCTCTCATTGCCCTTTCACCCCCCGCATAGCCAGACTCTTGCTTTCACTTTAGAACCGCTACAAAATTATTTGCTACAGAAACTAATTCGGACAACTTTTTGCTTTGTTGCCAACTGCTTCCTGAGCCGTTTCAGTAGCAATCGCAATACCCGAAGGATGATCAAAGATGTCTTCATAGCGGTCTAAGTAATCCGCTTAGCTTTCCGATTTCTTTCGCTTACAGTTGTTGATTTCTGGCCAATCAGTTTTAGAGAGACAAACTTCAGTAATGGCATTTAATAAAACATCTTTAGTTAAATCGACATTTCCCCTGGGAGAGTGCAGTGGCCAGTTGCCATCAACCAGTCTCTGATCTCTTCAACCAGTCTCTGATCTCTTCAAGCAGAATATCAAGCAAGAATGGATTAGCATTAGCTCATTCACGGCTGTAGCATTCATAAAATGCTTGCGGTACCTCCCTGAAGTCCGGGGAATCCTCCGATAATGTTCAAGAGATTGAATGAGGATCAAGGCCCATGAAGAGGTAACCCGCCCCGCCCAGGACCAGAGTATTGTCACAAGGATAGATGGCCAACGCGGTTAATGTGGGACTAGGTATTTGAGTTCTCACTG
Organism: Lissotriton vulgaris; assembly: GCF_964263255.1. NCBI lineage: Eukaryota > Metazoa > Chordata > Amphibia > Caudata > Salamandridae > Lissotriton > Lissotriton vulgaris. Next base: position 162,353 of record NW_028250619.1, on the reverse strand, counting down.
AGAGATCCGGCTCCCATCCAGGGACGGGGTAGGTTTGTGGTCTTTGCTATGTGGTTTGCTTCAGACTTTGTCGAGTGATATTCTAGCCTTGTACTCAAGCCCCCTCCCACCCCCCACCAGATGCCTCTGAACTGTGTTTCACCTGTTGGGATGCTAATTGTGCTTCTGTCTGTTGCGCAACAGCTTTCTACGCCGCCGCTCACTGCACCCTCTTGTGCTCCACAAAGCGGCACTGCCCTTACCTGCACCCCATCAGCATGTTTATCAATTGGCATTGTACCATTTTCAAGCGGCCTAATCACCCACCAGATTTGTAAAGCTCAGAAAATATAATATAGGGTACAAGCTGCCATGACATTCGATCCCACAAATGCTAATGTGGTATAAGTTCTTGTTGGGTGTCTTTGAGACCCCTCATTTGTGATTCCTTCTGGTGTCTGTTAAATTCATAATAGCAGTTTAAGAAGACTAGCCACAGCTTTGGGGCGGGATATGTTTATGATCTATTGACTTTTCAAAAGGTTAATCAAATGTTGCAAATCAAAGTGCCTTCTTATGGAAAGGTTTTTTAGGTCTCGGCTAAAAGACGCGCGTAAGCGCGTCTCCGCCGAGATCTTATGTCAGCGAGTAGCAGTCCCAGGAGACAGTCCTGGCCACGCGCATCCTTCCAGGCGATTTGTAACTGGAACGCGCGCTGTGGCCAGGCGCTGTCTCCTGGGAAGCGCAAGCACCACACACGCATGCGCATACACACACACACGCGCCCATGCACGCACGCACATACATACATACAGAGACACCACCCCTGACTCATACACACACGCGCGCACACACACACAAGTGCACCGAGGCCCCCCCCTCCCCCTGCACCGAGCCCCCCCCCCGCCGTCACCGTCGCACACATACATACACACACACACACACACACGCACACATACACACACACACACACAAGCACACACACACAAGCAAACACACACGTGCACCTACCTTACCTCAGCACGCGGCGCCCAACCTCCTGCTGGCGCGGCCCCGGGGCTCTACACCGCTCACAGGAGCCCCGGGCCGCGAGACGCTACGACTCCGCCTGCCTCCTCTTCCGGTGTGAACGTGGCCCCGCCCCCGTCACAGGCGACCGTGCCTGACTTCCGGGGCGGCCGCGCAAGAAAACTGCAAACAGGTTGGGCTTAAGCAGGGCTTTCACTTATCTGCCCCCACACCAAAAAAAAATTAACAAATTGCAGCCACAATAATTTATTTTAGACATTTACTAACTATATTAATTCATGGAAAACGTATGGCCTATTGGGAATTTCTCTTTAAAAACTTATCGGGATTTTTTTTCTTTAAAACTCTTGAGCATTTTGCGTCACATTAAAATGCGTTAAGGTATTTCTCCAGCACATTTAATGCTTTTGTCCATGTGAAACAAGGGCTTCTGTGTTTTCCCACGTTCTGCACCACGTGTGCCAGTTACTTTAGGGGTGAATTTAAAACGGCGTTGAGCGTGGGAAAGGCATGGCGAATATTCTCATAGCCGTGGTGTTTTCCCACGTTCTGCACCACGTGTGCCAGTTACTTTAGGGGTGAATTTAAAACGGCGTTGAGCGTGGGAAAGGCATGGCGAATATTCACATAGCCGTGACCCTTTGTGGCGTGTCCAACACAAGCCCAGGAGAGCGGGATGCAGGCTGCATTTTAACGCTGTCCACTTAAGGCACATACAACCAACCTGTTGTGCGAGTGGCCTTTTATGTTTAAAGTTTGGACTAGATCCGCCCCCGGGCCTGCTGTGCTCGACACCCCACCCATAGTGCCTCAGGACCTCTGCACACTTCAATTTATACTTATTTTAGCGTTTTGCAATCATGCTGAAGTCGAACTCCTAGCTACAATGGAAGCATTTGGCCCGACGAAAAAGTACGTCTGCTCTGTGCAGTTTGTATGCAACATGCGCAGTTAATTGAGGGGGTGGGTGGGGGGCGAGGGGAACGGTGGATAAGTGGTGAGTGCAGAGTGGTGAGTGCAGAGTGGTGAGTGCAGAGTGGTGAGTGCAGAGTGGTGAGTGCAGAGTGCAGAGTGGTGAGTGCAGAGTGGTGAGTGCAGAGTGGTGAGTGCAGAGTGGTGAGTGCAGAGTGGTGAGTGCAGAGTGGTGAGTGCAGAGTGGTGAGTGCAGAGTGGTGAGTGCAGAGTGGTGAGTGCAGTGTGGTGAGTGCAGAGTGGTGAGTGCAGAGTGGTGAGTGCAGAGTGGTGAGTGCAGAGTGGTGAGTGCAGAGTGGTGAGTGCAGAGTGGTGAGTGCAGAGTGGTGAGTGCAGAGTGGTGAGTGCAGAGTGGTGAGTGCAGAGTGGTGAGTGCAGAGTGGTGAGTGCAGAGTGGTGAGTGCAGAGTGGTGAGTGCAGAGTGCAGAGTGGTGAGTGCAGAGTGGTGAGTGCAGAGTGGTGAGTGCAGAGTGGTGAGTGCAGAGTGGTGAGTGCAGAGTGGTGAGTGCAGAGTGGTGAGTGCAGAGTGGTGAGTGCAGAGTGGTGAGTGCAGAGTGGTGAGTGCAGAAGAGTGGTGAGTGCAGAAGAGTGGTGAGTGCAGAAGAGTGGTGAGTGCAGAAGAGTGGTGAGTGCAGAAGAGTGGTGAGTGCAGAAGAGTGGTGAGTGCAGAGTGGTGAGTGCAGAGTGGTGAGTGCAGAGTGGTGAGTGCAGAGTGGTGAGTGCAGAGTGGTGAGTGCAGAGTGGTGAGTGCAGAGTGGTGAGTGCAGAGTGGTGAGTGCAGAGTGGTGAGGGTGCAGAGTGGTGAGGGTGCAGAGTGGTGAGGGTGCAGAGTGGTGAGGGTGCAGAGTGGTGAGGGTGCAGAGTGGTGAGGGTGCAGAGTGGTGAGGGTGCAGAGTGGTGAGGGTGCAGAGTGGTGAGGGTGCAGAGTGGTGAGGGTGCAGAGTGGTGAGGGTGCAGAGTGGTGAGGGTGCAGAGTGGTGAGGGTGCAGAGTGGTGAGTGGTGAGTGCAGAGTGGTGAGTGGTGAGTGCAGAGTGGTGAGTGGTGAGTGCAGAGTGGTGAGTGGTGAGTGGTGAGTGGTGAGTGCAGAGTGGTGAGTGGTGAGTGCAGCAGAGTGGTGAGTGCAGCAGAGTGGTGAGTGCAGCAGAGTGGTGAGTGCAGCAGAGTGGTGAGTGCAGCAGAGTGGTGAGTGCAGCAGAGTGGTGAGTGCAGCAGAGTGGTGAGTGCAGCAGAGTGGTGAGTGCAGCAGAGTGGTGAGGGTGCAGAGTGGTGAGGGTGCAGAGTGGTGAGGGTGCAGAGCAAGTGTGCAGAGCATTGTGTGCTGTTGAGTGCAGAGTGCTGTGTATTGGCAATGTTAATGACAATGCCCATTTATTTTTGATTTAAAGAAAAAAAATGTCATGAGCAATGCCAATAGCTCTACCTTTAATGATGCCGAGACCATTGCATTGCAAATGCTTGTTTTAGTTCCATTAGTGCGCTTAACCAGCTCTCGATGAACCCACTCCCTGCAGCTTCCATATTGATGGTTCAATACGTGGAACGGGAGACCTCTGAGCGGGGCCAAGCTTGCTTTTTATTCTCCAGCTTTCATTTACCTTTCTCCAATCTCACTCACAACTAAGGAAAACGTTTATGTAGCCGGTGAATGTACAGTAAGAGGATATTTCTTATCCATTTTAAAGGCTCTCAAATGCCTTCCTGACCTCTTTAAGTTTTCTGAGTGTACACCTATCATATTGCAACCCACAAGATCAAATAATGTAAGAAATAAACTCAAATCTTAGATTGCAATTAATAAATGATTAAATCTGCTATCTGCGACTTACTTGTCCATTTGAAAAATCTTAGGATCAGTCGAAGACGTATTTGCGACAGTTACACGCCGACATTTGTAACAGCCTTTTTGTGTACTACGAAGCCACCCAATCTCATGCTTCTCCGTGTTGTTAAACTTGATGGTATCACTAGTGCTCAAAATAGTTTTCAAACTGGAGGATTTAATACATTTAATCAGTAGTTTAGCTGACAAATATTTTCTTAAGTGTCGATCTTATATGAGAACTGACCAATGTTTTGTAAGACAGGTAGAAACTTATTATCAGCACTGTACTCCGTTTAAACCTTCTTATTTCACCTTCTGTCTGTTTGTGCTGAAATCCTCGTTTATTAGGGGAGTTGAACATTTCCTTAAATTGGCTTTAACCATTGTTTTATGGAAAACCTCAGGCTTATAACCTCTCTCCTTACATGTTTTAGTGATGGCAATCTCTTTTTTCTTATACTCATAATTCATCAGTACATTTCCTGTTCGCTCTTAAGAACTCTACATAGTGTCTTTCTGTTTCCGCACATGCACAGACTATGCGTGTAACATAGTATTAACAGAGGTGGCTTTCAGAACCCTCCTTGTTTGTAGGATGTTCCTCTCAACATAAAGTTCGTCATCCAAAAACTTTATCTGGTTGTGATGATATTCCACACTTTACGTTGCATTAAAATTGTTCTGATCAAGTAGTCGGACTTGCTAGGTTTCCAAATCATAAGAATATAGTCAGTATACTCTCCCCAATACCTACCACAGTAAGCCTCCTTTTCATTAAAAAAAGAGATGGTTATTCCAGTCATACTCCCTCTCGTACCAACCCATGAATAGGATGGCGTAAAAGGGATCAAACCTGGAACCCATCGCTGCACCATATTTTTGTCAGCATAGTCTATCTTGATATTGGAATATATGGTATATATTCTTCAAGACCTACTTAGTAAGATCCAACAGCATTCTAGAATGTGCTAGCTAGCTAACTGATGTCACGAACAGGAAAGATTTAACAGCATCCAAGCCTTTTTCATGATCTTTACTAATATATATACTATACACATCCATTGTAAACTAAATAAGTCTTTTTGATACGGTATCCATAATTTGGTTCAAAGTATCTTTAGTATCTCTAATAAACGAGGGACGGTTGTAACCATTGGTGCCAAATGAATGTCAATGTATTCAGTGATTCTCTCTGTGTGATATCCTGTTCCCGAAATCATTGGACGTCCTGGAGAAACCTAACCACACTTATGAATCATTGGGAGAAAGTAAATTATGATTTTAGCATCTGAATTTATCTTCACTTAGTAATCCAATGTCCAGCTATTTCATCAACTTTGTGTAATCTTTATTTGGACTCGCTAATAACAGAGGCATTCATTGGCAGATAGTTATTGATATCATTAAGTTATCAATTTACCTGCGTGTCATAGTCAGAATAATTCATTACAACTACATTACCCCACTTGTCTGCCTGTTTGATAATTGAGATAACATCTTTCAAATGTTTCAATGCTGCAAATTCATCTGTATGCAAACTGAAATGTGGTTTCTCATGAGTATATGCATCCGTCTTTAAGTACTAGCTCGTAAGAGGTATCAATCACATTATCACTTTGCATTTCCGGAGCAAACGTAGATGTTCATTTGAGGCCACTTTCTCTAGGGGTAGCTTCAACTATTTCCAGCTGTTTTGCTAAATCCTCAATATCTATATTTTCATCCAAACTCATCAATATAGGTATATATCTACCAAATCATTGATGGTTCTCTCACTTGCATCCTCCTTAATGTCCACGTGTGGTCTCTGTTCCGGTATCTTATCAAAAATTGTATGTAGTTGCAATCTGTGTAAATCTTAGTATAAGTAGTTTTCAGCTTTATTTAACCATTATTCAATGACGCTAAAAGCATACAAAATAAACATCAGAAGTGAAAATAATACACTCTTAAAAACATCAACATTGTACTTTTACCCACATACAGGCATAAAAGAACTCCAGAGTTCCGGACCGAGGTGTTGGGGGGTGGGGGGTATAGAGTCATTCCTCTGGGTCTTTTCTGCAGGTGTTTTTACGCTGTTGGACTTCTGTCTGGTAGAAGAGCTTATTTAGTATATGACTCCAGTGGTCGAAGTGGGCGGGAACGGCAGGGCACGGCGTTCCCCTACTTCTTTAATTCTGTAGATTGCGTTCCCCAACTTTTTTATTATGAACATGCGTCCCTGGACGTCAGAAATATTCTGTTCGTGGACAGGCGGGGAGCAGAGAAGGAAAAGGTCTCTGTGTCTTACGTCCTGCCCAGACAAGACAAGGAAGGTGTCCGCTTCTGCTCTGCCGCTGGCAGCTGCCCCCTCTTTCTTACTCCTATTCCCTCTTGTTCTGTTTAACTCCTCACTTTTCTGAAAATCATGAATCAAGAAATGGTTCTCACCGTCTCTTCCTGTCGTCCATTTGTACCCCTGTGAAATGGATGCAAAAAAGAAAAACACTTTTGCTAGAAATGCCGTTTTGACATTTTTCTATTCCAAAGTGCAGCCTCGGAAATAACATGTTCAAACTCTGAAAAATAATTAAATAAAGCAAGATGGAGTGTTCCTAAAGTGGCCAGTTAATTTTTTTCAAACCCCAACACATTACGCCACTTTACAGAGTTTGCCAGTAAAGCGCTACTTTTGTTTTCTTGTCTTTCTTTGAACAGCATAGTTTTCCTCCAATACTTTCTACCTGGAGGCAGGGGCGGCACTAGGCATGGGCAGTGTGGGCAGCTGCCCAGGGCCCGGCACTCTGCCTGCCAGGATGGGGCCCCCACAATGGCAGCTAACACCCCACTAGTCCTCGTGTATGTCTGCCGATCAGAGTGAAAGAAATGCTTCACAAACGGGCTCATGGGAGGGGGCCCCCCTCCTGGGGCCTCTAAGGGATGGTGTGGGAAGGCCTAGGGGAGGGTACACCTCTCAGGCAGCCATTTCAGAGACTCGGCAGGGCGCCCATTGTTAGCACTTTAGCCCACACAGGTTTAACTCAGCCCCCAAGCAATTCTCACACCTTCAGTTCGAAATGGGCTGTACAAGAGTTGCTTGGGGTGGCTGAGAAGAGGAGTTGTGGCCCAAGTGGAGTCTGCACAAAGCAGCAGAAGGTGTCACTTATGTAGATTTCAGGGGCCTCCCACATTCCCTTTTGCCCAGGGCCCCAAAAATCCTAGGGCCAGCCCTACCTGAAGGTACTGCAATACCTGGTTGATGGGTGGATTGGAAAACGAAAAATGTACAGCGTCTTTGTGTTCACAAATGTGGTGTTTTGAAAACATACTGCTTACGTTTTGTAAGCATATAAGCAGTGGACATTGAAATGGGTCTATTCTGGGCCCTGTAGTTATGTCTTTTCAGGCAAAAATACTTGTTGATTTCTGAATAATGAGTAAAAGCGTTAAGTTCACCATGTTCCTGCTTACATTTCCCATGCTTTATTAAATCTTTCATTCCTTATGAGTGTTTGCTTTTTCCAGGATGTTGTTACCTTTTCTTTTAGGCAGCATATTGCTCTTGCCTAGTGTGTAATTTGAATTGAGTTGCATCCAGTTATGTATAGCAGGTCAAATTGGATTGTAGCTGAAGGCAGTATGAGTTTCTCTCAGTGGGGCAGTATGGTGTTCAGTGAAAGAGCAGTTGTAGCACTGGGGGCAGAGCTGCTAAAGTTAGCACTGGGGAACCAGGTTCAGCCTTCATGAACAGTCCCCCAGACCACTCGACTGAGGGAGCACATTCCCATGCCAGACCTTAGAAGGCACCAGAAAAGCCCTGGTGTTAGCACCAGCAGGTGGACCCTAGCAGTGGCAAGTGTGGGTTCACCTTGAAGGCTTGCCCACCACAATCCATACTGAAGTTCACCTTCAGTCTTGCGGGCAGGCCTACGAAGTAGCAGACCCTAGAGCAACAGTGACTCTGTCACTGAGGTCACAGGACCCCTGAGAAGAGCTGGCTCTAGGGCGGTGCGACTGGTGTGACTGCAACGGGCGCTGACTTTGAGTGGGGGCGTCGTATATTATGGTTTTAAAAGCACTTGCTGCCTCCTTCCTGGACGCCAGCTATTTTCGGCAATAATAAAAATGTCATGATAACTCGGATGAATAAACTTCTTCCTAGATCGAGATCGGAGATTTGTCTAGTGGATGTTTTGACTCATAAAAAGATAGCGCAGAGGGTTAATGTGCCTGCTGCAAAGAAAATGTACCAGGCCCATCACAAAGTGCACATATTGTAAATAGGTCAGTGGGTTACTGCTTTTGTCAGTAAGATAGTATGATCCTTTTGCTACTTACAGTTTATAAGTTAAAATCCTAACTTAGAACAGTGAGCTATTAACTGTCATCTAAGAGCTGCATGTAAACTCAAGGTATAAACTAGAGCGTTATGGTTTTTTCCCTAAGCCTTTGCTTATCCTAATGTTACAAAAAGTGTTATTTTTGATACAAATCAATAATGATTTTTAAAGAGAACCCCCAATCATAGTAGTAAGTTTTAAATTATGAGTTTGTGTTTCTCTATATCAATCACTATTAAACTATACTATCTACTAGCATGGTTATCATGTGACTCCTACACCTTGTAGTCCTTTGTCTTATGTAACATTTCCTATACAGTCATTTACACACGTAAAATTGATTGTCTCTGTGTATATTGCTGACGACAGAAACTCCATGGCTTGGAAACAAATGGCTCGTGCTTCCACTTTTAAGCATTTTTGGGACATTCTGTGATTAAAATAAATTCACAAAGTGGAATATGTTTCTAATGTCAATGGCTCATATTAATCGTTAAATAATCATGTGTATCCATTGGTTGAATTACATAACATAATAAGCTGTAACTGGTCAGTGAAATGCCACAGAAATACTAAAGATTGGGATGTTTTGCGCACCCTGGCCACACCTCTAACTCCGCCCACTGATCCAATCCTCAGGTTATTCCCACCCTCTGATTCTCCGCCCACAGTTCCCCTACTTTTTTTTCCCCACTTCGACCACTGTATGACACACCCCACCCAGAGTTACCCTTATATAATCTTGTTTCATTTTTTTCAAATTTACAGGATTGTGATTGACTTGGGGGACATGGTTGAGGGTTGCCATGAGTGAAACTCTGCTCTTGACTCTAGTCCTCTAAGCTACAGAGCAGATTTCCTGGTGGAAGTAAGAGGGTTCTTTCCCCTGTAGGAAATGAATGACAATGTGGTGTTCCAGCGGTTTACCAGAGTGGACTAGATAACTCCCTTGGTATTCAAAAGTCATTGAAAATCCTTAGTTGGAATGCTGCTGGTTTGGCCAGTAAGCTGACAAATGATAACTGGCTGCAGTATGTCAGGATGATGGATGGGTGTGGTGCAGCGGCCAGAGCGGCTGACTCCGGAGTGCGGGGCTCACAGTTAGATCCCCGCACTGGCTGCAGCTCAGCTCAGCATCATGTGACTCTGGGTATTAGCTCACTTAATCTCCCTGACGGCACCCAGCGCCTTGAGACGTTTAAGGTGATTAGTTTGCGCTTTACAAATATCGGATTGATTCATGTAGTTTGTTTCTAGAAACCTGGTCGACCAATGAGGTTTTTTGTGGGGGTTACTCTTGCTTTTCAATCGTGGCGGCACTCCCTCGCTGGTTGGACACCCATGGACAGGGCTTGCCAGATGGCTCAAAATATCTCTGGGGTATAGTATTGCGGTGCTAAACACAGATTCAGATTTAAGACCGGCTTTTTTTACTCTTTTGATCTATTTATAGGTGAGTTGCAATCAAGGAATGTTGGGCTAAAATTGATCTTTCGCTGGGACTCCAGTGCCATTGATGGTGTAAGCCAGTTTTCAGTAGACATGTGGGGGTGTGCCCTACAGGGGCAATATTGGAGAGGTTACTATCTGTCTCTTTACGTCTCCAAGTTTGATTTGTCTAATACTATGGAGATCACAGGTGCATCCTGTAATAATATTTCACCTATGTTTCTGGTGAACTCCAGTTGGTGATTGATTACATTTTTGTTTCTTGACATCTAGTACCGCGGGTTCTTGATGGGGCGATTGAATGTTAAGACGTTTAGTGATCATCATCCACTGAGTATTGTAGTGGCCACCCCAGCGATGAGGCGACCCTTGGTAAGGGGAGTTGGGGCGGCTTTACGATTGACGGCTAGCAACTGAAGGCTAGTTTGGAGGGGAGTAAACTTGGAAGCGATCATGTCTAACCTTTGTGCAGCCTGTCTACATTACTTGACCGAGGTTTAATATCTAATCAGGAGCCCACACCCTCCAGGGTGGTATTTGAAGATCTAGGCCAAGAGGTGAGAGATCTTTTAATGAAACCAGTCAGACAGAAGGTGGCTGAACATCAATCTTGGCTTTCTGCTAGATGTAGGAGAGTTTATTCCCAACTTCATCAGGCTCTCCGGGCTGAACGCATAAACAGGGCTTTTGTTTCTGGCCTCAGGAAGGAGTGTAAGCTTGCCCAAAGTGTAGGAAATGTGAAATGTGTAAATATTAATAAATCAACTTAGATCTGTACTTCATCCATGTTACAAAAGAGCTAACCTTTCTTTCTTCAAAAGGTCCAACTCATTCTTCTCTAGAGGTCCAGCTGATAGATCTGTCACTATGCTGTCTCCTTGAAATCTCCCCTCGGGCTCTTGTATTTACTCCTTCTATTCCTGCTCCCCCCCACACTTTTACCTGTTCTTGTTTGCCTTGCTGTCCTTGAGGACCCTGACTTGTCTTACCTTTCATTGGTGTTCCCGTCCTAACAATCTAATCTACTTTAATTCTTCTAAAAAAGTGAACAATGTATTCTCTGTCCTATCATTACTGGAACTTATCTGACTACTGGTCACTGAAATATGAGAAACTGGCCTACTTAAATTGCCTACTGTGTGGTTGTTGAATGCTCTGTAGTTCAATATCCCGTCTATTCCCTTCCTTACCACCTGTGTTTCTCTTATGAATATTACTATCAGCTGCGACATTCCCTTTCGCTGGGCGGTGTATATATATTACATCTTTGTAGCAGGAATAAGAAAATCAGGGTAACCTCCTGATTTCTCGATTTGGTTCTGATCGCCAAGAGATGGAAATCCCCAATAGCCCCCCACACAATAGCCTGGCACCGATCACTACTCAACTGGGCTATGGCAGAGGGGTTACCTTACACAGAGACGTTTTGTAAGTTTCTGCTGGCGAGTCACTGGGAGAATAAAGTGTTAGACCTAAAGGGCCTAGATGCTACCACCGAGGCAGCCCAGGAGAGGGCGTAAGGCCAGCCAAACAAACACTTCGACTCTGAGAGTTCTTTTCATCATGTAAACATATGGATTTTTCTGTTGCTTCTTGTAACTTAAACATCACCTCTTCCAATATAACAAAATCATTTTCTGTGTTTTCTGGACACTTTAGGACCATAATCTCCTCCTTGATCTATAACCATACACATATGATCTCTAGAAGTCTCTTTCAATTTTTTATCCCATCTATTTGCACTTTCATCTTCTAAATCCTCTACCGCAGGAAAAATGAATTCTGAGACCTCTTTGAATACAATCTATGTCTCAATATTGTTTTTTTATGTTAAAAAATCCACTATTTGGAGGATTCTTGCTTTGTTAATCTTTCTAATTTAATAAATAAGTCTTTCAGTCCTCTTCGTTTTGAACCGTCTTTGTTCATCTTCTCCACATCTGCTTTATAAACAGTGAATTAGTTAATTCACGTTTATTTAAATGTTTCACGTTCTTGATTTAGCTTTTGTTGGTTCCAAATGAAATATCCAAATAAATCCAAAAATTAGCACAGAGGCTGCCTTTCTTCTCCTTTATATCAACAAATCCCACAAGAAAAGAGGCCTGTTGCCTCACTCCTCCAGCACCCAACCCTACTGTTGCAGGCCAGATTAATTTTATCCCATGGGAGGATACTACTTTGTAATTGAGAAAGTAGATATTTTAGATCACGATGTACTCAAATGCTTCCATAGTGTTGTTTCCTTTATTCCTTATTTGAGTTTAAAAAATAATCTTCAACCACAGTGCTGCCACACAGCCAATATTTGTTTTGAGGTACTACCTCTTTTATATCCTGTAACGAACATATAGGTGCATTAATACGTTTCGAATCATTTAGGATCGTTAAAATATATCCATGATTCTATTGCTATACATTTAGAGCCACCCAGCCACACAAACAATGCCTATATTCTCACAGTTAATCTCCTTTTGTGATTTTACATCCCACCCAGCACACAAATACAAATATGAACACCAGGGACGATCATGATAACTTAACTAACATGATCTCATAACCTGTCCACTTGAATGAACACTCTTTGTTCATATAAAAGCCCCATGAATTAATTCGTTATGAGATCAGTTATGTTATGTTAATCCAGTTTATATAGTGCATGGCTACCCCAGCAACGGGGCGTCCCAGCGCTTGCAGACATGCCAGAAGGCAGAACAACGCAGCCAGTGAGGGTATGTTAAATGGAAGAGAACAACCAGGTTTTAATTTGTTTTCGAAAAAGCATATGGTTGGTGGTGGCCCGTGCCCTTAGGGGGATCGAGTTCCAGAGCTTCGGGGCCAGATACCTGAAGGAGCGGCCACCGGCTCTACTCCTCCGGATCTTCATTGTGCAGGCAAGAGAGAGGTTCACCGAGCGGAGGGCACACGTGGGGACATAGAGGGAGCAGAGTCCCTGCAAGGTTTGGGGGCCAGCGCAGTACAGGATTTTATGGGTTAAACAGAGAGTTTTAAATTGAATGCGTTGTTTGATCGGCAGCCAATGCTGGTGTCGGAGGATCGGGGATGCGTGGCAGTTTTTTGGTAACGCAAACAAAATACGGGCAGCGGCACTCTGAGCTCTTTGTAGCCTATTTATCACTGTCCGGTTGGAGCCAAGCATAAGAGCATTACAGTAGTCTAGATGGGATAAGACTAAAGCCTGGACTATGATCTGACGAGTGCGAGGCTCAAAGAAGCCAAGAATGGGTTTGAGGGAGTCTAGGCGACCATAGCAGGTGCCTGCCACTCTTTTAGCTTCGGTCTCTAAAGCAAGTGAGTTATCCAACATCACACCCACATTTTTGACCACCTCCTAAGGAATGGGAGGTGGTCCTAATGTGGGGGGCCACCAGTGCTTGTCCCATTTCTGTGTATCGCTACCTATTAGGAGAACCTCAGTTTTAGATGAATTTAACTGGAGACAGTTCTGAGACAGCCAGTTTGATACGGCCAGGATATCTTCTTGGGATTTGGTTTGGTCCGCCACAGTGTTTTTAGAAAAGGTGAAAATAAGTTGAGCGTTGTCCGCATACGATATTAATTTGGTCTTACGTTCCCGAGTCAACATGGCCAGGGGGCGGACATACACGTTAAACAGTGTGGGGCTGCGCGCAGACCCCTGCGGAACCCCACTTTCAAGGGGGTGCCTGCTGGACGAGTACGGCGGGGCGTGCACCTGGAAGGAACGGTCGGATAGAAATGACACAAACCAATCCAGGACACTCTCCCTGACTCCAATCTCCCACAGTGTCTCAAGCAAGATCCTGTGGGAGACCATGTCAAAGGCCGCACTCAAATCCAGCAGAATCGGAATCGAGGTCTCATACATTGAATTGTTTTTTATATTCCTACGATATACTCAACCTTTCCAAAGACGAGGAGTAAACTCCAAAAAACTATTTATACCGGATAACACAATATTTTTATGACCTGGATTGATATAGTCGAGATATTCAATTTACTTCCGGGCTACTGAATGTGATGCTCGTATAAGACAAATTAACTCTATAGCATTCTAAGTCCAAATAAATAAATTATTTCATCCTCCCCACGGCCGGGACCTAATGGGAATGTCTTTATCCAATATATCATCGTCCAGTTGGGTTAAGCCAGTAAATGGTCCTGACCATAGAGGGATACGTCCTACAATTCATTGGCAACAAATCAAGTGCAACACTTCTGGCTGAGGAGGAAAATCTTTCTGGGGAAGGGGGCAACTTAGAAATCATAAAGTGTAATATTTCAAGTTCCAATTAAGTGTGTTTTTTGTACAGATTCAATCATTTAAGTTTCTAATGCCCATATATTCACACGTAATAATTATACTTTACATGTATTATACGTTTCCTTGACAAAGTGGTGAAAAATTAAGCACAAATTTTATTGTGTATCAATTGTTTTGGAAACTGGTGTAAAATATTCTCTAGTGTGCATTGAATTCAATTTTACATTGAAACATGTGACGTTTTATTTATGACAATTTGCAAGAGACCAAAGCTTTTCCATCATACGATTGTCATAATTCTACATCAATACAGAATATCTTTGCTTATATGTGGGATCATGGAATATAATTTGTGATTCTAGGATCCTGCATATCATTGAAGAGAATATCTCTTTAAAACAATTGAAGAATATAAAGTCGCCTATCAAAAGATCAAATTTCCGTTTTTTCTTTTTTTTCTCCTGAAAATAGATTTTAAAAACACAGTAAGATATACACCGAGTAGAAACCTTTTAGTTCCTTGTTTTTAAAGGTAAGATGCAGGAAGTGGCATCCAATAGGAAGTAGACTGTGCAGAGGAGTTTAACGTTGATTATTAAACCGCTTTAGCACCAACATGTTATTTATTTATTTTAATCAGAAATTTTTTCCCAAAAAAATTCTTTTGTTTTTTGCTTGCCTTGATGCCCAGCTATTATAAAAAGTTGTATGCTGTATAGAGTCATTCCTGTTACAGTTCGTCCCAGGTGTACTCTTAATCAAGATCACCTGCAATTACAGTTAGATGGCCCTTAAATTAATCCCTGTTATTGCTGAATGATTGAACCAGACAAATACCAGCGAATGGTTGAACTAAGCTAATATCACTGAATGATTGAATCAAACTAACATTTCCGAAAGATTGAGCCTCACTAATATCACCAATTCATTAAACCAAACTAATGTCAGTGAATGACTGAAGAAAACGAATACCACCAAATGAATTAAACTAATATCACCAAATGATTGAACCACACCAATATCACCGAATGATTGAACATAACGAAAGTCACTGAATGAATGAACCTAATATCCCTGAATGATGAAACCAAGCTAATTCCACCGAATGATTTAACAAAACGAATGTCACTAAATGACTGAACAAAACTAACATTTCCGAAAAATTGAACCTCACTAATATCACCGAATCATTGAACCAAACTAATGTTAGTGGATGACTGAAGAAAACGAATACCCACTAAATGTTTGAACAAAACTAATGTCACTGAATGAATGAAACTAAAAATATCACCAAATCATTAACCAAGCTAATATCACTTAATCATTGAACTATGCTAATATCACTAAATGGTTAAATTAAGCTAATTTAACTGAACGATTGAACCAAACTAACATCACCAAATGATTAAAGAACACTAATATCACTGAATGATTGAAGCTGACCAATATCACATAATGATTGAACCACACCAATATCCCCGAATGATTGAACAAAACTAATGTCACTGAATGAAACTAACGTCTCCGAATGATTGAACCACACCAATATCCCCGCATGATTGAACAAAACTAATGTCACTGAATGAAACTAAAGTCTCCGAATGATTGAACCACACTAATATCACTGATTTATTGAGCCAAACTATTGTCACTGTCCCTGGACTGAACAAAACTAATATCACAGAATGATTGAACCAAGGTAATATCATTGAATGAGAGAGCCACATGTATCAGAGATGGAGGGAATGTTTCTCTCATTTCCAAGTGGGAAGAGAAGGTGGACAGAAGTCTTTTCGGACTCATTATTGTCCTCGTCTCTGTCTAAGGATCAGCAAGAACTAGGATCTCCCGAGTTGGAACGAAACAACAAAACTGACCAACATTTGTTGACTGACTGCTGTCACCTAAGGGTTCATCTGCTATCCTGTTTCTCGCATGTCTCGGGATTGGATTTACCATTTTTCTGTATCCGATTGTTTGAGATGCATCACCTCAGGTGCCACAGGGAGCATAATCGAGGTTGTTTCCAACACTGGTGTTTCCAGCAATGATCTGAGTTTATTGTTACATCACCTGTTGAGACTGCAGTGTGGGAGCATGCCCAAACAGTTGAATTCACCCTGCTGGTTTTGACAACAGCCCTAGAGGACTTAAATAACTGCTTTAATTGCAGGTGCCATAACCAGACTTTTCAAGCATCCCCTTCCAGCAGGCTTCAGCTTTGTGATTAATCTGCAGTTAGGAATGAAATAATACTTTCATTTTTATAACGGGAATGGGCTCAGCTAAAGATGCCTCTAGTGCTGGAAGCCAGTGTTAATGGTTCTAGTTATCTGTAGTGGACCCGCTTGTCTTGTAGTCGAATGAAAAGTACCTCTTTTTGGAATAGTGCTGTGGGTACACAGGTGTGAGAAGTTAGCCTGGCATATAGTGTCCACTATTCTAGTGGGCACCTTGCACCAGTCTAAACGACCCTTATGATGGTGGTTGTAAAGTCAACCTTATAGACCAGCTATCCTAGTTGATAGCATGGACAAAGCAGTCTTAGGCTAAAACTTCGGAGAGCATGTGAAGCTAGCTGTTTTACCATATATAATCCCTTGAATACCAGATGAAAGGACACCACACAAGGTATATATCAAATATTTATGTATTTATTACTAACACCACCCCTCTGACTCCTTTATGAGGTCAGAGTTCGAGATACAGTACAAGATACTTAATAAGCATACTATAAGTTGCACAAATACAATTCTGCCCTAGGGGCCTCATGAACCATATACTAAAAGTGGTATAAGGACCACTTCAGAAATAATGAATAGGCCTAGAGCCTAGGGAATCGCTGGGGCTACACTGAACAACCAAGGGATTGGAAGTAGGAGGCCCACGGGATACGTGTGCAGTGTCTAAACACACTTGCAAGTTACCATAGAGTTAGAATGGGAACGTAAAAGTTACAAAGTAGTTGATTTAGGACACTCCGGATGGACTACGGTAAAACCCTTTTAAACTAGGACACTTCGAGAGTCAACACCCACGGGAGCACCGGAGTACTCGAGTTACCTCACCCAGGGAAGCCGAGTGCATAGGTGTCTTTTCCAGTCTGGTTTTGTCGCTGTTTCCTTAGGAGAGCTGCAAAGAAGTGCTGCAGGCGACCAGGAGAGAAGTGTCCAGTTGGATCCAAGGGTGAATCGAAGATGTGAAGAACCTGAAAGCAGAGGGGACAGTGTCTGGGTCACTAGCCAGTGACCAGGAAGGAACCAGGCGAAGTAGAGTTGATTCAGGTGAAGAGGTGAAGCTTGTCTCTGCAGCCACGAGGACCAGGAGGCGTCGACGACGACCAGGAGCTGGATTCGAGCTGTCCCACGAAGGATCTTGTCGACTGCGGTGTCGGAATCCGGATTGGACCCTTGGCAAATGCAATCCACGCAGGAAGGGAAGTTAGGCTTCAGATCAGACCAGCAAGGTCTGAGGGGCTTCTCCTTTGCAGGGAAGCTGGAGCAAGCCTGGAGCAACCAGGCCAGCGGTGTAAATTCAAGATGGAGTCTTCGGAGGGCTAACTAGCCAATGGGCTAGCAACCGGGAAGACGCGTCGAGCTGAAATGCAAACACGGACCCCACGCGTCACTTGTGTAGTGTGGAGGGCTGTGCGTCGGTGCAAATGGTGCTCGGGTCTGGGGCTTCTCAAACCCCAATGCACAACTTCGAGGGTACCTCAGAAGCTGCACAATTAGCATAATGCAGGATGTGGGTGTGGGTCGGAGTCAGAGAAGTTTGGAAGTCCAGGTCCTGCGTCGCTGAGTCTTCGGGTTCCGGCGGGAGCCTCGACAAAGCAGACCGGCAAGTTACTGGTGGTGCCTGTTTGCACAGGGTGATCACTCCTTGACCACAAGGGAGATGTCTTTAGTCTTCTAGTCAGAATAGAACATCGAAGGTCCAAGAGTTTTGTTTCAGAGTTTTGTTCCAGGACAATCCAATGTCTCTAGACACAGCTCCTACCTTTACACTAATCCAAGGGGCTGGATTACCTGCTAGTTCCCTCCTATGGGTGGAACCTGGGAAGGAGGTGGTTACATCCCTTTCCCTTTGTCCAGTTTCGCGCCAGAGTGGGGCGGGAGTGCCCTAGCAACTGGTTTGAACCGAAGTATGCATGGAGCATCTTGTGTGCCCCAGGCAGTGTCTGGAAAAGCAATTTTCCATTCAACCCACCCTGCCCCAATACACTACAGGCTGTCTGAGGAGGTGCCAGCACCTCCCTCGACAGGAAACCTATTGTCCAAGCCTCCCTTGATGGAGTTTCCCCCAGCTGCAGGAGGTCATACTTGTGTCTGTGGCAGCAGCATCCATTTTGTGATGCTGAGGCTCTGTTTAACTTTAACCGGGTAAAGCAGTAACTACATGTCTTCTCCCTCTAGAATGGTGGAATGCTACCCCCATCGCCAGAACTGGCGAGGGGGTAGTATTCCAAAGTGTTTGACACCTAACACGACATGTTTAGATAAAGCCAAACCAAAGTTAGCAATAACCGCGAGGATTATAATGCGCTTAAGAGTATATGGTATGGTTATATCATAGAACAGCTATAAGGAGATGGTTCCGAAAGCTGCAGAAGGGCTCAGCTCATGCTAGAGCACCCTCTCACATTAAACCAGGCACTCTGCCTCCAGGATTGTTAAGGCCTGCCATAGGAGTGACTTATAGGTATATATGTGTCTATATATAAGGGTAGATATATGCATTCTATATCTAAGCAAGGAGTGATTACACCACCTTTCCCCAGAGTGATCAGCCAGTGGTGTCAGTTTGGATGGCCAGGGGTGGCATAATACATGCTGCAGCCCCTGGTAGGCCTTGGATGCACCTATGCCCTGGGTAACTAAAGTACCCTATACAGGGGCTCACAAAGGTGACCCAATTCCAATTAGGTATGTACCTAAAGTACATGGAGTCCATTTTACAGAGAGAGCAGATAGCCTGTGGCCCTAAATAACAGGATCCCAGGCCAACTAAGTCAAAAACCAGCTAAACACTAGGCAAAAAGTTGGGGTAACCATATAGTCAGATATCAACCTTCCTACAACAGGAAGCGCATGAAGCGGGACGTTGGTTGTAACCAGAGTGATTGTTGTCACAACATACGTGTGCGTTAGTCCCAATAGAGCTCTACGCATTTGCACTACCTGTTTGATGTATTGTTTTTGAGAGTTATGGTTTTAATGATGCAGCTTATGTGCTGTATTGTTTTTATGAATTGTGGTTTTGTTATTCTTTGCACGCCTTAGTGAAACAATCATGTTAAAATTGTGCTGAGTTAGACTTTCTTTTCACTGTGAATGTTTCCTTCCCTAATGTTTGGTGGTTATTAGCATAGTATTTTTGCATTCGTTTGGCAGGAATTTGATGTTCCCTTTGACCGCTTTAGTGGTAATTCCCTGTGATGGATGCGCGTGTTGCGAGTGGTGGCTTCACGTACAATCGACGCTTCACAGAAGCCATTGCTTCATTTAGCTCGCCATTATGAGCATATTGATATAGCATTATGGCTTTAAATAAATGATGGCTCTCATTCGCAGGCTGTCATTTTATAGTGCTGGACGCTTAACTAGTCTCATAAGGTACTTTTCATTCTGCTTCGTAATTGCCTACTTCATCCCAAGGCTGCCCGTGTGAGGGAGGGAAGGTGAGGCCAAAGACACGGCTCGTTGTGTTCTAGGTGGCCTTTAAATTTGAAGCAGTCTGTCCAGCGAGTCAGCATGAATACCATGGAGCAATATTTACGCATTCACCTCCCAGACATTGCCCTTTTTTTTTTTTTTTAATACCAACTAGAGTTGCAATACCAACTTTATTGTTTCTTATTTTGAAGACAAGAGGTGCAAGAAAATACCTTACATTAATCCTGAAGAACAAGGGATGCACATACAATCTGAGCTGTTTCTTTGATCTTCATGCATTGTAATTGTACTCACTACTAGCTAAAGAAGTGGTATCAGTTTTTAGAACGTAACGTTATCCATCAGGGGATTTTCATGGATATTCAGAAACACTGAAGATCATTTCCTGCATACAGGATTGCACAATGCAAAAAGTCCTACTTCGGGTAATCTGACACCATGAAGGCCTGTTCTAGACCAGGTGACGGAATACAAAGCAAGGCATACGGACTCCGGCATTTGCACGGGAGTTGAGTGAAATTGGGCTTGTAGGAGACCGACTGTCCTGATATACGAGTGATTGGGAACACACTTGCAGTTGGTGATGGTGTGGATATGCCTAATTTAATCAACAACATAAAACAAACAAACATAATTGTACCCTTTCATTGTGGAAATAGATCCATAAGGCCCAGCGAAGGATTCACTTGCCCATAAGGATTCCACATTTTATTAGGACAACACTAAGAGTCTCATTGGTTATATTGACAAGGGTTCCAAAGAGGGACATAGAAATTCTGTCTTGAAAATGGTGGTTACTATTCATATAACACCGCCGAAACGCATCGACCCACTGGATAAACTAAATCCATTCAACATGCTGGCATAATTGCTAAGGAAGTTTGTACTAATCATTTGCCTGTTTTTTGATTTTGTCTATGGATTAGTTCACAAACTACAAAGAAGTGTACTGTCATAAATGCGGTCTCTTTTTTTCGTCACTCCTCTCGGTTTCCAATTTTTATGTTTGTGTGATCTACAGCATATTTTATTATATTGCGTTAAATATTGAGGCCACACTTGTATTGGAACCTGTTTGTTATTTTTATATCTTCATTTTGATATAATCATGTATTGCACAATGAAAAATCTATAGTCATGAAACTGCTTTTTATGCATGGAACAATGTTTTAACTTATGATTTAATGCTTGTATGAGACAATTTTTAAACTCCTTTTTTTCCAATAAATAGGATATATTTTTCCACCACTTGAGTATTTTTGGCAATACAACTATAGACCTGTTGGGCTTTGGAATGTTTGGAATATGAGTGTATGAGGATTTCACGATAGGAGTGTATGATTAAAACACCAAAGGGAATTCTAATCCTTTCCTAGACCAGGTGACACCACGTTACTATGGCTGGTGTTTCAAAGTCAATGTCTACAGAAGGTCCAGAGAATCAATGCCCTGGTGTTGGTGTGAATCAATGCCCTGGTGTCGGTCTGAACCAATGCCCTGGTGTCGGTAAAAATCAATGCCCATGTGTTGGTATGAATCAATGCCCTGGTGTCGGTATGAATCAATGCCCTGGTGTCGGTGTGAATCAATGCCCTGATGTCGGTGTGAATCAATGCCCTGGTGTCGGTGTGAATCAATGCCCTGGTGTCGGTATGAACCAATGCCCTGGTGTCGGTAAAAATCAATGCCCATGTGTTGGTATGAATCAATGCCCTGGTGTCGGTATGAATCAATGCCCTGGTGTCGGTGTGAATCAATGCCCTGGTGTCGGTGTGAATCAATGCCCTGGTGTCGGTGTGAATCAATGCCCTGGTTTTGGTGTTAATCAATGCCCTGGTTTCGGTGTGAATCAATGCCCTGGTGTTGGTGTGAATCAATGCCCTGGTGTTGGTGTGAATCAATGCCCTGGTGTCGGTGTGAATCAATGCCCTGGTGTTGGTGTGAATCAATGCCCTGGTGTTGGTGTGAATCAATGCCCTGGTGTCGGTGTGATTCAGTGCTTTGGTGTTGGTGTGAATCAGTGCCCTGGTGTTGGTGTGAATCAATGCCCTGGTGTTGGTGTGAATCAATGCCCTGGTGTTGGTGTGAATCAATGCCCTGGTGTCGGTGTGAATTAATGCCCTGGTGTCGGTGTGAATCAATGCCCTGGTGTTGGTATGAATCAACGCCCTGGTGTCGGTATGAATCAATGTGTTGGTGTGAATCAATGCCCTGGTGTCGGTGTGAATCAATGCCCTGGTGTCGGTGTGAATCAATGCCCTGGTGTTGGTGTGAATCAATGCCCTGGTGTTGGTGTGAATCAATGCCCTGGTGTTGGTGTGAATCAATGCCCTGGTGTCGGTGTGAATCAGTGCTTTGGTGTTGGTGTGAATCAGTGCTTTGGTGTTGGTGTGAATCAGTGCCCTGGTGTTGGTGTGAATCAATGCCCTGGTGTCGGTGTGAATTATTGCCCTGCTACAAAAATATATATATGTGGTTGATCAGGACAATAGAATGTGTGAAGTTCAACGCCCATAAGACGAGTGTTGATATCCACTGTTAAATTCTCAAAAACCCAGTCCACATATGTTATTTTTCAATGTTTCGACCCCTGAGTTTCGAAATATAAAGCAGGGTCTTCATCCGGACGCAAAATATATATTGGAAGCACCAAAGGATAGGGGCTGAAATTCGCATAATGAAGCGCATTTCAAAATATCCCAGAGCAACTTCAAAATGGTGTCGGTGTGAATCAATGCCCTGGTGTCGGTGTGAATCAATGCCCTGATGTCGGTGTGAATCAATGCCCTGGTGTCGGTGTGAATCAATGCCCTGGTGTCGGTATGAACCAATGCCCTGGTGTCGGTAAAAATCAATGCCCATGTGTTGGTATGAATCAATGCCCTGGTGTCGGTGTGAATCAATGCCCTGGTGTCGGTGTGAATCAATGCCCTGGTGTTGGTGTCAATCAATGCCCTGGTGTTGGTGTCAATCAATGCCCTGGTGTTGGTGTGAATCAATGCCTTGGTGTCGGTGTGAATCAGTGCTTTGGTGTTGGTGTGAATCAGTGCTTTGGTGTTGGTGTGAATCAGTGCCCTGGTGTTGGTGTGAATCAATGCCCTGGTGTCGGTGTGAATTAATGCCCTGCTACAAAAATATATATATGTGGTTGATCAGGACAATAGAATGTGTGAAGTTCAACGCCCATAAGACGAGTGTTGATATCCACTGTTAAATTCTCAAAAACCCAGTCCACATATGTTATTTTTCAATGTTTCGACCCCTGAGTTTCGAAATATAAAGCAGGGTCTTCATCCGGACGCAAAATATATATTGGAAGCACCAAAGGATAGGGGCTGAAATTCGCATAATGAAGCGCATTTCAAAATATCCCGGAGCAACTTCAAAATGGATATTGGCATGCTGTAATGAAATAGCACAGGTATTACCCAGAAGAGTAGGCACTCATTATTCGTTGTAATGAGAAGTCTGATAACCCTGTGTTACATACTCACGGATTTGTGGCTAAAAGAAGAATCTTAGACATGTAAAAGTGTCACAAATTACTGCCACGGACAACTTCACTATCTACCTGGGTGCCTGACATGCTGGCAACATGAGCACCCGCTGTTTAAAGTTCATACAAAACACAACTAGAGTGAAAAAAGCACCCTTGGCGCCAAGTTTAGCTCTGGCGGGAAAGGAACAATATGTGCAGGCGGTGTGCTGTCACTTCCTGTGAAGTGAGCCAATGGGTAAAGTGGGCTGACCCATGCCCTCACTTCCTGTGAAGGGAGCCATTGGGTGAAGTGTGCTGACCCATGCCCTCACTTCCTGTGAAGTGAGCCAATGGGTGAAGTGTGCTGACCCATGCCCTCACTTCCTGTAAAGGAAGCCAATGGGTGAAGTGCGCAGACCCATGCCCTCACTTCCTGTAAAGGGAGCCAATGGGTGAAGTGTGCTGACCCATGCCCTCACTTCCTGTAAAGGAAGCCAATGGGTGAAGTGCGCAGACCCATGCCCTCACTTCCTGTGAAGTGAGCCAATGGGTGAAGTGTGCTGACCCATGCCCTCACTTCCTGTAAAGGGAGCCATTGGGTGAAGTGTGCTGACCCATGCCCTCACTTCCTGTAAAGGGAGCCAATGGGTGAAGTTGGCTGACCCACTGCCCTGTGCTATATGCTGTGGGGGGGCGGATGCAAGATCCGATCAGCAGGTTTAGCAGCTCAGTGGATGAAGGACAAACTGATCAAAAGTCCCTTTATGTGTGTCTGTGATACTAGTATTTTTTGGGAAAAGGAAGTCTAGCGAGACAGTTAAAGCTAACATGATGGCGCAGCTGCCCACTCATTGTAAGGATGTCCAGCCCTAAGCCCTGACAGTCCATTGATCCAAATCCGAAGAAAATGACCCTTTAAGACATTTGAAGACTTTCGGAATATGTTTTCAACTTAAACTTGAATGGGCCTAATTTGCTTCACACACTTACCCCTAAAACGGGTTTTTATTGTATTTATTATGATGCCTCTCACTTTTACTGCTGATGTTTTATCTGGCATTTAGTTTCTATTTCTTATAATATTTGTGTTGATTTTATACCCACCTTTGACTGGAATGAAAGTTCTTTATTTGCTACCTCTATTTCATGTTTGCTGATTCCTGCCTCCCCTACTTCCACTGGAAGCTGCACGTTGTCTAGGTTAGGTAGAGTGTTTTGGGCAGTCAGGGCCAACCTCTGTGAATTTCTGGCTTTAGGGGGATGCTAGAGCTGAATACAAGTTTTAAACATACAGAAACTCTTCACCTTTTCTCCTGCAGTGCACTCATTTCATCATCTTTCAAAGGAGGAAATCTGGGGTCGCCCCTGGTTGTATATGGACGCAATAACCCTATTTGTTTTCTGACTGGCTCCTTTTAAGTGAGTTCAGATCCATTCTGGCTTGATTTCAAGGCCTGCCTTCTTAAAAATAAACATATTTAATAACGCAGGTCACTATGGAAAATGAAACAACTGGTGCTTAAGCTTTAATAGGTGAAGTAAAAAATGCATTATGTATGAGGAGCTGTATAAATTTCCATTTAAACTTGCCTGTGATTAATGCAAGCACTCACGGTCAGTAAGTAAATGGCCGGTTACTTCTGAGTTTAAACGATTGCACGTATGCGGTAAATTGTTGCGAGAGCCTCTCTGATTGGCTCTAATGAACATCTGCTATGTATGCACCGTGCACTTTATTGGGAATTCTCTGCTGCAGTATTTAAACCTGCCCAAGTGGAAAATTAATCTGCTTTCATTATGGAGTTTACTAGATGCAACTGCATAATGTGTTTTAATATATTCTTTGCATGGAAAAGGACTGTGTGGGCCTTTAAAGCCCCCCCCCCCCGACACCTTACGAAGGACCACTAAGGGGGTCTGATGCTCTCTGACCCTATTATCAAACCCTTCTCGCAGTCTCGACAACAGAGAGGAAGGAGGAGACCTGAAGCCAGAACACTCAAGCCCACCCATACGAAACTAGGGTCGACAGACATGCCCATCAGCTTTCCAAGTGGGAGGATTGCCATGCCACAATGGTATTGTGCCCCTCCCCCATCAATCCATCCTATCAGTCACCAAAGACATCCCAGGGGAGGGTGGGCAGCAGCTTCCTTCCCAGGCTCCAGATCTACCCACCAGCAACATCTCTGCATGTAACTATGAGCTGCTGATCCCCCCCCCCCATGTATCTTTAGCGCCGCACCTCAATCACAGCTCTTCTGAGATCTCCCAGGACCTCTGGACCTTAGGGGTCACCCTACTAGTTAATACCCCCTCAGCACCCAAACAGCCTGAAGATCCAGGATGTGTGTGAAGATGGTAATGACACCTCTTAAGCTCCACTGACACGTGCATCATAGTCCCTTTTCCATCTCTCTGGTGAACTGTCCCATAAAATCATGCATGAGACTGAACAACGGGGTGAGGTGGGACCGTGCGACGGCCCACCTGGAGGGACATGCAGCGGTACAATCTATGCTCCGAGGCATAACCTTCATTCACGTGATCGTGGACTCTACAACCTCCCTTAACTCATCCTTACTTAATGCACAGAAATGCTGGATGAGCTGCCCGAAGAGTCTACAGTATAAGAGAGGGAAGTTGGCCAACAAAGCAATGGCGGATCCTCTTCTAACTTGTCTATTCTCCTTAACCAGCCGTCCACGTCCCAAGCCGGCCGCTACAACCCTTGCCATCTGCCTTTGACCCCTGGACCACCTCAACCCATACTACACACCTCAAAGAGAATGAAGGCCCCCAACTTAGCCACGTCTCATGACTATCACGAAGGGCCACTTGTAGTTTGGTGTATAATAAAGCACAGCTTCTGTAGTAGCACATCAAGACACTAACACTCTGGAAGCAACTCAATATGGATCGAAGGCGGCCTTCAGATGCTTCCTGCTGTCTCCGGAGACTGAGAGTCTTCCAAAGCATTGTCTGTGACAGCAGAGATGTAGAACAAGCCAGGAAGAGTTGTCGGCTCTTGACTGAGGTACCACCCAGCCTCGGAAGGAGCAAGACGAACACTCATGCATCTTAGCGCCGCTTAAACCGGAATGCATTATAGATGTGGTGCTGTGATGAGGAGGTAGAAGATTACGAAACTTTACACACATTGTGAGATGACTTTTATTCAAACTAAATTCAATAATTGAATTAGTTGTCAGGATCTTTGGTCGCATGATGTGTATCTTCATGGCAACTTTAAACTCACTGAGTGTGGATCATACTCTTTTGGAATTGGGTGTAGGAGACTGGAATATTCAGATTAGCTGTTCGATGATTTGTAGGAGGATGGAGTGTGTCCAGAAATGAAGAAAATTTGGGTTGGGTGCTTTAAATATAAATTCTGTAGTTTGTAGAGTGCCTTGTGTTTTTTAGCTGACAACCATCAAGGATGTGTTAGATTTGAGTTTAGGAAGGATGAGTAAAGTTCGAGCAGGGAAATTAATAACTTTTCCAAATGGAAAGAAGGGGTATTGATTGAGGGACCTTTAGTGAGCGGTTTCAGTAGTCCAGTCTGGATAGTACCAAAGATGTCTAATGGATTGAGAGTGTGGAATGGGAGAGAGGAGTGTGCTTTCCCACTTGCACTAAGCTGAGCTGGCATCGACTGTGTTTAATGAGGCCGTACTCAATGAGTGACTAAGAATAACTCTGAGGTTTCATCCTGATGGAGAGAAAGCTGAGTTGTGGCTTGTACCATTGGTGGAGGTCTGGAGCATATGGAAGTGGGGCCAAGAGATGAGTGCTTTTGAGTAAGGAACTACATTTTTGAGAACTGGAGCATCAAGAGTGAATAGCTCATACTTTGGCAAATTGTAGTCCGTCTGGCATTCGTGACTGGATTTGCGTAAACAAGTTCGGAAAAGGAAAACTATTGGGTGCAGGTGGTTTACAGATGGTAGGAGTAGCCAAAAGAAGAAATCTCACCAAGATAATATAGACAGGGATAGGTTTCAGTCCCATACCATGGAGAAAGAGTGGTTTGAGCGATAGAATGATGACCATTGTCGAGTAGCCCCTGTGATAGCGATGTTGTGACCCCTATGTTCGGATACCAGCAGACTCCAGCTACGCCAATCTCGAGAGGTATGAACTGCCTGTTTCAGCTTCAGTGAAAGCCGCCTTCTAGTCCAGCTTCGTTTTGTGGATCACGTTTTCTTCAAAGATTGCACTACTTCAATCGGAATTTATTGAGGTACCCATGTGAGGGAATACAAAAAGGTACTCAGATGTTGACTGCTCCGAGACAGTCTTGACTGCCGTCCTTCACAATGCAAGCTTCTGGAGGACAAATGTGGTGTCATCAATACTCGTTAAGTGTAACATCTTTTAAACCAATCAAGGGTGTTTTCATTGGATCCCTAAATATCTTATCAAACATAACAGAATGATGGGTGATGTCGAACCCGTGCAGCGACACCCAGAGTATATGGAGGTGACTTGAAGTTCATGCAGTGCTGCTAACACCATCATGCACAGAATGAGGTGAATCTTACTTTCTGGTAAACTTCTAGAAACCACAAGGCTTGAATTCTGACAAAGCTGCCCTCACTCTTTATTTTGAGGTAGGATTTATTACTAGGTCAAAGAGGTGCCTGATATTCAATCATTAGTTTGGCAAATGTAAATTGTGACAGGAATTCACCTCTTCTAGAATATCCAAGTAATGGTGTCTAAGTCACAAGATCTCCTGGTGCCTGAAATACATCTTGTACTTGATGAGAGAACTTCTGTGCCTCAGCTGAGATGACTCAGAGCAGCATCAGTGATAGTCTTTCCATCACTTAGCACCAAGAAGCGTGAACTGCCCCCACCGGCACTTCATGTGGGAAGTGAGGACCTCGGTGTCTGAACTGATGCAGTTTTTCAACAAGTTTTCTGCAGTTGAAACCTACATTGTCCTGCAGATAATGCCTCAGAGGAGGATATTTCCAGTGTTGTAAGCAAAAGAAGCTCAGAGAAGGAGTCATTTGGCCACATTTCTGCAGGACGTTCATTTCCCGGAATCCTAAACCTGAGAGAGATGACCTTTCAACTTAAACTATGGACCTATTCTGCTCCAGCAACCAGTAATCCAGATTTCACTTTAGAAGCCCCTGATGGACCTCATCAATAAGTTCCCCATTTTGCGGGGTATAAAATAAAGTGAACCAAGAGCGATGCCGTGCCTATGGCATCCAACGCTACTGTACAAGCCCTGCAGAGGAGGGGTTTACTTCATCCAGGAGCCCCTGTCGGGAGTAATGCAGCATTAACAATGGAGTGTAGGCCATTATATGACCGGACAAGCTGGACAACTGGATCCAGACCATTGAGCACATAATGGCAACTGGTGCTCTTAAATCCTTCACAGAACTCTCTACAGAGCTATATGTGTGTAGGAGAGTAGGGTCTGCTTCCTATGGTCACCCCCACTTTTTGCTGTGATACTCCGGATTTTCCACTTTAGTGTGGCTGTGGGCCTGCTAATCCGACCCACAGCCCATCTGTTCTCTCTCTAAATTGATACCATGTACTTTAGGTACATACCAGATTGGGAATTGAGTCACCTTTGTGAGCCCCTGTATAGTGTACCATAGGTACCCAGGGCATAGGTGCATCCAAGGCTGGCCATCCAAACTGACACCACAGGCTGCTCACTCAGCTTGGGCAAGGTGGTGTAATCACCCCTTGCTTAGATATAGTGTACCTATATCTACCCTTATATATAGACACATATATACCTATAAGTCACTCCTATGGCAGGCCTTGACAATCCTGAAGGCAGAGTGCATGCTTTTATGTGAGAGGGTGTCCTAGCATGAGCTGAGCCCTTCTGCAGCTTTTGGAACCATGTCCTTATAGCTGTTCTATGATATAGCCATACCATATACTCTTAAGTGCATTATAATCCTCGCGGTTAATGCTAACTTTGGTTTGGCTTTATCAAATCATGTCGATTAAGGTGTCAAACACTTTGGAATACTACCCACCCACCCCCGCCAATTCTGATGGTGGGGGTAGCATGTCACCCTTCTAGAGGGGGAAAACATGTAGTTACTGCTTTACCCGGTTAAAGTTAAACAAAGCCTCAGCATCACAAAATGGATGCTGCTGCCACAGACACGTGTCTGACCTCCTGCAGCTGGGGGAAACTCCAGCAAGGAAGGCTTGGACAATAGGTTTCCTGTTGAGGGAGGTGCTAGCACCTCCCCAGACAGCCTGTAGTGTATTGGAGCAGGATGAGTTGAATGGAAAGATGCTTTTCCAGACAGGCTGTACGGTGCTTAACAATTGAAAATAAAGATTCTTTGAAGAAAAACATCATCTCTCTGCAAATCATCAATAATAATGTCAATTGAAATATTTTTTCTTTCTGTGGTGCACCTTTGCGGTTGTTTATCTATCCTTTGATTCCTTAGGGAATAGGCAAAGTAACGGTGGGTGCTAGACAGTGTGCACACAACCCCATATTGCAATTTGAGGGGAATATATTAGGTTGGGGAGAAAGGAAGTCAGGTGCTGTTAGTAGGAAGGGTCCATTGTTATACTTTTGTTCTCAGCTTTTCAGCTTTTCCAGACACTGCCTGGGGCACACAAGGTGCTCCATGCATAGCCCCGTTCAAACCAGTCGCTGGGGCACTCCAGCCCCGCTCTGGCGCGAAACTGGACAAAGGGAAAGGGGTGCAACCATGGGAGGGACCTAGCAGGTAATCCAGACCCTAAAATCAGTATAAAGATAGGAGCTGAGTCTAGAGACTTTAGATTAATCCTGGAAGAAACTTTGATATGAACTCTTGGACCTTTGACGTTCTATATCGACTACAAGACTGAAGACATCTCCCTTGTGGTCAAGGAGTGACCACCCTGTGCAAACAGGCACCACCAGTAACTTGCCGGTTTGCTTTGTCGACGCTCCTGCCGGAACCCGAAGACTCAGCTACTCAGGAACTGGACTCCCAGACTTCTCCGACTCCGATCCACAGCAAAGCTGGACCGTGGCAGACACGAGAGACGTGGGACCGGACACCCTGGACATCCTGCATTGTGCTAACAGTGCAACTACCGAGGCACCCTCAAAGTTGTGCATTGGGGTTTGAGAAGCCCCAGACCCGAGCACCATTTGCACCAAAGCTCAACCCTCCCCACTCCACGTGTGGAGTGTGGAGGGTGTGGTGTGGCTCACTGGTTAGAGGCAGCAGACCCGGAAGCAGAAATCGGCCCGGGACCAGGGTTCAACTCCCGACGCGGCAGGGTCGTGGACCAAGGTCAGCGGACTCGATAATTCTCGCCTCGGTGCCTACTCTAACCGGGGGGGGGGGGGTGGGGGGGTGGGGGGGGTACAAAAGGGGGTGGTCTGAACCGGGGTGGCAGAGAGGGCAAAAGAACGGTGATGGATTAAACCCAGATCTTTTGACTGGGTGTGAGTGTGTGATTGATTCAGATGCTCCGTCCATCACCACCCCCTTTTGTACAGCTTTTGGCCACCATAAGTGTGGCAGGGTATGCTCAGATGTGAGTCCCTTGCTCACTTTGCCACTGGATTCAAGCAAGCCGGGCTGAAGACGGCTGGAATGCTAGAAACCGGTCCTCGGAAACTTGTTTCCGGTCCAGGAAACACATGGCTTGGCAGTTTGGGCTGGACCGTTCCCATGAGGCACAGGGTCAGACTGATTTGCATTTCGCCATGTCTGAACTGGGGTGGCAGAGTGGGCTAAAGAACGGTGATGGATTAAACCCAGATCTTTTGACTGGGTGTGAGTGTTGATTGATTCAGATGCTCCGACCATCACCACCCCCTTTTGTACAGCTTTTGGCCACCATAAGTGTGGCAGGGTATGCTCAGATGTGAGTCCCTTGCTCACTTTGCCACTGGATTCAAGCAAGCCGGGCTGAAGACGGCTGGAATGCCAGAAACCGGTCCTCGGAAGCTTGTTTCCGGTCCAGGGAAGACATGGCTTGGCAGTTCGGGCTGGACTGTTCCCATGAGGCACAGGGTCTGACTGGTTTGCATATAGCCATGTCTGAACTGGGGTGGCAGAGTGGGCTAAAGAACGGTGATGGATTAAACCCAGATCTTTTGACTGGGTGTGAGTGTTGGATTGATTCAGATGCTCAGTCCATCACCACCCCCTTTTGTACCGCTACTCTAACCAGGGGTCCCACTCGGCAACTCTGGGCATTAGCTTGCCTAATCTCCACAACAGCCCCATCAACGCCGGGGATGCCAGGCTCCACCTTGGGGACTCCCAGTAGGGACCGTCCCACAGGGAAAGCCAGGACGGGTTCCCCAGCGGTATACAGCGCCAGGACGCCGGCTGGCAACAGTGCGCTTTACAAGTAATACATTACATTACATTACGAGTGCGGCGTGGGGCCTGCTCCTGCATTTCAGCTCGACGCGTCTTCCCGATTGCTAGCCCGTTGGCTAGTGAGCCCTTTGAAGACGAACCTTTGAAACTAAACTGCTTTCCTCGTTGCTCCAGGCTTGCTCCAGCTTCCCTCCAAAGGAAAAGCTCCCCAGACCTTGCTGGTCTGACTCGAAGCCAATCTTCACTTCCTGCGTGGGTTGCGTTTACCAAGACTTGTTGGGTCCAGTCGGGATACCGACACCGCAGTCACCTAGATCCTTTGTGGGACAGCTCGAATCCAGCTCCTGGTCGTCGTCGACGCCTCCTGGTCATCGTGGCTGCAGAGACAAGCTTCACCTCTTCACCTGAATCAACTCTACTTCGCCTAGTTCCTTCCTGGTCACTAGCTAGAGACCCAGACTCTGTCCCCTCTGCTTTCAGGTTCTTCTCATCTCTGATCCACCCGGACACTTTTCCTCTGGTCGCCTGCAGCACTTCTTTGCAGAACTCCATAGAAAACATAGATGAAACGCGACATGAAAAGACACCTATGCACCCGGCTTCCCTGGGTGAATTAACACGAGTACTTCGGTGCTCCCGTGGGTGTTGACTCTCGAAGTGTCCTAGCTTAAAGGGGTTTAACCGTAGTCCGTCTGGAAGTGTCCTTTTTCAGTAACTTTGTAACTTCTACGTTCTCCATTATAAGTCAATGGTAACCCGCGATTGTGTTTAGACACTGAACGCGTCTCCCGTGGGTCTCCTACTTCCTAACCTTTGGTTGTCCAGCGATTCCCTAGGCCTATTCCCTATTCCTGAAGTGGTTCTTATACCACTTGCTTAGTATATGGTTTGTGAGGCCCCTAGGGCAGAACTGTATTTGTGCAACTTATAGTATGCTTAATGAGTAACTTGTAATGTATTTCGATCTCTGACCTCATAACGAGTTCAGAGGGGTTGGGTAAGTAATAAATACATATATATTTGATATATACCTTGTGTGGTGTCCTTTCATTTGGTATTCAAGGGATTATAATTGGTAAAACAGCTTGCTTTACATGCTCTGAGGTTTTAGCCTAAAACTGCTGGTCCATGCTACCACTAGGATAGCTTGTCTATAAGGTTGACTTTACAACCACCATCAAAAGGGTCGATTAGACTGGTGCAAGGTGCCCACTAGAACTAGTGGACATCATATGCCAGGCTAACTTCTCACAATGTGCACAAAAGCTAGTTTAGGAAATATTTGCAATTGAGACGCCTACCAGCTCAGGACCCAGCCATATGATGCCACCTTTCTGTCTGTTTGGTGATATGGAACGCTTCCTTAGGCGTAGGTGGCAAGCGAGATTCCCAAAAACATGCACCGAAGAAGAATAGTCCGATCT
The DNA here is from genome assembly GCF_964263255.1 of Lissotriton vulgaris. Taxonomy (NCBI): domain Eukaryota; kingdom Metazoa; phylum Chordata; class Amphibia; order Caudata; family Salamandridae; genus Lissotriton; species Lissotriton vulgaris. Next base: position 129,596 of record NW_028250619.1, on the reverse strand, counting down.
TACGGAGACTCTTGACGAAGGTCTTAACAAAGCCTGTTCTAAATTTACCTTCTTTAAGGTCCTACAGGGCTAGTACTCGACCAATTACATGCTTCATGGGCTAAAATGTCCTGTCTTAAAGCTGGCGGCGCTGACATGCAGAGGGTGACAAATATCACATTCACTGGCACTCTTCCAACATACAAATCTACTGATGTCTCATTTGAGGCACTATTGCAAAAACATTTTTTTTAATGTGTGATGTGTCCATTATCCCTTCACCAGTGCTTGCAAGGCTACAAGACGCGCTCAAGATTGCAGGGATGAATAATCATAAACAAGCATTGGAAATGCAATAGGTCTCGCATTAGGAAAGTTTGAGCTATTGGTATTGTAAATGACACTTTTTTTATTTATGTGTTGGTTTTGAAAGTAGCAAAATTAATAGCTTTGTCAATTACAATGTCAATACTTTTAACTTTTGCAAATGTGACACCTATAGCATTTGTAATGCAATGTGTGTTGTATTTACGTGACTTAGATGTATTTATATTACAAATAACAATGGCTTTTAATTTTGTAAATAATTAATACTTAAATAAAAGTTATTGTAATTTATAATGGCAATAGCTTAAACGTTTGTAAATAACTTTTGTGAAGATTATGTTCAGTGTATTTTATTGTGACGACAATCCAAGAACATTGCATTTGCACCTACACAGACAGAGCCACACACATGTAGATGTGGTGGTGGTGGATCTGGGGGATATGGTGGTGGTGGATGTGGTGGTGGTGGTGGTGGATGAGGTGGTGGATGAGGTGGTGGATGAGGTGGTGGATGAGGTGGTGGATGAGGTGGTGGATGAGGTGGTGGATGAGGTGGTGGATGTGGTGGTGGATGTGGTGGTGGATGTGGTGGTGGTGGATGCAGTGGTGGATGTGGTGGTGGTGGATGTGGTGGTGGTGGATGTGGTGGTGGTGGAAGTGGCGGATGTGATGGTGGATGTGGTGGATGTGGTGGTGGTGGTGGATGCGGTGGTGGTGGATGCGGTGGTGGATGCGGTGGTGGATGCGGTGGTGGATGCGGTGGTGGATGCGGTGGTGGATGTGGTGGTGGATGTGGTGGTGGATGTGGTGGTGGATGTGGTGGTGGATGTGGTGGTGGTGGATGCAGTGGAGGTGGATGTGGTGGTGGTGGAAGTGGTGGATGTGGTGGTGGATGCGGTGGATGCGTTGGTGGTGGTGGTGGATGCGTTGGTGGTGGTGGTGGTGGTGGTGGTGGTGGATGTGGTGGTGGATGTGGTGGTGGATGTGGCGGTGGATGTCATGGTGGATGTCATGGTGGATGTGGTGGTGGATGTGGTGGTGGATGTGGTGGTGGATGTGATGGTGGATGTGATGGTGGATGTGGTGGTGGATGTGGTGGTGGATGCGGTGGATGTGGTGGTGGTGGATGCGGCGGTGGTGGTGGATGCGGTGGTGGTGGTAGTGGTGGATGGGGTGGTGGTGGTAGTGGTGGATGGGGTGGTGGTTGTAGTGGATGTGGTGGTGGATGTAGTGTTGGTGGGTGTGGTGGTGGTGGGTGTGGTGTGCAAGAATGCCGTCAAACTTTGGACTACATTTTCTTCCACTACCGTGCCTTTGCAATCTGTGTGCACCTACCAAGAAAGTCAATCAAAATTGAAACAAGCATGGGACAGATTGCAGTGTTGCCGGAGAGATGTATATACCCAATGGCCAATGAAAGGTAAGATTTCTGAAGTTTTCTCTCCTAATAGGCCTCAGGAAATGCACCCATAAAATAGAGCAATGAAGCTGTGGGCTCTGCAGAGATTTGTGTGCCCAAATCAATCAAATCCGGTGTATTTGTGGCTGTTTTTATCCAGTACCCCTCTCACACACACACACCTCTGGAACCGCGCCGGCTTCTGCCCCACCCCCAAACCCGCAGTAAAGCCTGCAATGACGTAGCAAGTCGCAGGCGCACAGCGAGGAAGGCGCAGTAGTTTGCCAGAGCAGGCCAGGATTGAAAGCTTTTATAAAATACCACTACTTCCTGCTGACTGTCAGGGAACCACCCCACCACCCCCCTCCCCAGTGCCTGCGCGTGCAGCTTGTAGTAATAAATGAAGTGAGATGCAATTTACGTGACGGATAAAGTGAACAGCCCTCCGTCATTAACGTCCGTTTGAAGCCTTGAATATACTACAGTAAAATGTAAGTAGCTTATCACGAAATACAATTAAGCAACTTAACTTCTTGTGTTATCGCGCGCGTTAATGCGCCACAGTCAGGAGCGGCAGCTGTGTATTGAAAATTTCAGAGCGGGAAACAATTAGCAGTTTAAACAATGCGAGGTTGGCATCGGAGTGGAATCTTTCAGAGGGGAGTAGGCGGCAGGTAGGGCCCGCTCCGTGGTTTCTTTAAACAAACCCTACTAGAAGTAATGTCATTAGGGGAGCGGCGGGGGCGCTCTCAAGAGACAGACCCCGACCGCTAGATCAGCGATGCCTTGCTAAGCAAGCTGAGCCCGGGATTAAGCAATATTGCCCAAAAAGGAGTTTGCGTTATTAAACAAAAGGATTTTCTCATCCACGACATTACGGGGCAGTAAAAGCAACACTTACGGCGGATAAGATCAGAAATTTTTTTCTCAGGGGCGATTTTCAGGGCAAACTCCATGATAGACGAGAAGAGGAAAGCAGAGACATGAAATTATTGAAGAAACACTTCTCTTTGTTGAAGCATTCATTGTCCCACCAGCCAAAGAAACAGAATGGGTGGTAAGAATTGCACATCTCTCCTTGCCAGCATTCCAACACAGGGCCAGCCAGTCGTCAAATTCCTTTAAAAACAAGTAACGCTCTAATCTGCGACTTACTTTAAAAAGTAAACGCTCTGGGGGTCCAAACCTGACGGCAAGGTTGTGCTGGGAGAGAGAGAGTGGGGAGGAGAGTAGGAGGAGGAGGGGGGAGGAGAGTAGGAGGAGGAGGGGGCCAAAAGAGACAAGACGGAGGGAAGGCAGAGAAGGGGAGGGGGGAGGAGAAATGCGACACGGCGGGCAGGGGAGGGGGCGGAGAGGGTGTGAAAGCAGCAGGGGCCTGGAGTGCGGCTGAGGGAAGTGACGAAATGCGACACGGCAGGCAGGGGAGGGGCGGAGCGGGGGTGTGGGAGGAGTGCGCCGAAAATACATGCAAGGCAGGCGGCTGGGGGCATGTGCACGCGCTTTCAAGCTCAATGCGCATGCGCATTGAGCTTGAATTTCACGGGCACTGCAAGGAATCGCCACGATTCCTTGCAAGTTAGTTAAAGACTGTTTAAGCCCCCATAGTCTCGCAAGCTCGATGCGCATGCGCATCGACAGGCGAGACCTAAAAATGGATCGACTCAGCTGTTGCAGTGCCAAAATGATGTCTTCTCAGACTTTTGAATCGGACAATGAAGCTCGCATCTAAGAACTGGATGGACTCAATGTCCTTGATAGAAGTACACGAGAGACTGATCGATAAACTTAATGATCAAACTCATATGTTAAATGATATTTGGGGCCATTTCTTTAATAGTGGTCTTTCGTTCGTATTTGTCCTATCTTGGGGAAAGCAACGGATGGCCAAGAGGACTCAAAACCAAGTCCTATTTCCTGTGTTAGCCTTGATCGCTGGTAGGAAGTTTCCATTATTTTCTTTAAAGTTTTTCAGATTAGCTTTTTCTTCTCCTTCTTTTGTAAATATTATAGCTATCTTTGCATAGATACGTTTGTAAGGTGGGTTGAAGAATTTGAGCGTATTGTCTTCTCCTTTTTCACTTTGGACAATATGACAGATATTACTGGCATATTCAATTCATGATACCCCATTTTGACTTATGTTCAATCTTTAAGTGGTCACTCACTGTCCATGTAAGAATGTACAGCAGTTGTCTGTGTGGGAATCTAAATTAAAACTTGCATACTCTATCACCCCCTTGGTTCTAGAAGTAAGGTGGCCAGGCTGTGCCTCAGGCGTAGGTCTGAGCATCCCAAACCAAGTGGCCAGGCTTTGCGTAGCCTGAAGAGTTGTGACTGCACCTCTTCAAAGGCATCAAAAACCATGCAGGAACAGCTGTGACCACACCACTCCAGAGGAATCCAGACCCAGGCAGGAAGAGTTGTGACCACACCTCTCTAGAGGCGTCAAGAACCAGGCAGGGAGAGCTGTGACCACACCACTCCAGGGGCGTCAAGAACCAGGCAGGGAGAGCTGTGACCACACCTCTCCAGAGACATCAAGAGCCAGGCAGGAAGAGTTGTGACCACGCCTCTCTAGAGGCGTCAAGAGCCAGGCAGGAAGAGTTGTGACTACACCTCTCTAGAGGCGTCAAGAACCAGGCAGGAAGAGTTGTGAATGAGACAAAGAACCACAGAAATGGAGCTCAAAGAACAACCATACTAGGATGTTTAGGAAAGCCCTCACTCACCACCTAGTGATGACATGCTTCATCATTGGGCTCCACCAAAGAGACCGAGTGTCTCTTTGGTGTGCTGCAACGCCAGGATTACTGCGGAGCTGGTAGGTGGGTAAAGGGCGTGTTGAGTGAAAATGAAAATTAGTGAGTGTTGAGGGTATTTTTTAAAAAATTGTCAGTAGTGTATCTGAAGCAATTTTTATTAGAGATCACTAAAGACAACAAGTATAAGTGAGGATCCAGTCCACTTTTAATTGAATGGTGGGATCCTAGAGAGTAGTAGACTACTACTCTCTAGGATCCCACCATTCAATTAAAAGTGGACTGGATCCTCACTTATACTTGTTGTCTTTAGTGATCTCTAATAAAAATTGCTTCAGATACACTACTGACAATTTTTTAAAAAATACCCTCAACACTCACTAATTTTCATTTTCACTCAACACGCCCTTTACCCACCTACCAGCTCCGCAGTAATCCTGGCGTTGCAGCACACCAAAGAGACACTCGGTCTCTTTGGTGGAGCCCAATGATGAAGCATGTCATCACTAGGTGGTGAGTGAGGGCTTTCCTAAACATCCTAGTATGGTTGTTCTTTGAGCTCCATTTCTGTGGTTCTTTGTCTCATTGACACTCTTCTTTTGTTTATTGACTATTGACCGGGGAATAAGAGTGTCCTACTACTCTCCCTACCTCTCTTTTTGATATCGCAGGAAGAGTTGTGACCACACCTCTCTAGAGGCGTCAAGAACCAGGCAGGAAGAGTTGTGACTACACCTCTCTAGAGGCGTCAAGAACCAGGCAGGAAGAGTTGTGACCACACCTCTCTAGAGGCGTCAAGAACCAGGCAGGAAGAGTTGGGACCACACCTCTTCAGAGAAATCAAGAACCCGGCATGAAAAGTTGAGACTACGCTACTCCATAAGCATATAGAACCAGGCAGGAAGGGTTGTGACCACACCTCTCCATAGGCATCAAGAACCAGGCAGGAAGAGTTGTGACCACACCTCTCCATAGGCATAAAGAACCAGGCAGGAAGAGTTGTGACCACACCTCTCCATAGGCATCAAGAACCAGGCAGGAAGAGTTGTGACCTCTCCAGAGGCATCAAGAACCAGACAGGAAGAGTTCTGACCTCTCCAGAGGCATCAAGAACCAGGCAGGAAGAGTTGTGATCACTCCAGAGGCATCAAGAACCAGGCAGGAAGAGTTGTGATCACTCCAGAGGCATCAAGAACCAGGCAGTAAGAGCTGTGACCACACCACTCCAGGGGCATTAAGAACCAGGCAGGAAGAGCTGTGACCACACCACTCCGGGGGCATTAAGAACCAGGCAGGAAGAGCTGTGACCACACCACTCCAGGGGCATTAAGAACCAGGCAGGAAGAGAAGAGCTGTGGCCTCTCCAGAGGCATCAAGAACCAGGCAGGAAGAGCTGTGACCACACCACTCCAGAAGTATCAAGAACCAGGCAGGAAGAGTTGTGATCACTCCAGAGGCATCAAGAACCAGGCAGGGAGAGCTGTGACCACACCTCTCCATAGGCATCAAGAACCAGGCAGGGAGAGTTGTGACCTCTCCAGAGGCATCAAGAACCAGGCAGGAAGAGTTGTGATCACTCCAGAGGCATCAAGAAGAGAGTTGTGATCACTCCAGAGGCACCAAGAACCAGGCAGGGAGAGCTGTGACCACACCACTCCAGGGGCATTAAGAACCAGGCAGGAAGAGCTGTGACCACACCACTCCAGGGGCATTAAGAACCAGGCAGGAAGAGAAGAGCTGTGACCTCTCCAGAGGCATCAAGAACCAGGCAGGAAGAGTTGTGATCACTTAAGAGGCATCAAGAACCAGGCAGGAAGAGCTGTGACCACACCACTCCAGAAGCATCAAGAACCAGGCAGGAAGAGTTGTGATCACTCCAGAGGCATCAAGAACCAGGCAGGGAGAGCTGTGACCACACCTCACCATAGGCATCAAGAACCAGGCAGGAAGAGTTGTGACCTCTCCAGAGGCAGCAAGAACCAGGCAGGAAGAGTTCTGACCTCTCCAGAGGCATCAAGAACCAGGCAGGAAGAGTTGTGACCACACCTCCCCAGAGACATCAAGAACCAGGCAGGAAGAGTTGGGATCACTCCAGAGGCATCAAGAACCAGGCAGGAGGAGTTGTGACCACACCACTCCAGGGGCATTAAGAACCAGGCAGGAAGAGCTGTGACCACACCTCTCCATAGGCATCAAGAACCAGGCAGGAAGAGCTGTGACCACACCTCTCCATAGGCATCAAGAACCAGGCAGGAAGAGTTGTGATCACTCCAGAGGCATCAAGAACCAGGCAGGAGGAGTTGTCACCACTCGAGGGCCAACAAGATCGGCCCCTCCTCAAGGTGTTCTTTACCCTCCTGACCCCACAGGTACAGCACCGATCCCCTCTCCCTGCAAGAAGGGCCCCTCAGTGTGCAAACCAAAGGTCACCGATGTGCCTCAAAGCAGGCACCCTCTTTGTAGCCAGGACCCCACGGAGATAATGGACGCCCCCCCTCCGTGTGTATGGGCGCGCTGTTGCAAGAGGTTAAACTGCGACATTTTCACTGTGCCTGAAGCATTCCGATAAATGCTTTGTCCTTTTACAAAAGTATGTGGTTTGGAAAAGGGTTTCTCAGGAAATTATTGGTTGCAAAATGCAAGCTTGTTTAGAGACACAATTTGGGTTAAAGTTCGATGCCTGTAATGCTAAATTAAATGTACTTCAGCGTTAGGTTCGAACAGTGTGAAGGCGTGAATTCGTTTACTTTGTTGTGTATGATTTTGCCGGTCGGTGCTCCACTCTTTGATTGTCACAGCAGCTCTCTTCGGTGCCTCCTCCCCTAACATTTCATGCCTCTCTGCTCCTTGGCAACGAGAGGGTGCCAGAGAAGGTCTCTGTCCTACCCATACCCCACCCTGGAACATTGCCACGTGGCACTACGTAACCTTATCCTGTCAAATCAAACACTAATGCAGTTTTTCCTTTACTGTAATTTAAAAAAATTGTTTCAGGAAAGCCTACCTTAATCCATTCACTAATGCTTCTGTGGCTTCCGAAATGCATCGTTTCAGAGCCGGCAGCGGATTCTCAAAAGCCTCTATCTTGACAGAAACCTGGTATTGTAGCAGGGCTACCCCTGTGAGGCTGTGAGGGGGCACCGCGGGTCTCAAGACATCCTTCACTGTGGACTGTGCCACCTGCGCCATCACTTCTTCCTTAGTATGTCATCGTAAAATGCTGCTGAGGTCAGACGCAGAACACGGCTCGACAACCTTAAGTGTAACACATCAACCGCTCTCGACATGCTTTGCGACCTGGGAGGCAATAAACATGTTATATCAGTGTCAAGAAACACCAAACTTGGGAGACCATGCGCTTTATAAATACATGTAATGCTAATTTAGCCTCTTGCCAAAACAAGCCAACCTATGCTGGGCATCAAAGCCAAGAATAAAGGGTTCCGTAAAGAGCCAGTTAAGGTAAAGTGATCCAGACGCGTCCTGGAGTGGACTTTGCATAAGTCTCTGACAACGTGTCCAAGAGTGGACTTTGTGTAAGTCTCCGACGCCGTGTCCAAGAGTGGACTTTGTGTAAGTCTCCGACACCGTGTCCTGGAGTGGACTTTGTGTAAGTCTCCGACACCGTGTCCTGGAGTGGACTTTGCGGAAGTCCCCGATGCTGTATCCTGGAGTGGACTTTGCGTAAGTCTCTGACTCCGTGTCCTGGAGTGGACTTTGCATAAGTCTCTGACGCCGTGTCCTGGAGTGGACTTTGTGTAAGCCTCCGACACCGTGTCCTGGAGTGGACTTCGTGTAAGTCTCGGACGCCGTGTCCTGGAGTGGACTTTGCGTAAGTCTCTGACGCCGTGTCCTGGAGTGGACTTTGCGTAGTGTCCTGGAGTGGACTTCCCGTAAGTCTCTGACGCAGTGTCCTGGAGTGGACTTTGCGTAAGTCTCTGACGCCGTGTCCTGGAGTGGACTTTGCGTAAGTCTCTGACGCCGTGTCCTGGAGTGGACTTTGCGTAAGTCTCCAACACGTGTCCTGGAGTGAACTTTGCTTAATTCTCTGACGCCGTGTCCTGGAGTGCACTTTGCTTCAGTCTCTGACGCCGTGTCCTGGAGTGGACTTCGCATAAGTCTGACGCCGTGTCCTGGAGTGGACATTGCTTAAGTCTCTGACGCCGTGTCCTGGAGTGGACTGTGCTTAAGTCTCTTACAAAGTGTCCAAGAGTAGACTTTGCGTAAGTCTCTAACACCTTGTCCTGGAGTGGACTTTGCGTAAGTCTCTGACGCCGTGTCCTGGAGTGGACTTTGTGTAAGTCTCTGACACAGTGTCCTGGAGTGGACTTTGCGTAATTCTCTGACGCCGTGTCCTGGAGTGGGCTTTGTGTAAGTCTCTGACGCCGTGTCCTGGAGTAGACTTTGTGTAAGTCTCTGACACAGTGTCCTGGAGTGGACTTTGCATAATTCTCTGACGCCGTGTCCTGGAGTGGACTTTGGGTAAGTCTCTGATGCCATGTCCTGGAGTGGACATTGTGTAAGTCTCTGACGCCGTGTCCTGGAGTGGACTTTGCGTAGGTCTCTGACGCTGTGTCCTAGAGTGGACTTTGCGTAAGTCTCTGACGCTGTGTCCTGGAGTGCACTTTGCTTCAGTCTCTGACGCCGTGTCCTGGAGTGGACTGTGCTTAAGTCTCTTACAAAGTGTCCAAGAGTAGACTTTGCGTAAGTCTCTAACACCTTGTCCTGGAGTGGACTTTGCGTAAGTCTCTGACGCCGTGTCCTGGAGTGGACTTTGCGTAAGTCTCTGACACAGTGTCCTGGAGTGGACTTTGCGTAATTCTCTGACGCCGTGTCCTGGAGTGGGCTTTGTGTAAGTCTCTGACGCCGTGTCCTGGAGTAGACTTTGTGTAAGTCTCTGACACAGTGTCCTGGAGTGGACTTTGCATAATTCTCTGACGCCGTGTCCTGGAGTGGACTTTGGGTAAGTCTCTGATGCCATGTCCTGGAGTGGACATTGTGTAAGTCTCTGACGCCGTGTCCTGGAGTGGACTTTGCGTAGGTCTCTGACGCTGTGTCCTAGAGTGGACTTTGCGTAAGTCTCTGACGCTGTGTCCTAGAGTGGACTTTGCGTAAGTCTCTGACGCAGTGTCCTGGTGTAGACTTTGCGTAAGTGTCTGATGCCGTGTCCTGGAGTGGACGTTGCCTAGGTCTCTGACGCCTTGTCCTGGAGTGGACTTTGCATAAGTTCCTGACGCCGTGTCCTGGAGTGGACTTTGTGTAAGTCTCTGACACAGTGTCCTGGAGTGGACTTTGCGTAAGCCTCCGACGCCGTGTCCTGGAGTGGACATGGCGTAAGTCTCCGACGCCGTGTCCTGGAGTGGACTTTGTGTAAGTCTCGGACGCCGTGTCCTAGAGTAGACATGGCGTAAGTCTCCGACGCCGTGTCCTGGAGTGGACTTTGTGTAAGTCTCGGACGCCGTGTCCTAGAGTGGACATGGCGTAAGTCTCCGACGCCGTGTCCTGGAGTGGACTTTGTGTAAGTATCTGACGCTGTGTCCTAGAGTGGACTTTGCGTAAGTCTCTGACGCTGTGTCCTAGAGTGGACTTTGCGTAGGTCTCTGACGCTGTGTCCTAGAGTGGACTTTGCGTAAGTCTCTGATGCCGTGTCCTGGAGTGGACTTTGCGTATGCCTCCTATGCCGTGTCCTGGAGTGGACTTTGCGTAAGCCTCCGACGCCGTGTCCTGGAGTGGACTTTGCGTAAGTCCCCGACACCATGTCCTGGAGTGGACTTTGCTTAAGTCTCTGACACCGTGTCCTGGAGTGGACGTTGCCTAGGTCTCTGACGCCGTGTCCTGGAGTGGACTTTGCGTAAGTCTATGACTCCGTGTCCTGGAGTAGACTTTGCATAAGTCTCTGACGCCGTGTCCTGGAGTGAACTTTGCGTAAGTCTCTGACGCCGTGTCCTGGAGTGGACTTCGTGTAAGTCTCTGATGCCGTGTCCTGGAGTGAACGTTGCCTAGGTCTCTGATGCCGTGTACTGGAGTGGACTTTGCGTAAGTCTCTGATGCTGTGTCCTGGAGTGGACTTTGCGTAAGCCTCCGATGCCGTGTCCTGGAGTGGACTTTGCCTAAGCCTCCGACGCCGTGTCCTGGAGTGGACTTTGTGTAAGTCTCGGACGCCGTGTCCTAGAGTGGACTTTGCGTAAGTCTCTGATGCTGAGTCCTGGAGTAGACTTTGCTTAAGTCCCTGACAACGTGTCCAAGAGTGGACTTTGTGTAAGTCTCTGACGCCGTGTCCAGGAGTGGACTTTGTGTAAGTCTCTGACACCGTGTCCTGGAGTGGACTTTGCGTAAGTCTCTGACGCCGTGTCCTGGATTAGACTTTGCGTAAGTCTCTGACGCCATGTCCTTGAGTGGACTTCGTGTAAGTCTCTGACGCCGTGTCCTGGAGTGGACGTTGCCTAGGTCTCCGACGCCGTGTCCTGGAGTGGACTTTGCGTAAGTCTCTGACTCTGTGTCCTGAAGTGGACTATGCGTAAGTCTCTGACGCCGTGTCCTGGAGTGGACTTTGCGTAAGTCTCTGACAAGCCCGATCTCGCAAGTGGTTACCTCAAACCTGTGTAAAGCCAAAAGGGGTCAAGATTTCAAATCTCGGTAAAAGAGGCCTCCAGGGTGGGTGTTCAGCATCTCTGAAGAACTAGCTCATCCAGATACCCCAAAGAACAACTTCTGTTTATCGCGACCAGACTGCAGAGAGTTCTTGCATTCTCAAATATCCAAGGTTACAGACTCCGTTTAGACCACCACTGTACCATTTCAGCTGTTCCTATTTTTCACTAATTAATTTCTTTCAAGGGTTTGGAGGCAGAAGAGGTGTGTAAACCTGGCATTAAAGAAGACAAGTCTAGCTTGCCCGTGAGAATATGCTCAGTTGCCTCCATCAAACAATGTATCCCCTACGACTTTGTTGAGATAAGTGTCTTCTCATCAATCAAGCAGGAATTGTGTATGGTGCGTCTACTCACCCGTGAGGGTCTCAAGGCGCAAGCTTGCCATCCCTTCCTTCTCAAACACATTGTCTACCACCCTCTCAAAATAAAAACCCGTCAGCACCCCACAGAGCCTGGCAAACTACCAGCCTAGATCGAGTGAACTTGTCTCTAGCAAATTCACTGAGAGGGAACACACAAGTCGACTCCAACAATATGTGGAGGAGAGGCACCTTTTTCATCATGTCCAGTGAGGATTTTGCAGACGTGACCTTCACTATGGCCAACATTAGGAAAGAGTTCCTCTCTGGCTAACAGAGAAGAGTTTCACTCCGTCTAACCTTATAGAAGAATTTTACTCTGTCTAACCTTAGAGAAGATTTCCACTCCGTCTAACCTTAGAGAGGAGTTCCACTCCGTCTAACCTTAGAGAAGAGTTCCACTCCGTCTAACCTTAGAGAAGAGTTCCACTCCGTCTAACCTTAGAGAAGAGTTCCACTCCGTCTAACCTTAGAGAGGAGTTCCACTCAGTCTAACATTGGAGAAGAGTTCCACTCTGTCTTAACTTAGAGAAGAGTACCACTCTGTCTAACCTTAGAGAAGAGTTCCACTCTGTCTAACCTTAGAGAAGAGTTCCACTCTGTCTAACCTTAGAGAAGAGTTCCACTCTGTCTAACCTTAGAGAAGAGTTCCACTCTGTCTAACCTTAGAGAAGAGTTCCACTCTGTCTAACCTTAGAGAAGAGTTCCACTCTGTCTAACCTTAGAGAAGAGTTTTACTCTGTCTAACCTTAGAGAAGAGTTTTACTCTGTCTAACCTTAGAGAAGAGTTTTACTCTGTCTAACCTTAGAGAAGAGTTTTACTCTGTCTAACCTTAGAGAAGAGTTTTACTCTGTCTAACCTTAGAGAAGAGTTTTACTCTGTCTAACCTTAGAGAAGAGTTCCACTCTGTCTAACCTTAGAGAAGAGTTCCACTCTGTCTAACCTTAGAGAAGAGTTCCACTCTGTCTAACCTTAGAGAAGAGTTCCACTCTGTCTAACCTTAGAGAAGAGTTCCACTCTGTCTAACCTTAGAGAAGAGTTCCACTCTGTCTAACCTTAGAGAAGAGTTTTACTCTGTCTAACCTTAGAGAAGAGTTCCACTCCGTCTAACATTAGGATATATATATATATCCCTCTGTGCTGTATATACCCCTTTGTGCTGTATATACCCCTCTGTGCTGTATATATACACCCCTCTGTGCTGTATATATACCCTTCTGTGCTGTATATATACCCCTCTGTGCTGTATATATACCCCTCTGTGCTGTATATATACCCCTCTATACTGTATATATACCCCTCTGTGCTGTATATATACCCCTCTGTGCTGTACTTATCCCTCTGTGCTGTATATATCCATATGTGCGGTATATATCCCTCTGTGCTGTATATATCCCTCTGTGCTGTATATATCCCTCTGTGCTGTATATACCCCTCTGTGCTGTACGTATCCCTCTGTGCTGTACGTATCCCTCTGTGCTGTACGTATCCCTCTGTGCTGTACGTATCCCTCTGTGCTGTACGTATCCCTCTCTGCTGTACGTATCCCTCTGTGCTGTACGTATCCCTCTGTGCTGTGCGTATCCCTCTGTGCTGTGCGTATCCCTCTGTGCTGTGCATATCCCTCTGTGCTGTGCATATCCCTCTGTGCTGTGCATATCCCTCTGTGCTGTGCATATCCCTCTGTGCTGTGCATATCCCTATGTGCTGTGCATATCCCTCTTTGCTGTGCATATCCCTCTTTGCTGTGCATATCCCTCTGTGCTGTACGTATCCCTCTGTGCTGTACATATATTCCTCTGTGATGTATGTATCCATCTGTGCTCTAGATATCCCTCTGTGATGTATGTATCCATCTGTGCTCTAGATATCCCTCTGTGCTGTGCGTATCCCTCTGTGCTGTGCGTATCCCTCTGTGCTGTACATATCCCTCTGTGCTGTACATATCCCTCTGTGCTGTACGTATCCCTCTGTGCTGTACATATCCCTCTGTGCTGTACGTATCCCTCTGTGCTGTACGTATCCCTCTGTGCTGTACGTATCCCTCTGTGCTGTACGTATCCCTCTGTGCTGTGCGTATCCCTCTGTGCTGTGCGTATCCCTCTGTGCTGTGCGCGTCCCTCTGTGCTCTAGATATCCCTCTGTGCTGTATATGTATCCCTCTGTGCTGTATATACCCCTCTGTGCTGTACAGATCCCTCTGTGCTGTATGTATCCCTCTGTGCTGTGCATATCCCTCTGTGCTGTGCATATCCCTCTGTGCTGTACGTATCCCTCTGTGCTGTACGTATCCCTCTGTGCTGTGCGTATCCCTCTGTGCTGTGCGTATCCCTCTGTGCTGTGCGTATCCCTCTGTGCTGTGCGTATCCCTCTGTGCTGTGCGTATCCCTCTGTGCTGTGCGTATCCCTCTGTGCTGTGCGTATCCCTCTGTGCTGTGCGCATCCCTCTGTGCTGTGCGTATCCCTCTGTGCTGTGCGTATCCCTCTGTGCTGTGCGTATCCCTCTGTGCTGTGCGTATCCCTCTGTGCTGTGCGTATCCCTCTGTGCTGTGCGTATCCCTCTGTGCTGTGCGTATCCCTCTGTGCTGTGCGCATCCCTCTGTGCTGTGCGTATCCCTCTGTGCTGTGCGTATCCCTCTGTGCTGTGCGTATCCCTCTGTGCTGTGCGTATCCCTCTGTGCTGTGCGTATCCCTCTGTGCTGTGCGTATCCCTCTGTGCTGTGCGTATCCCTCTGTGCTGTGCGTATCCCTCTGTGCTGTGCATATCCCTCTGTGCTGTGCATATCCCTCTTTGCTGTGCATATCCCTCTGTGCTGTACGTATCCCTCTGTGCTGTACATATATTCCTCTGTGATGTATGTATCCATCTGTGCTCTAGATATCCCTCTGTGCTGTACGTATCCCTCTGTGCTGTGCGTATCTCTCTGTGCTGTGCGTATCCCTCTGTGCTGTGCGTATCCCTCTGTGCTGTGCGTATCCCTCTGTTCTGTACGTATCCCTCTGTGCTGTACGTATCCCTCTGTGCTGTACGTATCCCTCTGTGCTGTACGTATCCCTCTGTGCTGTACGTATCCCTCTGTGCTGTACGTATCCCTCTGTGCTGTTCGTATCCCTCTGTGCTGTGCGTATCCCTCTGTGCTGTGCGTATCCCTCTGTGATGTGCGCGTCCCTCTGTGCTCTAGATATCCCTCTGTGCTGTATATGTATCCCTCTGTGCTGTATATACCCCTCTGTGCTGTATATACCCCTCTGTGCTGTATATACCCCTCTGTGCTGTATATACCCCTCTGTGCTGTACAGATCCCTCTGTGCTGTACGTATCCCTCTGTGCTGTGCATATCCCTCTGTGCTGTACATATATTCCTCTGTGCTGTACATATATTCCTCTGTGATGTATGTATCCCTCTGTGATGTATATATCCCTCTGTGCTGTGTATATATATATATATATATATATATATATATATATATATATATATATATATATATATATATATATATATATATATATATATATATATATATTACCTACTGGCAGTGTCGCCAGTAGGTAGTTATAGTTAGGATTATTTTCAATACAAAATCTCAACATTCTATTGTGGATAACTTTGGCGCCGGTGGAGGATTCTGCCTGAAAATTTCCTCAAATTTGCCTTGCGGCGCCCCGGTCCTTCCCAGAAAGTTTGGGGGGGATTTGTCAAGCGGGGGCCGAGATAAAAGGGGGGTCCCAAAACGTGTTTTCCCCATGTTCATTTCCATAGGGCGGTCGACCTCACTTTTAGCCCGAACGGCTGAATGGATTTCCACCAAACTTGGCAAAATTGTAGGGACTGGTAGCCCGATGTGCCTTTGCTATGTCTCAAGATATGTGCTCCAGTGAATTTTGAGTAATTTAGGTTAAAAAAAAATATATATTTCTATAAGCGCGCCCCGGTACATGCACCGGGGCGCTAACCAGCGCGCTATGCGAGTTCGCGCGCGGAAAGCTGATTGGCTCTCGGTTGTCTGTAAACATTCCAAACAGTCTGGAGCGGCCGCCATCTTGTGTCTCGGTAGGATCGACAATCAACAGTGACAGAAGTGACTTCTCCCTTTCCTTTCTCCTATAAAAGACATATAAACATACATTTAAAATGTTGTTACGTTTGTGAACTTAAACAGACTACAACAATATAGTCAGGGGGAAGGGGGTATGGGGTGTCTATATGCATATTGTACAATACGATATTTCATGCTTCATAAATCACAAATGACCAACTAGATATACAGGACGTCTTTTTTTTTTCAATTTCATTAATTTTCATGCAAATGGGTTGCGAGTTCCTCATCTAAATTGTGCACTCCAGGGAATTTAGTCTCCAGCTCCATTATCCACCTGGATTCCTTCTTCCTGAGGGCCAATTCCCGATTTCCACCTCTTCTCCCTACATTGACTTGTTCCACTGCAAAGTATTTAAGGAGCGAGTTATTGGATTGGTGGTACTCGGAGAAATGTCTTGCAATCGGATATCTGCTGTCCACATGTGTGATTGCTCTTAGGTGTTCTTGTATTCGTTTTTAGGTCTCGCCTGGACATCGCATCCGAAGGATGCGTCCAGGCTGGTTAGGTCTCGCCTGGACATCGCATCCGAAGGATGCGTCCAGGCTGGAGACTTAAAGCTGTCTGACACGGGGGAATGAGGGACAAGAAACTGTGACAAGCTTATCCTTGGCTGGATTAAGCTGCGTGCACGTGCACCAACATTCACGCATGCGCACATCACAGCCACACGCATACACAGCACTCACGCATGCGCACATACACACGCATACACAGATACACCCCCGTCACCTACACGCATACACAGAGACCCCTCCACACACACCAGCCCCTCTCCTCCCGGCTCCACACACACGCACACGCATTTACACTTACACAGACACGCAGGCACCCAGACAGGCAACCCCCCCGTCACACACACGCATACACACAGACTCCAAGACACAGACACACACACACATGCACGCTCACACACATACACAGCCCGCCGCCGCACGGGCGCGAGCGCGCACACACATGCCCCCCCTCCCCCCCCTCCCCCCCCCAACAAGGCAAAGCCCCACTCACCGGCTTCCTCGGCTCTCACCGGCAGCAGGACTCTTCCTTCCTTCTTCGGCACCGGGGCGCAGGGTAGGCTCCTGCCTGCTCCGGTGCTCAAAACAATCGCGGCTCTTCCGTGGGAGGCGGGGTTGGCTCCCGCCCTCCTACTTCCTGTTTCCGGCTGTCCCGCCCGGCCTGCCTGACTTCCTGGTACAGGCCGGCGGCGGACTGCAGCACGCGCCATGCTTGTTCTAAGGAGAGGCCGGCGGCTTCAGCAGGGGGATGGGCAGTTTGGTGTTTGCGAGGTGAATTCTCAAGTTTTATAAAACGTTATGTTACCACTGTCAGTTCTTCCGTAGAGTTTTAAGTTTTATAAAACGTTATGTTACCACTGTCAGTTCTTCCGTAGAGTCCAGTGCAGTCAGTCAGTGGTATCATTTCAGGATTAGCTTTTTTGCAAAGGTCAGTTTTTCATACACAGTAACTTTCCTCAAAATCGAGGCAGGTGTTACACTTGATTTGTTGTGTGTCGAAAGCCTCAGATACGTATAAATTGACATTCTAGCCAATCACAATGCATTGCCGATGATCCAGTATGCAATAGTGTTTAATATTGCTTTTCATTTACAGATGACTGCATTCAATTCTGGAGCAGCAAGTACATTTCCTGATTTTCCTCTATTGTTTATTTCAGCATTCATTTGCACCCCACCCACTCCCCCCCGTTACTTTCAGACTTTTCTTTCTTAAACACTACAGGTCCTGTCTGGCTTCTCCTTCCTGTTCGTGCTACTGAAGTTCAGATGCAGGATTGGAAGTTTTCTTTGCGTATTTGCATAAATGTGTTTTAAATTGGCTGCTGACTCCTGAAAACATGTGGAACTTCAAATGCCCGTGGGCCTTTTGTCTTTGTGTTACAGCTTACTGTGTGGGCGTTTCAGTTGGCTCAGGATTTCAGCCTGATCCAGTGAGTGAAATCTGTAATTGTGGGCATGTGAACTTCTGAGGCCAAAATCAGTTGGTTACATGCTAACATGCAATCCACACCATGCACAGTTACCCCAATACGCGCACACACACAAGCACAAACCCACACGTTCATGCAGTTACATTCATTACTGTTACATATATGACCGCACAAGCACTCACGCACATATGAGCTAATTCAGACATGTACAGATATAAAAAAATAAAGCAAAGACAGACAGATACAAGTGAGTGCAGAGTGACAGTGAGTGCAGAGTGACAGTGAGTGCAGAGTGACAGTGAGTGCAGAGTGACAGTGAGTGCTGAGTGACAGTGAGTGCAGAGTTTAGTGAGTGCAGAGTGCGTGCAGAAACAGTGAGTGCAGAGTGCGTGCAGAGTGACAGTGAGTGCAGAGTGACAGTGAGTGCAGAGTGACAGTGAGTGCAGGGTGAGTGCAGAGTGAGTGCAGAGTGACAGTGAGTGCAGAGTGACAGTGAGTGCAGTGACAGTGAGTGCAGAGTGACAGTGAGTGCAGAGTGACAGTGAGTGCAGAGTGACAGTGAGTGCAGGGTGAGTGCAGAGTGAGTGCAGAGTGACAGTGAGTGCAGAGTGACAGTGAGTGCAGAGTGACAGTGAGTGCAGAGTGACAGTGAGTGCAGGGTGAGTGCAGAGTGAGTGCAGAGTGACAGTGAGTGCAGTGACAGTGAGTGCAGAGTGACAGTGAGTGCAGAGTGACAGTGAGTGCAGAGTGACAGTGAGTGCAGAGTGACAGTGAGTGCAGAGTGACAGTGAGTGCTGAGTGACAGTGAGTGCAGAGTGCGTGCAGAAACAGTGAGTGCAGAGTGCGTGCAGAGTGACAGTGAGTGCAGAGTGACAGTGAGTGCAGGGTGAGTGCAGAGTGAGTGCAGAGTGACAGTGAGTGCAGTGACAGTGAGTGCAGAGTGACAGTGAGTGCAGAGTGACAGTGAGTGCAGAGTGACAGTGAGTGCAGGGTGAGTGCAGAGTGAGTGCAGAGTGACAGTGAGTGCAGTGACAGTGAGTGCAGAGTGACAGTGAGTGCAGAGTGACAGTGAGTGCAGAGTGACAGTGAGTGCAGAGTGACAGTGAGTGCAGAGTGACAGTGAGTGCAGAGTGCGTGCAGAGTGACAGCGAGTGCAGAGTGACAGTGAGTGCAGAGTGCGTGCAGAGTGACAGCGAGTGCAGAGTGACAGCGAGTGCAGAGTGACAGCGAGTGCAGAGTGACAGCGAGTGCAGAGTGACAGCGAGTGCAGAGTGACAGCGAGTGCAGAGTGACAGCGAGTGCAGAGTGACAGCGAGTGCAGAGTGACAGTGAGTGCTGAGTGACAGTGAGTGCAGTGACAGTGAGTGCACAGTGCGTGCAGAGTGACAGTGAGTGCAGAGTGACAGTGAGTGCAGAGTGACAGTGAGTGCAGAGTGACAGTGAGTGCAGAGTGACAGTGAGTGCAGAGTGACAGTGAGTGCAGAGTGCGTGCAGAAGCAGTGGGTGCAGAGTGCGTGCAGAGTGACAGTGAGTGCAGAGTGCGTGCAGAGTGACAGTGAGTGCAGAGTGAGTGCAGAGTGACAGTGAGTGCAGAGTGACAGTGAGTGCAGAGTGACAGTGAGTGCAGAGTGACAGTGAGTGCAGAGTGCGTGCAGAGTGACAGTGAGTGCAGAGTGAGTGCAGAGTGACAGTGAGTGCAGAGTGACAGTGAGTGCAGAGTGACAGTGAGTGCAGAGTGACAGTGAGTGCAGAGTGACAGTGAGTGCAGAGTGACAGTGAGTGCAGAGTGACAGTGAGTGCAGAGTGACAGTGAGTGCAGAGTGAGTGCAGAGTGACAGTGAGTGCAGAGTGACAGTGAGTGCAGAGTGAGTGCAGAGTGACAGTGAGTGCAGAGTGACAGTGAGTGCAGAGTGACAGTGAGTGCAGAGTGACAGTGAGTGCAGGGTGAGTGCAGAGTGAGTGCAGAGTGACAGTGAGTGCAGTGACAGTGAGTGCAGAGTGACAGTGAGTGCAGAGTGACAGTGAGTGCAGAGTGACAGTGAGTGCAGAGTGACAGTGAGTGCAGAGTGACAGTGAGTGCAGAGTGACAGTGAGTGCAGAGTGACAGTGAGTGCAGAGTGACAGTGAGTGCAGAGTGCGTGCAGAAGCAGTGAGTGCAGAGTGCGTGCAGAGTGACAGTGAGTGCAGAGTGCGTGCAGAGTGACAGTGAGTGCAGAGTGAGTGCAGAGTGACAGTGAGTGCAGAGTGACAGTGAGTGCAGAGTGACAGTGAGTGCAGAGTGACAGTGAGTGCAGAGTGACAGTGAGTGCAGAGTGACAGTGAGTGCAGAGTGACAGTGAGTGCAGAGTGACAGTGAGTGCAGAGTGAGTGCAGAGTGACAGTGAGTGCAGAGTGACAGTGAGTGCAGAGTGAGTGCAGAGTGACAGTGAGTGCAGAGTGACGGTGAGTGCAGAGTGACGGTGAGTGCAGAGTGACGGTGAGTGCAGAGTGACGGTGAGTGCAGAGTGACGGTGAGTGCAGAGTGACGGCAGAGTGACAGTGAGTGCAGAGTGACGGTGAGTGCAGAGTGACGGTGAGTGCAGAGTGACGGTGAGTGCAGAGTGACGGTGAGTGCAGAGTGACGGTGAGTGCAGAGTGACGGTGAGTGCAGAGTGACGGTGAGTGCAGAGTGACGGTGAGTGCAGAGTGACGGTGAGTGCAGAGTGACGGTGAGTGCAGAGTGACGGTGAGTGCAGAGTGACGGTGAGTGCAGAGTGACGGTGAGTGCAGAGTGACGGTGAGTGCAGAGTGACGGTGAGTGCAGAGTGACGGTGAGTGCAGAGTGACGGTGAGTGCAGAGTGACGGTGAGTGCAGAGTGACAGTGAGTGCAGAGTGACAGTGAGTGCAGAGTGACAGTGAGTGCAGAGTGCGTGCAGAAGCAGTGAGTGCAGAGTGCGTGCAGAGTGACAGTGAGTGCAGAGTGCGTGCAGAGTGACAGTGAGTGCAGGGTGAGTGCAGAGTGAGTGTGAGTGCAGAGTGACAGTGAGTGCAGAGTGACAGTGAGTGCAGAGTGACAGTGAGTGCAGAGTGACAGTGAGTGCAGAGTGACAGTGAGTGCAGAGTGCGTGCAGAGTGACAGTGAGTGCAGAGTGACAGTGAGTGCAGAGTGACAGTGAGTGCAGAGTGACAGTGAGTGCAGAGTGACAGTGAGTGCAGAGTGACAGTGAGTGCAGAGTGACAGTGAGTGCAGAGTGACAGTGAGTGCAGAGTGACAGTGAGTGCAGAGTGACAGTGAGTGCAGAGTGACAGTGAGTGCAGAGTGACAGTGAGTGCAGAGTGAGTGCAGAGTGACAGTGAGTGCAGAGTGACAGTGAGTGCAGAGTGTGTGCAGAGTGACAGTGAGTGCAGAGTGTGTGCAGAGTGCGTGCAGAGTGACAGTGAGTGCAGAGTGACAGTGAGTGCAGAGTGACAGTGAGTACAGTCACTCAGCACCACCACATTATCACTCAGAACCACCACAGTACCACTCAGCACCACCACAGTACCACTCAGCACCACCACAGCATCACTCAGCACCACAACAGCACCACCACAGCACCACAACAGCACCACCATAGCAACACTCAGCACCAACACAGCATCACTCAGCATCACCACAGCATCACTCAGCACCACCACAGCATCACTCAGCACCACCACAGCACAAATATGTTCTCTCAATGTTTCAAGCTTTATTACAAATGTCACAAAAAGATGTTAATATTTCACTTCTGTTCTTGGATTTCGTTACAATAAAATACACTGAACATAATCTTCACAAAAGTTATTTACAAAAGTTTAAGCTATTGCCATTATAAATTACAATCACTTTTATTAAGTATTAAAAAAAAATAAAAGCCATTGTTATTTATAATATCAATACATCTAAGTCACGTAAATACAAATGTTGCATTACAAATGCTATAGGTGTCACATTTGCAAAAGTTATAACTATTGGCATTGTAAATGACAAAGCTATTAATTTAGCTATTTTCAAAACCAACACATAAATGAACATTTGGTGAATTACCATTAAAATATTTGACTTTTTTACTAAGATATTATTGTACTCTTTTATGCAAACAAAATTTAGATACTGCATAAATAACTTTAATAAAACATATTTTAAATGTAGCTTTTTATGTAAAAAAAAACTATAGCAGAAAGCAAAAAACAATTGCCATTTACAATGCTAATAGCTCAAACTTAAATAATGCGAGACCTATTGCATTGCAAATGCTTGTTTAACCATACAAGTGGTACTGCCGACATACCTCTTTTTGCAAGGACATTCTAACACATAGATAACATAATTAGTGTTAGATGTCAGGAATTGTTTGATGCTTTTACGTTCCTCTCTTCCAGGGATTTCTACCTCTTCCACAATGACACTAGCTTTGCAGGCCTTGCAGTGGCCACATATCCCTCTGTGCTGCGTATATCCCACTGTATGCATACCCAGAATGCTCATGATCTTGGTTTGTTTTCTGTCCCTCCATGCATGGACCATGCTCCTTTGCTTTTCATTCAGTCTGTGCTTTGTAAATAATTCTACGTACCTGTTCAGGAATACTGTCTAAGCAGAATCATACTGTGTCAGTTGTGTGCAGTATATGTCTACCGTCGAAGCAGAATCATACTGTGTCAGTTGTGTGCAGTATATGTCTACTGTCGAAGCAGAATCATACTGTCAGTTGTGTGCAGTACATGTCTACTGTCGAAGCAGAATCATACTGTCAGTTGTGTACAGTATATGTCTACTGTCGAAGCAGAATCATACTGTCAGTTGTGTGCAGTATATGTCTACTGTCGAAGCAGAATCATACTGTCAGTTGTGTGCAGTATATGTCTACTGTCAAAGCAGAATCATACTGTCAGTTGTGTGCAGTATATGTCTACTGTCGAAGCAGAATCATACTGTCAGTTGTGTACAGTATATGTCTACTGTCGAAGCAGAATCATACTGTCAGTTGTGTGCAGTATATGTCTACTGTCAAAGCAGAATCATACTGTCAGTTGTGTGCAGTATATGTCTACTGTCGAAGCAGAATCATACTGTGTCAGTTGTGTGCAGTATATGTCTACCGTCGAAGCAGAATCATACTGTCAGTTGTGTGCAGTATATGTCTACTGTCGAAGCAGAATCATACTGTCAGTTGTGTGCAGTATATGTCTACTGTCGAAGCAGAATCATACTGTCAGTTGTGTGCAGTATATGTCTACTGTCGAAGCAGAATCATACTGTCAGTTGTGTGCAGTATATGTCTACTGTTGAAGCAGAATCATACTATCAGTTGTGTGCAGTATATGTCTACTGTCGAAGCAGAATCATACTGTCAGTTGTGTGCAGTATATGTCTACTGTCGAAGCAGAATCATACTGTCAGAGTTGTGTGCAGCATATGTCTACTGTCGAAGCAGAATCATACTGTGTCAGAGTTGTGTGCAGTATATGTCTACTGTCGAAGCAGAATCATACTGTGTCAGAGTTGTGTGCAGTATATGTCTACTGTCGAAGCAGAATCATACTGTGTCAGAGTTGTGTGCAGTATTTGTCTACTGTCGAAGCAGAATCACACTGTGTCAGAGTTGTGTGCAGTATATGTCTACTGTTGAAGCAGAATCATACTGTGTCAGAGTTGTGTGCAGTATATGTCTACTGTCGAAGCAGAATCACACTGTGTCAGAGTTGTGTGCAGTATATGTCACCTTGATACCTTCTCTCACCAATTAGGAATTCTGGAAAGCAAAAGACTCGACATCGTCAAAGTGGATCATCTGAATCAGACCATTGGAAATTCGACTTATTTTGCTGCCAATTTGTCCATCTGGTGGCAGATTCCCCAGTATGTCCTGATCGGCTTCAGTGAGGTGTTTGCAAGTATAGCAGGTAAGGCTCTTTTAACTTCACCTGCTGTGTTGTGCTTCGTATGGTTTCATTGCTAACCCAGACCAGTGCCATCTGTGGCCCGGTGCCCAGTCTCTATCCTCGGTGGGCATCGATGGGGTTGGACGCTTTACCAGTCAGTCAAATACTTTATTCGATACTTAGAATATAAGATCATAAAAGTACAGATGAATACTATTTAAAAATCATCAATCAGTACAAAAAGAGAATGCTATACATATCAGTATGGAAGTATAAGTAACAAAGTAAAAGCAATGATAATTAGGAACTATTTAAAAATACATTCAGTGGTGTTCTTCTGCTGCCTGATCCACGATTGACTTAAAAAAGACACCACTGATAAGCAAACCAAGGGGTTAGGCAGGGATTGTAAAAAGAACATTGCTACACGACATTGTTTGAAACGAAATTTGCACATCAGGGGGGGGGGGAGAATACATCTTTTACGAGGTCCCTTAAAAATTTGCAGAAGAAAAAAAGATGTAATTTATTGTGCATAGGAACTGTACAGGGACAGTCGTTTATAGAATAGATACTTGCAGGGTGTGTCAACATGCACAGTGTAAGATTCAGTCTGAATCTAATTAGAAAGAATCTATGACGCACATTTGACACAGTAAATCGGTATGACTTTATCCCTTCCTGGGGCTTCAGACCTTCGAGGTACAGTTTTACCAATTTATGTATTTATTTATTTATATGCTTGTATAGCACAAGACTCGACCCCCGTAGGGGTATCTCCGCGCTTGGCTCGTCAGTATATGTCCAGAGCAGTGCTTTGAGAGGTGCGGGAAAGGGTTATGCTGTCAGAAACAGATGTGTTTTTAATGTCTTCCTAAAGGTTAAATGATTCGGGTTTTGTCTCAAATTGAGGGGAAGTTTGTTCCATTGGGTGGGGCCTATGTACGAGAGTGCTCGGCCACCTTGTCTTGCTCTTTTGATAGATGGAATTTTTAACAAGGATTGGTTGCTAGAGCGCAAAGAGCGCTCAGGTTTGTAAAACTTGAATTTTTCAGTCAGATATTGTGGCCCTAAGCCGTAGAGACATTTGTGTATAGTACAGCAAATTTTTAACCTCGTCCGCTGAAGGATAGGCAGCCAGTGAAGTTTTTCCAGAAGCAGACGGGAGGGTGTTCTAGGTGGGACATTTAGGACCAGTTGTGCTGCGGTGTTCTGAGCCACTTGTAATCTGCTTAGCACGTCTTCATTGGCAGATATCAGTAGGCCGTTACAATAATCCAGCCTACTGACTAGGAGGGCCTGGACAAGGGTTTTTCTATGGATGTCTGGCAGGAATGGAAACACACGCTTCAGAAGTCCAATTGTCCGGAAGCATGAGCCAGTCACCTGGTTCACATGCTCCTTCAGTAGGAGTCCCTGGTCCATCCGTATGCCCAAGTTCTTTACTGTCTGTTTGGGGATGGGAACAGGTCCCAAATCCAAAGGCCAGCAGTCTGGTGACATTAGGAGGGGGGGCCTCTCCAAAAAGCATGACCTCGGTCTTGCCCACATTGCATTGTAGGTAGTTGGAGGCCATCCAGCTGGATACCGCTCTCATACCCTCAGCAAAGGAGTGTTTAGTTGCTGGGGTGAGGGTGTGGAATGGAAACAAGAGCTGAGTGTCGTCAGCGTACGACACTGGCGTAAATCCATATGTTCTCATAATGTCAGCAAGTGGGGCCACATACACATTAAATAATGTTGGGCTTAGACATGAGCCCTGTGGAACCCCCTTGGTGAGCTCCCTCGATGTCGAGCGATAGGAACCTAAACTGGCGCTTTGTGAGCGGCCGGAGAGAAAGCTCTCGAGCCAGGACAGCGCCGAACCTCCTATCCCCACCTTCTGCAGACCATCCCGTAAGATACCATGTGACACCGTGTCGAAGGCAGCGGACAAGTCCAACAGCACCAGAATCATAGAGCTCCCTCTGTCCTGTGCCATCTTGATGTTATCTGACACTGAGAGGATCGCTGATTCGGTGCTGTAGTTGGGTCTAAACCCAGATTGGGTGTGGTCAAGACCTTCCGTTACCTCGATGTATTTAGACAGGTGGGTGTTCTTATGTTTACTCAAATAAGGCAGAAGAGAGATGGGGCTGAGGTTGGGTAAGTCTGTCCATGGCATGGCCGAGTTTTTCCGGATTGGATTTACTATCGCTCTTTTCCAGTCTTTGGGTACCTGACCCTCCTTAACCGCATGCGCGCTAGTGGGTTTTCCCGCTGCGCGCTGAAAATTCGAAAATCGAGCGTTACGTGACAAAGCCAGCTCGTCATGCGTGCAGCGCAGGTAACGCCCATGACGAGCTGGCTTTGTCACCAGCATCGAAGGGGTTAAGGGAGAGGTTCACAATTGTTTGAACCATAGGGCAGAGTAGGCTGCTTAGAGATGCAGCCATTTTGGCCGGAAGGAAGTTCAGAGGGGACCCTGTTTTGATGTGGTTCATTAGGGAGATGATATCTCCCTGGCTGGCCTCAGGAAAGTCGGTTAATGTATCATTATTGCCAATAGAAAGGCTTTGGGGGGGGGGTAGCACTGTTGTCCTTCAGATTAGTGGTTTTGGTAATTTTATTATAAATAGCCTCTATTTTATTTTCAAAAAATAGGGAGATGTCATTACAGAGATGTCATTACAGAGGGACTGGGAAAAGTCATCTGGGCTTTCACAGGCAGTAGGTTTCACGAAGGTTTGTAGGATCTTATATTATTCCTTAGAGGAATTGCCTGCTTCTGTCAACTGCGAAGCAAGGCAATTTTTCCAGGCCAGTCTGATGTTTTTATGATAGGAGGACAAGGCAATGTGATATTCTTTCCAGCCTTCCTCGGAGTGATTTTTCCTCCATGCTTTTTCCAGTTTTCTGCATACCTTTGTACAGTTTGTTTCTAATCTGGCATCTGCTCTTTGTTTAAGAAAACAGGCTTTTATCTTCCGCCTTGAGGAGCTCATGCAATTCATGGGGTTAGTAAATAGGTTCTCCAAACCTAAAGTGGAAAACGTAGATTTGATATATGAAATCCATGGAATTCTATGTACATTTTCCATGGATAAACAGTCTTCAATTAGGTTTTGGGTAGTCTGAATAGACTCCCTTCTCCAGATGGAGTGCCACAAAATTATTGGTGCCACAGAGATTGTATCAGACAGATATGGGACCGCCAATTCTGTGTGTGTATTAAAGATGGAACAGCTTAAGGGAAGGCCCATTAGCTTTTTCCCGAAGGTGTCTTCTATCACTTGGAGGGGCGATGGATTAGTATGACCCCATATACCTGCCCAGTAAGTTGCTACCGACACTGATTTTGCTGCGTAAACCTTTTTTACCCTATCGATAGGCTTCGCCCCCAGTTTTTTAATAAAGGAATGGAGAGCAGTGATACTTATCTCTAATGATAACCTCCTAGTGGCACGCATACAGGACCATGATAACTGCATAGCGAATATTACACCTAGGTAAGAAAAGGTATCGGTGTGAGCTAATTTTTTCCCGGAAATATATAAACTGGGGACCTTACTGTTCTTCCT
Source organism: Lissotriton vulgaris (assembly GCF_964263255.1). Classification (NCBI taxonomy): domain Eukaryota; kingdom Metazoa; phylum Chordata; class Amphibia; order Caudata; family Salamandridae; genus Lissotriton; species Lissotriton vulgaris. The sequence goes on along the minus strand of NW_028250619.1, from coordinate 102,625 downwards.
TCTTCCTTCCAGGGGTTAAAATTAAGGATTTTGACTCATTAGTTTTCAGCCCTAGTTTTTGCATATTGGTTAAATAAATGTTTAATAACTTTTGTAGGGCCAGGCCCTTAGGGGTATTTAGCACTGCATCGTCCGCATACAGGAGGATTGGTGTGCGAACGTTATTAGTTTTTGGGACGTCTAGTGTAGAATCCGTCCGGGGCGCTTCTACCCCATTGGTGTAAATTGAAAAAAGAAACGGGCCGATGACGCATCCCTGGCGCACTCCTCTGTTGATTGGAAACGCCCTGGTGCACTCTCCTTCTCTCCCGTATCTGACGCAGGCTCTTTACCAGTGGAGAGCCTCTAACCCAGCTTTGCCCAGTGCCATGTGTCACTCGGTGTCCGTCTTCATCATTTACCATCAGTTTGCATCGATCAGTGGAGAGCCTCTGGACCCTGCTTTGCCCAGTGCCATGTGTCACTCGGTGTTCGTCTTCATCATTTACCATCAGTGGGCATCGACCGGCTGGATTTGTTACCAGTGGAGAGCCTCTGGACCCTGCTTTGCCCAGTGCCACCTGTGGTCCGGTGTCCCGTCTCTATCGTCGGTGGGCATTCATATGGGTCTGGAGAGCCTTCGGTGTCTGCTTTGCCCATTGCAGCCTGTCTTCATTTGTGCCATCTCTGGGGTCAATAACAGCAGCAGAAAGTGCCACCGCAGGGCTCTTTGAGGGGCCAGTCATGTGGCGCTATGAGAGCCCACACAGGGTGGGAGCCCGTGGGCACAGAACCTTGGATTGTCTTCCCATAAGTGATTTCTTATGGAGTAGAGCATGTATATCTGGTGAGCCCTGGAGAGTGACGGGTGTGGGCAGCACCGGCTGTGGAAGCGCCCGGATGGACGCCCTGAAAGTAGAAAGTTCATTTCCCTGCTCTTCAATGAATGCGTGAATGTTGTATGAGTATATGAACGCATGGCTCGTGAACCTTGTGCTAAAATAGAAGGTGGGAGGTACAGGGCACTGGCGAGTTTACATCTCCATGAAATGCGATGACAAGTCTTGGAGCAGGAACGTCCTGGGTATAAGTCCTCGCTGAGGGGGCGTTTGAGACCCCTTCCAGCTCTGTGTTTGCCAACCCCGTGCTCTGGTGACAGGCTCAGTGCGGTGATGCTCATTGCAGAAGCATGGTGGCGTGTTTTACGGAGTGCAGCGTTGTGCTCACCCATCCATGCACATGGGGGTGTCGGCGCCCCTCCCCCTCCCCCCAATGAGGGTGTCTGCGCCCCTCCCCCTAACCCCCCCAATGAGGGTGCTGGCTCTGCTCAAAGACGGCCGACGTGGAGCATCTTTCCAGCACCCACATTGGCTACCGGAAGTGAAAGACTTCAGCTGGTCATTCCCTAGAACTCAGAAGTGCGGCCCTCAGAAGAGCTCGTCTGACATGTGGGCATCTTGTTTGCTTCACTAGTGTCAGTGTCCACGCCTTTGCACCGCAGTCGTCTAACTCATGCACAGGGTCTCTGTACCTCACTAGTGTAACCCCAGCAGTGTCCACCTCACTAGTGTCAGTGTCCACGCCTTTGCACCACAGTCGATGAACTGCTGCACAGGGTCTCTGTACCTCACTAGTGTAACCCCAGCAGTGTCCACCTCACTAGTGTCAGTGTCCACGCCTTTGCACCGCAGTCGTCTAACTCATGCACAGGGTCTCTGTACCTCACTAGTGTAACCCCAGCAGTGTCCACCTCACTAGTGTCAGTGTCCACGCCTTTGCACCACAGTCGATGAACTGCTGCACAGGGTCTCTGTACCTCACTAGTGTAACCCCAGCAGTGTCCACCTCACTAGTGTCAGTGTCAACGCCTTTGCACCACAGTCGATGAACTGCTGCACAGGGTCTCTGTACCTCACTAGTGTAACCCCAGCAGTGTCCACCTCACTAGTGTCAGTGTCAACGCCTTTGCACCGCAGTCGTCTAACTCATGCACAGGGTCTCTGTACCTCACTAGTGTAACCCCAGCAGTGTCCAACTCACTAGTGTCAGTTTTCACGCCTCTGACCGCAGTCGTCTAACTCATACTCTGGGTCTCTGTACCTCACTAGTGTAACACCTTCACTGTGTTTACTTCACTGGCGGGCAGAGTTCACGCCTCTGCTCCTCAGTAGTATATCTTGTGCACAGGGTCTCTGCACCTTACTAGTGTAACCCAAGCAGTGTTCAGTTCACTAGTGTCCGTCTCCATTCCTGTGCACCGCAGTCTTCTAACTCGTGCACAGGGTCTCTGCACCTCACTAGTGTAGCACCCTGACTGTGTTCACTTCACTGGGGGCAGTGTCCACACCTTTGCACCGCAGTCATTTGACTTGTGCACAGGGTTATCCGCACCTTACTAGTGTAACCCCAGCAGTATTCAGTTCACTAGTGTCAGTGTCCACGCCTTTGCACCACAGTCGTCTAACTCATGCACAGGGTCTCTGTACCTCACTAGTGTAACCCCAGCAGTGTCCAACTCACTAGTGTCAGTGTCCACGCCTTTGCACCGCAGTCGTCTAACTCATGCACAGGGTCTCTGTACCTCACTAGTGTAACCCCAGCAGTGTCCAACTCACTAGTGTCAGTTTTCACGCCTCTGCACCGCAGTCGTCTAACTCATACTCTGGGTCTCTGTACCTCACTAGTGTAACACCTTCACTGTGTTTACTTCACTGGCGGGCAGAGTTCACGCCTCTGCTCCTCAGTAGTATATCTTGTGCACAGGGTCTCTGCACCTTACTAGTGTAACCCAAGCAGTGTTCAGTTCACTAGTGTCCGTCTCCATTCCTGTGCACCGCAGTCGTCTAACTCATGCACAGGGTCTCTGTACCTCACTAGTGTAACCCCAGCAGTGTCCAACTCACTAGTGTCAGTTTTCACGCCTCTGCACCGCAGTCGTCTAACTCATACTCTGGGTCTCTGTACCTCACTAGTGTAACACCTTCACTGTGTTTACTTCACTGGCGGGCAGAGTTCACGCCTCTGCTCCTCAGTAGTATATCTTGTGCACAGGGTCTCTGCACCTTACTAGTGTAACCCAAGCAGTGTTCAGTTCACTAGTGTCCGTCTCCATTCCTGTGCACCGCAGTCTTCTAACTCGTGCACAGGGTCTCTGCACCTCACTAGTGTAGCACCCTGACTGTGTTCACTTCACTGGGGGCAGTGTCCACACCTTTGCACCGCAGTCATTTGACTTGTGCACAGGGTTATCCGCACCTTACTAGTGTAACCCCAGCAGTATTCAGTTCACTAGTGTCAGTGTCCATGCCTCTGCACCACAGTCGTCTAACTCTTGCACAGGGTCTCTGTACCTCATTAGTGTAACCCGAGCAGTGTCCACCTCACTAGTGTCAGTGTCTTTGTCTTTGCACCACAGTCATCCAACTCGTGCACAGGGTCTCTGTACCTCACCTGTGCAACCCCAGCAGTGTCCACCTCCCTAGTGTCAGTGTCCATGCCTGTGCACCGCAGTCATCTAACTCGTGCACAGGGTCTCTGCACCGCACTAGTGTAAGCACAATGTTCACTCCACTAGTGTAACCCCAGCAGTGTTCAGTTCACTAGTGTCAATGCCCATGCCTCCGCACAGCAGTCGTCTAACTCAAGCAGTGTTCACTTCGCTAGTGTAACCCCCACCAGAGTTCACTTCACTAGTGTAATCCCAGCAGTGTTCAGTTCACTAGTGTCAATGCCCATGCCTCCGCACAGCAGTCGTCTAACTCAAGCAGTGTTCACTTCGCTAGTGTAACCCCCACCAGAGTTCACTTCACTAGTGTAACCCCAGCAGTGTTCAGTTCACTAGTGTCAATGCCCATGCCTCCGCACAGCAGTCATCTAACTCAAGCAGTGTTCACTTCGCTAGTGTAACCCCTCCAGTGTTCACTTCGCTAGTGTAGCCCCCACCAGCATTCACTTTGCTAGTGTAACCCCCACCAGAGTTTAATTCACTAGTGTAACCCCCACCAGAGTTCACTTCACTAGTGTAACCCCAGCAGTGTTACCTTCGCTAGTGCAACCCCACCAGAGTTCACTTCGCTAGTGTAACCCCACCAGAGTTCACTTCACTAGTGTAACCCCCACCAGAGTTCACTTCACTAGTGTAACCCCCACCAGAGTTCACTTCACTGGTGTAACCCCCACCAGAGTTCACTTCACTGGTGTAACCCCCACCAGAGTTCACTTCACTGGTGTAACCCCCACCAGAGTTCACTTCACTAGTGTAACCCCCACCAGAGCAGAGATGTTTGCCCCATAGGTTCTTGCCTCCTGCTGTGCTCTGACGTCATGCCCCTCCTCTACCCCCCGTGCAGGCGGTGTGTGTGGGGTGAGGGGGGGGTGATGAACCTCTTTCCCAGAGGCAGGTTCACTTCTTGTTCAGTTTGTAGATTCTTCGGTTGGATCCACTGTGCCCCAGGCTCCCACCCTCCTCGTTACCTTCCATCTTTAATAAATTGGGGGGTGTTCATGTGGAACCCTGCTATCAGCGTGCCCCACCCGACAGCCTTGACGCCGCAGTCGAACATCTGCGCCTCTTTGAATTCAGATTAGATTCATTTCAAGGCGCTGGTTTGTGTCAACACGAGGCGCAGAACGGAGATAATTAAAGTTCATCTAAAATGGGATTGCAAAATGAATCGAGACAATTTGCATCCCAGCCTTATTTAAAGGTGTCACCGTTTTCACATCATTAGAAATCACTTACTGCCTAGAAAGCAGGGTGAATAAATAAGTAGTGTTGTCTTCATTTTCTAATTAAATGTTGATTTGTGTGGCGAGCGTTCACTTTACAGAAGTGTTCGCTGAACTTCCTGGAAGACCTTTCATCGCCCTGTAGCAGTTTTAAGGTGAGTCGCATTGGCTGATACATACCTCTGCTGTGACGTCCCAGGACATCATCTTGAAGGAAGCCGAAAGCCGGACTCAAAACTAAAAGTAGCCCCCAGAGTTTGAAAATCAGCTCCAACTCTGCCTAGAGCGAGCTTGGGTAGAGCGAGCTTGGGTATATTAGGGTTAAGGGTGTACGTTTAAGTTTTGGGGTGTAGGGGTTTTATTTAGGGTTCAGGGTAGGTTTAGGGATAGGTTTGGGTTTTGGGGTACAGGGGTATTTTAGGGTTCAGGGATAGGTTTTGGGGTACAGGGGTATTTTTAGGGTTCAGGGGTAGGTTTGGGTTTTGGGTTACAAGGGTATTTTAGGGTTCAGGGGTAGGTTTGGGTTTTGGGGTACAGGGGTATTTTTAGGAACAGGGCTAGGTTTGGGTATTGGGGTACAGGGGTATTACTAGGAAACAGGGCTAGGTTTGGGTTTTGGGGTACAGGGATATTTTTATGGTCAGGATGGGTTAGTGTTTAAGGGTGCTGGGGTATTTAAAGGGACTAGGGTGGGATTAGTTTTTAGGGTGTAAAGGGTAATTATTAATTAAAAAAAAAAAATATATATATGAAAATATCAAAAACACAAGGTGCCTGGTATGGAAGAACCTCTGGACAGGTGAGTATTTTGCCATCAATCTTTAATGCAGGGTACAGCAGTGGCGGAGCCTCGCAACCAAAGGAAATGTGTCCATGTTTCCTGTTTCCTTTCCTGACGCGTTTCGTGGGCGGACCACTTCTTCAGAGGAATTGGATTCAATAGGCAAGGGTGTGGCGGTTTATGAGCACAGAAGTCCCGCCTCAGTGGGCGTGGCCACAACAGTGGCATGCTGGTAAACGAAGTACAAGACATTCGAAAACTTCAAAGTTCATTCTTGCTCCAGTGAGCTAGCCTGTCCCTGCTCAAAGTGTACAGTAGTGAGAACCCCAGTGGGTTATGGTGAAAGGTCCCAAACACCGCTGCCTCAAATGTCTGCAGAAAATCGGCACCTGTCCTCATAAGCAGCGGCGTCCTTTGGCGTCGCTGCAGAAATGCCGAGAACGGCACCAGGGTAACTCCCGCGGCTCAGGCGATGCCGCTCAATATCAAAAACACAAGGTGCCTGGTATGGAAGAACCTCTGGACAGGTGAGTATTTTGCCATCAATCTTTAATGCAGGGTACAGCAGTGGTGGAGCCTCGCAACCAAAGGAAATGTGTCCATGTTTCCTGTTTCCTTTCCTGACGCGTTTCGTGGGCGGACCACTTCTTCAGAGGAATTGGATTCAATAGGCAAGGGTGTGGCGGTTTATGAGCACAGAAGTCCCGCCTCAGTGGGCGTGGCCACAACAGTGGCATGCTGGTAAACGAAGTACAAGACATTCGAAAACTTCAAAGTTCATTCTTGCTCCAGTGAGCTAGCCTGTCCCTGCTCAAAGTGTACAGTAGTGAGAACCCCAGTTACCCTGGTGCCGTTCTCGCCATTTCTGCAGCGACGCCAATGGACGCCGCTGCTTATGAGGACAGGTGCCGATTTTCTGCAGAAATTTGAGGCAGCGGTGTTTGGGACCTTTCACCATAACCCACTGGGGTTCTCACTACTGAACACTTTGAGCAGGGACAGGCTAGCTCACTGGAGCAAGAATGAACTTTGAAGTTTTCGAATGTCTTGTACTTCGTTTACCAGCATGCCACTGTTGTGGCCACGCCCACTGAGGCGGGACTTCTGTGCTCATAAACCGCCACACCCTTGCCTATTGAATCCAATTCCTCTGAAGAAGTGGTCCGCCCACGAAACGCGTCAGGAAAGGAAACAGGAAACATGGACACATTTCCTTTGGTTGCGAGGCTCCACCACTGCTGTACCCTGCATTAAAGATTGATGGCAAAATACTCACCTGTCCAGAGGTTCTTCCATACCAGGCACCTTGTGTTTTTGATATTGAGCGGCATCGCCTGAGCCGCGGGAGTTGCCCTGGTGCCGTTCTCGGCATTTCTTCAGCGACGCCAAAGGACGCCGCTGCTTATGAGGACAGGTGCCGATTTTCTGCAGACATTTAAGGCAGCGGTGTTTGGGACCTTTCACCATAACCCACTGGGGTTCTCACTACTGAACACTTTGAGCAGGGACAGGCTAGCTCACTGGAGCAAGAATGAACTTTGAAGTTTTCGAATGTCTTGTACTTCGTTTACCAGCATGCCACTGTTGTGGCCACGCCCACTGAGGCGGGACTTCTGTGCTCATAAACCGCCACACCCTTGCCTATTGAATCCAATTCCTCTGAAGAAGTGGTCCGCCCACGAAACGCGTCAGGAAAGGAAACAGGAAACATGGACACATTTCCTTTGGTTGCGAGGCTCCACCACTGCTGTACCCTGCATTAAAGATTGATGGCAAAATACTCACCTGTCCAGAGGTTCTTCCATACCAGGCACCTTGTGTTTTTGATATTGAGCGGCATCGCCTGAGCCGCGGGAGTTGCCCTGGTGCCGTTCTCGGCATTTCTGCAGCGACGCCAAAGGACGCCGCTGCTTATGAGGACAGGTGCCGATTTTCTGCAGACATTTAAGGCAGCGGTGTTTGGGACCTTTCACCATAACCCACTGGGGTTCTCACTACTGAACACTTTGAGCAGGGACAGGCTAGCTCACTGGAGCAAGAATGAACTTTGAAGTTTTCGAATGTCTTGTACTTCGTTTACCAGCATGCCATTGTTGTGGCCACGCCCACTGAGGCGGGACTTCTGTGCTCATAAACCGCCACACCCTTGCCTATTGAATCCAATTCCTCTGAAGAAGTGGTCCGCCCACGAAACGCGTCAGGAAAGGAAACAGGAAACATGGACACATTTCCTTTGGTTGCGAGGCTCCACCACTGCTGTACCCTGCATTAAAGATTGATGGCAAAATACTCACCTGTCCAGAGGTTCTTCCATACCAGGCACCTTGTGTTTTTGATATTGAGCGGCATCGCCTGAGCCGCGGGAGTTACCCTGGTGCCGTTCTCGGCATTTCTGCAGCGACGCCAAAGGACGCCGCTGCTTATGAGGACAGGTGCCGATTTTCTGCAGACATTTGAGGCAGCGGTGTTTGGGACCTTTCACCATAACCCACTGGGGTTCTCACTACTGAACACTTTGAGCAGGGACAGGCTAGCTCACTGGAGCAAGAATGAACTTTGAAGTTTTCGAATGTCTTGTACTTCGTTTACCAGCATGCCACTGTTGTGGCCACGCCCACTGAGGCGGGACTTCTGTGCTCATAAACCGCCACACCCTTGCCTATTGAATCCAATTCCTCTGAAGAAGTGGTCCGCCCACGAAACGCGTCAGGAAAGGAAACAGGAAACATGGACACATTTCCTTTGGTTGCGAGGCTCCACCACTGCTGTACCCTGCATTAAAGATTGATGGCAAAATACTCACCTGTCCAGAGGTTCTTCCATACCAGGCACCTTGTGTTTTTGATATTGAGCGGCATCGCCTGAGCCGCGGGAGTTACCCTGGTGCCGTTCTCGGCATTTCTGCAGCGACGCCAAAGGACGCCGCTGCTTATGAGGACAGGTGCCGATTTTCTGCAGACATTTGAGGCAGCGGTGTTTGGGACCTTTCACCATAACCCACTGGGGTTCTCACTACTGAACACTTTGAGCAGGGACAGGCTAGCTCACTGGAGCAAGAATGAACTTTGAAGTTTTCGAATGTCTTGTACTTCGTTTACCAGCATGCAACTGTTGTGGCCACGCCCACTGAGGCGGGACTTCTGTGCTCATAAACCGCCACACCCTTGCCTATTGAATCCAATTCCTCTGAAGAAGTGGTCCGCCCACGAAACGCGTCAGGAAAGGAAACCGGAAACATGGACATATTTCATTTGGTTGCGAGGCTCCACCACTGCTGTACCCTGCATTAAAGATTGATGGCAAAATACTCACCTGTCCAGAGGTTCTTCCATACCAGGCACCTTGTGTTTTTGATATATGAAAATATATATATATATATATATATATATATATGTGTGTGTATATATATTACCTACTGGCGGTCGCCAGTAGGTAGTTATAGTTAGGATTATTTTCAATAGGAAAATCGCAACATTCTATTGCGAATAACTTTCGCACCGGTTGAGGAATCTACATGAAAATTACCTCAAATTTGCCTCGCGGCTCTCCAGGCTTTCCCTGAAAGTTTGGGGGGGATTCGTCAAGCGGGGGCCGAGAAAAAAGGGGGGTCCCAAAACGTGTTTTCCCCATGTTAATTTCCATAGGGCGGTCAACCTCACTTTTAGCCCGAACGGCTGAATGGATTTCCACCAAACTTGGCAAAATTGTAGGGACTGGTAGCCCGATGTGCCTTTGCTATGTCTCAAGATATGGGCTCCAGTGGATTTTGAGTAATTTAGGTTAAAAAAAATATATATATCTGTAAGCGCGCCCCGGTACGCGCAGCGGGGCGCGAACCAGCGCGCTACGCGAGTTTTCGCGTGCAGAAAGCTGATTGGCTCTCGGGTGTCTCTAAACATTCCAAACAGTCCGGTGCGGCCGCCATCTTTTGTCTCTGTAGGATCGAGACACAAGAGGTGGCAAAAACATAGAGGGGAAATGACCAGAAGGGGGCAGTGTAGACCCCCGACCCCCTAGGTTTGATGTGGGGGCCAGAAAAGGGCCCGGCGGGGCAAAAAAAAATATATATTTTTTTCGATTTGCGTGTGGGAGCGCCCGGTACGCGCACCGCGGAGCGTAATAAGGAGCGTACCGTAGAGAAAAAAGAATGACAGAGTTTTTTAAAAATGTAGTTTTTTTTTATAAATTGGAGGTAGTTTTTTTGTTGTTTTATATTTTTTTTATTGTTTTTTTGAACATTTTTTACTTTGTTTGGCTTTTCTGAAAAGTTTTATATTTTTTTTGTATTTTTTATGGGGAGAAACAAAATACAGGGAATTATAAACGGCTCAACTGGAGCAAAAAAAAACAGGAAAAAAATTAGGGTTTCTTCGGGCACTTGTGGTTATCACCAGCAATGTTGATGAGGGTAATACTCTTCTCACCATAAGTAATGCTTTTGCCACAATAAATGCATACGATTTTGAAACCACCAAACTTAGTTTGTTCATTTGGAACCATCTGACTTGCTTCCGGACCCGATGGAGTGGGTTCTTTGGTTGTTGAGGTGCTGGCAGACGATTGTGGAAGGTTTCTGCACAGTTCTCTCACCTCTGCTGCAGAATAGTTATTGGGGTGCAATCATTGCATGTGCCGAATCATTGTATGATTTCCAAATGAATATTTTTTTGCAGGATTCCCCCTGGATAGTACAGCGCCACAGATGAGACAGGTCACCTTTGCAGCGTTTACCTTCTTTGCACCCCTTGGGATTTCAAAAAACTCCCATATAAAGTGCTCCTTAGGTTTATATGGGGCTTTGTCTTCAGGCAGGAAATGCCTTGTCTGCCTTCTCTCCTCCTCCTCCTCCTCATCTTCTTCTTGACCACCAATGTGATGTTGTGGTGGTCCTTGTGGTGGTGGTGGTGGTGGTGCAGATGCTCCAGCTGCTGCTACTGTAGCCATTTTAAAGTTCAAAATATTAGTCACAGATCTCCAAACAGGTCTTCCTCAGTCAAAGGACAAAGTCAGAATAAGGAAAAAAGGTGGTGGCTGTCATCATTTGGAAACCAAAAGTGTTCTGAACCAATGAAAAGTGTTATTTTCATTAATATTTTTTAAAATGAATCCTATATTGTATATTTATATAATACTATTTTTGTTAATGTTTTTTTTTTTTTGCCCCGGGGCGCGCACCGATGCGCTTACCGGTAAGCGCAGTTTTGCCGCGCCCTGGTTCGCGTACCGGTGAGCGCCCCGTTAGCGCTATTGCTGCGAACGAAAACATTGTGACGTATCGAGTAGCCGCGTGATGCGTGTTATGACGCACGTCGTAAGCGCACCCGGAAGTGCCGGAGCACATACGATCGCGCTACCTAAGCGCCCCCGGGCTTACGCTATGCGCCCGGGGGCGCGTAACGTAAGCGCGTTAGGGCGCGCCCTGGGGCGCTTACGTAGCGCGATCGTATGTGCTCCGGCACTTCCGGGTGCGCTTACGCCGTGCGTCATAACACGCATCACGCGGCTACGCGATACGTCACGATGTTTTCGTTCGCAGCAATAGCGCTAACGGGGCGCTCACCGGTACGCGAACCAGGGCGCGGCAAAACTGCGCTTACCGGTAAGCGCATCGGTGCGCGCCCCGGGGCAAAAAAAAAAAAACATTAACAAAAATAGTATTATATAAATATACAATATAGGATTCATCTTAAAAAATATTACATTTCATAGCTATAGAAATTTGCTATTAAAAAACCTTTGAAATTCACTGAAAAAAACATAGGTTTCACACCAGTTATAGTTAGGAATTAGCATTTAAAAAACCTACGGAATTCACTGAAAAAACCATAGGTTTCACACCAGTTATAGTTCGGAATTAGCATTTAAAAAACCTATTAAATTCACTGAAAAAACCATAGGTTTCACACCAGTTATAGTTAGCTGGACATTTTACTGACCATTGAAACAAGCCAGTCGGGAAACATGGCGGCAGTCGGCTGACCGCTGTAGTGCTCCGCTCCGTCTCCTGCTCTCGAGTGCCAAATCATCATGTTCAACTTGCTTAGGATGAGCGACTCTTGATCAAGATACTATGCGCACTTAAATGTGCCTACTGATTAGTTCCTGACGCGGAATCGAGAACCGAGAGAACACGACCATTTAACCGAAAACCGTAGCCCGATGTGCTTAGTGGAAGACGCGAGCCGCGGAGCCCAGGAGGGCGTACACCACGGATCCGGGGAGACGAACAGCAAGACTGCGGTCAGCTGCAGCAGCAGCGGTGAACGCCCTTACCGTAGGAAGCCCACACCTGAGCTGCTACGCTGGGAGCAAGCCGCCCTGGAGCTCCGTAGAACCAGGCGGATTCGAAGCCTCCGCAGGGACTCCCATTTGAGCAGTACTAGCTACGGCAATAAGGTAGTGGTCGGCGCTAGCACACTACCGTCTACTTTTCCAGTCGTTTTTCCCTCTCAGCAGCTCACAGGAGGCATACGCGAAGACGAGGAAACAGCTAGCGGTAACGATAACTACGCTAAAGAGGTAAAAATCAGCAGAAGCGATCGAGAACCAGCAATCACTAACCTACCCCTGGTACACATGTACACTGCAGAGACGGTTAGGAAACCAAAAGGTAAGAGCGCAGCCAAGGGTTTGGAGGGAGTTAGTACATCGCTTAAAAGGAGGGTTAAAGACGCGCTGCAAGTCACAGAGGAAGAGGCTGAAAAGGAGTTTTCTGAGTCTAAAAAGAGCCCTCAAAACGTAGCAAAATCATATTCAGACCAGGAAACTTCATCTTACCTCTCCAAAGCAAAAAGGGGCAGAAAGTGCGGTAAGGCGAAACCTCTCTCCACTTCCATCCCTAAGATCACCCCGTCTCTGCGCTCATACTTCAAGGTAATTCCTCAAGTCCTGAAAATTGGTAAAGAACACCAGCAGAGGGGTAGCTTCACTACTGAGCTTAATCCAGGGTCTGGAAACATGACTACAAACGGTCAAGGCTCGGCTTTAGCGATAGCACCGGTTAACACTTTAGACAACCAGGTTCAACCGGCAGCTCTGGACTCCACTTACACATCACAGCCTGCAGAAAAAACGATTTTGGAGGGAGGAGGAGTTCTGTCCAAAGATCTAGCGGACTCAGTCATAGAAGACTCAGCGCTGAGAGTAGAGGAAGCAATGTTACCCTCAGTTTCAGAAGACAGCTGCAGTAATCCTCTCAGTATAACCATATCGGACAATACAGTCAATATAGAAGACAACTTCGAAGCTGGGATATTTTCTGAACCCCTTTTGATCGCTAAACCTGCCTCTAACTCTGGGAGTGACAATCTTGCCCCTGGTCAAGAAGTAAATGGCGCCTTAGGTCCTAACTCAGCACTTATCTCCGTAGCCTCGCTACAACAGATGTTTGCAGCACTATCTGCGGAGATAAAGCAAGGTTTTGCTGAGTCAGCCTCTAATCAGAGGGAAATAAGGAGCTTCTGCGAGTCTCTTGATGAAAGAGTAGGTAGCCTGTCGGTGAGAATATCAATGAGGGCCGAGGGCACCCAGGAGGACATCTTGAGATTAAAAAAGGAAGACCAGGCCTTATCGGAGAGAATGGAGGTTTTAGAAAACAATGCAAGGCGTAGCAATATACGCATCTTGAATGTTCCTGAAGGCAGTGAAGGCACGGACATCAAGAGTTATATAATCACCTTACTAAAAGAATCTCTAAATCTCACGCATCCTAATGAAGAATTAGCAACAGATATTCAACGCATCCACAGAGACCCTTTCAGGCGTATTCCACAGCTGGCTAAACCCAGAAAAATTCTCGTAAATTTTCATACTTACTCCTTGAAGGAGCATATCCTAAACTTAGCGCTTAAGCAAAAATCACTAACATTCAAAGGCTTTAACTTTCAGATTCGCTCAGATCTGTCCAGGTTCACCCTAGATAAACAGTGGGAGCTAGGCCGAAGAATGGATGCCTTTCGTAAAATAGGTGCTACCGTACAGATGGGTTTCCCCGCATCCCTCAAGATAATGTTGGGCAATAAAATGTACAGCATTAGATCAGTGCAGGCTGCAGATGAACTTTACTGTCTTTAGGAAGCAGGAAAGAGAGGGGGGGCGAGCTGAGTAGAGCTGAGTAGAGAAGAAGTAAATTTGTAAATTATGTCTAACTCTTCTAACTCTTCAACCTATTAATACCTCTTTCTACTAATGAGGGAAGATAAAATGAGAGACAAGGAAATCGAAAAAAAAAAGAAAGGGAAACAATAAAAAAAATTTTTTAAAAAGAAACACAAAATATATAAATACTCACAAATAAACATACATTTACAAAAACATGCATTAATATTTGAAAGGCGAGCTATCGTATACGGGTAAGAGGCACATGAGGGGGGGACAGGGAAGAGCTAGGGGCACTTACTTCCGGAAACTTCCGGTTAGTGAGTACAGGGGTTTCCCAGGGGAGGGGGGGGGGGGGTTTGGAGGACACGGGGGGGTGGTGGGGCACAAGAAAAAAAAAAGAAAAAAAAATGCACTGCTGATGTCACATATTACATCACTCATGACATGGTCAGTGACATCACTCATGACATCACTGATGACACCATCCTTGTGACAGACTGACAGACCTGCTTTCAGTGTAATGTAACCCTTGAAACACATATTCAAAAATAGAAACTAACATTTTCAAAAAAATGGAGATACCCATACCAGTTACAACAACCAATTCAGTAATTCCACCATCTATATACACATCCACTCATTCACCAACAGTTCCATATAGTCACTCATACATATACTCACTCATCATATGTAGTGATACACCTATACATCCTGTTACACACTGACAGTCATCCAAAAGTTACTCACACACATACTCACACATGCAAATAAACTATTGAACATCCATTTATTTGCATATACAACTATACACACACTACCACCTTACTTCTAAGGAAACTTACACATACTTACTCTCTTAAACAATCACTTATAGAAACACATACTTATTTAAACAGGAACTCTTACAATCTCTCTCTCACATATACTCATTTATATACATCAATACTCACATATACTAGATTAAAACATATGTTGTTACTGATAAAGACACTAGTGAGACAGTCATTCACTCACTAACACACACATATACACACATATACACAGTCATCCACCAATACAGTCCTGCACATATGCCGTCTTCAAAACACATACAGTGAGTCAGTCATTGATGCATCTATGTGCTAAGTAACACCCCCACCAAACCATACAGGCACTCATACCGATACTAAAAAAAAATCTAATAACCCATATACACACACGTGTAGCTACTCACCAACCCATGCAGCCACTTATACACAAAGTGAAACACTGATACATATATTTAAATATTTAAACATTACTCGCTAATATATGTATTCACTAAGATACACTTAACCCCTTCGCTGCTAAGGCACCATTAATATTTTACATTCATTTTCCATTGAAATGAATGGAAAGGTCATGACGAGTTACCCTTGTCATTAGCATCGAAGAGGTTAATAAGCCAGTTAACCAATCAATTTTTTTTAAAAACATCCATTTAGACACTTATTTAAACATTTATTCTTCCATCGACCTTTACATATACATATACAAAACAAATTTATTTTTCAGAAAGACACACATTCACTGGATGGTGTCATCAGTGATGTCATCAGTGATGTCACTGACCATGTCATGCGTGATGTAATATGTGACATCATCAGCAGTGCATTGCAGGCGCGCAAATTAAATAGTGAGTCCAACTAACTATAACGTGGGAATTTCAATGGTTTTATGTCAATAAAATGTCGAGCTAATTATAACAGGTGTGAAACCTATGTTTTTTTCAGTGAATTTAATAGGTTTTTTAAATGCTAATTCCGAACTATAACTGGTGTGAAACCTATGGTTTTTTCAGTGAATTTCATAGGTTTTTTAAAATGCTAATTCCTAACTATAACTGGTGTGAAACCTATGGTTTTTTCAGTGAATATATATATATATATGTAATATTAATATAGATATACATATATCTAAAAGAAATGTTTCATTTTAATGAAAAATATATATGTATATATATATACTAGCAGCCCGCCCCAGCGTTGCCTGGGGCAGAAGGGGGCTGGGGTCAGCATTTCCGGATTGCGGCAGCGTTGCCCGGGGCAGAAGGGGGCTGGGGGCAACATTTCAGGCTTGGGTACACTCCCGCCCGACCCCCGCCCGCCCCAACATTGCCCAGACCGCCTCCCGCCCGCCTCGCCTTTGCCTTACCCCGCCCTCCCCAACATTGCCCAGACCGCCTCCCGCCCGCCTCGCCTTTGCCTTACCTGAGCCGCGCTCTTCCCCGCGCTCTGGACTTCACCGCCACTCCTCGCTGCTCGTCACCGCTCCTCCCTGCCTGTCGTCATCACGCACGTTGCCGGCATCGCTAGGTCGCGGCCAGCGCTACGTCGCAGCCGGCGCTACTTTTAGGGGACTACTTTGTTTTTAAAGTTTAATTTTTTAAATTACGTTTTTTTTAATGCAGCCTATGTCCATCTGTACACCCTGAGGATTACAACAATGTATTGGGTATGTGGATTGGCGCTGTGGATCCCGTGTTTACCTTGCCAAAAGGTGCAAGTTCTCTCTTTATAATAGTAGTATAGATAGAAGATTTGGTGCATTTCCAGTCAAACTGAAAACGCACTAATAAATTAAAGAACATGTTACCTAGCGCAAATAAAAAAAAGTTGAAATGTTTTTTTATACACTTCCCGTGCAATTCAAGTTTTTGAAATTAAGGTTTTATGATTTTAGGTTGTTTCGAAGACATGGCTGAATTGATTTCGTTCAGATGATATGGGAAAACTGTCAAGTGCAAAATGTACTGTGGATATGTTTATTTTCTTATGAGCAGACCTACAAGAAACATTGAATCCTGGCACATCACCTTGGGTTGGTGCCTGTTTGCTACCTGACTCCGGGCCTCTCTCCCTTGTCTCCCCCTGTCATTGGTTCAGTTTTATTTCTAGAAAACATTGTTTTGCTCCCCCCGAATATTCCCAGCGCAGAGCCGTGCTGTGTGATTTTGGGCGCCCTGTTCTCTCCGCAGTGTCTGTGCGGAGGTAAGAGCGGCGGCGGCAGATACAGTACATCCTCGGTAGCCTGCTGAACCCATCGGTAGCCTCAACCCCAGGGTCGTACTGGGGCAGAAATAAAAGTGCCCCTAATAGCAGTCCAGATAGCTGAAAAAGTGCCCGGCATTTGCAAAGCAGGCTCGTTTTGTACTTAAAACGCACTGTAAGGGCCTCTTGCACGATATAGGCGTGTGCATGCACCTTTGTTAATTGCAGGCAATGTTTGTGCTAATATCCGGGGAATCAGCCCACGAGACCATGAAACAGGCTGACCCTGTCCTGCGCCCCTCACCTTCTGCACAGAGCAGATGCTGACATTCGTCAGCCCTTCTTTAGACCCCCTACACCTTACTCTAACCCCGTAGAGCCCCTACCTGCGTTTAATCCACCTCAGTACGGGCCACCCACTCCAGCAGAGGATCAGGGAGTGCCGTGTGAAATGCTCGAGAGCTGACGTCAAGTACAGAAAGTAGCAGTGAACACCACCAGAGAATCATCTGCAGAACAACAAAGCAGCAACTAAATACAACGTGCGAGCATCACTGGTGCAAACACGACTATTCCAAGTATGTAAAACTGCCACAGGACAGACAAAGTCTACTAAAAACCACTGCTGCAATTCAGAAACACAAAGCGCCACTGATAGAAATACAGAAAACTCGCTACAGTAAATTACACGAGCACCACGGCCATAAAACACACTTCAGCACTGCTGCTAGTTACACCACCTCTGCACCGCTGCTATGGAATACTGGCACTTGCGTTATTCCAGCAGAGGGCCCTAGAAGCACAGAGTTAAGCGGAGAGGGTCCGGGCCACAAGATCCCTGCACCTCGCTCAGCGCCCACCCGCCCACAGACAACTATTCACTGGGAATCCAACCAGAACACGCTTCTCGCACTTCATATGTGACAATGAGTCCAGAGCGCTGCTGTGCAAACACAAAACCCGGGCTTTCACTCAGAGGGAAAGGTTAAATGTTTGTTGAAGGACACAGGGGAGAGTTTTTGAAATGACGCGCAAATCACAGGCATATTATATTTATATAACGCTCTTTGCCTTGCCTGAGCGGCCCACTCCAGACTCCACGGCACTCCTCGCCGCATGTCACCGCTCCTCCCCCGCCTGTCGTCATCACGTGTAGGTCGAGGTCAGCACTACGTCGCGGCCGGCGCTAGTTTTAGGGAACTACTTTGTTTTGAAATGTTAATTTTTTAATTTACGTTTTTTTTTAATTTTCTGTCGCCTATGTCCATCTGCACACCCTGAGGATTACAACAATGCATTGGGTGTGTAGATTGGCGCTGTAGATCCCGTGTTTACCTTGCCAAAAGGTGCAAGTTCTCTCTTTATAATAGTAGTATAGATATATATGTGTGTATATATATATATATATATATATATATATATATATATATATATATATATATATATATATATATTTTTTTTTTTTTATAAAGTACTTTTACAAAGTATATGACTTCACCACACATGCATTTGCGTTGTAATGGCATGCGTAATAAAGTCATATGCGTTGTAAAAGTTTGAGGAATTATGGCTTGCGGAGTAATGGTACTTTAGTAGTAAAAATTGCTGGCTGCTGGTATGCGGGATAAAAGAATGTGGGATATCGTCATATATTCCCTCCTACCTTTTCAGGTTGGCCTTCACCCGTTGGACCAGCGCTGTGAAATGAAGGCTCCACTCTATCCCGGGGAGGAGAGCAGCCTGGGTTCCCAGGTAGCGAACGTTGAAGTGCCGCACAGGAATGGGCGTCTGCCATTCGGTCCATTCCCAGGAAGAATGGGGCAGAACCAGTACTGACCCGTAGGCCGGACACCATCTCGTAGAGCTGAAGGATACGGAGGTAGTTTGGGCCTGTCGCCGGGGGGTCGGACAGGAATAAGCGGATGTCGTCCGCATATAAAGGGATGCGGTTCTCGTGACCAGTGTCTCACCTCCAGCCCTGCACCGCGGCATCGCAGCAGGGAAGTCTTGCCAGCGACTCTGTAATGAGAGCAAAGAGAAAGGGGTGGCGGGGCCAACCCTGTCTCATACCCCTGCGAATTAGAAATGCGTTGGAGACCACTCCGTTAATTTGTACTCGTCCGATGGTTCCAATAAAGAAGATTGACATATCCACAGAAGCGGGTATCCAGACACGTCCTGCTCAGGACCTGGAACACAAATGACCAGTCCACCACGTCAATCGTTTTTTCGAAATCAATTAATAGTAGAACAGTCAAAATACTTTATTCGGTTACCAAAAGCCATAAAAGCATTCAGTTAAAACATATAGACAGTGATATACATATCTCTTACAAAAGTCCCCATCGTGCATATATTACATACACAACAATTATTCACATTGGTCAAATTGAGTAAAACACAATATAAAGAGTCATCCAAATATTAGTGTAATTTAAAGACTCGACCAATGAAATTCCATAGCAAATAAATGCTTAAGAAATGTCTCAATGATGAAGTATTTAAAAAATGCAAAAAAGAATATATCATTTCAGAAACCTATTTAAAATGGTTGTTATGCAATTACAGCAGGGACATCTTATTCCGGGATCTCATTGCCCCTAACAGAAAGCTTGCAACTCCAAAGCACACCACAGTCTGTGCCCTCACTGACCTGCGGCTCCCAAAATCTGTTTGGTTTGGGGCCTAAAAATCCTTAATATGTCCCTGAGAGGTCCTGGGTAGAAGTTTGGCCCCTGCCCTAAGCCGTCCAATGCTCCCTTCTGTGGTGCACGCATGGTCTGTTCAGACTGAGTATAGGAAGGAGCTGGCCACTGAGTGACTTCGTATCCAGGGCACAAGCATTATGAACTCTGAGTACCTGGTGAGTGCTAACATCTTTCATCTAGGCACTCTAGGCACTGTGCTTCGACACTGAATGGTAGTCTTGCTGCAGTTTTCTTACAACTATGCCTTGATCAGCGTGAACCACAATTAAGTAAGGGCGCTAAAATAGGAAATGGGCTATTTTGTGAAGTAAAATAGTTAGGTCAACAAAAAGGTGTACAGAGTTCCCCACAGAAGGTGGACTTAAATAGCTAAAGCAATCCTCTCTCTCTGTGAGCAAGTAAGAAGGGCATGTGATGATCCCTTGACGGAATTAAGGATGCCTCACACAATGCAAAGGTTGGACGACTGTTGCCATCCCACCCGATGATCGTATCGTGTCATCATTGGCTTCCTGCTCCCAAGGCAGGCTGGCGGTGCAATGCCTGTCGGGTAGCACAGGGTGCTACACTTTTGCGGAGTTCTTTTATTCCTTAGCCAATGGGTGCATGTGTGTGAGGGCCAAAAACAAAAATAAGGTGTAGTAGTGAGCGTGAGTGAAGTTAAAAAAGGTCAGTAAAGTCCATTTAAGAAACCTTTAATAACATGGCTCACTGCCTTATTAAAATGGGTGAAAATGAGGGGTACTGAGGCGCAACAGTTAGGGATGATATGGCCTCATTCAACCCTCAAATGTGGTGTGGTCGACATGTTTCATGCCACTAGGGCAATTCATCAGGACCTAAAAGCTCATCAACTTATTCCGACTCCCCCAAAAAATTGAGAGAATCGAATATACGACCTGGGGTGTGTCGTGAGATCAAATCCTACGTTGATTCCCCCCTAAAAGGAAACAAAGGAGAAATAGGTACAGTCAATACTATGTCTGTGTGGTTTCTAGGTATACATGTAGCTATACCATGCAAGCAGAGTTATGGTTAGGTTTTCATAACCCCTGGGAAGTGATGGTGCTCGTTTAAGAAGAGGATTGCTTAAGGGGTGAGGGGAGGGAAGAAAGGGCAAAATCATGCTGCAAGTATCGCATGCCGTTAAATGTAGAGTATGTCTCATTTTTATACATATATGGCACACGGCAGCACGCTAAATTACACGTGTGTGTCATGCAGTAGATCACGCGTGTATGAATTAACACACGATCAAATGTCGGCAGAACCACCACCGAGGGATTACAAAAAATATATATATATACTGGAAAGCTCAGAATTCTAAGCTGACATCCGTACTGGGAGATTGGAGTTGGAAATCGTACTAGACACCCCCATTAGCCAAGGGCAGTAAGTGAAGGCGAGCATATAAGCGCATTCTTACCTGCGATCACTGTTTGCGGGCACCCTCGTACTGTCCTCGTGGGGCCAGAGAAGGTGGAAGACACCTGTGGGGAAGAGAGATCACTCCCGGTTAGGGTTAAAGTTAAATATCAAATAATGCTGAAGGGTGCGATCGTCGGAGAAGCCGTAGTAACCACGCACGGCAAGCGGCTGCCGACGGACACAGTTCATCGCAGTCGGCAGCCGAAGCCCGTGTAGGTGATCGCCGCAGGGTAGCGCATCTTACCTGAGTGATCTGGCATATGGGCCCCTAGACACCTACCCCACCAACGGCGAAGTGCTCGCAGGACAGCCGGTCAATTGGGTATGTGACCGAGCAGGTTAAATCACTGGGTCCCGCTCGCGCCGCGGTGGGCGTGTTCGCGAGGCGTTGCTAGGCAACGCCACGCTACGTGGTGTAGACAGAGACGACTACCACCGTTCACGGGTGTATCTTTTGACGGGCGCCATCTTAGAAAGGGGTTGGAGGACAATATTGCAATGGGAGGGGGTATTGAGTAATACTCAAGTGAGAGATGGACCAGTCAAGGATTATCTGGCTAGCATATTCCACGGCACCGCATCGTTCAAGCCGTGTTCATCAGCACGCAAGCGATGTATCCATCTCTGCTCCATTCTAAAGAGTGCCGGTTGATTAATTGCAGGATGGCATTCAAGAATGGTCCATTGTACATTTTCTGCCACATGTTCTAGTTCTTTACAATGATCATACAGTCTTGTGTGCGTCTTTTTGCATCTGATGTTGCTATTGTGTTCCATGATGCGTTGTTTCACAGGGCGCATTGTCATCCCTATATAGATCAACTTGCAGGGGCATATTAGTACATAGATACATCTGGAGCTGTTGCAATTTGTGTGCTTGTTTATGGTCCAGGTAAAATCCCTTGGTAGTTCTACAGTTTTACCCTGAATGGTTTGAGGGCAGACGACGCAAGATCCACAACGGTAATGACCCGTCACCGGTGGTAGGTCCCATAAGGTATTAATTGGGCGAGTGCTTGACTTCTTGGGGCGGGTATGGATTAATGAGTCCTTAAGGTTCGCTGTCCTCTTGAAAGCAAACCGCGGGCGAGGTAATTCCATGCCTGCTGTATTTAGGATCCCCCAATGTGAGTTTACAGTTTTCTTTATGAACGGGGAATTCCTAGTGTAAGATGTTACACATGTGATTAGGTCGTCTTTTTCTTTGGTATGAGCCTCCAGTAACAAGTCTCTGTTGTTATTGAGGGCCCGTTTGACTGACGTCTTCAGAAGTCGAGTAGGGTATCCCCGGTCCAGGAGCTTGTGCTGCAGGATGCTGGCTTCTTGTCTGAAGTCTGAGACAGAGCTACAGTTTCTGCGGAGTCTCAGGAACTGTCCGAATGGCAGATTGTCCCTTAGTGATCTCATGTGATGGCTGTTATACATAAGTAGACTGTTCCTGTCAGTCTCCTTTTTGAACAGGGTTGTGGTGATAGGCGAACTGTTATGTTCGTCAACATAATCCCGAGACTCTTTTTGGAGGACAATCGATTCAAAGTGGATTGGTGCCAGGTATCCTGGAAGTGTACAAAGGATTTGTTATTTCTGATCTCTCAGACAGCAAAGCGCCTATCTGATGCGTTGTTAGAGAAGATCACAGCACTAGAGGCCACCATGAAGAGTGCCATCTCGAAGAGTAACAAGACGGCTTTCACCACTAAGTTAGCCGAAATCAACCAAGAGATGTCTGACCACCACGAGTATCTACTTAAACAAAAAACAGCCAAACTTGAAAAAGACATCGCCAAGTTTGAGAAAGAGAAAGTCTACCCTTATCTGAAAGACGGCTTCAAAGGGAAAAAGAACAATTACTCATCTGATGACGACTCAGACAATAACACCAGGCGCGGCTCGACAAGCAGCGATTCCAGTGGTGGCTACTCTGCAAGGAATCAACGAGTACCACCGCGTATGTGGCAACAAGGCTACCAACAAGGCCCCGTGTTCCATGGCCCACCACATATGACGTCTCATATGACACCACCATGGCAGTACCCATTCTTCCCACAAGGCCCCCCGCAATTTTACCCCCTCAATCCGCCACCTTTTCAAGGCAGAGGTTGGGGCAGAGGAAGAGGGCGAAAGCGAGGCGGGCAGAAAGGAGTACAATGGCAAGACCAGCCGCCATCGTCAACAACAATGGAGACCAGGAGCACAACATCCAGGGGGAGAAGAGCCTGATTGTCAACCTCTCCAATAAAATCCTCTCACCAACGGAAAAGAGTCTCCTGGAAAAGGGCCTGGGGCTTGTCCCTACCCCGACCCCTGACAGTTTCCAGGAGATGATTGAGATTAAACAACTCTTTAGGAAGATAAGACTCCGAGCTTACTTCGACAACCAACCGGAGCCCACCAGTCTAGACACTGGTTTGAGAAAACCGTCCACCTTTACACCAACTGATGGGATGGTCCCACCAGAAGTCCTAACCTTTGAACGGGCAGTCTTGATGAGCCTATGGAAGAAACCTAACGTCAAACCCTTCCACAATTTAACATCCGCAGAAAAACAAGCATCCTGTGATCTGGGAAAGGACAATTCGATTGTCATCAAACAGGCAGACAAAGGGGGAGCAACTGTTTTACAAAACTTTGAAGACTACGACCGTGAGTGTAAACGACAATTGTCGAACACCAAACACTATAGACCCCTCATGGATGATCCTCCAAAACGGCTTACTGCAACCATTACGAGCCTCATCATTGAAGCAGAAACCAACGAGTGGATCAGTAAGAAGGAAGCTGAGTTCCTGACCACCACGGACCCAGTTACTTCTTATTTCTATACCCTCCCAAAGATTCACAAGGGGACGACCCCTGTCCCAGGGAGACCTATAGTCTCTGGTATCGGGTCACTCCTGGAGCCACTTTCCCAGTTTTGCGATGCCTTCTTTCAACCCTTGGTCAAGCAGATTCCATCATATTTACAAGACACCAGAGACGTTCTCCGTCTGATCAATGATGTTGATGGGAGAGAAGACGTTGATCTACTCCTGACCCTAGACGTAGAGGCGTTGTATACCAACATCCCGCAACAAGCAACCCTAGAAGCGGTGGACTCTATGCTACGACAGGAAGAATGGACCTCCCCCACCCCAATAGCCTTCATCATGGAGCTAGCCCACATAGCGCCGACTGAAAACTTCTTTCGATACGAAGCACAACTCTATCACCAGATTCGGGGTACCTCGATGGGTTCGACTTTTGCACCCAGTCTGGCCTGTATCTATATGGCCTCCTTCGAAAAGACTCACATCTACCCTCCAGAACAGAATCCCTTTCGAGATAACCTTACACTCTGGCGTCGATACATCGATGATATCTTGATTTTCTGCAAAGGTGATCGCACGAGCTGCGAAGCCTTTTGCACATGGATCAACCAGCAAGATCCCTTTCTTAAATTCACGGGTACAATCTCGGAGGTAGCTATACCCTTCTTAGACCTGACCATCCGGCTAGAGCCTACAACGATCACCACAACCCTGTTCAAAAAGGAGACTGACAGGAACAGTCTACTTATGTATAACAGCCATCACACGAGATCACTAAGGGACAATCTGCCATTCGGACAGTTCCTGAGACTCCGCAGAAACTGTAGCTCTGTCTCAGACTTCAGACAAGAAGCCAGCATCCTGCAGCACAAGCTCCTGGACCGGGGATACCCTACTCGACTTCTGAAGACGTCAGTCAAACGGGCCCTCAATAACAACAGAGACTTGTTACTGGAGGCTCATACCAAAGAAAAAGACGACCTAATCACATGTGTAACATCTTACACTAGGAATTCCCCGTTCATAAAGAAAACTGTAAACTCACATTGGGGGATCCTAAATACAGCAGGCATGGAATTACCTCGCCCGCGGTTTGCTTTCAAGAGGACAGCGAACCTTAAGGACTCATTAATCCATACCCGCCCCAAGAAGTCAAGCACTCGCCCAATTAATACCTTATGGGACCTACCACCAGTGACGGGTCATTACTGTTGTGGATCTTGCGTCGTCTGCCCTCAAACCATTCAGGGTAAAACTGTAGAACTACCAAGGGATTTTACCTGGACCATAAACAAGCACACAAATTGCAACAGCTCCAGATGTATCTATGTACTAATATGCCCCTGCAAGTTGATCTATATAGGGATGACAATGCGCCCTGTGAAACAACGCATCATGGAACACAATAGCAACATCAGATGCAAAAAGACGCACACAAGACTGTATGATAATTGTAAAGAACTAGAACATGTGGCAGAAAATTTACAATGGACCATTCTTGAATGCCATCCTGCAATTAATCAACCGGCACTCTTTAGAATGGAGCAGAGATGGATACATCGCTTGCGTGCTGATGAACACGGCTTGAACTATGCGGTGCCGTGGAATATGCTAGCCAGATAATCCTTGACTGGTCCATCTCTCACTTGAGTATTACTCAATACCCCCTCCCATTGCAATATTGTCCTCCAACCCCTTTCTAAGATGGCGCCCGTCAAAAGATACACCCGTGAACGGTGGTAGTCGTCTCTGTCTACACCACGTAGCGTGGCGTTGCCTAGCAACGCCTCGCGAACACGCCCACCGCGACGCGAGCGGAACCCAGTGATTTAACCTGCTCGGTCACATACCCAATTGACCGGCTGTCCTGCGTGCACTTCGCCGTTGGTGGGGTAGGTGTCTACGGGCCCATATGCCAGATCACTCAGGTAAGATGCGCTACCCAGCGGCGATCACCTACACGGGCTTCGGCTGCCGACTGCGATGAACTGTGTCCGTCGGCAGCCGCTTGCCGTGCGTGGTTACTACGGCTTCTCCGACGATCGCACCCTTCAGCATTATCTGATATTTAACTTTAACCCTAACCGGGAGTGATCTCTATTCCCCACAGGTGTCTTCCACCTTCTCTGGCCCCACGAGGACAGTACGAGGGTGCCCCCAAACAGTGATCGCGGGTAAGAATGCGCTTATATGCTCGCCTTCACTTACTGCCCTTGGCTAATGGGGGTGTCTAGTACGATTTCCAACTCCAATCTCCCAGTACGGATGTCCGCTTAGAATTCTGAGCTTTCCAGTATATATATATTTTTTGTAATCCCTCGGTGGTGGTTCTGCCGACATTTGATCGTGTGTTAATTCATACACGCGTGATCTACTGCATGACACACACGTGTAATTTAGCGTGGTGCCGTGTGCCATATATGTATAAAAATGAGACATACTCTACATTTAACGGCATGCGATACTTGCAGCATGATTTTGCCCTTTCTTCCCTCCCCTCACCCCTTAAGCAATCCTCTTCTTAAACGAGCACCATCACTTCCCAGGGGTTATGAAAACCTAACCATAACTCTGCTTGCATGGTATAGCTACATGTATACCTAGAAACCACACAGACATAGTATTGACTGTACCTATTTCTCCTTTGTTTCCTTTTAGGGGGGAATCAAAGTAGGATTTGATCTCACGACACACCCCAGGTCGTATATTCGATTCTCTCAATTTTTTGGGGGAGTCGGAA
The DNA here is from genome assembly GCF_964263255.1 of Lissotriton vulgaris. Taxonomy (NCBI): domain Eukaryota; kingdom Metazoa; phylum Chordata; class Amphibia; order Caudata; family Salamandridae; genus Lissotriton; species Lissotriton vulgaris. The sequence continues at coordinate 76,346 of NW_028250619.1, read as the reverse complement.
TAAGTTGATGAGCTTTTAGGTCCTGATGAATTGCCGTAGTGGCATGAAACATGTCGACCACACCACATTTGAGGGTTGAATGAGGCCATATCATCCCTAACTGTTGCGCCTCAGTACCCCTCATTTTCACCCATTTTAATAAGGCAGTGAGCCATGTTATTAAAGGTTTCTTAAATGGACTTTACTGACCTTTTTTAACTTCACTCACGCTCACTACTACACCTTATTTTTGTTTTTGGCCCTTCACACACATGCACCCATTGGCTAAGGAATAAAAGAACTCCGCAAAAGTGTAGCACCCTGTGCTACCCGACAGGCATTGCACCGCCAGCCTGCCGTGGGAGCAGGAAGCCAATGATGACACGATACGATCATCGGGTGGGATGGCAACAGTCGTCCAACCTTTGCATTGTTTGAGGCATCCTTAATTCCGTCAAGGGATCATCACATGCCCTTCTTACTTGCTCACAGAGAGAGAGGATTGCTTTAGCTATTTAAGTCCACCTTCCGTGGGGAACTCTGTACACCTTTTTGTTGACCTCCGTGTTTTAGGACATGTACATTGGACCCCGGTAAATATTGTCCGCCTTCCTGTTCCCTCTTTTTGTTACAAAGGTAAAATAGTTACCAAAGGGGGAGCCAGTCAAGAAAAGAGAAATGCATGTTTATTTGCATGCTGCGCTTGTGACCGCTTGTGCCGTATTGTCATTCCAAGGGTGTCCAGCTGTCAACAGAGTGTAAAGCGTGAGGTGGACACTGACATTTCACCGAGGTATATTACGAAGAGAAGAACCTTACAAAGTCACGGTGGCCCAGGTGTGCGTCTCTTTCTGTCGAATGTCCCATCCCTCAGTGTTTGAGGGGGAACTCTCAGACTGCGGTGCGCCTCTTTCTGTCGAATGTCACATCGCTCAGTGTTTGGGGGATACTCTCAGACTGCGGTGCGTCTCTTTCTGTCGAATGCCCCATCGCTCAGTGTTTGGGGGGAACTCTCAGACTGCGGTGCGCCTCTTTCTGTCGAATGTCCCATTGCTCAGTGTTTGGACGGAACTCTCAGACTGCGTGCATCTCTTTCGGTTTAATGTCCCATCGCTCAGTGTTTGGGGGGCACTCTCAGACTGCGGTGCGTCTCTTTCTGTCGAATGTCCCATCGCTCAGTGTTTGGGGGGGCACTCTCAGACTGCGGTGCGTCTCTTTCTGTCGAATGTCCCATTGCTCAGTGTTTAGGGGGAACTCTCAGACTGCGGCGCGTCTCTTTCTGTCGAATGTCCCATCGCTCAGTGTTTGAGGGGGAACTCTCAGACTGCGGCGCGACTCTTTCTGTCGAATGTCCCATCGCTCAGTGTTTGGGGGGTACTCTCAGACTGCGGTGCGTCTCTTTCTGTCGAATGTCCCATCGCTCAGTGTTTGGACTGAACTCTCAGACTGCGGCGCGTCTCTTTCTGTCGAATGTCGATTGCTCAGTGTTTCGGTGGGCACTCTCAGACTGCGGTGCGTCTCTTGCTGTTTAATGTCGCATCCCTCAGTGTTTGGGGGGTACTCTCAGACTGCGGTGCGTCTCTTGCTGTTGAATGTCACATCGCTCAGTGTTTGGGGGGTACTTTCAGACTGCCGTGCGTCTCTTTCTGTTGAATGTCGCATCGCTCAGTGTTTGAGGGGGAAATCTCAGACTGTGGCGCTTCTCTTTCTGTCGAATGTCCCATCGCTCAGTGTTTGAGGGGGAACTCTCAGACTGCGGCGCGTCTCTTTCTGTCGAATGTCCCATCGCTCAGTGTTTGGGAGGTCACTCTCAGACTGCGGTGCGTCTCTTTCTGTTGAATGTCCCATCGCTCAGTGTTTGGGGGGCACTCTCAGACTGCTGCGCGTCTTTCTGTCGAATGTCCCATTGCTCAGTGTTTGAGGGGGAACTCTCAGACTGCGGCGCGTCTCTTTCTGTCGAATGTCCCATCGCTCAGTGTTTGAGGGGGAACTCTCAGACTGCGGTGCGTCTCTTGCTGTTGAATTTCGCATCGCTCAGTGTTTGGGGGGTACTCTCAGACTGCGGCGCGTCTCTTTCTGTTGAATGTCCCATCGCTCAGTGTTTGGGGGGCACTCTGACTGCTGCGCGTCTTTCTGTCGAATGTACCATCGCTCAGTGTTTGGGGGGGGCACTCTTAGACTGCTTTGCATCTGTTTCTGTCGAATGTCCCATCGCTCAGTGTTTGGGGGGTACTTTCAGACTGCCGTGCGTCTCTTTCTGTTGAATGTCGCATCGCTCAGTGTTTGGGGGGCACTCTCAGACTGCGGTGTGTCTCTTTCTGTTGAATGTCCCATCACTCAGTGTTTGAGGGGGAACTCTCAGACTGCGGCGCGTCTCTTTCTGTCGAATGTCCCATTGCTCAGTGTTTGAGGGGGAACTCTCAGACTGCGGCGCATCTCTTTCTGTCGAATGTCCCATCGCTCAGTGTTTGGAGAGAACTCTCAGACTGCGGCACGTCTCTTTCTGTCGAATGTCCATTGCTCAGTGTTTCGGTGGGCGCTCTCAGACTGCGGTGCGTCTCTTTCTGTCAAATGTCCCATAGCTCAGTGTTTGTGAGGCCACTCTCAGACTGCGGTGCGTCTCTTGCTGTTGAATGTCCCATCGCTCAGTGTTTGTGAGGCCACTCTCAGACTGTGGTGCGTCTCTTGCTGTTGAATGTCCCATCGCTCAGTGTTTGGGAGGCCACTCTCAGACTGCGGTGCGTCTCTTGCTGTTGAATGCCCCATCGCTCTGTGTTTGGGGGGCACTCTCAGACTGCGGTAAATCTCTTTCTGTCGAATGTTCCATCTCTCAGTGTTTGGGGGGTACTATCAGACTGCGGTGCGTCTCTTTCTTTCGAATGTCCCATCGCTCAGTGTTTTAAGGGAACTCTCAGACTGCGGCACGTCTCTTTCTGTCGAATGTCCATTGCTCAGTGTTTCGGAGGGCACTCTCAGACTGCGGTGCGTCTCTTTCTGTTGAATGTCCCATCGCTCAGTGTTTGGGGGGCACTCTCAGACTGCGGCGCGTCTCTTTCTGTCGAATGTCCCATCGCACAGTGTTTAGGAGGGCACTCTCAGACTGCGGTGCGTCTTTCTGTTGAATGTCCCATCGCTCAGTGTTTGGGGGGCACTCTCAGACTGCAGCGCGTCTCTTTCTGTTGAATGTCCCATTGCTCAGTGTTTGAGGGGGAAATCTCAGACTGTGGCGCTTCTCTTTCTGTCGAATGTCCCATCGCTCAGTGTTTGAGGGGGAACTCCCAGACTGCGGTGCGTCTCTTTCTGTCGAATGTCCCATCGCTCAGTGTTTGTGGGTACTCTCAGACTGCGGTGGGTCTCTTGCTGTTGAATGTCGCATCGCTCAGTGTTTCGAAGTGAACTCTCAGACTGCGGTGCGTCTCTTTCTGTTGAATGCCGCATCGCTCAGTGTTTGGGGGGTACTCTCAGACTGCGGTGCGTCTCTTTCTGTCAAATATCCCATCGCTCTGTGTTTGGGGGGTACTCTCAGACTGCGGTGCGTCTCTTTCTGTCAAATGTCCCATCGCTCAGTGTTTGTGAGGCCACTCTCAGACTGTGGTGCGTCTCTTGCTGTTGAATGTCCCATCGCTCAGTGTTTGGGAGGCCACTCTCAGACTGCGGTGCGTCTCTTGCTGTTGAATGTCGCATCCCTCAGTGTTTGGGGGGTACTCTCAGACTGCGGTGCATCTCTTGCTGTTGAATGTCACATCGCTCAGAGTTTGGGGGGTACTCTCAGACTGCGGTGCGTCTCTTTCTGTTGAATGTCCCATCGCTCAGTGTTTGGGGGGCACTCTCAGACTGCGGCGCGTCTCTTTCTGTTGAATGTCCCATCGCTCAGTGTTTGGGGGGCACTCTCAGACTGCGGCGCGTCTCTTTCTGTCGAATGTCCATCGCACAGTGTTTGAGGGGGAACTCTCAGACTGCAGCGCTTCTCTTTCTGTCGAATGTCCATTGCTCAGTGTTTCGGTGGGCACTCTCGGAATGCGGTGCGTCTCTTTCTGTTAAATGTCCCATCGCTCAGTGTTTGAGGGGGAACTCTCAGACTGCGGCACGTCTTTCTGTTGAATGTCCCATCGCTCAGTGTTTGGGGGGCACTCTCAGACTGCGGCGCGTCTCTTTCTGTCGAATGTCCCATCGCACAGTGTTTAGGAGGGCACTCTCAGACTGCGGTGCGTCTTTCTGTTGAATGTCCCATCGCTCAGTGTTTGGGGGGCACTCTCAGACTGCAGCGCGTCTCTTTTTGTTGAATGTCCCATTGCTCAGTGTTTGAGGAGGAACTCTCAGACTGCGGCGCGTCTCTTTCGGTTGAATGTCCCATCGCTCAGTGTTTGGGGGGCACTCTCAGACTGCGGTGCGTCTCTTTCTGTCGAATGTCCCATCGCTCAGTGTTTGGGGGGCATTCTCAGACTGCGGCGCGTCTCTTTCTGTTGAATGTCTCATTGCTCAGTGTTTGAGGGGGAACTCTCAGACTGCGGCGCGTCTCTTTCTGTCGAATGTCCCATTGCTCAGTGTTTGAGGGGAAACTCTCAGACTGCGGTGCGTCTCTTTCTGTCGAATGTCCCCTCGCTCAGTGTTTGGGGGGCATTCTCAGACTGCGGTGCGTCTCTTTCTGTCGAATGTCCCATTGCTCAGTGTTTGAGGGGGAACTCTCAGACTGCGGCGCGTCTCTTTCTGTTGAATGTCCCATCGCTCAGTGTTTGGGGGGCACTCTCTGACTGCGGTGCGTCTCTTGCTTTTGAATGTCCCATTGCTCAGTGTTTGGGGGGCACTCTCTGACTGCGGTGCGTCTCTTTCTGTTGAATGTCGCGTCGCTCAGTGTTTCGAAGGGAACTCTCAGACTGCGGTGCGTCTCGTGCTGTTGAATGTCGCATTGCTCAGTGTTTGGGGGGTACTCTCAGACTGCGGTGCGCCTCTTGCTGTTGATTGTCGCATCGCTCAGTGTTTGGGGGGTACTCTCAGACTGCGGTGCGCCTCTTGCTGTTGATTGTCGCATCGCTCAGTGTTTGGGGGGTACTCTCAGACTGCGGTGTGTCTCTTGCTGTTGAATGTCCCATCACTCAGTGTTTGGGGGGTACTCTCAGACTGCCGTGCGTCTCTTTCTGTTGAATGTCACATCGCTCAGTGTTTCGAAGGGCACTCTCAGACTGCGGCGCGTCTCTTTCTGTCGAATGTCCCTTTGCTCAGTGTTTCGAATTGAACTCTCAGACTGCGGTGCGTCTCTTGCTGTTGAATGTCCCATTGCTCAGTGTTTGAGGGGGAACTCTCAGACTGCGGCCCGTCTCTTTCTGTTGAATGTCCCATTGCTCAGTGTTTGAGGGGGAACTCTCAGACTGTGGCGCGTCTCTTTCTGTCGAATGTCCCATTGCTCAGTGTTTGAGGGGGAACTCTCAGACTGCGGTGCGTCTCTTGCTGTTGAATGTCCCATCGCTCAGTGTTTGAGGGGGAACTCTCAGACTGCAGTGCGTCTCTTTCTGTCGAATGTCCCATTGCTCAGTGTTTGAGGGGGAACTCTCAGACTGTGGTGCGTCTCTTTCTGTTGAATGTCCCATCGCTCAGTGTTTGGGGGGCACTCTCTGACTGCGGTGCGTCTCTTTCTGTCGAATGTCCCCTCGCTCAGTGTTTGGGGGGACACTCTCGAACTGCGGTGCGTCTCTTTCTGTTGAATGTCCCATCGCTCAGTGTTTACGGGGGCCACTCTCAGACTGCGGCGCGTCTCTTTCTGTTGAATGTCCCATCGCTCAGTGTTTGGGGGGCACTCTCTGACTGCGGTGCGTCTCTTGCTGTTGAATGTCCCATCGCTCAGTGTTTACGGGGGGCACTCTCAGACTGCGGTGCGTCTCTTTCTGTCGAATGTCCCATTGCTCAGTGTTTGGGAGAGCGCCCTCAGACTGCGGTGCGTCTCTTTCTGTCGAATGTCCCATCGCTCAGTGTTTGGGAGGGCACTCTCAGACTGCGGCGCGTCTCTTTCTGTTGAATGTCCCATCGCTTAGTGTTTGGGGGGCATTCTCAGACTGCGGCGCGTCTCTTTCTGTTGAATGTCCCATTGCTCAGTGTTTGAGGGGGAACTCTCAGACTGCGGCGCGTCTTTCTGTCGAATGTCCCATTGCTCAGTGTTTGAGGGGGAACTCTCAGACTGCGGCGCGTCTCTTTCTGTTGAATGTCCCATCGCTCAGTGTTTAAGGGGGAACTCTCAGACTGCGGCGCGTCTCTTTCTGTCGCATGTCCTCTCGCTCAGTGTTTGGGGGGACACTCTCGAACTGCGGTGCATCTCTTTCTGTTGAATGTCCCATCGCTCAGTGTTTGGGGGGCATTCTCAGACTGCGGTGCGTCTCTTTCTGTCGAATGTCCCATTGCTCAGTGTTTGAGGGGGAACTCTCGAACTGCGGCGCGTCTCTTTCTGTTGAATGTCCCATCGCTCAGTGTTTGGGGGGCACTCTCTGACTGCGGTGCGTCTCTTGCTGCTGAATGTCCCATCGCTCAGTGTTTACGGGGGGCACTCTCAGACTGCGGTGCGTCTTTCTGTCGAATGTCCCATTGCTCAGTGTTTGGGAGAGCGCCCTCAGACTGCGGTGCGTCTCTTTTTGTCGAATGTCCCATCGCTCAGTGTTTGGGAGGGCACTCTCAGACTGCGGCGCGTCTCTTTCTGTTGAATGTCCCATCGCTCAGTGTTTGGGGGGTACTCTCAGACTGCAGTGCGTCTCTTTCTGTTGAATGTCTCATTGCACAGTTTTGGGGGGTACTATCAGACTGCGGTGCGTCTCTTTCTATGAAATGTCCCATCGCTCAGTGTTTGGGGGGTACTCTCAGACTGCGGTGCATCTCTTGCTGTTGAATGTCCCATCGCTCAGTGTTTGGGGGGCATTCTCAGACTGCGGCGCGTCTTTCTGTTGAATGTCCCATTGCTCAGTGTTTGAGGGGGAACTCTCAGACTGCGGCGCGTCTCTTTCTGTTGAATGTCCCATCGCTCAGTGTTTAAGGGGGAACTCTCAGACTGCGGTGTGTCTCTTGCTGTTGAATGTCTCATCGCTCAGTGTTTGGGGGGTACTCTCAGACTGCAGTGCATCTCTTTCTGTTGAATGTCCCATTGCACAGTGTTTGGGGGGTACTATCAGACTGCGGTGCGTCTCTTTCTGTGAAATGTCCCATCGCTCAGTGTTTGGGGGGTACTCTCAGACTGCGGTGCATCTCTTGCTGTTGAATGTCACATCTCTCAGTGTTTGGGGGTACTCTCAGACTGCGGTGCATCTCTTGCTGTTGAATGTCGCATCGCTCAGTGTTTGGGGGGTACTCTCAGACTGCGGTGCGTCTCTTGCTGTTGAATGTCGCATCGCTCAGTGTTTGGGGGGTACTCTCAGACTGCGGTGCGTCTTGCTTTTGAATGTCGCATCGCTCAGTGTTTGGGGGGTACTCTCAGACTGCGGTGCGTCTCTTGCTGTTGAATGTCGCTTCGCTCAGTGTTTCAAAAGGAACTCTCAGACTGTGGTGCGTCTCTTTCTGTTGAATTTCCCATCGCTCAGTGTTTGGGGGGCACTCTCAGACTGCCGCTCGTCTCTTTCTGTTGAATGTCCCATCGCTTAGTGTTTGGGGGGCATTCTCAGACTGCGGTGCATCTCTTGCTGTTGAATGTCGCATCGCTCAGTGTTTGGGGGGTACTCTCAGACTGCGGTGCGTCTCTTGCTGTTGAATGTCGCATCGCTCAGTGTTTGGGGGGTACTCTCAGACTGCGGTGTGTCTTGCTTTTGAATGTCGCATCGCTCAGTGTTTGGGGGGTACTCTCAGACTGCGGTGCGTCTCTTGCTGTTGAATGTCGCATCGCTCAGTGTTTGGGGGGTACTCTCAGACTGCGGCGCGTCTCTTTCTGTTGAATGTCCCATTGCTCAGTGTTTGAGGGGGATCTCTCAGACTGCAGCGCGTCTCTTTCTGTTGAATGTCCCATCGCTCAGTGTTTAAGGGGGAACTATCAGACTGCGGCGCGTCTCTTTCTGTCGCATGTCCCCTCGCTCAGTGTTTGGGGGGACACTCTCGAACTGCGGTGCGTTTCTTTCTGTTGAATGTCCCATCGCTCAGTGTTTGGGGGGCATTCTCAGACTGCGGTGCGTCTCTTTCTGTTGAATGTCCCATTGCTCAGTGTTTGAGGGGGAACTCTCAGACTGCGGCGCGTCTCTTTCTGTTGAATGTCCCATCGCTCAGTGTTTGGGGGGCACTCTCTGACTGCGGTGCGTCTCTTGCTGTTGAATGTCCCATCGCTCAGTGTTTACGGGGGGCACTCTCAGACTGCGGTGCGTCTTTCTGTCGAATGTCCCATTGCTCAGTGTTTGGGAGAGCGCCCTCAGACTGCGGTGCGTCTCTTTTTGTCGAATGTCCCATCGCTCAGTGTTTGGGAGGGCACTCTCAGACTGCGGCGCGTCTCTTTCTGTTGAATGTCCCATCGCTCAGTGTTTAAGGGGGAACTCTCAGACTGTGGTGTGTCTCTTGCTGTTGAATGTCTCATCGCTCAGTGTTTGGGGGGTACTCTCAGACTGCAGTGCGTCTTTCTGTTGAATGTCCCATTGCACAGCGTTTGGGGGGTACTATCAGACTGCGGTGCGTCTCTTTCTATGAAATGTCCCATCGCTCAGTGTTTGGGGGGTACTCTCAGACTGCGGTGCATCTCTTGCTGTTGAATGTCCCATCGCTCAGTGTTTGGGGGGCATTCTCAGACTGCGGCGCGTCTCTTTCTGTTGAATGTCCCATTGCTCAGTGTTTGAGGGGGAACTCTCAGACTGCGGCGCGTCTCTTTCTGTTGAATGTCCCATCGCTCAGTGTTTAAGGGGGAACTCTCAGACTGCGGTGTGTCTCTTGCTGTTGAATGTCTCATCGCTCAGTGTTTGGGGGGTACTCTCAGACTGCAGTGCATCTCTTTCTGCTGAATGTCCCATTGCACAGTGTTTGGGGGGTACTATCAGACTGCGGTGCATCTCTTGCTGTTGAATGTCGCATCGCTCAGTGTTTGGGGGGTACTCTCAGACTGCGGTGCGTCTCTTGCTGTTGAATGTCGCATCGCTCAGTGTTTGGGGGGTACTCTCAGACTGCGGTGCGTCTCTTGCTGTTGAATGTCGCATCGCTCAGTGTTTGGGGGGTACTCTCAGACTGCGGTGCATCTCTTGCTGTTGAATGACGCATCGCTCAGTGTTTGGGGGGTACTCTCAGACTGCGGTGCGTCTCTTGCTGTTGAATGTCGCATCCCTCAGTATTTGGGGGGTACTCTTAGACTGCGGTGCGTCTCTTGCTGTTGAATGTCGCATCGCTCAGTGTTTGGGGGGTACTCTCAGACTGCGGTGCGTCTCTTGCTGTTGAATGTCGCATCGCTCAGTGTTTGGGGGGTACTCTCAGACTGCGGTGCGTCTCTTGCTGTTGAATGTCGCTTCGCTCAGTGTTTCAAAAGGAACTCTCAGACTGTGGTGCGTCTCTTTCTGTTGAATTTCCCATCGCTCAGTGTTTGGGGGGCACTCTCAGACTGCCGCGCGTCTCTTTCTGTTGAATGTCCCATCGCTCAATGTTTCGGAGGCACTCTCAGACTGTGGTGCGTCTCTTGCTGTTGAATGTCCCATCGCTCAGTGTTTGGGGGGTACTCTCAGACTGCGGTGCGTCTCTTGCTGTTGAATGTCGCATCGCTCAGTGTTTGGGGGTACTCTCAGACTGCGGTGCGTCTCTTTCTGTCGAATGTCCCATCGCTCAGTGTTTGGGGGGGCTCTCTCAGACTGCAGTGCGTCTCTTTCTGTCGAATGTCCCATCGCTCAGTCTTTCGGAGGGAACTGCTCACACTGCGGTGCGTCTCTTTCTGTTGATTGTCTCTTCGCTCAGTGTTTGAAAGGGAACTCTCAGACTGTGGTATAGCTCTTTCTGTCGATTGTCCCATCGCTCAGTGTTTGGGAGGGGACTCTCACACTGCAGTGCGTCTCTTTCTGTCGATTATCCCATCGCTCAGTGTTTGGGAGGGAACTCTCAGACTGCAGTGCGTCTCTTTCTGTCAAATGTCCCTTCGCTCAGTGTTTTGGAGGGAACTCTCAAGACTGTGGTACATCTCTTGCTGTTGCATGTCCCATCACTCAGTGTTTGGGAGGGCACTCTCAAACTGTGGTGCGTCTCTTTCTGTCAAATGTCCCATTGCTCAGTGTTTGGGGGGCATTCTCAGACTGCGGCGCGTCTTTCTGTCGAATGTCCCATCGCTCAGTGTTTGAGGGGAACTCTCAGGCTGCGGTGCGTCTTTCTGTCGAATGTCCCATCGCTCAGTGTTTGAGGGGATCTCTCAGACTGCGGTGCGTCTTTCTGTCGAATGTCCCATCGCTCAGTGTTTGAGGGGAACTCTCAGACTGCGGTGCGTCTCTTTCTGTTGAATGTCCATCTCTCAGTGTTGGGGGGCAGGGGGGCACTCTCAGACTGCTTTGCATCTGTTTCTGTCGAATGTCCCATCGCTCAGTGTTTGGGAGGGAACTCTGACTGCGGTGCGTCTCTTTCTGTCGAATGTTCCATCGTTCAGTGTTTGGGAGGGAACTCTGACTGCGGTGCATCTCTTTCTGTCGAATGTCCCATCGCTCAGTGTTTGGGAGGGAACTCTGACTGCGGTGCGTCTTTCTGTTGAATGTCCCATCGCTCAGTGTTTGGGAGGGGACTCTCAGACTGCGGTGCGTCACTTTCTGTCGAATGTCCCATCGCTCAGTGTTTGGGAGGGGACTCTCAGACTGCGGTGCGTCTCTTTCTGTCGAATGTCCCATCGCTCAGTGTTTGGGAGGGAACTCTGACTGCGGTGCGTCTTTCTGTCGATGTCTCATCGCTCAGTGTTTGGGAGGGAACTCTGAATGCAGTGCGTCTTTCTGTTGAATGTCCCTTCGCTCAGTGTTTGGAAGGAACTCTCAGACTGCGGTGCGTCTCTCTTTCTGTCGAATGTCCCATCGCTCAGTGTTTGGGAGGGAACTCTCAGACTGCGGTGCGTTTCTCTTTCTGTCGAATGTCCCATCGCTCAGTGTTTGGGAGGGATTTTTCAAACTGCAGTGCATCTCTTGGTGTCCAATGTCCCATCAGAAAGGGCTTTGAGAGTGTATGAGATCCAGCAGGATCCCTCTCTCCGTGCTGTTTTTCTCATCAGACTGCATTGTGTCTCTTTCTGTTGAATGTCCCTTCTTTCAGTGTTTAAGAGGGCACTCTGTGTTTGGGAGGGAACTCTCCAACTGTGGTACAGCTCTTGCTGTCTAATGTCCCATTGCTCAGGGTTTGGGAGGGAACTCTCAGACTGCGGCGCGTCTCTTTCTGTCGAATGTCCATTGCTCAGTGTTTCGGAGGGCACTCTCAGACTGCGGCGCGTCTCTTTCTGTCGAATGTCCCATTGCTCAGTGTTTGGGGGGGCACTCTCAGACTGTGGTGCGTCTCTTTCTGTTGAATGTCGCATCGCTCAGTGTTTCGAAGGGAACTCTCAGACTGCGGTGCGTCTCTTTCTGTCAAATGTCCCATCAGTCCGTATTTGGGAGAGAACTCTCAGACTGCGGTACATATCTTGCTGTCGAATATCCCATTGCTCAGTGTTTGGGGGGAGGCACTCTCAGACTGCAGTGCATCTCTTCCTGTCGGGGAGTGCACAGACTGCGGTGCGTCTCTTGCTGTTGGGGGCGCTCTCATACTGCAATGCTTCTCTTTATGTTGGGGGCTCTCTCTGATTGTGGTGCGTCTTTCTTTTGAATGTCCCATCGCTCAATGTTTGGGAGGAAACTGTCAGACTGCGCTGTGTCTCTTTCTTTTGAACGTCCTAGTGCTAAGTGTTTCGAAGGGCACTCTCAGAATGCGGTGCGTCTCTTTCTGTCGAATCTCCCATCGCTCAGTGTTTGGTAGAGCACTCTTAGACTAAGGTGCGTCTCTCTCTATCAAATTTCCCATCACTCAGCATTTGTGAGGGCACCGTCAGACTGCGTGCATCGTTCTTTTGAATGTCCCATCGCTCTGAGTTTGGGAGACCACTCTCTCTTTAGGTCGAATGTGCCATCGCTCAGTGTTTGGTAGGGCACTCTCAGACCGCAGTGCGTCTCTTTCGCTTGAAGGTCCCATTGCTCACTATTTGGGAGGGCACTCTCAGACCGTGTTGCGTCTCTTTCTGTCGAATGTCCCATCAGTCATTGTTTGTGAGGCCACTCTCATACTGCGGTGTGTCTCTTTCTGTCGGGGGCACTCTCAGACTGCGGTGCGTCTCTTTCTGTCGGGAGCACTCTCAGACTCCGGTACGTCTCTTTCTCTTGAATGTTCCATCGCTCAGTGTTGGGGAGGGCACTCTCAGACTGCGGCGAGTCTCTTTCTGTCGGGGGCATTCTCAGATACAGTGCGTCTTTCTGTCGTGGGCACTCTCAGACTTCGGTGCTTCTCTTGCTGTCAAATGTCGCACCGCGCAGCGTTTGGGAGAGCACTCAGACTGCGGTTTTCTCTTTCTGTCTGGGGCACTCTGACTGCGGTACGTCTCTTTCTGTCGGGAGCACTCTCATACTTCGGTGTTATATTCTTTGTTTCTTTAATGCTTAGTTTTCATACCTGTTTATGCTTGAAAGCCATTCTGTAATCTGTTTCTGTGGTTCATGATGTTCCATACAACAGAAGTTATGAGGATTTCTACCGGAGCAGTTGCTTGTACTGTGCTCTCTTAAATAAAGCTCTTTTTTTATATACAACCTTCTTTTATTTATTTATTTATAAAGTGGTATATAGCGCGAACAAGAACCCGAAGGATATCAGAGCGCTTTACAGTACGTTGGGGGAGAGGACAAGGAAATAAACACAGCAATTGTGGGGAAAAAACAATGATAAACAGTAAGCAATGGAACACATAAAAGGTACAATATTAAGCAGACGATATGGTCCGTGACTGTTAGTTGTGCCATGGAGCTAGGAACCAAGAGACAGCCACCTTATGAGTGCCACAACCCCTTATAGTAGGAATTTGCTCATTAAGAATCTTTTGGCTTCCAGTTTGAAAGCCGTTGTCGTGGCGAGTCTGCGTACATCCGGAGGAAGAGAGATTCATATTTTAGGGGCAGCACCAAAGAAGGCTTGGTGACAAGTTCTCTTTTTGCTAAGGATGATAGGTTTCAGTGGGAGAGTAGAGGCGCTTCTAGATGCCCTCACCCCACAGGATAATTCAAGTTTTTGCGCAAGATAAGTGGGGCTATTGTAGTGAAGGGCTTTGTGCGTCAGGTTTGCAATCTTTAGCTGGATTTGTGCGTCAAAAGGTAGCCAGTTGAGAGATTTAAGGACTGTGGATATGTGCTCATTTCGTTTGGAGCCTGTATCCAGTCTTGCTGCAGAGTTCAGCGAGGCCCTAAGTGGAGCCAAGGCGTATTTAAGAAGGCCACAGAGAGTTGCACTGCCATAGTCTAACCTTGGTAAGACAAGAGCTTGTACCACCTGCTTGAAATCCTTTTGTGGCAAGAATGGTTTGATCATTCGGAGTGTCCTCATCAGGTGGTTTGCTCCCTTACAAACGTTGCTGATACTCTGGTGCTTGTCCACTGCGATTTCAAGCGATTTGGCTGAATCTATGATGATCTGAGTGCAGTTGAGTCATGAGGTGATGTAGCCAGAGATCGATCTTGGGGGTGTGGTTTGGTGGGGAGATGAGCAGGAATTCAGTTTTGGAAGCGTTGAGCAGGAGATGGTTCTCCGTTAACCAATTTTGGGTCGACGTGAGGATAGAATTTGGTGAGATGATGTTGTCCGGGGATGACATTTTCAGATAGTTGTGTGTCGTCCGCATACATGTGGAAGAGAATATTCATAGAGTTAAGTAGGGTAGTAAGAGGTTCCAAGAAAGGTTGAAGAAGATAGGAGAAAGGGCGGATCCTTGGGGGACCCCCATAAGAACTGTGGAGGGCTGGGAGAGAGAGTGGTTTATCTTGAATCTTTGAGATCTGTGGAGACGGAAGGATGAGAACCAGTGGAGCACCAGATCCGAGAAACCCATTCTGTTTTGTAGGATGAATAGAAGAATGTCCTGATTGACCATATCGAATGCAGAGGAGAGGTCAAGGAGGGTCAAGAGGCAGGATTCTTTTTGTCAAGCATTTTCAAGATGTCATCAAAAATGTGTATGAGGGCCGATTCAGTGCTGGGACCCCTCCGAAAACCGTATTGATGATTGTGTAAGAGTTGGTAATTTTCAATGTGAGCACAAAGCTGGGATTGGACACATTTTTGGAGAAGCTTCGCTAGGGTGGAGTTGTTGGATGTACAACAGAAGTTATTGAGATCCGATTTGTCAGAATTGAGTTTTTTTTTAGAATAGGTGAAACCTCGGCTGCTTTTAGGCAGTCGGGGACCAAGCCTTGAGATATGGAGGCGTTTACAATCTTGGTCCAGGTGGGGATGAGAGTGCTCTTGATCTCTTTGAAGATGGCCGGAGGCAGCGGGTCCCCAAAGTGGTAAGACGGGTTGATGGTCTGGAGAATTTTTTCAATGTCTTTTTCACTAAAAGTGGAGAAGGAGCCCCATGAAGCATTGTTCTTAGCGTCAACGTCGGCCGGGATACGCTTTTCAGGGAAGTCGGAGGGCAAGGCAGCTACAGAAGGGGGGAATAGGGCCTCCTTAGAGGCGAGGTCAATGGAGATGAGTCGTGATTTCTCCATGAAGAAAGTGTCAAATTCCTCCCATTCGAATCAGAGAGGCTTGGCGCGCTAACAGATTGCTGTTTGACCAGTTCAAAGAATTTCATGGGGCGATTTGCTGCTTGATCTAGTTGTAATCTAAAGTAGTCAGCCATAGCTTTCTTGATCTGTTTGTTGTAGAGGCCTCTGGCATCTCTCAGACGTTTTAGTTGATCCGAGGAAGGATTGGAACCCCAGGATCGTTCAGCTGCTCTAAGATTGCGACATTCGGAATGTAGGTTTTCGTTTCGTTGTACCACGGTTTGGAAATTTTTGATGAGGTATTTTTAAGCTTGAATGAAACAGTCGTCCATGATCTTGGCGATGCTCGAATTGTAATGGTCAGTGAGAGATTGAACTTCAACCAGGTCAGCTTGGGAGGAAAGGACGGATTTACAATGAGCAGCTAGTTTGTCATGGTTTTTTGATCTGAGATCTCTTTTCAGAATCTTTGATTTAAGCGGTTGAGCCTGCCTCAATATCGCCTCCCTGTTAATATAGAAAAGGATGCTGTGATGGTTCGACCAGTCACAAGGAGTTATGGATTTTAAGGAGATGGTCTGTTCCTTGGAGATGATGAGATCAAGGATTTCCCCTTTTGTGTGTGTCGGTTGATCACAGTGCTGTGATAGATCATGATCATTTAGAAATTATTTGAGGCAGGATACCGCTGGGTCATTGTGTTTGGACCAATGCAGGTTGAAGTTTCCTAGGAAGATTTGTGATAATGCTGAGTCAACATTGCTAGAGATGATATCCATTAGGATTCAATGAAAGGGGGATTATCTCCCGGTGGGTGGTAAAAGATGTGTAGTTTAGAGATTGGTTCTTATTTGAGATGCTTAGACACAGATATTCGCAGGAGGAGGGGGGGAGAGGACTCCACCTAAGAGATCGAGAGAGTATTCCTATAAATACAGGCTAGACCACCACCCAATTTCAGATTTCTGTCAAGCCTGACTATATCGTGAGTGGGCTGTACAAGGAGGTCTAAAATAGGAGTAGAAGTGGGATTTAGCCAGGTTTCGGTGAGGAGGATAATATCTAAATTGTTGTGTTGGATGAGGTCAGAGATATCAGAGGCGTGTTTACTGGCTGATCCGCAATTTAATAGTACACACTTGAGGCGAAGCTGATTCGAGGGGAAGAAGTCTGGGTGATATTCACCCTAGTGAGGTTATCAGGAATGCTGCATCTCAGATTGCAGGAAGGATCTCTGTTTGGGTTGGGAAGGATGGAGTGTATTTCCCTCGGAGGGGCCAAGTTAGCATTGGACCAAGGGGAGCAGGAAGAGAGATGGTCTTGAGGATCAGTAGCCGCTAGGCAGGGCTTAAGGTATCTGGGGCAGGGTGACGAGTTTGGAGAGGGAATAGATTTCAAGATGGAAGGGGCTAAAAACTGCCCACTGTTCTTGCTAAGTCCTGTAGAGACTCTGGGCCAATTATTACAACTGAGCATGGTGAGAAGATCTTTTGGGAGGGCCTTCGGGTCATGTAATTCAGCTGTGAGATTTAACAGTTGTAGAGATATATCATCAAAGCATGCTGCCAAGATTGAGTAATGGTCGAAGGTGGAAGAGAGTGCAGGAGAGACTGAAGGTGACCGCGAGCCATGGAGAAGAATTGTGGGGTCCACTATGGTGGAGGGAGGTTCATAGCTAGGTAGTTGGACAGAGGGTACTAGCGGACAATTTGAAAGTGAGGTATGAACCATCGCCGATGGGGAGGTCATTGATCAGAGGGATGACTTGAAAAGAACCCAAAGGGGACCATTGCCCAGAAACCGGCCTGGTTGGGGGCAAAGTTAAAGGGGAGGAGGGAAAGGTCTCAATGGTTAATCGTTGAGATAAAATGGTTTGCGTAATCAACCCATCATGAGGGTCAACCAGACTTGGGCTGACAATCGCCGGGGCTAGTGAGACCACAAGATCGTCAGATAGCTGAAGGGGTGATCTGGAGGGTTGATGACGATCAACCGAGGGCGAGGAGGTTCTGAAGTTGCCCGAGGTGGAGGGATTCAGAGAGGGAGAGGGACTCGCGATTGATAGAGAGGAGGGGAACTAGCTAATAATCCCAACGGAGAGGTGGTGGTTGTACAGAGGTCAGTGGAGTTGCTGTGTACCAGTTTCTTAAGGGTGGGGTAGATCAAGGCTAACTTACCAAGGTTGTCATTGGAGGCTCGTATTAGAATGATCCCATTATTGAAGAGGGTGATAGTGAAGGTGGCTTTGAGGAAGGGCTAGGGAGACGTTGTCAACTTGAGACCATGAGGAGTTTTTTTAGAACCTGAAATTCGCAGCTTAGAGTAGAGCTCTTTGCACCAGCAAGCTCGTTTCTTAGTATGGAATACAAGGTCGTTCACTTTGTTACTACAGAAATAGGGGTCTGAAACTAGAGTTTCTGGGCTAGCCTTTAGGAATCGATGTTTGAAATTTTTGGGTGCTTTCTTGGTGAGGTTGGCTAGGTGGTTGACGATGAAGGCGTTTTTACAGTTAGGATCGTGTCTTATCTCCATTTTAAGCAGGGCACCTTGTGAGGAGGCAGCTCAAATAGGAAAGTAAGACAGAGGAAGAATGCAGCGACACTCCGCAGGCTCTCAGTGGAATAGGTGATGGAGCGCAAAAGATCACACATTAGTTGAAAGGAGCTAGCTGAAGGCCCACCATAGTGTCCAAAAAGAACACAAAAAAAGGTTTAAAGTCCGAGGGTCTGAGTCAGTTCCAGGACGTCCGCTAATGAGATGGATCAATTAAATTAAAGTGACAATGCTACAAACAAAACCACACTGTTTTAAAGCCCCCCCAAAAAAACATATACTGAGGAAGGTAAAAAAAATATGTCCTGCCATTTTAAAGTCAAGCACTGCAGACAAATCAAATTGACTTAACTGTGCCGCCATTTTAGGGTCAGGCAAAACATTGAAACCACAGGGAATAAATATACTTATGGCAACCAATGACTAAAATTGGGACAATAGGTAGAGAGAAATACCTTCACGGAAATTGCATAACGTCTTGTGGTGTTTCTACAGTCGTGCCCCTAGGAGGAAGCTCTCTCGGTTACATAAGGCAGGCCATTTTGTTTTCAGGCTTGGAGGAAGTGCTGTCGGCCAAAAGGAGGGCCTGCGTCCCATTTAGCGGGATAATTGAAGGTGATCTCCGTAATGCTGGCCCAGGGTGGGTGGTAGGGTGGGCAGCCGGAATGCGCTGCGCCGAGTCAATGGCAGAGGAGTCATTGCAAACACAGCCGGAGTCCCGCTGAGAGTCTAAGTGACAATAGTCTGCATAGGCAAGACGAAAGGCAATCAAATCCCCCTGAGCACATTGAGAGTCGCCCGGGGCCACAAGCGCACTCACCGCACCCACGAAGTAGGCCCTAGAGAGTGTAAGAAGTGTGGAAGGCGTGGGCATTTTGCCAGTGTTTGCAAGAAATATGCCACAGGAAACACTAACAAAGGAAGGGTTTCCTTTTTGAATAATGAGGAATGTGATGAAGCGTTGTGTGAAAGGGGTAATATTGTTTACATTACTGATTGTTGGAGTAAGAAAATTCTGGCATTTCTTTAAAACCATCTAAGTGTTCTGTTCAGGGTCTGGGTGTAACTCTGGATCTCATGGCAGACTCAGGGTCACCTTGGACAATATTTACGAAGGATTATTTAATTGATACTTTCAAGGGCATTGTAGATCTTCAAGATCCAAAACAACCTGATATTATTGCTAAGGCTTTTGATGGTTCTGTCATTGATTTGGAAGGTTAAGTTGGAGTTGATATGAATTTCAAAGGACGTGTTGCGTTTGTGGAATTATATGTGGCTATAAAAGGTGTGAATTTTCTTGGTTGGAGGGGTCAGTGGAGCCTAGGAATTATTCTTAATCCTAGGAACTGTGATCCTGTAATGGTCATCACTGATAGTCTTCAAGAAGTTGATGTCATTAAGAGAATTGTTGATTCAAGTGATGTTATTGACTGTATTATTGACTCATTTCTCAATGTTTTTTTCAAAGAACTTGGGAAAACTGAATAATTTTTGCCATAAAATAAAGTTGAAAGAATGTGCTGTACCTGTTAGACAAAAATTAAGAAATGTGGCATTTAATGTCAGAGGGGATCTCAAACTTCTCCTACAAAGTCTCATTAAGGATGACATGAGTGGGTTTCGCCCATTGTTTTAGCTTTCAAGGCTGACAAAAGCTTGAGGTTGTGTGTGGACTTGGGAGCCTTAAATGCAAATTTAATTGCAGATTTCCATCCCCTACCTAGGATAAACGAGGTTGTGTGTATGTTGGAGGGGGCGAATGTTTTTCGGCGTATCATCAGATTGTGTTGCCAGATTCCTCTAAAAAATTCACATCATTTCTCACGCTGGAAGGGCTTTTCCAATATTAAAGTATGCCTTTTGGGCTAGCCTCTGCGGTGTCGGTTTTTCAGCGAGCTATGCATCACATTTTCAGAGATCTAGATGGGTACGTTAAGTGTTTTCAGGATGACATACTTGTGTTTTCTCCCAATCATGAGTCACACAGAGAACATGTAATGGAGGTCTGCAAACGCTTAGTCACATGGCCTGACTCTAAAGGATAATAATTGAAAGATGTTTCACAGTTCAGTTGAATACTTGGGTCACCCTCTCTCTGGAGATGGTCGTTCCAAAAAAATCATTAGTTGAGGCCATAGTAAAAGCTCCACCTCGAGACAACAAAGATAAACTACTGTCTTTTACCGGTCTATGTGAATACTACAGTAAGTTTATTAAGGGATTTGCCACCAAAATGGAACCTCTTAGAGTGCTCACTAGGCAAAAGATGAAGTTCCATTGGGGGGAAAGGCAACAATCTGCTTTCCAGTTATTCAAAGATGAAATTGTACAAGCGCCCACCTTGAAACCTTTCTGTGTAAACAAACTCTGCGTTGTTACTGTTGATGCCAGTGAGTATGGCCTTGGAGGGGTGTTATCTCAAAAAAGTGGTAAAGATGAATGCTGTGTAGCGTTTGCCTCCCACGCTCTTAATGAAACGGAAAGAAAGTACTCCGTCATTGAGAAAGAACTTTTGGGGTGTAGGGAATTGATCATTTTCTAAACTTTCTGTGGGGAAACCGATTCCTGCTGAGAACGGACCACAAACCTTTGGTATCAATATTATCACCTTGTGGAGGTCGTAATGCTACTGCACGCGTTGGCAGGCTCATGTCGAAGCTACAAG
The DNA here is from genome assembly GCF_964263255.1 of Lissotriton vulgaris. Classification (NCBI taxonomy): domain Eukaryota; kingdom Metazoa; phylum Chordata; class Amphibia; order Caudata; family Salamandridae; genus Lissotriton; species Lissotriton vulgaris. The sequence goes on along the minus strand of NW_028250619.1, from coordinate 56,474 downwards.
AGTATAACTTCTCTGTAGAGTTATGTTCCGGGTAGAAGTATTGTTACTGCTGACTTTCTGTCCCAGTTGCCTTGTTCTTCTGAAGAAAAAGCCATTGTGAGTGATGAAGGTGAAGTTGTTGCATCTTTAGGAGATTTTGTGGCCAAGGAATTTTCTGCCATAACTGAAGACGCCTGGAAGAGGTGTACTGTAGGAGATAATAACTGGAATCTGTCGAAACAGTACATATTTGAGGGTTGGCCTAGAGTCAGTCTTGTCCCTTCTGAGATGAGATCATATCAGCAGGTGTCCAATGATTTAGAGATTGAAAGTGATATCATCTTTAAAGGTGGTAAATGTGTTCCTCCTGTGTCTATGCAAGAAGAAATTCTTAAACTTGCCCATGAGAGTCATCTTGGGATGCCATCTATGAAGCGATTAGTTGGATTCAGTTTCTGGTGGCCCAGCATGGACAAGATGGTAGATAGAGTTGTCAGAGATTGTTCTAGATGCATCACTAGTGGTAAAATATTGAAAGCTCATCCTGCTCCTTTGATACCAGTTGCTTGGCCGAAAAATCCCTGGCAGAAATTGGCCTTTGACATTTCTGGTCCATTTTACAGTTTGCCATAAGATGCCCGTTTCGCCTTGGTGTTAATTGATTATCATTCAAAATGGCCTGAGGTTAGGTTTATCCCACATGCTATATCTCAGATTATTATAGAGTTCCTTAGGGAAGTGTTAGAACGTGAGGGGAGTCCTGAGGTCCTTATAACAGATAACAGAGTACAGTTGAAGTCCCATGAAATGGAGGATTTTCTACATTTGTGTGGTGTCAAACACATTACCACTCCCCTGTACGAACCACAAGGTAATGGTCAAGTAGAAAGATGTAATCGTGTACTTAACCCCTTCCATGCTCATGACGGAACGGTTCCATCATGAGCGTCGGTTGGCCTGCGCTTATGACGGAACCGTTCCGTCATAGTTCCATTGGTTCTTTAGATCCTTCAGCACCGCAGCGGAATTCGCCCAGCGCTGAAGGTGTTAAGGAGTGTAAAGAGGGGGCAAGAAAATTTGGCAGTGAGTGGACGGAGGCTTTAAGGGAAAGTCTGTGGATGTATAAGATCACTCCTCATTCTGTTACTGAGTTTAGTCCGTTCCATCTTTTGAGAGGTAAAGAACCAGCATCTAAGTTGTGTCTTTGGTGGATTAAGAAAAAATTGAGTGGTTCTGTTTTTGCCAAGTGTCACAGCACTTCCTTTAGAGTCAAACAACATCAAGATAAAATGACAGTGTATTATGATTCCAAATGTTGAAGTACCTACTTTTGTCATAAGCGATCTTGGAAGGATACGTAAGCCTGGATATGTTGCTAAAGGTTCTTCCAAATATGGTCCAGCTCGCAAAGTAGTCAAGGTCCATCTTAATAGTATTGTGTCTAACGATGGAAAAGTGTGGAATGTGAGACGTGTGGTAAAATGTCAAAATGGTTTAAGTTGTGTTCCATCTTCTAATGGAAGGGAGATGTACTCTTTAAGAACCAATTTCTCTGCAACCAATTTCTCTGGTCACTCTGATAATAATGCGAATGCTCAACCTGTTTTGGAAGGTTCTTCTTTTTCTCACAATTCTACAGATAACAACACTGTAGCTTCCAGAATTAAGACTAGCAGTAGAGTCATCAACTTCCCTGTTAGATTTATGGATTATGTGTAACTTATTTCTTTGTTGTTGTCCTTTTTATTCTTGCCTTGTTCATTTTACAGGGGTGAGATGTGTTATATTCTTTGTTTCTGCATGTTTCTTTAATGCTTAGTTTTCATACCTGTTTATAACATGAAAGCCATTCTTTAATCTGTTGCTATGGTTCATGATGTTCCATGTTCCATACAACAGAAGTTATGAGGATTTCTACCGGAGCAGTTGCTTGGACTGTGCTCTCTTAAATAAATTTTTTTTTTATATACAACCTTCTTGGATTGCTTACTAGATGCGGTGCTTCTCTTTCTGTTGGGGGCTCTCTCAGACTTTGGGGCATCATTTGCTGTCGAATGTCCCCTTGCTCAGTGTTTGGCTGAGCACCCTCAGACTGCGGTGCGTCTCTTGCTGTTGAATGTCCCATCACGCAGAGTTTGGGAGAGCACGCAGACTGCAGTGCGTCTTTCTGTCGGTGGGCACTCTCAGACTGCGATGCGTCTCTTGCTGTCGAATGTCCCATCACACAGTGTTTCAGAGGGCACTCAGACTGCAGTGCGTCAATTTCTGTTGGGGGCTCTCTCAGACTGTGGTGCGTCTCTTTCTGTCTGGGGCACTCTCAGACTGCGGTGCGTCTCTTTCTGTCGGGGGCACTCTCAGACTGCGTTGCATTTCTTTGTGTTGGGGGCACGCTCAGACTGCGCTGCTTCACTTGCTGTTGAATGTCCCATCACGCAGCGATTGGGAAAGCACTCAGACTGCGGTGCGTCTCTTTCTGTCGGGGGCACTCAGACTGCGGTGCGTCTTTCTGTCAGGGGCACTCTAAGACTGCGTTGCATCTTTTTGTGTCGGGAGCACGCTCAGACTACGGTGCTTCACTTGCTGTTGAATGTCCCATCACGCAGCGATTGGGAAAGAACTCAGACTGCGGTGCGTCTCTTTCTGTCGGGGGCACTCAGACTGCGGTGCGTCTTTCTGTCGGGGGCACTATCAGACTGCGTTGCATCTTTTTGTGCCGGGGGCACTCTCAGACTGCGGTGCTTCTCTTGCTGTCGAAGGTTCCATTGCGCAGTGTTTTGAAGTGCGCTCAGACTGCGGTGCGTCTTTCTGTCTGAGGCTCCCTCAGACTGCAGTGCGTCTTTCTGTCGGGGGCGCTGAGACTGCAGTGCGTCTCTTTCTGTCCGGGGTGCTCAGACTGCTGTGCGTCTCTTTCTGTCGGGGGCACTCGTACTGCGGTGCGTCTCTTTCTGTCAGGGCCAATCTCAGATTGCGTTGGATCTCTTTCTGTCGGGAGCACTCTCAGACTGCGGTGGGTCTCTTTCTGTCAGGGGCCCTCTCAGACTGCGATGCATCTCTTTCTGTCTGGGGCACTTTCAGACTGCGGTGTGTCTCTTTCCGGTGGGGCCACTCTCAGACTGCGTTGGATCTCTTTCTGTCGGGAGCACTCTCAGACTGCGGTGCATCTCTTTCTGTCTGGGGCACTCTCAGACTGCGGTGCGTCTTTCTGTCGGGGGCACTTAGACTGCGGTGCGTCTCTTTCTGTTGTGGCCACTCTCAGACTGCGTTGCATCTCTTTGTGTCTGGGGCACTCTCAGACTGCGGTGCGTCTCTTTCTGTCGGGGGCACTCTCAGACTGTGTTGCATCTCTTTGTGTTGGAGGCACTCTCTGACTGGGGTGCTTCTCTTGCTGTCGAATGTCCCATTGCGCAGTGTTTCGGAGGGCGCTCAGACTGCGGTGCGTCTTTCTGTCTGGGGCACTCTAAGATTGCGGTGCGTCTTTCTGTCGGGGGCGCACACACTGCGTTGCATCTCTTTGTGTCGGGGGCACTCTCAGACTGCGGTGCCTCTTTTGCTGTCAAAGGTTCCATTGCGCAGTGTTTCGAAGGGCGCTCAGACTGCGGTGCGTCTCTGTCTGGGGCACTCTCAGATTGCGGTGCGTCTTTCTGTCGGGGGCGCACAGACTGTGGTGCTTCTCTTTGTGTCGGGGGCACTCTCAGACTGCGGTGCTTCTCTTGCTGTCGAAGGTTCCATTGCGCAGTGTTTCGAAGGGCGCTCAGACTGCGGTGCGTCTCTGTCTGGGGCACTCTCAGATTGCGGTGCGTCTTTCTGTAGGGGGCGCACAGACTGCGGTACTTCTCTTTGTGTCGGGGGCACTCTCAGACTGCGGTGCTTCTCTTGCTGTCGAAGGTTCCATTGCGCAGTGTTTCGAAGGGCGCTCAGACTGCGGTGCGTCTCTGGGGCACTCTCAGATTGCGGTGCGTCTTTCTGTCGGGGGCGCACAGACTGTGGTGCTTCTCTTTGTGTCGGGGGCACTCTCAGACTGCAGTGCTTCTCTTGCTGTCGAAGGTTCCATTGCGCAGTGTTTCGAAGGGCGCTCAGACTGCGGTGCGTCTCTGTCTGGGGCACTCTCAGATTGCGGTGCGTCTTTCTGTCGGGGGCGCACAGACTGCGGTGCTTCTCTTTGTGTCGGGGGCACTCTCAGACTGCGTTGCATCTCTTGTGGCGGGGGCGCCCTCAGACTGCGGTGCGTCTCTTGCTGTTGAATGTCCCCTCTCACAGGGTTGAAGATTTTGGTGACGTCAAGGGCAGAGCTCTGAACCCAAAGCAGCCTCTTCATACTAGTCTACATTGCAGGGGCGGTCGCCTGACGCTTTCTTGGGGCCTGCATATTCACCCCAAGGAAATGTTGGCGAAATTGTGGCCAGATGGTGCACACTTCTGAAATCTATTCTCCTACAAGCCATAGGTGCAAGAAGAAGCAGTACTGAAAGGGAATCAATTAACTATTCCAATATTTCAAACTTTGCCTCAGTACCCAGGAGCACTGTTGCTTGATAGCTGGCTTCATTCTTTCAACTCGCCCATGTCTCCTGTGCTTTTCCACTGCTTGAAGAAGATGGCGAAAATGAATGTAATTGAAGTGCGACTGGTCTCTCATCCGCGAGCAGATGGAAGAAATACGTGCTCAGCATTTTCTGCCTTAAACAGGAAGTTAGGCAACACAAGTTTAGATGAGTGCTGCTGTATATTTTATTGGCTTAAACTTACCTGTTGTCTGTCGGTGTAAGAAGAAAGAGATGCGGCTGGTATTCTAATGTGGGCTTTGCATATAACCTAGTTGAACCAGTTCTAGCCTAGTTTCATTTGATTACATGTGATAATGACATGCCTAGCTTCGCTTCATTTGATTACAGGTGATGGCATGCCTAGCATATCTTCATTTGATTACAGGTGATGGCATGCCTAGCATAGCTTCATTTGATTACATGTGATGACGTGCCTAGCATTGCTTCATTTGATTACATGTGATGACATGCCTGGATTAGCTTCATTTGATTACATGTGATAGCATGCCTAGATTAGCTTCATTTGATTACATGTGATAGCATGCCTAGATTAGTTTCATTTGATTACATGTGATGACATGCCTAACTTAGCTTCATTTGATTACATGTGATGACATGCCTAGATTAGCTTCATTTGATTATATGTGATGGTATGCCTAGCTTAGCTTCATTTGATTACATGTGATGACATGCCTAGCTTAGTTTCATTTGATTGCATGCCATGGCATGCTCTTCTGTCCATGCCATCAAGTGGGCTTGTGCTTCTGAGAGTTCCGCAGTGGCATGTAGAATGGGGAGGTGGTTTGGAGCGTGACGGGGAGAAGGCAATGGTCCTGGAGCCTGGAGGACGCTTGGTGGTTTTCCTTTGTATCCGGGTATTGAATAAACTTGAGTTTGTACAACTCCAACGATGTCCGCTGTAGCTGCTTACCACACTGGCGGCGAGGGTTGGACGTAGGGAGCCGTGGTGAATCCAGGCTCGCTGCATGTGTGAGGAGCAGTGAGGCGCGCTGCCTCGAGTGCGTTCATACCTCCATTGGAAGCATTTGACTTGTGGAAGGTGCTGCCCTCAGTGTTTTGGCTCCTCCTAAGAGAATCGCATTGTTATGGGTACTCACCGTATTTGGCATTCTTTGGGCCTCTTCAACCGCCATTCGGCCAACATCGGTTTCCTGGAGGGAAGTGCGTGAAGTCCTCATGCATGCCTACGCATGCTTTGGCTACAATTGGCCATTTCGTTTGCCTGACTTTGTGTTGATGTGAGGGACAGGCACCTAGTTGTTTGCGCTAACACCAAAGGAAGGAGGTTACGTGCAGTACTTGGCACCTTAATATTTCTGTAAATCGTATATTTCCTGCAGATGGCTATTTTCTCATTATTGCTCAGTTTGCTCATTTCACAAGAGTTTTAAACTGGTGAATTTCGTTACAAAAGTCACCCTGTTATTGGTACAACACAATTTTTTGTTAAAACTACATTAAATACCAGCGTGCAAGCAATCCTTCTGCCTCCTCCATACTTACCATCACCTGGTGAACCGCCCATGGCTTGGAAGGAGTGGTTCAGGGTGTTCAGTGCTTTTCTTGGGGTTGTTGATGGCTTAAAATGTCAACCCTGAAAGAAAGAAATGGCTATTGGAGCACTCTGCATGGCCAAGAGATTTTTGACCATTTGCCCCTCTTTGTACCTGAAGATGAAGAGTAAGAACTAGATGGGTACATTGAGGCAGTCAAGAGACTGGAGAGACGTTTCAGCACCTAATTTGGTGGTAAGGAGGCAGACATTTGTTTCAAGAGGGCTCCATCCAACAGAATCAGTAGACATGCATGTTGCTTCTTTGTGTGCGTTAGCGGCCAAATGTGAATTTGGAGTGTTTACTGACCAACTTATTAGAGATTAGTTACTTACCAGGTGCTTTAATAAGAAAATTCAAGAGAGGTTACTATAGTGAAAAAATCTTTTTCTTGAAGAAGCAGTGGACATTGCGAACAACATTCAGGATTGCAAACTATCTGTCAAGGAGCGGACTTAAAAAACTGAAGATAATCTTTTAGTGGTCAAAGGGACCAAAACCTTGCCAAATAAACCTATTTCTGCTTGGAGAAAAAAAAGTGGAAATCCCTGCTATTGTTGTGGGTTCTCGTTCCATGTTGCCTCGTTCAAGCAAAGTCCTTGCCTGGGAAAGGACTGCAATAAATGTGGATGGTCTGCCATTTTGCCAGAGTATGTCGGATGAGTAACTCATGGGACAGAATGTTCTAATAGGTTTATAGCCAGCCGTAGTGGGCTACACCGGCCATTAAAGGCCTGCTCCCTTGTTAAATCACAATCCGAGAGTGGGCCTTTAATGACCAGAATGGTGGGCTGTAGAGCTATATTAGAACATTGGAATGTTGAGAGCTCCATTGAAGACCGTAGAGTAGCTCTGGGCTTATAATAGCCGGTAGAACGCCGGAGGTCCAACATTCCAATGTTTGTCTTCCTGTTTCTCCCTTTTCCATTTAGAACATTTCACCATCAGCGGATGCACAGTCTATGCCGGTTGTTAAAGGCCTTCACCCTTGTTATGGCCCCTCGTCTGCGTCTCAGCCCTATAATTTGTGTTCAGGGCCTTTAATTACCGGTATAGCACTCAGCAGGGGGTATTACTTTATATTAAAAATTTAACTTTTAAATGGATTTACCCCTTTTAAGCACATTGTTACGGTCTTTAAAAATGTTCTGATTATCTCTACCAATTTCCCCTCCTTCCTCATCTAGATCTCTCTCTTGCCTTTAATATTTCTCCCATTTTCCTTCGTGCATCAGGCGTGTGCCCCTAAAGGTCCTGCCCAAGTTCCTTTGCCTAATGGGGAACTCCCATTAGAGAGCTGAACCTTATCAACCACGAGGTCTGATGGTTGAATCCTGCCCTTAAATTATTCTACGTTTAATAGACTCCGAAAGTGTAAATGATTTAAACCGACGCTGCTACTATCCCCCAGAAGCAGCCTTCTCTTGGCCTGTTCCATTATCCCGTTGTGAACTATGTTTTTTTATCTAATGGGATTAGAACCATTAATGGAACAATCTTAGAAGCTGCGTTATAACATTGGAATGTTGAGTGTTCCATTGAAGACCGTGGGAGGCTCCGGGCTTCGAGCGTCTGATATAAGCTGATAAGATATACTGGTCTAATATAAGCCTTCTGCTCCAACAATCCAGTGTTTGTATTATTGTTCCCCCATTACAAGAGCCTTCTACCCTTAGTGGCAGGAATGTTCTACTAGCCTTAAAGCCCTTCTGCTTCAGGCTATACCCGTTATTAAAGGCCCTCACCTTCGTTATAGACCTGCAGCGAGCCATGAGACTATAGTCTGGGAGTTTCTTTAATTGTTTCAGCGTCTCAGGACATGCAGAGTTTAAATGATTTAAAGGCAGGCTGCTCCTACCCTCTGACGGGTGGGGAGCAACTCTCGCCTCCTAGGATTTGCCCAGCGGCCAGAATGGCCGGTCCGATTGTGGTTAGCCTCTTCATAAGCTTCAGGATAAAACTGTTAAAACAAGCATTAGCAAAGCTAAAGGGTACAGCATTTTGAAACTTGTGTGATGGTTATTTCAGTTTGTATTTCTGGCTTATACAGCAAAATAAAAATAGAAGCCATGCAGCCACCTAAAAGTGGCAGTCTCATGCTTGCAATAAACAAAATGCAAGGAACCATCATTGACTGATGGAGCCGTTTTACCAGTAATATTTTAAAGAAATTATTTCATTTGTGCCAGTAATTTTATTATTATGAAGAAGACGAACAAATCATCACATAACCAAGCATTCAAATTGAAGACCGCGACAGCGTTACAATGTCACTTAAAGAAACTGATAAATCACCAATTAATGGAGTACCCAGTGTACAGGCCAAATACATAACCACTGTTTAAAGTTAATATAAAATATGAAATAAGCACTCCTGCAGCTTTGTCAATGAAGAGAAAGGAAGTGCTTTTCAGTGGATGTGAACAGTACACAGGCCTTTCTGCAGTATTCTAAAGTGAGGGGACCCACCCAATAGGTCAAGTGGGCATACTCATTCCCCCGTGACGTAAGCTGATTGAGGGTTGAGCAGACCAGTGGAGGAAGCCCGCTGACCAGAAGCTCCTCTATACATAGACTTTAAAAAGATTCAATAGTCTGCTGAGACAGCTGAAGCTGCTCCAAGGCCAGACCCAAAGACAACGTTCTGGTCGAATGGGGTTGTAGCAGTTATTGTTGAAAGGGATGTGCAGGGATACAGGATAAGCCCTAAACTAATGGAAGTCTTATTTATGTGCAATAGATTCCTGTGGCTGAATACGTACAGTTAATATACTTACATTTTGAAATGTTCATTTAGAATGGCTCTTCCTACATGATTTTCTTGACCTTTTGTATATTTTGTGCCTTTGAATGCACCTTAATTAAACTTCTGACATGTAAACTGTTTCCTTTATCAATAGGGTTAGTTTTAGGGTCAGTAAGGAGGAGCGGCTTAGGATACAATTCGTCTCAGTCTAGCGATCCTCGTTTTAAGGTGAGCTCTAGCCTTCAACTCACAGCTGTGGTTAGTTTTAGGGTCAGTAAGGAGGAGCGGCTTAGGATACAATTCGTCTCAGTCTAGCGATCCTCGTTTTAAGGTGAGCTATAGCCTTCAACTCACAGCTGTGGTTAGTTTTAGGGTCAGTAAGGAGGAGCGGCTTAGGATACAATTCGTCTCAGTCTAGCGATCCTCGTTTTAAGGTGAGCTCTAGCCTTCAACTCACAGCTGTGGTTAGTTTTAGGGTCAGTAAGGAGGAGCGGCTTAGGATACAATTCGTCTGTCTAGCGATCCTCGTTTTAAGGTGAGCTATAGCCTTCAACTCACAGCTGTGGTTAGTTTTAGGGTCAGTAAGGAGGAGCGGCTTAGGATACAATTCGTCTCAGTCTAGCGATCCTCGTTTTAAGGTGAGCTATAGCCTTCAACTCACAGCTGTGGTTAGTTTTAGGGTCAGTAAGGAGGAGCGGCTTAGGATACAATTCGTCTCAGTCTAGCGATCCTCGTTTTAAGGTGAGCTCTAGCCTTCAACTCACAGCTGTGGTTAGTTTTGGGGTCAGTAAGGAGGAGCGGCTTAGGATACAATTCGTCTCAGTCTAGCGATACTCGTTTTAAGGTGAGCTCTAGCCTTCAACTCACAGCTGTGGTTAGTTTTGGGGTCAGTAAGGAGGAGCGGCTTAGGATACAATTCGTCTCAGTCTAGCGATACTCGTTTTAAGGTGAGCTCTATCCTTAAACTCACAGCTGTGGTTAGTTTTAGGGTTAGTAAGGAGGCTGTGGCTTAGGATAGTATTCGTCTGTCTAGCGATACTCGTTTTAAAGTGAGCTCTAGCCTCACAGCTGTGGTTAGTTTTGGGGTCAGTAAGGAGGAGTGGCTTAGGATAGTATTCGTCTCGGTCTAGCGATACAAGTTTTAAAGTGAGCTCTAGCCTTAAACTCACAGCTGGGGTTAGTTTTGGGGTCAGTAAGGAGGAGTGGCTTAGGATAGTATTCGTCTCGGTCTAGCGATACCCGTTTTAAGGTGAGCTCTAGCCTTAAACTCACAGCTGGGGTTAGTTTTGGGGTCAGTAAGGAGGAGTGGCTTAGGATACAATTCGTCTCAGTCTAGCGATCCTCGTTTTAAGGTGAGTTCTAGCCTTCAACTCACAGCTGTGGTTAGTTTTAGGGTCAGTAAGGAGGAGCGGCTTAGGATACAATTCGTCTCAGTCTAGCGATCCTCGTTTTAAGGTGAGCTATAGCCTTCAACTCACAGCTGTGGTTAGTTTTAGGGTCAGTAAGGAGGAGCGGCTTAGGATACAATTCGTCTCAGTCTAGCGATCCTCGTTTTAAGGTGAGCTCTAGCCTTCAACTCACAGCTGTGGTTAGTTTTAGGGTCAGTAAGGAGGAGCGGCTTAGGATAGTGTTCGTATCAGTCTAGCGATACTCGTTTTAAGGTGAGCTCTAGCCTCACAGCTGTGGTTAGTTTTGGGGTCAGTAAGGAGGAGTGGCTTAGGATAGTATTCGTCTCGGTCTAGCGATACTCGTTTTAAAGTGAGCTCTAGCCTTAAACTCACAGCTGGGGTTAGTTTTGGGGTCAGTAAGGAGGAGTGGCTTAGGATAGTGTTCGTATCAGTCTAGCGATACTCGTTTTAAAGTGAGCTCTAGCCTTAAACTCACAGCTGGGGTTAGTTTTGGGGTCAGTAAGGAGGAGTGGCTTAGGATAGTATTCATCTCAGTCTAGCGATACTCGTTTTAAGGTGAGCTCTAGCCTTAAACTCACAGCTGGGGTTAGTTTTGGGGTCAGTAAGGAGGCAGCGGCATAGGATAGTATTCGTCTCAGTCTAGAGATACTCGTTTTAAGGTGAGCTATAGGCTCACAGCTGTGGTTAGTTTTAGGGTCAGTAAGGAGGAGCGGCATAGGATAGTATTCGTCTTAGTCTAGAGATACTTGTATTAAGGTGAGCTCTAGCCTTAAACTCACAGCTGTGGTAAAGCTAAGGCTTTGTTTTAATATTGACAATAAGCATTATGTTTATGTTCAAGATGTAGGATAGGCTTAGCTTTTATCTTGGTTCGTTCCATTTCTTTTTGATTTTATTTCATTTTATGATGATGGTTTAAGGATCTTAGTAGTAATCGTCGCAATCACGTTTGAGGTATTTTAATGGTAGTAATTCAATGTCATTGAGATTGTTTCCATCATTAATGTTTAGAGACGCTCTCCATCAATCTATTCATTTACGGTTTGGCTTTTCTTGTACTGGATCATTAGGGTGCATTTTGCAAAGTCTCGCCGGGCATCACAGTAGCCCCAGGATGTGTATGAGGAGATACGTTCCTGTCCTGCTATATATCGCAAGGGCTGCATTGTTAGTCACTACAACATGATTTATACATCAGGAGTCAGGAGTGATTGGTTTGTGGGTAGGTTTTCCAGTGTTCTACAGCTCAGCTCTGTACTCACCTCACAGCAATCCATTCCATAATGTTCCTGTGTTGTTGAGAGACCCTGATGGTGCATTCCCATCTGACCTGTGTTTCTCTTTTCTTTTCTCCTTCTCCAGGTCTTGAGTTTGCCTATTCAGCAGCTCCCAAGTGCATGCAGAGCGCCATCATGGGCCTCTTCTTCTTCTTTTCTGGTGTCGGCTCCTTCGTGGGCTCTGGGCTCCTGGCGCTGGTGTCCATCAACGCCATCGGATGGATGAGTAGCCATGAGGACTCTGGTGAGTGAGTAGCAGCAGTGGATTGAATCGTGGCTTCAATTACTACCCAACAGAACTCATTTCACCTTTCTTTCACAAAATGTTATTGATTTTGCCTTTCCCTTTCTATTTACTTTACTTTCACTTTCTAAACTGTTATTTGTGAGCCAAATATCACTTAAAACATTGTTCAGTATACCACAGTATGCATCTTTTCCACCACTAGTTCCTCTTGGCCTGCTCTTATGGGGGATATCTTTACCTAAAGGAAGTCTGGAGGACATCTCTCCTTGGATTTAGCTTACCAGTGAATGATGGCTAGATACAGGCTTCGACTGATCATACCACGTCATTCTCCTCACCCTTGCCTACCTTTGGATGCCAGAGAGGAAGCGGGCAGGGCTTGCAAATGCTTCTGACCTCTCTTCCATGCAAAAGTGTTGAGTGTAATGTCAACGTTAATGATCTGTAATGTGGGATAGGATGTGGCGTAATGGCTAGGATGGCCGACCTCAAATCTGGGGAACCGGGTTCGAGTCTTGGCAACGATGCAATGTGTCCTTATGTAACACAACTGGTGCTCATGTACAGCGCTCTGATACCAGATACCTTCGGGTCAAGCTTGCGCTGTATAAAACTACCCCATGCCCCTCAAAAAAGATCTGAACCGGCAAGGATCTTTGCAAGCTTTATGGTCACAGACCAGGTTACATCGTGGTCGTCCATGGCGACCATCTTTAAGCCACTGGTGGCGTCTGTAGGGTCTAAAGTCTATTTGTGCACTGGTCACGAGCTATCCGACTCATTTCATTATTGTGGTCGAACTCCTATGTTTTCCTGTAAAGGGCACGTGTCAGGCACTGTGCTCATTCTGTGCCTTGCTCCGCTCGTGGAGTTCTAGACCGTTCACCAAAAGTGATGCGCTTGTCATTGTGACTTTTTACTGTGAGCAGCCTGTTATAAGACTTTCTGCTGCTGGCTACTGGATTAAATAGTTGCAGTGCTCCCTAAATTGTGTAGATTGCAGCACACTTGCTCCCTCTCTTGAAATGTAAGTAATCTGTAGTAAGTGGACGTCCTTCACTCCCCTCCATGTGGCAGTATTCCATAGACCACCGGTTTTCAGATCCTTTTCTGCACTGGGGGCTTCAGTCTCAACTGATCCTACAGAGAGAGGGAGGTACCAGGTTTGAGTGCACAAGCGCTGCTCTCACTCTTCAAAAGCACTCAAGCCACTCTGCATTCTTGAGTAGATGAGTGACAGCATTGACTCTGTCCTTCACCCCCACCATGCAAGGTCGCCCTCTTTACAACAGTGACCCAACTCCCTGGGGACCCCTAACGTTTTGGCCTCCATGAGTTTACATCAACCAACGCCTCATTCCTCATATACGATGCATAACGTTTCATGCTCTTTTATTCTAATGATGAGGAACTCTTCCAGAGTCGAATACTTCCTGAGTGTTCTTCAGCGTCGCACCTGCTCCTAAAGGCAGATGAACGGAGCTGCTGGTGATGGTACCTGCAGCTCCGCGCGCTTCTTTGATGTACTAGGATATGTCCCAAGTGGCGCCCAGCCCTTTCCACAATCATTCCCACAGTTCTAAGCACACCCTCCTTTACATAAGACCTTTCACTTGTACCCCTCACAGTCTTATTTTGGGCCAGCGCGTTCTCTTGTGAGTAGCTTTCAACTGCACCTAATGCTCCACTTGCTTCATGCTGCTCCTTCTCACTCTGCCTCACCCTTCCCTCTCATTGTTTGCTCCTGTCACTGGCCTATCTTTTTATATTTTAGCAATCTTTTTATTAACAATTGTGTAACATTCTTGTAACATGCTTGCCACTTCCCAAGCACAGATTCAAAACGTGCGTGTTATTTAGACAAGCTGTGACAATTCAAAGCTTTGTTTGATTTTCAGTGAAGAATCAACTGAAGGCTCTTAGACCAGCTTCAATGGCTCATGTGGTTTATTTGGTCTGAGTGTCCATCTTTGCTGGCCCTTTAAGAGCAAAGGTAGCTTGGCCATGTTTGTCGAGTCCATCGGTGATTGGTCTGGAGCTTGGCTTCAGTGAAGGCCATCATTGGGCCTTGATCTTACTGAGTAGGTGTGGCTTCCTGCTTCAGTCTGTGAGGGGGAGACACAGTGACCTGTTCAATAGAGGTTCATGAACTTCAGTCAGCATTGAACAACTAACTAGTCATTGTTTCCTAGTGAGTGAAGAAGTTGATTTCCATGTCCATGTTCTCCTGTAATCTCCTCCCTTGCAGGACAGCCAACTCCACAAGCCCCTCTTGTTCAGTTGTGTCTGCTCCCAATATAAAGTCGTCTCCCGCGTGCAGACCTTTTCTCTACCTACCCCCGGTGTGCAGTCTTCCCTCACCTGGCACCCCTCACACTTCTGCTCGCCTGGCCAGTTATCCTAAATTGCCCTTGTGCTTCACCATCCTGCTGCCCACTCTGTATCCATGCCCTTTCCTACAGATGCATCTACTCTATTACAACGCGCAGTGGACCAGAATGCACCTTGAACCGATCAGCAAACTATACTTTCAGGAAGCACTTTTCTCAAGTAAAATCACCAACATGTATGCGATCCTCCTCCCAAGCCTGTGCTCCTATCCACGGCTCCAAAGCAGAACGGACACATGACCGTGTGCCCTCCTCCCACCCCACAAACACACTTTGGTCATGCTCAGAGTGATCGAGGCAGAAGAAGGCCCGTATTCTTGACCAACAATGTACTGGTTCTCACAGTGCTCCACGTTTGTGTTTACCAAGCCGGTACCCTCAGATTTGAGGCTGGCACAATTTGGATGCCAAAATTAACAACAGAAGGGAGGTAGAGTGGAGAGTTAGGATTCCTACTCCACGGGCACTGTTACATAAACAAAAAGAATCCTACTCACTGTGGACAAGGGGAATGTCGACCACAGATGCGGGGACATTCAGTGTTTTGTAAAATACCCCTCACACACCAACAGGCCCCTTGGTGTCATGCTTCATCATTGGGGCCTTCGCACCCCTCTAACGGGATGTGGCGTGCTGCGACCTACGACTACGCGGGAGCACCTTTAGTTGAGACTATGTGTGGTGCGTGTGGTGGAAGTGGTTGGGTATTTTATAAAAATGTGAGTGGTGGGATGTGGTGAAGGTTAAAAAGTACCTGGCTCGTAGGTGTCAGAGAAAATTTTTTATTCAACCTCGGGCTGGTACTGGTAAAAGAAGTGCAGGTTGAGGTAGTTAACTGTCGTGATTATGGACAGTACCTCTGGTGTGCGTCGACATGTTTCGGAGCTGGTGCTCCTTCAGGACGAGGCACACCTCCGTTCCCTTTATGTGGGACTTCTAGCGGGCATGCACAAAGCCCAGCTGTTACCCACCCCAGACGTGTATTTAGAGACAGGCAGAGGCACAGAATAATTAAAGATAGAAAATGCTAACTTGCTAAAAGTGGAATTTTCAGACTAGCAATTTAAAATCCGACTTTACCATAAGTTGGTTTTTAAGTTGTGAGTCTAGGAACACCAGACCCGAACTATCCAGTTTGTCCCAATTGGAAATTAAATTTAGAAGATGTAATAAGCTAATCCCATTGTTAACCTATGGGAAAAATAGGCCATGCCATAGTGAAAAACGAATGTTAGAGTTGTTCACGATCTGGACATGTAAAACTTAAAAGTACATGTCCCACTTTTTAAATACACTGCCCCCTGCCCTTGGGGTGGTCTAGGGCCTACTTTAGGGATGACTTATCGGTATTAGTAGGAAGGTTTGGGTCTGGCAAGTGGGCTAACTTGCCAGGCCGAAATGGTGGTTTAAAACTGCACACACAGGCTTTACAGTGGCAGGCCTTTGCCAGGTTGAAAGAGCTACTCTGGAGGGTGGCACAAACAGCGCTGCAGGCCCACTAGTAGCATTTAATTTGCAGACCCTGGGCCCATGTAGTGCACTTTACTAGGGACTTGTAAATAAATTCAATATTCCAATTGTGGATAAGCCAATGTTACCATGTTTTAAGCAGAGAGCACATGCACTTTAGCATTGGTTAGCAGTGGCAAAGTGCCCGGAGTCCTAAAGCTAACAAATTCAACAAAAAGGGTAAGACGAAGACAAAATGTTTGGGGGTGACCCTGCAGAAAGGACCAGGTCCAACAGTCACGCTGCAGAGCTGGACTACTTTATATAACTGGGCACAAGGCGGTGCTGGGCTACTTAATGCCAGGGGGCACGGTTTCAGAACTGAACTGCTTTATATCAGTGGACACATACAAACGGAACTATTTCATGCCAGTGGACACGGCGGCTGAACTGGACTACTTCATGCCAGTGGACATGATGGCACAGGTGGACCACTTTATATCACTGGGCACGTGGCAGAGCTAGGTGGATGTCAAGAGACCTCACGTATGAGGGCATTAATCGCTATTAAAATGATCCTATTCCTCTAAATAGTTGTGCTTGGAAATTGTAGGTCCTTGAGATGTGAGGAAACTGCACAATTCTGAGGGTGTGAGGAGAAAGGATGGAGTAATGAGGGCGTGGGCTGTGCGCCAGCCTCCGAAGGGTGCGGGCCTGCACCATGGCCAGGAGCCAAGACTGAGAAGGCATCTGATGTCAGTGGCTTTACAATGCTAGCCAGTGGCCCCTGTTGTGTGATCATTCAAACATTGAACACTCTGCTCACTGCAGGCTCTGCGGGTTAAATGAAATGGAGTCAGGAATTCTGGTGCTGAGGAAGGAGCTCCAGAGAAACCCAACATGGAGTGTGCCTGTGCAGCTGAGGAGTAGAGATGCTTTTTCTTTTTCTAAAATCTGCCATGGACTGGTTCAGATACATGGAGTATCCACCCTCTGGTAGATAAGTTTGTAGCTGTTGAGAACTAGTTACGGTAAGGACCCGCATAATGTGTGTCTGCCCCCATAGGAAATTATGGCTCCCTCGCCTGTGTGCCTGCTGCCGCCACTCACACCCTCCCCATAATACCCATTGCCTCCCCTCTAAACCTACTGTATCCTCTGTGCACCCACAGCTACCCCTGTGCACCCACACCCTTCGTGCATGTAGGTCCTCTCTTCTGCTCCCAGGGCCTCCTCTGTGCACCCACGCCCTTCGCCCTGCACGTAAGGCCTCTCTCCTGCTCCCAGGGCCTCCCCTGTGCACCCACACCCTTCGTCCTGCACGTAGGGCATCTCTTCTGCTCCCAGGTCCTCCCCTGTGTACCCATGTCCTTCATCCTGCATGTAGGGCCTCTCTTCTGCTCCCAGGGCCTCCCCTGCGCACCCGCTGCTCTCTCTCTGTGCCCACTGCCTCTCCTCTACGCCAAGGGCCTCCCCTATGCACCCGCTACCTCCCTTATGTGCCCACCATCTCCGATCTGCACCCACCACCTCCCACCTATGTGGCTGCTGCCTCCCCTGTAGGCCCAGGGCCTCCCCTCTGCACCCCCGCTTCCCCTTTCAGCCCAGGGCCTCCCCTCTGCGTCCACCTCCTCCCCTCTGCGTCCACCTCTTCCCCTCTGGGTCAACCTCCTCCCCTCTGCGTCCGCCTCCGCCGCCTCCCCTCTGCCCCCGCCTCCTCCCCTCTGCGTCCGCCGCCTCCCCTCTGCGCCCGCAGCCTCCCCTCTGCGCCCGCAGCCACCCCTGCGCCTGCCGCCTCCCCTCTGCGCCTGCCGCCTCCCCTCTGCGCCTGCCGCCTCCCCTCTGCACCTGCCGCCTCCCCTCTGAGCCTGACTCCTCCCCTTTTCACCTGCCACCTTCCCTGTGCACTCACCACCTCCCCCGTGAGCCCATCGCCTCCCACCTGCACTCGCCGCCTCCCACCTGCGACCGCCGCCTCCCACCTGCGACCGCCGCCTCCCCTCTGCTCCCACTGCCTCACCCGTGAGCCCACCACCTCCCCCGTGAGCCCACCACCTCCCCCGTGAGCCCACCACCTCCCCCGTGCGCCCACTGCCCCTGTGCACCCACTGCCCCCGTGCACCCATCGCCTCCCATCTGCACCCGCCCCCTCCCACCTGCGACCACCGCCTCCCCTCTGCGCCCGCCACCTCCCCTCTGCTCCCCTCTGGGCCCGCCTTCTCCCCTCTGGGCCCGCCGCCTCCCCTCTGGACCCGCCGCCTCCCCTCTGGACCCGCCGCCTCCCCTCTGGACCCACCGCCTCCTCTCTTGACCCGCCGCCTCCTCTCCTCTGCGCCCGCCACGTCCTCTCCTCTGCGCCCACCACCTCCTCTCCTCTGCGCCCGCCTCCTCCTCTCCTCTGGGCCCGCCTCCTCCTCTCCTCTGGGCCCGCCTCCTCTCCTCTGGGCCCGCCTCTCCTCTCCTCTGGGCCCGCCTCCTCCACTCCTCTGCGCCTGCCGCCTCCTCTCTGCGCCTGCCGCCTCTTCTCCTCTCCTCTGCGCCCACCTCCTCCCCTCGGCTCCTTTCCTCTGCGCCTGCCTCCTCTCCTCTGCACTCACCTCCTCCCCTCAGGAACCGCCTCCTCCCTTCTGCAACCGCCTCCTCCCATCTGTGCCCACCGCCTCCCCTCTGTGACCCTTCACCCCCTTTGCGTCCAGCACCTCCTGTCCACACTCGCAGCCTCTTGTCCAGGGTTTTCAGACGCTTGTTTTGCTTTGATGGCATTGACATAAACGTCTCAGCCCCATGGTTGGGGAAGGTGTCGTGGGAAAAGCGAAATCTAAAACAGAAAACCGCTTGGTGACTGCCACCTCCCTTCAGACTTCATCCAAGTTCCGCTGTGACCTCCGTCGTGCCTCTCCTTGCCCACCCTGGTCAGCCAGCAGAGGGTCACTGCTGGCGAGGAAGATGAGGAGGCGGAGTCAAATGCAAAAGCATTGAAATTATGACATCAAGCTGCAGTTCCGCTAGTCGTTGCTAGATGTCCCTCACGAGTCAAGGTTAGGAGGGACCCCTAAATCATCACCTCTCTCATTGCCTGATATTTCAATTTCAAAGTTCACTTTTGTGAATTGGTTATATGCTTTTTAGCATGTAAAATATTATCAAAGCATTTGTGTGTGCAGTTTAGAAGCCGGCTCCGTACGTGGAGGAGCGGACTTTGTGTTTTTCATGGAATGCGTAGTTAACAAATCTCCGCAAACTCCGAGAGCGGAGTTCATTGGCCAGGGCTAGACATTTCTTTACAGTTGACGAAGTCGACTCACTGAAGCACGTCTACGTGTAGTTGCGCCGAGTGACTGGACAGGTGTGCTTTGTAAATAGTACAGGAAAGCACTGAGTGGTATCATCTGGTAATTAGCAAGTTGTATATTTTCGTGGTTCAGGAAGTCGTAGTTAAAAAATGTAGTGGTTTAGAATTATTCGTGGTTCAGCATTCGTGGTTTAGGAGTTTGTTGTTTAGGAGGTGGTGGTTTAATCCTACAACTCTCCCAACTGCAGAGAGCGCCCCAGGATAGCGCCCCAGGATAGCGCCTGTCCACTGCTCCGAGCGTCATTCATTTGCAGAGCTCGTCCTGCATAGTCCACAGCTGCCAATCAAAGCTAAGCAGATGCCGCGCGCTCTGTGAATACTTCAATATCTTATTATTTCAGCCGCTGAGCGTGAATCCCTGCAGGCTTTTTATCAGGTTAGCCTGAATGGTAATGAATGATCCGCTCGCATCGATATGAGCTGCCCCTCTAATCTATTGCTTTAGAGCCATTATTCCTGGAGCTAGACGAGGCGGTTCTGGGTGTTCTCCTGAAGAAATAAGTGCTTGCCAAATGTGAAAGTGTATTTTATATTTGGGCCATTAATTTAGTCTGAATGCTCTGTCTCTTTTTCATATACAGCTGCTTATATTTTGCTCCAGAGCAAGAGAAGAATTCAGGGAAGCCCTCAGAGTGTTCACCTACCCTTGGGAGTAGGGCATAGCTTCGGGGGGGGGGGGGGGGGGGTGTTCCCTGGTACAGTTTGGTCTCTTTATATTTAACATACATACATACAAGATATTTGTTGTATCTTGTATCTTCCTGCTGCTCAGTTTGAATGCATGAGATGTGGAATGTTGGATGGGTGGAATGCGAGTGGTTTGTGAATGTCAGTTGGGTGAGGGCTGAGCAGCAGGACAGCTGCTCCTGATGGGGTTGTCATTATTACTTATTTCTTAACATCTCAACTTAAATAAAGTAACTTAAGAATCTACAGTTCCAGCTTCTTTCTGATTACTTCAAGATTCTTTGGAAAACATGAGGATTTGGATGTGTGCTTCCATTTAGTGCTTTTGGGCTAATTCCCTGCTTAGAATGCATTGAACATACTAACACAGTGAAAAATAGTTATTTAAATTTCCCTGGTGTAGACCACGCCTCCCACCTCACCAAAACACAGAAGGCACAAGTAAAGCTAAGACCCAAGACCCCGCAGAGCTAGCTTCGAGGACACCCAGGTCCATCACTCCTATTGGGTGATCACCCCAGGACTGGTGGGGACTGCACCAAAGAAGGCAATCTTCAGCCACCCTTTTTGCTGAAACTGTGGTGGTGTGTAGCGTGGAGCGCCTCCTGAGGTTATCTCAGGGACTTGCCTTGCTGCTCTGACTTGGCTACCAGCGGTGAGCCAAGGACCCTAAGGGGAATCTCTGACAAAATGGTCCCTCCAAGGCCACTTTCCTACGGCTACTCATTTCACAAGCAGGATTGGTGAAATAACTATTCCCTCACAAAATAAACTGATTGTGATACATGATGCAGAGTGGTCACAATCCGGCTATCGCCTCAATTGAAACATTTGACTGGCACCAAGACCTTTCCAGTCACTTACCAGGAAACTGAACATAGGAGGAGTTCATGAAGTGGCCTTACGTCCTCCTCCGCCCAGACTTGTGACGTCCTGACATTTCGAACTGATTGGCGTATATTGCTTGAGAGGCGGTGCTTATGATAGTGTTTAAAGTTTATTATTGGATGAACCATTTAGCTGCAGTAACGGACTTGACAAACATCAATGCTTCAAACACATAGGCCCTGATTTAGATCTTGGCGGGCGGGTTACTCATCGCTATGGTGACGGATGTCCTGTCCGACGAGAAATAAATCCCATTATATCCTATGGGATTTATATTTGAACTGACTGAATATCTGTCATCGTTGTGACGGAGTAACCTGTCCACCAAGGCCCGTAGTCTCGTAATGGCATCTCAGGGTATGTAAAGCAGCCGTCTGTGTGTCTCTGTTATGAGACCAGCAGGGCTGCATTGTGATTTCTTTGGCGGAGACGGATGCAACCAGTGCATGTGCTCGGCCGGCAGGGAGCGCTCAGAGGATTCTGTCCGCCTTTTTTAATGCAGGCTCCTGAAGTTGACTGTGTTGTTTTTCAACATAGGTGTTCGAACTTTAAATTTTAATGCAGCACTTGAAATGATTCCGCTGTTCCTGCAAGACAAAAGTAACATTTTCATATAATTATCATGACACCCAGTAATGGGAAATTAGTGCTTTTTAAATAATTCCCATCCATGTAGTGAATGGTATTTCAAATGTACACTGTTTTAAATGCTGGGATAAGAGGAGTTCTATTCAATTGCTTTTAATATAATTTAATACAGTTGCCCCTAACTTTGCCTAATGAAGGCCGCTGCATGCACAGCCTGCGTGCGCGGAGTCTGCACCGCTCGCAAGAAGTGCTTCTGATGGATCGCTTTCCCTGCCTCCGCTAATAATACGCTGAAGTGCGCTGCTGGCCATGGCGGCTGGAAGCGGGCCATGTGCTATTGTTCGTGACATTGTAACGACACTTAGAGCACATTTACTAATGGACGCTTAACCTTCCATCTTCAGGGCCACTTTCGTAATGTGTAATCTGGGAACATCTTGGGAGCCCTTACTTGAAACAACCTTGGGAAGGATGGTCTGACTTACACTAAGTTATCTTTTGGAGTATGGAAGGCAGGCTGCTCTCAAATGCCGTTAACCTGTATCCCCAATAGGGTTTGTTTTACTTGAAGTAAATTGTTAATTGATGGTGTTAAAGCGGTAGGTGTTAAATAGAACTAGCAGTCTGTTGTCTACTACACAGAGCACACCAGTACATACTCCTTCCATTGTCTGCATGGGTGCAGTAGGCAAGGCTATGTCCGGCTACAGTCTAAAGTATGTAACTGGGTGAGGCGCTTCACATAGGGCTAGAGTTTAAAGTATGTAACTGGGTGAGGCCCTTCACATAGGGCTTGAGTCTAAAGTATGTAACTGGGTGAGGCCAATCACGTAGGATAGAGTCTAAAGAATGTAACTGGGTGAGGCTCTTCACGTAGGGCTTGAGTCTAAAGTATGTAACTGGGTGAGGCCCTTCACGTAGGGCTAGAGTCTGAAGTATGTAACTGGGCGAGGCCCTTCACGTAGGGCTAGAGTCTAAAGTATGTAACTGGGTGAGGCCCTTCACATAGGGCTTGAGTCTAAAGTATGTAACTGGGTGAGGCCAATCACGTAAGATAGAGTCTAAAGAATGTAACTGGGTGAGGCTCTTCACGTAGGGTAGAGTCTAAAGTATGTAACTAGGTGGGGCCCTTCACCTAGGGTAGAGTCTAAAGTATGTAACTGGGCGAGGCCCTTCACATAGAGCTAGAGTCTAAAGTACGTAACTGGGTGAGGCCCTTCACATAGGGTAGTGTCCAATGTATGTAACTGGGTGAGGCCCTTCACATAGAGAAGGTGTCTAAAGTATGTAACTGGGTGAGGCCCTTCACATAGGGTAGAGTTTAAAGTATGTAACTGGGTGAGGCCCTTCACATAGGGCTTGAGTCTAAAGTATGTAACTGGGTGAGGCCAATCACGTAAGATAGAGTCTAAAGAATGTAACTGGGTGAGGCTCTTCACGTAGGGTAGAGTCTAAAATATGTAACTGGGTGAGGCCCTTCACGTAGGGTAGAGTTTAAAGTATGTAACTGGGTGAGGCCCTTCACATAGGGCTTGAGTCTAAAGTATGTAACTGGGTGAGGCCAATCACGTAGGATAGAGTCTAAAGAATGTAACTGGGTGAGGCTCTTCACGTAGGGTAGAGTCTAAAGTATGTAACTAGGTGAGGCCCTTCACGTAGGGTAGAGTCTAAAGTATGTAACTGGGCGAGGCCCTTCACATAGAGCTAGAGTCTAAAGTACGTAACTGGGTGAGGCCCTTCACATAGGGTAGAGTCTAAAGTATGTAACTGGGTGAGGCCCTTCACATAGGGTAGAGTTTAAAGTATGTAACTGGGTGAGGCCCTTCACGCAGGGCTAGAGTCTAAAGTATGTAACTGGGTGAGGCCCTTTACGTAGGCTAGAGTCTAAAGTATGTAACTGGGTGAGGCCCTTCACGTAGGGCTAGAGTCTAAAGTATGTAACTGGGTGAGGGCCTTCACGTAGGGCTAGAGTCTAAAGTATGTAACTAGGTGAGGCCCTTCACGTAGGGTAGAGTCTAAAGTATGTAACTGGGTGAGGCCCTTCACATAGGGTAGAGTTTAAAGTATGTAACTGGGTGAGGCCCTTTACGTAGGCTAGAGTCTAAAGTATGTAACTGGGTGAGGCCCTTCACGTAGGGCTAGAGTCTAAAGTATGTAACTGGGTGAGGCCCTTCACGTAGGGTAGAGTCTAAAGTATGTAACTGGGTGATGCCCTTCACGTAGGGCTAGAGTCTAAAGTATGTAACTGGGTGAGGGCCTTCACGTAGGGCTAGAGTCTAAAGTATGTAACTGGGTGAGGCCCTTCACGTAGGGTAGAGTCTAAAGTATGTAACTGGGTGAGGCCCTTCACGTAGGGCTAGAGTCTAAAGTATGTAACTGGGTGAGGCCCTTCACGTAGGGCTAGAGTCTAAAGTATGTCACTGGGTGAGGCCCTTCACGTAGGGTAGTGTCCAATGTATGTAACTGGGTGAGGCCCTTCACATAGGGTAGTGTCCAATGTATGTAACTGGGTGAGGCCCTTCACGTAGGGCAATGTCCAATGTATGTAACTGGGTGAGGCCCTTCACATAGGGTAGTGTCCAATGTATGTAACTGGGTGAGGCCCTTCACATAGGGTAGAGTCTAAAGTATGTAACTGGGTGATGCCCTTCACGTAGGGCTAGAGTCTAAAGTATGTAACTGGGTGAGGGCCTTCACGTAGACTAGAGTCTAAAGTATGTAACTGGGTGAGGCCCTTCACGTTGGCTAGAGTCTAAAGTATGTAACTGGGTGAGGCCCTTCACGTAGGGTAGAGTCCAATGTATGTAACTGGGTGAGGCCCTTCACGTTGGCTCGAGTCTAAAGTATGTAACTGGGTGAGGCCCTTCACATAGGGTAGTGTCCAATGTATGTAACTGGGCGAGGCCCTTCACATAGGGTAGGGTCCAATGTATGTAACTGGGTGAGGCCCTTCACATAGGGTAGTGTCCAATGTATGTAACTGGGTGAGGCCCTTCACGTAGGCTAGAGTCTAAAGTATGTAACTGGGTGAGGCCCTTCACGTAGGGTAGAGTTTAAAGTATGTAACTGGGTGAGGCCCTTCACGTAGGGTAGAGTCTAAAGTTTGTAAATGGGTGAGGCCCTTCACATAGAGAAGGTGTCTAAAGTATGTAACTGGGGGAGGCCCTTCACGTTGGCTCGAGTCTAAAGTATGTCACTGGGTGAGGCCCTTCACATAGGGTAGTGTAGAATGTATGTAACTGGGTGAGGCCCTTCACATAGGGTAGTGTCCAATGTATGTAACTGGGTGAGGCCCTTCACATAGAGAAGGTGTCTAAAGTATGTTACTGGGTGAGGCCCTTCACGTTGGCTCGAGTCTAAAGTATGTAACTGGGTGAGGCTCTTCACATAGGGTAGTGTCCAATGTATGTAACTGGGCGAGGCCCTTCACATAGGGTAGTGTCCAATGTATGTAACTGGGTGAGGCCCTTCACATAGGGTAGTGTCCAATGTATGTAACTTGGTGAGGCCCTTCACGTAGGCTAGAGTCTAAAGTATGTAACTGGGTGAGGCCCTTCACGTAGGCTAGAGTCTAAAGTATGTAACTGGGTGAGGCCCTTCACGTTGGCTAGAGTCTAAAGTATGTAACTGGGTGAGGCCCTTCACGTAGGCTAGAGTCTAAAGTATGTAACTGGGTGAGGCCCTTCACGTAGGCTAGAGTCTAAAGTATGTAACTGGGTGAGGCCCTTCACATTGGCTAGAGTCTAAAGTATGTTACTGGGTGAGGCCCTTCACGTTGGCTCGAGTCTAAAGTATGTAACTGGGTGAGGCCCTTCACGTAGGGTAGAGTTTAAAGTATGTAACTGGGTGAGGCCCTTCACGTAGGGTAGAGTCTAAAGTTTGTAAATGGATGAGGCCCTTCACATAGAGAAGGTGTCTAAAATATGTAACTGGGGGAGGCCCTTCACGTGGGGCTGAGTCTAAAGTATGTAACTAGGCGAGGCCCTTCATGTAGGCTAGACTCTAAAGTATGTAACTAGGCGAGGCCCTTCATGTAGGCTAGACTCTAAAGTATGTAACTGGGCGAGGCCCTTCATTTAGGCTAGACTCTAAAATATGTAACTGGGCGAGGCCCTTCACATAGGGCTGAGTCTAAAGCAGTCATTCCCAAACTGTGCGCCGTGGCTCCCTGGGGAGATGTCAAAACTATCTGCGGTAGCCGAGCACCAAGCACTTTAATGCATTTAATGTTGAAGAGTCTGTTCGCTTCAGTTAAACTAATTAGACTTAAATGCATGATGTTGATGATTTGTAAGTGACATGCCTAAAGCTATAAATTTAGCTGTAAACAAAGCTTATTTGATGGCATGTCCAGGGAGATGCCTTCCATATTTCACTTGATCCCCACGTTCCGACACTCCCAAAGTAAGCGGAAGATGCCTGATTTATTTTGTTAGACTTGTTAATAGTTTCGTTTTTCTTCAAATGCATTTTACACCAATGCAAGTGATCAGGAAAGTACAGTTGTCTTGTCTATTAAATTCCCTAAGTATTATTAAGTATTGACATTTGTGCTTTAATCAAAGGTACTTCCAGTGCACATTTCTTTCAGTACACATACATTTCCAGACAGGCCTGGACTGTCCTTGAGCACAGGGAAGTAGAACACCATATACAGCCTAATACCAACATTTGGAAGCAAGAAAGAGGGACGTTTAAAAAATAAAAAATCAGTAGAATTTATTTTACGTGCATTGATTTGGAGGGAATTTTGGGAGGAGACAGCAAAAATAAAGCTGTATGTGGTTTATTAAATCGTTAGTCACCCTGCTGAGACAGGTGTGTTGGAATGTATGACATGGGTAGAAATGGAAGTGCATGCAAATATTCTTTAAGTGCAGGAACACTTTGGCAATAGGGTCTACATGCATATGGGTGCTATTTAGCACTGTAAGTGAGATGTAAAAGTTTTAGAGGGTACTCTAAAAAGGCATGGGCAAAGAAGTGTAACTAGGAATATTTTATTAAAGAAGCTGCCTTAGTAATAAGAAACACCCTGCGTGTATGATTATAATACCTTCTTCAGCTTCATCCCAATTATTTTCAAGGAGAAAAATGCAGGTACTCCCTAGGCTGGGCTTACATCTCCCGCACCCTCCAAAAATAAACAGTGGGGAGCCAGGGGCAATGGGTGAAGGGAGCCGCGGGTCGAAAAAGTTTGGGAACCACTAGTCTAAAGCATATAAGTGGGTGAGGCCCTTCACGTAACACTGAGGGTAAGTCTCAGGTGAAGAGGTTCAGTTCTATAGCCTAGTTGCAAAGACTATAACTCTGTAGGGCTGTGTTGACCTGGATCTACACCTGGTTTTGATATCATACCTTTCTTTTGATTTCTCTTCAGGAAACATCAACCGCTGCTTTTTGAACAAATACTTCTTCCTGCTGGCGGGAATCCAGGGTGCGACGTTGCTGCTGTTCCTCATAGTGTCAGTGCGGTTTGAGCGCCAGAGGTCTAGGGCAGGCCGACAAGCCACCAATGGAAGGACCTGACCCCAAGAACCGCTCCTGAGCTCATCTATGCAATAACGATTGATGGTGCGCAGATGAAATACGGACTAGTGCGTCAGCCGCATAGGGACTCCCAGCCCATTAGTGACGTAAAGTCTGGCTGTGGATTCCTGAATCAACAGAAGATATTCAAATATTTTCTTGACCTCAACCTGTGGATTTTAGCACATTCTGCACCTGTTATCCGAGCTACCTTCCTTTATGCTGATTTGTTACCGGCTAAGTGCCCGACTTGTTTAAAGGTTCAAGACAATTTTGCACTATTTCCTCCTGAAGGTCATTCGCTGGGCATTATAGTTCCCTCCACCTGGCGTACCATGGAAGTGTTCTGCCTTTACTCTGTGTTTATGGTATGAAATTGCTTCACCATTCTGAATTTTCTTTTCAACAAGTTAACAACATGTGACAGGTTATAGTTTTAGAACCACGCGATGGTTTGATACATATGTACTATATTTTAATATTCTATAGAATTCAAGATAATCATAGTCTCTCTGTGTTTTTTGTGTGTGATGAAAAAGAACCCATTCTGGGTGAGAATCAGTCTTCCGTTACCCCAACTTGTGCTTTCCAAGAGGCGCATATTCCTGCCCCAAGCATCTATTACTGGTATGTATAGACTGCAGTTCCATTACGAGGTGTGCTCCAGGCGGTTGAATGGTTGAATTAGGCTAGAGACCGCTTGAGAAAAGCGGTAGAGGGGATTCCACAGCTTCTGGAACCACACCGATGTTCTCATAAGCACCATTTTAAATATGATCACTGTTCTACTTTGTTGCCATAGTTTGTGATTCTCTCGTCAGGGCTTTTTGTATATTGTCGTGTAATGTTGAGGTCTCCATCGTTCCCACCAAATCAACTCAGTATTTTTGGCTCTTATCTAGGGCTGAAATACCTGTTCACTTACCAATGCTTGTTAGGATATGCTGCATCAGCCATGCTTTGAAGACGTAGATCTTTGCTGTTACTATGTCCGGAGATAATGGTCTTTCACCAATTAAGTTCATATAGGTTTTATCCTAAACAATGACACCGTTACCAGTATTCAGTGATTCTTGTTTGTCCACCCCTTTTGTAGTGTGCGTCACGCCTGGTGGGGTGAAATGATGTAGCTATACCGGTGCTCTGGGACTCAAAATGAGTCCGCAAGTCATGTTTTTTGAATCCCTAGGACTAGGCATTCAAGCCAAGTTCTTCTCACTCCTTATATCTCGTTCAGTAGGGGAAGGATGATACAGGCAGGGGGGGTGGGACCGATGCTACAGGCAGGGGGGGTGGGACTGATAATACAGGCAGGAGAGGTGGGACCTATGAAACAGGCAAGAGGGGTGGGACTGATGATACAGAGAGGGGGGAGGGGACGATGATACAGAGAAGGGGGTGGGACCGATGATACAGGCAGGGGGTGGGACCGAAGATACAGGCAGGGAAGGTGGGACCGGCTCTTTCTGCCCAAGTTGGACCATTGACCAGTAATAGATTGTTCAACATTGGTCAGTAAGCCTTCCCATTGGTTCAGTCCAGGGCGGGAAGAATACTGGAGCACACTTGGATCTTCTCCTTCACCATTTTCCTTATCAAGGGTTTTGGGGTATTTTGATATTTTTTTTCCTAAGTTAGTCTGCAAGATGTAGCCCCTTACTGTGACACATTATGTACAATTATGTAAAAAAAATGAAGAGTTGTATTGTAAACTAATTTGTCTCTGAAGTCAATTTTACTGACCTTACTTTTGCTGTCTTGTGTTTTTAACTGTTTGTTTCTTCTGCTTCATTAAGCGGATAAAAATATATCCTAATGTATCAAATGCATATTTGTTCCTGAATTAAAGTGCCTTCAGTTACTGGTTTGGCTGTAGACTAAGAGTTTGGGGTTTGTGAGTTTCAGAAGAAAGACGTGACTTTCATCTCTTAGATTGTATTTATTCACTTGGAGAATTTAACCCTTATCCCTGTAAAAGTATTTTCAAGCTTTCTGATGGATAGAAAACTTATTTTGAAATAAAAATTGTCAAACTGTAATAATCGCTCTTTTCTGCGATTTATTTCAAATTTCGGGCTAGAGACACACAGATTTTTCTGCGACTAGCGTCTTTATTTTGACTGGGTTCTTACTTGTGAGTTTTCAAACTCAAATCAATCATGAGAAACGTTTTTGGGAATCAGACGTATGTAATGTATTATCTACAGGGCACATTACTTTCCCTTGTCCCCCCCTTCCTTTCACTTGGTGTGTTCTGTGCCAAACAGCGGTGTAGATTGTTTGCGTTGGTCTGAGGAGAGTTGGTGAGTGGCAGTTGCGGATTTCTGAGCAGAGATTGGACGCACTACAATTTCGACAATAAATCCTTCCTTTATTCCATCTGCCTCTCTGTGATTGTCTTCAGATTTGGCGACGTGGATGTGATTCTGCACAGGGTACAGCTGTGTGCTTCCACCCTTGATATTTTTCCCTGCCTGAACCATTTCACTGGCCGGTAACTGTGAAGGAAAATTAGCAAATCATGTCTGATGTAGTTGTGAGGAGGCGATACCTTGCCTTTCCTGCACCTGTAACTCACATTCTCACGCTTTTTTGTGGTACTACCTCATTGGCGATGTTTTTGCCGAGCAAAATCCTTTATATTGCCATAGTCCCATGCTCTCCACACCACTGGATTCAAGCAAGCCGGGCTGAAGACGGCTGGAATGCCAGAAACCGGTCCTCGGAAGCTTGTTTCCGGTCCAGGGAAGTGTAAAAGGGGCACTTTCAATCGATAACCTTTAAGTACTGCCCGGCGTTAGTCGCCTCTCATACCACTCGATAATTATCAAACAAAGAGGCAGGCGCTGGAGGCTGGAAGGCAGGAAACAGGGGTTTATTCAGTCGGAGCAGAACACATCAGATCAGACAACAAGGTATCGTCTCGAGGTGCTCTAACTGCATCTCTGAGGCCTGGCCTCTTATACACAGGTGTATCGTTTTATTGCACAAAACACATTCTTGTTATTACTTTGATGTACGGGAAGACATCCCCGGAATCCCCGCTTCAGGCCCGTTCCCACACATATCTATAGTAGAGGTCCCCACCACAATCTCAGTAGGTGATGGCTATCACGCAGCTGGACATTCCGTTGGTTCCTGGAATGTGTGCGACTGATCGGATCTCATGGGGTGGGGGCTTTGATCAATCGTAGTTCCTTTGAAGAGGGGTGAGTTTTTACAGTAGGGGTCAATAAACTGCATCCGCAGGGCTAGGTGATGGCCTGGGATCGGCTCGGACAATCGGGCACAGAGGAAGGGGTTATCAAAAGGAAGTGTGATCATGAAAAGGATGGAGGGAGGTGTCGGTCGGACACGGGATGTGGTTCCGAGGCAAAGTGCGCAGGAGGAGAGGTTTTATGACCCGAGCATGAGAGAGCGGTGGTGGTCAGTGCGCGGGGGGATGCTTGCGATGCCAGAGAGACGCTCTGATGATCGGCAATGGCCAGAGAGAGGCCATGGTGCTTAAAATGGCTGCTGTGCGCTTTTACGTGCGAGGTTGGGGAAGAGGCAAGATGGCGCAGATAATGTTCAGTTACAAACTAAATTTCGATAGTCCTCCCTTTTAACATATCTCGCCAACTTGTCAGTTTGGATCTATCCCCATTATATTACGTATCTCTACCTCACACAAGGCTTTCATGCGTTCGGCTTCAAAGTCCAGAGTCTTAGGGCACATACAATTTGCGAAAAGTGAACACATAGGTGGCAAGCATTGAATACCCAGGCAGCATCCACATAGTATCACGATTGGTATTAGTATGAATGTAAACACCCTCCACCCCCAGTCCTTTACAGTACTCCAGAACCAGCTCCCAAGCGACCATCCTTCTTGTTCCTGGTGAACCTCGGAGGAAAGTCTGTGGAGGTGTTCAATTGCTTTGTAGACTGAGGGTGAGTTATCCGGTACGTAGGTGCAGCAGCTGGATCCGATGATGCGGCATGCTCCTCCACGATCCGCTAGATCCACATCTAGAACAAGGCGGTTCTGAAGAGCCACCAGGCGGACCGCCTGAAGCTCGGCTGTATTGTTCGTGAGGATGCCAGCGTTTGATGTTCATTGTTGTTTCAACTGCCTGGGTCAAATGTCGGATGGCACGGCTGTTCGCCATCTGACCCCAAAGTGGAACAAGTCCCTTCACTGCATCCAGGAACTGTGCTCCGGTGGAGTCGGCTTGCTCAACGTCTCTTGCTCGTTTTTGACGGTGGTGTTTTGCTGGAGCCACATATGTCGGGGGAAGGATGAAAGCGATGTAGCACGTACCCTCCCAGCCTTTTAGAAGCCAGGTGTAGGCCTTGGTACCGCAGACGAAGTACATGTTCGGGGAGGTGACAAAGGAGGGTGGATCAGCTGAGTCCAAAGTTCTGGTGATGTGGCAAGAACTGTGACCCACCAGCTGCGTTCCAAGGCCTTCGATGTACACAAGACCCGAGACGTTGACAACAGACAGGGCCACTGTCAGGGTGGCGGCTGTTCGTTTCCGGAGGTAGGAGAAGGTGGGTCTGGCTGGATTGTTGAACACCTGCATTTCAACTCATTCTTTGGCAGGGATGGCCATGTGAAAAGAGGCGTTGGATGTCAAAGGGCAAAAGGGAGCAAAAGTTCTTCCAGTTTTGTTCAGCCAGAACCCATGATAGAAGTGTGATACAGTTTTGCTGGAAGTGGCATTATCTTTTTAGCTTTCTTGCAAGAGGATCAACCAAGCAAGGCAAGAACCATGAACGGAGAAAGGCGAAGGGATGAAAGGGATGTAATGTCCAGTGGCATGTGGCAACAACCCACAGATCCAGCAATTCGTAGCATTCGGCAAGGTTGTGTTGGTGCAGAAACTGCACGAAGGAGTTATTCCAGAACTCCTTACGCCTTTCTTGGAGCTGAGGTGAAAGTGAGATCAGGTAATGTTCTTTCATAGTGGTAGGCTGTGCAGTGGTTAACAATGTCTTATGAGCGGGTGCGTTTTCTTCTACAATCCAGAAGGTGGCCATGAGGAGAAGGCAAAAGAGAAGGGCGATGAAAAGGGCAATAGTCTTTGAGCTGTGCATTTTGTCCGTCTTTGGGTCTTTGTAGTGGATCTTCGGACGTCCGGTTACTTCCATCATCTTCGCATCGGGCGCTTCCATCATCTTCAAGGGACTCGGTAGCGGGCAGAACCACAAACTTCTCTCTCCTGGTAGCCTTAGTAGTTTTAGGCTCCCGTTCTGCGATTTTTAACTTAGTCAGTGGTCTGCTTAGCCGAAGCTCCCTCCTTTCGTCGCAGGTTATACCCTTCTCTGGATGGCACAGTGGGATCGGGAAACTTTGCCAATTCGAGTGTCTCTGTATCAGGATAACAGCTCAGGATGGTCGGTCTTTGTTCAAGAGCTCTTCTTGGGTGGCGAAGTCTTCAGTTGTTGTCCGAGCCGAGGATATTGTCTTACAATGGTGCGCATGGAGCCAGTTCCGCTTCTCCTCCACTCAAAGAGCTGTTCGGGTGGTGATCAAGACTTGCCAGGGGCCCGTAAACTGGGGTTCCAGACTCTTTGCACGCTGGAAGTTCCGGATCAAAACGAAATCCCCTGGTTGAATGACGTGTCCGGGGCCCCTGGAAGCATCGGGGATGGCCTGTAGCACCTGTTGATGGATAACAGACAGCGTTTTGGTCAAATTATACAGATAGTCAGACATTAGGACGTCCGGGACGTCGTGAATGGATGTCGGCTTTGGTGTGGACCAAACGCTCATAGGTTGGCCGAAGACGACCTCGTAGGGGGTCAAGTGGTGCTTGGTGGGGGTGGAACGCATTGATAGCAATGCCAGAGGGAGAGCGTCTGGCCAGTTCAGTCCTGTGGTAGCCACTATCTTCGCTAGTTTGAGTTTCAGTGTGGCATTGTGTCGTTCAACCAAGCCTGCAGATTGGGGGTGGAATACCGCATGAAACTTTTGTTTTACACCCAACCCCTTCAAGATGAGTTGGATAACTTCAGCTACGAAGTGGGGGCCATTGTCACTCCACAAAATTCGACAAAGGCCATAGCGAGGGAAGAATTCCTTCATTAGTACTTTCGCAGTGGCAATGGCAGTATTGTCTCGGGTTGGATAGGCTTCTACCCACTTGCTAAATGCGCACACAACCACAAGTACATATTTTAGACCTTGGCACCTTTCTAACTGGATGTAGTCCATCTGTAGGACTTCAAAGGGATGATTGGGGACCCGAAACCCTCCCGGGGTATGACAGTTCCTTTCCCAGGGTTGTGTTGCAGGCATATCAGACATTGTTGGACCAGACGCTTAGCTGAGTCTGTGATCTTGTCATTGTGCCAAACTTTGGAAACAAGTTCGGCCATGGGGGCAGATCCTATGTGTGCGGGGGAGTGTGCCATGGTCAGTATGGGGATCAGGTACGAGTTGGGTAGCAACCATTTGTTCGTGTCTTTTGTCTGCCAGCAGCCTTCATCGTCTTTCATTCCCACCCGTGCCCATTCAGTCAATTTGTGTGGTGAGCTGGCCATTTGAATGTCCCTAATAGTTTCCCTAGCGTCCTTCCATTTTTCTGCTTGTGACCTGGTCACGTACATGTGTGTCGTCGTCCTATTCTCGGCTGTGGTCCGGGCAGTGATGTCAGCCAGTGCATTCCCATGCCCAATGATGTCCGTCACCTTTTTGTGTGCCTGGCATTTGATTACAGCAAGCTGTTTGGGGAGGAGGACTGCTTCAGTCAGAGCGGAGACTAGATCTCTATGTAGGAAGGGTGTGCCGTGTGAGGTCAGGAATCCCCTCTCCTTCCATAAGAGCCCAAAATAATGAACCACCCCGAAGGCATACTGGCTGTCCGTGTATATATTTGCAGTCGTCCCTGCTGCTAGAATACACGCTCGTGTGAGGGCAATCAGTTCCGCCGCCTGTGCGGATCGCTGTGTGATGCGGGCTGTCTCAACTACAGTTCTGGCTGTGGTAACTGCATAAGCAGCTGAGGTGGTGCCGTCGGGGAGTTTGATGCAAGAGCCGTCTACCCATAGCTCTCCGTCAGGGTCTGGGAAGGCGGTGTCTCGGAGGTCAACTCTACTCCTAGTCTGTTCGTCCGTGAGGGTCACACAGTCATGTATAGGGGACACATTGGGGTCATTTTCAGGTAGGGGTAACAGAGTGGCTGGATTCAGAGTGGTGCATCTTTTCAGTGTGATGTGGGGTGCAAGCAGAGTCAGTTCGTACCCAGTCAGTCGTGCACTAGTCAGATGCTGCTTCTTAGTCTGGTTCAGAAGGGTGTCAACCGCATGGGGCACTAACACGGTAAGGGAGTTCGAGAGCACGATTCCCTCACTTTGTCGGATAGAGACAGCAGCGGCAGCTACAGCTCGAAGGCAGGCAGGCAAAGCTCTGGCTACGGGGTCAAGAGTGGCAGAGTAGTAGGCACAAGGGCGTTGCTTGGGGCCGATGGACTGAGTCAAAACAGACAAAGCGCACCCCTCCCTTTCGTGAGTGAAGAGGGAGAAGGGCTTGGAGTAATCTGGGGTTCCTAGGACTGGTGCTGAGCAAAGGGCATCTCGTAATTTTTTGAAGGAATATTGGCATTCGAGGATCCAAGGGAGTGGGAAGGGGACATCTTTAGCCAGCAGGGAAAGTAGTGGTTTTACAATAAGGCTGACATTTGGCAACCATTGTCGGCAGAAGGAGGTGAGGCCTACCAGAGAGCGGACTTGCTTCTGAGTCTTAGGGACAGGGGTTTCTAGAATGGTCTGAATTCGGTCAGGCGTAAGCTTCCTCCCGTCTTTGGACACGAGGTGGCCTAGGTATGTCACTTGGGGTTGGCAGAATTGTAACTTCTTCTTGGAGACCTTGTGGCCAATTTCCGCGAGGAAGTGTAGAAGTTGGATGGTGGCTGTGACTGCAAGTGGAGTGGTGTCGGCCGCCAAAAGGATATCATCAACGTACTGTATCAACACCACTCCATCCGGTAACTGGACTGCATCCAGCTCTCTCTTGAGGCCTGGCTATAGATGCTGGGACTTTCAGTGTAGCCTTGGGGAGCTCTACAAAATCTATATGAACGGGCATTTAAGGTGAAGCCGAAGAGGTAGCGGCTGTCTGGGTGGATGGGGATGGAAAAGAATGTGTTCTTGAGGTCAATTACAGTGAAGGTGGTGGCAGTGGACGAAATCAAGGTCAGAATGGTGGTGATGTCTGAAACTACGGGGTAATGAGGTACAACTACTTTGTTAACCTCTCATAGGTCAATGATGAAGCGGTATGCTTTCTCATCTCCCTCACCCTGCTTCTTTACAATAGGTAGGATAGGGCTCTTGTAAACATTACTAACTACTTCCTCTACCACTCCTGCATCCACTAGGGACTGGATAATCTTTACCAATGCCTTCTCGCCCTCGGGTGATATCCGATACTGTGGAAGTTTTGGGAGCACTGTGTCCTGTCGAACAGTTATATGTACAGGGTCAATCATCATGCCTCCTACGTCGGAATCAGTTTTGGCCCATAGGTACGGAGGTAGAGTGTCGAGTAGGGACAGGTCAGCATCAGTCATAGAAAACATGCGTCGTGTGGGACAAAGTCTGAGCAGATTCGGGTTGTCGTACAGAATGACTCGAACTCCATCCGGTGAACACCTAATAGTAGCTCGGAAATGTTTCAATAAGTCAAGTCCCATGATGGCGTCGGGGGTGTTGGAGGAGAGCAGAAATGTTGTGTCAGTGGTGTTCTTCTCTAAGTCAAAGGAAATCGGTGTGGACAAGGGATTAATGGAGGGCGTTCCATCAAAACCTATTGATGTTACGTGTGAGCCAGACAAGGGTGCCCTTGGAATCAGTCGTTTAGATAACGCACTACGTGTCGCTCCAGTGTCTACCAAAAAAGGAGACTTCGTGCCCAGGACCTTAGCAGTGACGTAAGGACCTTCCTGGTCAACATAGAGCTCAACTGGATCCCTCCCTTGCCCGTGGCGGTCCTATGCAAAGTTATGGGTGTTTTCGCAGTCAGACTGTTCGTACTGGTTCTGTCGGGGACGGTCAAATGTGTTCGGTCTGCCTGGCCTGTCGTTGTTGGTGTCGTTCGTGTAGCCTCGTCCCTGTCCTCTATTTCTTGGCCCGCCCGCTACATCTCTTGCTTCCCTTTCTGTGTTCATTTCTAGCAGGACCGGACACTGGGACTTCCAATGACCGAACCCTTTACAAAACGCACACTGGTTCTCATCTAAGTCTTTACGTCCAGCGTAGAGTGCAGATGTACGGTCTCTAGGGGGTGGATTTCTAGGAGCATTTGATTGATAACTACCTTGGTAAGGTTCTTTCCTATAGTCACCCCTTGCAACTGTGCGATCATCACCCTTTCCTTCAGGTCCTTTTTCTTTCTCTCAGACGCCCTATCGTTCTCGTTCTTTTGATGCTCCTAGTACTGGGCCATCTGAAGGATAGCCGCAGGTTTGGAGGCCGCCCAACTACTCTCACTAGTCTGTAGTTTCTGTGAGACTTCCTGCGACAGACCTTTGACATAATTCTGGACAAACAGATGATGTCCGGTTGCAGTGGTCATGTCCTGGCCACTGTAATCGGAAAATACCGTCTTGAACCGGGAGAAGTATTCTGATACGTCTTCCTGGGGTTTCTGGCGGCGGGCCGTTACTATCGACCAGTCCACCTTCTTTTCTGGGATCAGGGTTTTCAACTTTTGGACGATCTTGTCCGGGAGTTCTAAAATGGCTTTTAAGGGTTTCTGTCTGGGCTCTCGCTGCCTATCTATGCCATCGAGTTGTCCCCAGGTATGTCCGAACAGCTCAAGGTGGTCGACTTTCCGGATTTGCTTCCACACATCAGCTGGCAGACATAGCCCGAAAAACAAATCGATGTCCGCTAGGGTCATAATCGTCGAACCCAAGGCTGTACCTAGTTCAGTATAAAAGGCAGTGGGGTTCTTTCGTAAATCGGGTAAGGATTTTCGGAAAGTCAGGATGTCTTGTCGATCCCATGGTTGGTAGACCCAGTTATAAACTACCCTTCGCTTCGCATCTTGGTGATTAATGTCATCATGTGTTCCCTGTCCTCGTGGGGGAACCCAGTTGGGAGCGGCCTCCTTTATAGGCATGATTGTGTCAGTTTTTTCTGCTCGGGGTTCAGTCGCTACAGGAGTTGTAGTCTTAGCTTCTAGCCTTTGTTCAATGAGGTGGCGGAAGACTTCAAGCGTGCACGTGAAGAGGTCCGTCACATCGCACTCGCCTTCGTCTCCAATATCGACTTTACTATATAATGCCGCTAGACTCTCAGGACCCTTATCTTGGTACTTGTCCTCATAGACATTGAGGGTGTGGTAGCAAAATCGCACAACAAAATGTCGTCTGTGGCTATCGGCATATGAATTGTACATATCTGTTACATATTCTTCGCTCTCCTTCCGTTCCACCAGTGTTCT
Organism: Lissotriton vulgaris; assembly: GCF_964263255.1. NCBI lineage: Eukaryota > Metazoa > Chordata > Amphibia > Caudata > Salamandridae > Lissotriton > Lissotriton vulgaris. The sequence continues at coordinate 19,380 of NW_028250619.1, read as the reverse complement.
CACTATATTATCAATCCCTGCTCGTTCACTTTTGCTCAACCGGTTCATTCTTGTGGTATCTTTCCTTCTAGTCTCAGGGTTACCTAATGTTACTGCTAGTGCTGTTTTCAGTACAAGGAGCTCGGCCGGCGCGGAGGCCGTGAGGACCGAGGTCCTAGTACTATTCTCGCTTGCATTTGGGGTTTGCGGGTGTTGTACTGAAGGTTGGGAGGGAGCATATGTAGGGGGCATATAGATGATTGGGGGACCTAGTAATAAATCATCGTTCGCTCGTTGTTTTGAAGGTAACTCAGGGTAGAGTAGGAGGGTGTTCTAACGGGACACTGGCCCGATGTTTCGGACTCTTGCTTCTGTTTAGCTTCCTCTCTCTCCTTTATCTCTTCCTCTAACTTTTTGGCGGCAAGGTGAGCTGCTTTTCGTAACTCTTTCTCTGCTCTTACTTCAACTCTCTTTTTCCGTTAAACTGCTTCTTTGCCGATACTATCAGGTTGTCTTATTGTTATGAAGGGCTGTTTCTAGTACCTCTATTTTATTGTCATCAAAGGATCCTATCAGTGGCCACTGACTTTCCTGATCCTTCTTGGTATATTTATGCCATAGCATACTATAGGCTATGGCGACTATTCCGTATTTAGTGAACATGTCCTTATTAGGGGTGCCTTCCAGTGGAGCTGGATGGTTCACCTCTAATAAGCGGTCCGGGCTGAACCAACTACCAATCAGTGGGGAGAAGATAGGCATGACAGATTACAAAGGGTGGACAAAAGTCCGCACTACCTATCCTTTACTACTTGCAAAGACTAGACAGAATATTTCTATTCTACGTTATTTGCAAACAGGGAATATCTCAAAAAAAGAACTAAAGTCAAACAATCAATGTTCGGACAATCAATCAGTGGGGAGAAAAATAGGCACGACAGATTACAAAGGGTGGACAAAGGTCCGCGTAACCTACCTTTCACTATCTGCAAAGGGAGAGAGAATATTTCTATTCTTCCCCGTTTGCTGGCAGAGAATGTCTCAAAAAGCAACCAATGAACAATACTAGTATTTTTAGACAATCAAACAATCGTTTCGCAATTCGTCGTGTTAGACGACCTTACCCGGACCGCATGGACAGTTTCTCGTCTTCCGCTTCCAGCGCCCGATTGTCCTCTATTCTCCGTTATTGCTGCGGCACTCCTGATGGTTCCCAGTCAGGACCGTAGATCACTCGAGAGAGGTCTGCTCGGAACCGGTGAAGTTCGGATGATCGTCTGCCAGACGAGGGTCTATCGGGCAGGAGCTCTTCCCGATCGTTGCAGTCGTTTACTCTGTCGTCAGGACCTCTCCCACTGGATCCACGTGTCGCTGATGGGCCCCACGCTTGGAACGCCAATTGTAAAAGGGGCACTTTCAATCGATAACCTTTAAGTATTGCCCGGCGTTAGTCGCCTCTCATACCACTCGATAATTATCAAACAAAGAGGCAGGCGCTGGAGACTGGAAGGCAGGAAACAGGGGTTTATTCCGTCGGAGCAGAACACATCAGATCAGACAACAAGGTATCGTCTCGAGGTGCTCTAACTGCATCTCTGAGGCCTGGCCTCTTATACACAGGTTTATCGTTTTATTGCACATAACACATTCTTGTTAATACTTTGATGTACGGGAAGACATCCCCGGAATCCCCGCTTCAGGCCCGTTCCCACACATATCTATAGTAGAGGTCCCCACCCCAATCTCAGTAGGTGATGGCTATCACGCAGCTGGACATTCCGTTGGTTCCTGGAATGTGTGCGACTGATCGGATCTCATGGGGTGGGGGCTTTGATCAATCGTAGTTCCTTTGAAGAGGGGTGAGTTTTTACAGTAGGGGGCAATAAACTGCATTCGCAGGGCTAGGTGATGGCCTGGGATCGGCTCGGACAATCTGGCACAGAGGAAGGGGTTATCAAAAGGAAGTGTGATCATGAAAAGGATGGAGGGAGGTGTTGGTCGGACACGGGATGTGGTTCCGAGGCAAAGTCGCTCAGGAGGAGAGGTTTTATGACCCGAGCATGAGAGAGCGGGGGTGGTCAGTGCGCGGGGGGATGCTTGCGATGCCAGAGAGACGCTCTGATGATCGGCAATGGGCAGAGAGAGGCCATGGTGCTTAAAATGGCTACTGTGCGCTTTTACGTGCGAGGTTGGGGAAGAGGCAAGATGGCGCAGATAATGTTCAGTTACAAACTAAATTTCGACAGTAGGCATGGCAGTTCGGGCTGGACTGTTCACATGAGGCACAGGGTCAGACTGATTTGCATATGGCCAGTGTCTAACCCAGGGTGGTGTGGAGTGCAAAGAAACGATGGATTTAGGCCCAGATCTCTGTACTGGAGTGAATGTAAGACATTGTTCTGCATTCTGTCCATCAACTGTGGTTTTTGCGAAATCCTTTATAAACAAAACCATCACAGGACAACAGATCTTGTCAGCGTGTTCCCGTGCATTTGATGAGAGGCACATCTCCTCTATGTCCTGCTACGACGATCATATATGGCGAATGGACCTTGGCTTCTAAGTGTGAGAGCAGCAGGACATAGCAGTGCCCAAGACGACACATCAGAGCCTGCTCCTCACTTCTTAAGTTCCACAAGAAGCCCAAGACCGGTCTCTTCATATTAGCACCTTGGGACCACACTCCTACACACCTTGCCTAGGCCTCTAGATACCCTCTCGGTGATTAGTTCGCTATAGAAATCAACATAACGTGACACTGCTGAGGAAGTGGTGCCAGTCATCCAGATTAGCTGATGGGACCATCGGCTCTGCCGCAACATTACCCGCTATAGATTAAGCTCCTCAAACTCGCAATGATCGGAGCTTTTCAACAGTGTCTTCTTTCAGTCAATGTTGGGAGCTGGCTTGGTGCAGGCACTTTTTGTCCCTGTTTTCCATGAAGTGGGTCAGAGCAGCAAAGTTGTCACTGTCTTTAATCCAGTGAGGAGAAGAGTCTTCTTGGTCCTCCCTTTTCCAGGTTGTGGTGAGCCCACAGGAAGTTTTTGAGCTGCATTTGTCTTATGTTTTCTGGCGTTGTTCCGGTAATTTGGGCAGTTTTTGGTTCTGTACTCAGACAGCCTACATCGTTGTAAGGAAGCTCTGGAGAAGCAGAACTGCTGCGAACAGTGTCCCTTCTGTTCCCGCCACATCTGGAGAACGTTTCCAATGATCTACTGAGACTGTTCTGTGGCATTTCACTATCTTACTCAAAGTTCGTGCTGAATCTAAAGTAACTGTTTTAGACCATATATTGCCCATTCTTTATTTCTGGTGTTGCAACTGTATATATTTACCACTATGTCTACATCTAGCATGTCAGAACCCCATCATTTCATAATGATATTGGGGAACCGTTTCTGCTATGGAAGAGAAGTGACGTGTTCAATCCTATTTAATCGCATTGAAGGGGAGAGAGTTTCTTCCTTAAGAAAACAACATATTTTTTGCATGATATTGGAATACATGGGAGCTAATATTTGATTTGCCTAATCAAGAAACTGATGTTAGTGTAGGTGGGGCTAAACTCATGGTGATGGGCAATCAGATGTTTATCAAATGACAAAGAAAGACATGAAAGAACAGTTTAGTGAAAAGAGTATTGTTGCACTAGAAAGACATACATTGTTCTCCAAGATTCAAGGGGAGAACGAGAAAGTTGTGAATTACATTGCAGTACATAGAGGTTTATCCGCCACGTGAATTTGGTTCATTATTAGACTCACCATAAGGGTCCAGTTGGTAAGATGACCAACAATGCTAAAAATCAAGAACAAGTATTACCAGAAGCTGTAAGTATCGCTACGACGCACCATTTTTTTCTATTACAGAAATGAGTGACTCGAAGCATCAGAAAGTACACACCAGTGTAAATAATACTTCAGACTCCGACAGAGTATGTGAAGTTATTGTAACCCAAATGCTTAGGCAAAAAGGTAATTGTGAAACATTAAATGTTTCAGATGAGGCAATAGTGATCACTTGTCAAACAACCCTAAATGTCCAGCACGAGCCAAGATCTGTAGGAAGGGAACTAGAAAGGGCACTTAGTCAAAGTATATAGAGAACTTTGAAACTACAATGGGCGCATTCTTAAATGGGAGGATGTAGAAGAAATGCGTTTTTCATTGCAATACAATTAGCATAGTATCAAAAGTTTCATACCCTACATGTGTTATAAGTTTAGATGCCATAACCTTTAATGTTTTAGCAGATTATTGTTCCCTGTATACTTTGATTTATGAGATGACATTCCAGGGAAACCTTGCCTGTAAGTGTTATAATTTAATGTCGCCTGATTATTAGCCAGGACGATATAACACTAATCCTATTCTTAGTTGGAATGTTGGTGAGGTATAATACCTTAAAAGATTGAACTACCTTAGGTAAGGTGCCCATGTATTCAAGATGACATTTTTACCTAAGAAAGTTCTGAAGCAGAACACAGCTACACTTTGAAAGAAGTATTTTGCAAAGTAAAAGATGCAAGTTTCACCCTAAGCACAGAAATTTTTTAAATCGTTGTGAAGTCATTGTAATGCTATACTTGAGGCATTGCGTCTATGAAGGGATTAAACCCAAATACAATTTAGAGGACTCCTAATTGGCGCCATTCCCTACATGTAAAGAGGAACTAAAGTAATTCCTGGGCCTTGTAGAAAATATGTCCAAGTACATCAAAAAATGTGTACACCATGTGCACCCCTTACAGGTATTACTTAAAAAGGGAATTCCTTTGAATGGGGAAAGGAATATCAAGGAACCTTTAATAAAATTAAAGAGGCAATCATTAATGCCCCTGATATAGGTCATTTTCACAACAGATTCAAGACTTTAACTACCGATGCCAGTAACAAAGGCCTAGCTGACACCTGATCTCAAACTGTTAATGAGGAAAGCATTGTAGCCTGTGCCTAAAATAAAATTGAAGGATGCAGAGTTGAATCAACGAGCCTAATATTGGCCAATTAATAATTGTAAGTTCCAAGGGGTTTGCCTTTGCCTTAAGGACTGATCACAAACAAGGGATCCCCATATTCTCCACGAACCGTATAGGGAAAGCTACTCTATTTATCTGAAAATGGTTTACAAGGTGATAATTTCAAAATAGAATATGTTCCTGGAGCAAAGAACGATTGTTGCCGTCTGCCCATCCCGTTGAAATGTGTGTGCAAGGTAAGGGTATTACATAAGTACCAGATATCAACAATTCTTGTCCTTCTTTGTATTTGTTAGGTTTATTCTCATATGTTCTTGTATAGTTCTTTTTTTAGCCTCTTTTTAGCCAACAACTCTTTCGTTGCCCATGGCAAGTGGCTGCGACTTCCTCAGGGCTGTTTCATCAGACAGTGTTACATAAAGGGAATGTATGCATGAAGCGAAGAATGAGCTAAGTCATGACATGCATATAGAATAACCCACAACCTCTGTGCATCAGCATGACCCAAGTGTGAAACAACCAACAAAACACAGATTTCATGGAAAGTCCATGGAAAGCAGTTAGAAGGAACACACAGTTCGCCTCAGAAAGATGAGACGGCCTTTGAGCTGCAGGTTCCAGACCCTGGCAGCTCCCTGGAATGCTGGTGAATAAAAAGATAAAAAAGGGGATGATGGACGGAGCGTTTGAGCAAATCAAATACTCACCCCCAGGCAACTGATCTGTGTTTAATCCATCACCATTCGTTAGCTCACTCAGCCACCCCAGTTCAGAAATCAGTCTGACCCTGTGCCTCATGGGAACAGTCCAGCACAAACTGCCAAGCCATGTCTTCCCTGGACCGGAAATGAGCATCCTGGGACCGGTTTCGGATTCATAATCCTCATCAGCCAGGCTATCTTGAATCCAGTGGCCAAGTGAGCAAGGGACTCACGTCTGAGCCTGGGTATGCTCAGGGCACAGGGTCAGACTGATTTGCACATGGCCTTGTCTGAACTGGGGTGGCTGAGTGAGCTAAAGAATGGTGATGGATTAAACCCAGATCAGTTGACTGGGGGTAAGTGTTTGATTGGCTCAAACGCTCCGTCCAGCATCCCCTTTTGTATCGCTTTGTTCGCCCTAAATTGGCAGGGTAAGCTCAGACGTGAGTCCCTTGCTCACTTGGCCACTGGATTCAAGATAGCCTGGCTGATGAGGATTATGAATCCGAAACCGGTCCCAGGATGCTTGTTTCCGGTCCAGGGAAGACAAGGCTTGGCAGTTCGGGCTGGACTGTTCCTATGAGGCACAGGGTCAGACTGATTTGCATATGGCCATGTCTGAACTGGGGTGGCTGAGTGAGCTAAAGAACGGTGATGGATTAAACCCAGATCAGTTGACTGGGGGTGAGTGTTTGATTGGCTCAAACGCTCCATCCATCATCCCCTTTGGTATCCGTGAATAAAAAGAAGCACAGGATCTGTTCATATGGGAGTTATATGCATGGAGGTCATCTAAAGCAGTGCTGGCAGTTGACCAATGGAAGGAGGGAGTCAAAAGGTAACTAACACACACATCGAGTCCCTTGCTCCCTTCCCCTCCCCTTCCTTCCCCACTGTTGGTATTTCCCTACTGTTAGACCAGAGTGTGCCTTTGAATGTTGGGACTTGGAGTATGTGTAGATTAGCTCAAAGTAGAGCATTGGAGAGCTGTGAGAGGCTGGAGCTGAGTTGTATGGTGTACAGAGGAGATCAAATAAATACTGGAACTTACCTGCATGATGTCTCCTCTTTACAACACTGGCGACGACTGGTCTGCGTAAGGGAGCAGGACTGGTATCTTCCCTTCTGTTTGCCTCCACCTCGTCCGGTCAAGCTGTTCTTGTCTATTGCCTTGTGGCCCACAAGGCCGAGGTACTCTTTGAACTATTTTGCTGCCTGCCTTCACTCCTTGAACAACGCACCCTATTCCCTCCGGGGAGTTCTCTTTCCTAGGGAGCTAAGGCTGGACTTCTTCATGGTGTCCCCTTACATTCAGCTGTCCTCTACAAGCAAACCGTGCCTTTTGTTGGCAATAATGCTGCCTACATCTACGATATCTACACAGGGCCTTCACCTGAGCTCTGCCAGTGTGACTTGAGGGGACTAGCTGACTGGTTTGTGGGAGTCCCCCTTCATTTGGTGACACGCACCTTCATGAGCTTGTACCTCAGCGTGTTTCTAGGAGTAGCGACTCCATCGGGGACAATCTCTTGGTGGACGGCCAAACGGCTCCTTGCATCTCTGAGAAGCCTTCTCTGGCAAACCCTGCCTTTTATGCGTGTCCCGGAAGCCTCCTTCCCTCTTCGGTGATACACACAGGTTCTGAGGTTTGCCACAAAGGTCAGCTCACCCTTTCTGCAAAGTCTTCGGTGATAAGCAAACCATTATTTGGGGTGGATCCCTAATTTTGAGGAGTTTCTTCAGCGTGTTGCCTTTGCTTTTGGTTGTTTCGCACACTGATTCAGCTGCTCACCAGTGCTTTCAGTGATACGCACACCTCTTCAGTGGCTCGCCACTGCTTTCAGTGATACGCACACCTCTTCAGCGGATCACCGGTGCTTTCAGTGATACGCACACCTCTTCAGTGGCTCACCAGTGCTTTCAATGATACGCACACCTCTTCAGCGGCTCACCGGTGCTTTCAGTGATACGCACACCTCTTCAGTGGCTCGCCAGTGCTTTCAGTGATACGCACACCTCTTCAGCGGCTCACCAGTGCTTTCAGTGATACACACACCTCTTCAGCGGCTCACCGGTGCTTTCAGTGATACGCACACCTCTTCAGCGACTCACCAGTGCTTTCAGTGATGAGCACACCAGGGGCGTAACGGAGGCCCCGGCAGCCCCCGCGGTGCGGGGTGGCCCCCATGGTTCTATGTTTTGGAGGGGGCCCCCTCAGCCCTTAAGGCATGCCAGTGCATGCCTGACAGAATGCGTGCAATGTGCCATTGAAATAGGAAACATTTAAGCACTCGGGAAATGCACAGAAATGCAACACTGTTCAGGTTAAATCACTGGCAGACAGAGGCCCAGCAAAAGGTACCCCATGTCAGAGGCGTAATGCAGGCCCCTGGGCAACCCTTCAAGGGGGAGGGGGGCATTGAGCCCAAGACTTATAAATGTCTGTGTGATCTGTGAGAGACTGGCCCCTCGTGACATTCTACAGGGAGGATGGCATCATTTTGTGATTTGTAACTGCAGGGATGGATATGAAGCAGGCCTCCATCCCAGGCCTTTGTGATTGTGGGAGCGGTCAGCGCAATTGGGTGCACCTTAGACTGCTGTCCAGGAAAAGCAGCATCTGGGACAGCATAATTAGCTTTACCTCCCACCTTGTGATTCTTAATGTAATGCATACATTATTTGTGGCTAGTTTCTGGGCGCAAAGTATGACATCACATGAGTGGCAACTACCTGCAGGCAAACTTGGCAGTGTGTAAGTTGTCAAAATTGCTTGTGATGTCTGAAGTCTTTGTGAGATGGTGGCAGACAGCGTTCCACAGACTCACTGCATGCTGTCGCCGAGCTCACAGTCACAGAAAGCCACATCCTTGCATGGTGAACCCTGTCTCCTTAGGGGTTCCAGGTTGTCATTTAGACACTCTGTGAACTGGAATGCTGGGCCATAGTTGTGCTGTGTCCCCCAGGCCTCCATCCAAGCATTTGCCAGTTTTAACATAGTAACAATCTCATTCCTGCCTCATTAATAGTGGGGTGGGAGACATGCTTTTTTGTGACAAGTGCCCTCTGTGGTGCAAGAGGCTCCCTCTGCAAAGGGAGTAGCTTGTCGCTGTTCAGTGGAATTAATGTGCTGCAAGAAGCCAGTTTTGTGCATCAGGCACAAAGACTGCTCTATATTACCTTTCTAATGCACCATATAATGAAGCAGCATTGCATGAAACTTATAAGATGTATTCCTGTAACTTTCTGAACAATTATTTCAAATTTTTGAAACATAAAATGTATAAATTGCTTGTGTGATACAAGCTAGGCTGATGTATTGTCTACCATTAGCTACAAACTCTGTTTTCAGCTAGAGGTTGTTGCGATTGTTGTGTTGGGTACTATGGCCATTGTGCTTTGTCTTGTAAAGTCCCTTTTCTATGGCAGCATGTTTCTTTGTAATTATTTTGGAACATTTTGTGCTTATGCGCAATGACTGAGCCACTAAATTCTATTTTGTGTGCAAACACATTTGTGCATAAAATCAATCAATCAATCTGTAAAGCACACTACTTATGCCTGAGGGTCTCAAGGCTCAGGGGGGGGGGGGGGGGGCAATGCTGCTACTGCTCGAAGAGCCAGGTCTTGAGAAGTCTTCAGAAGGTCAGCAGGTCTTGGGTCTGCCGTAGGGGGATGGGGAGGGTGTTTCAGGTCTTGGCGGCGAGGTGGGAGAACGATCTGCTATCAAAGGTCGCTCTACGGATGCGGGGGACTGTGGCGAGGGCGAGGTCAGGGGAGCAAATCTGGCGGGTAGAGTTGTAGAAGCTGAGTCTGTTGAGGTACGCTGGTCCGGTGTTGTGTAGTGCCTTGTGTGCGTGGGTAAGGAGCTTGAAGGTTATCCTCTTGTTGACGGGGAGCCAGTGCAGGTCTCTCAGGTGAGGTGTAATGTGGCTGCAGCGAGGGATGTCGAGGATCAGGCATGCAGAGGCATTCTGGATGCGTTGAAGTCATTCCAGGAGTTTGTCCGAGGCTCCTGCGTAGAGGGCGTTAACATAGTCCAGCCTGCTGCTGACAAGGGCCTGGGTGACTGTTCTTCTCGTTTCGGTGGGGATCCGCTTGTAGATTTTGCGGAGCATGCCAAAGGTGTTGAAGCAGGATGATGAGACGGTGTTGACCTGTTTAGTTAAGGAGAGGGTGGAGTCGAGGATGAATCCTAGGTTGCGTGCATGGCCCATGGGTTTTGAGCTGATCCCAGTGCGGTCGGCCACCTGGAGTTGTCCCAGGCCGAGGGGGTGGATCCGATGATGAGGACTTCCGTCTTGTCTGAGTTTAGCTTCAGTCGGCTGTTAATCATCCACTCAGCAACTGCTTTTATTCCTTTGTGGAGGTTGGTTTTGGCTGCGTGGGGATCCTTGGTAAGGGAGAGGATCAGCTGGGTGTCCTCAGCGTAGAAGATGATGTTGAGGTCGTGCAGTCGGGCGACGTGGGTGAGAGGTGCCATGTAGATGTTGAACAGTGTAGGGCTGAGGGATGAGCCCTGTGGTACGCCGTAGATTATCTCGGTGGCTTCGGAGCGGAAAGGGGGGAGGCAGACGCTCTGGGTTCTGCCGGAGAGGAAGGAGGTTGTCCAGTCCAGGGCCTTCTCTTGGATCCCAGCGTCGTGGAGGCATGCGCGTAGGGTGCGGTGGCAGACCATGTCGAAAGCAGCAGACCGGTCCAGGAGGATGAGGGCTGCGGTTTCTCGGTTGTCTAGCAGGGCTCTGATGTCATTGGTGGCGGCGATGAGGGCAGTTTTGGTGCTGTGGTTGCTGCGGAACCCGCACTGGGATGAATCCAGGATGTTGTTCTCCTCGAGGTAGCAAGTCAGATGTTTGTTGACGGTCTTCTCAATTACCTTCGCCGGGAACGGGAGCAGGGAGATAGACCGGAATTTCTTGAGGTCCTTGGGGTCCTCCTTGGGTTTCTTGAGTAAGGCGTTGATCTCTGCTTGCTTCCAGCTCTCCTGGAAGGTCGCTGTCTCAAAGGAGACGTTGATGGCTTTCCGGAGATGGGGTGCGATGGTGGTGCTGGCTTTGTTGAAGATGTGGTGTGGGCATGGGTCTGAAGGAGATCCGGGGTGGATGGTGTTCATGATTTTGATGGTGTCGTCGTCGTTTAGGTTGGTCCAGGAGAGCAGGCGGTCAGTGCGGGTGGTGGTGGTGGTGGGGGTGGAGGTCTCCGAGGTTGTCCAGGCTGTTGTGGCGTTGAAGCTGTTGTGGATGTCTGCGATCTTACAATGGAAGAAGGAGGCAAGGGAGTCGCACAGGTCCTGCGAGGGTGGGATGTCGTTGGTGTTGGAGCTGGGGTTGGAGAGTTCCTTCATGATGCTGAAGAGTTCTTTGCTGTTGTGTGCGTTGTTTTTTAGGCGGTCTTTGAAGGAGGCCCTTTTGATGGATCTGATCAGGTGATGGTGTCTGCAGGTGGCGTTCTTGTGGGCTGCGAGGCTGTACTCTGTCCGTTCCCGGTGCCATTTCTGTCTCTAAAATAGGATTACTGTCTGTCCTCAGTTTGTGGGAGTTTGAACCCACAATTTGTGGCAGAAAAAAACTGAAGTAAATAGCAGGAGCAAATTGTGCACATGTGTTGCCTGTGTATGCAGGAATGAGGACTAACAATTTGTTATGTGTTATTCTCTATTCATGTGTAATTGGGCAGGGTTTGCAAACCTACTAACTGGCGAACATTATGCTGTTGCTTGTCTGTGATTGCACAATTTACAGCCACAAAAGTGTTTCCGGCACATAAACGGCCTTGGGGCAGATTTATGATTTTTAAGAGCAATGCCACATTGCTATATTGTGTTGCACATAAAAAGGAAAGGAGTACAGAGCAAATAATTATTAAAAATTACCCGCTGCTGCTCTCTGCATACACAATTCCAGTGAAAGGCTGGAGCGCAGATGTGATATTTAAGACAATTCTTGTAAGGTAAGCGCTTTTTTAGAGCAGTTTTAACTGCCGCGAGCAGAGTGATTGAGCAAGTTTTGGCTGGAAGAGAGTTCCTGTTTAGTAGCCTCATTAACTGAAAGGGATGGGACGCGGATGCTTCACTAGCAGGTTTGGTTTGGAATTCGGAAGATTCTGTTTGAGTGTTGGTACCCACTAGTGAGTTTTATAGTAGGGAATTTTACTTAAGTTTACTTTGTGACAAGCTGAATGTCTTGGCATTCTGGAAGGAAATGTATGTTAGAGCACGTTTTCTTCTTATTCATTATTAAATCTGTATTGGTTATGAAGGTAACCATTGCTGTATGTAGGTACGTCAGTGGTGTTAAAATAGCCCCTACCGCCTCACGGTGTGGGGTTGCCCCCAGCTCCATGGGGACCCCCGCCACTGTGCATGGGTGGCGGTCCCTTGTTCTGAGAGCTCCTGACTGGGACCGGAGCATGGAGGGCCCCCTCCATGCAAGTTGCAGGGGTGCCCCCACAAGTTTTGTTACGCCACTGGAGCACACCTCTTCAGCGGGTCACCAGTGCTTTCAGTGATACGCACACCTCTTCAGCGGCTCACCAGTGCTTTCAGTGATACGCACACCTCTTCAGCGGCTCATCTGTGCTTTCAGTGATACGCGCACCTCTTCAGCGTGTCACCAGTGTTATTGATGTTACGCACTCCTCTCAAATAAATTACAAATCTTCTATTTCCTCTGGCGTGTCACTAGTATTATCAGTGATACGCACACACCTTACAAATAAATAACACAGTTTCTTCTATTTTGCAAGGCGTGTCTTCCCTATCTCCTCAGTGATACGCACACCCTATCTTGGTACAATATAATATAATTAACATGATTGGGTTTGTGCCTCAGTCTGAGACAGTTCTTTCATTCTCTGAGGCATGTCACAAAACTCTTTGTTTTTCGGTGATACGCGCACCTTTAACTTAAGTACTTCTGAAGAACATAGTACAACAATGGCCTTCATTGGTATTAATTTTCGAAACACTGTATTTTTACTATAACGTTGGGTTACTTTTCACTGACACAAATACACTTTTATCTCCTCACAAAATACATATATATTTTATTTTGCTTCCTTTCTTCTCTTTCTAGTGGGTCGTACTGAATGTTGTATTTAGTAACTATGGCTGCTCGCGTGGCTCAGCCTGCACTTCTCCTCAATTGAATTGAATTGGATGCATAGGAGAAGTAAAGTATAATGACCTGGATTCTGTAAGCATGTCATGTTGTACATGAAACCAAACAATTCCAATAAACGTGGGTGTATATTATCAAGAAGGGCATTAAAATTATCGTCGCTTTAGCGTCATGAAACTGCAGCTAAAGCGGTGATAATGGGCTTGATAATATGCCCTTGTGAATTCCAATAGAAGCCCAGGTTCTGGTGTGAACCTGGGCTTCTATGGGAATTCTCAACAGCGTATTATCAAGCCCATTATCACCGCTTTAGTGGCAGTTTCCTGCTTTTAAAGCGGCGATAATTTTAACGTCCTTCTTGATAATATGCCCCTCGGTTTGGAAAAAAAAAATCATTCCATCCCATTCCCACTCTGGAATGGCAGTGTCCAGGGTGTCCTCCCATTGGTTCATAAGAGCCACCAGTGGTTTCCGTCCCTTGTCATCCAGCGCCTTGTACAACCAGGTCATTTGATGCCGCTCTGAGCCAAAGGAAAGCAGCGGGTGCAGCACGTATGCTGGGGCGGTCCCTCTCTTCCCAGCCCCATCATATTGAACACACCCGCACCGATGCCCCATAAACGAGGAACTGGCCACTGGGCAGGGCATGATGGTCACAGAGCTCCTTTATTGAGATAGGGGCGCCCAGTTTAAAACAGCCCCTCCCATTGTTGCTCCGGCTCATGTTCAGGCCCGAAGCTGGGCTGCCGTAAAATATGGAACCAGGGTCCCACGGGGCAGTCCCACCAGCAACAAAGCCGACACCTGATCCATGGTTATGAATGCTTTCAAGGGGACAACACCTCAGCAGGGGCGTAACAAACACCCACGCAGCCCCCGCGGTGCAGGGTCCCCCCCAGTCTTCAGTGGGTGAAGGGGCCCCCCCGCCCTCAGCTCATCTAGAGAGCTGTGAGAGGTTGTCTCACAGGCAGCTGCAACCTGCTCTGAGCTCCTCGCCCCTTCCCACTGACAAGAGAAACAAAGTATCAACTTAGATTGTTTCTCTTCAGTCAGAGTCACGAGCCCAGGCCGGAACAAGGGGGTGGGGGCCCAGAGGGTTACAGAAACTTCTTCAGAGCCAATTTGCCGCACAACCCTGCATTAAAGCCCCTGTGTAGTAATAAGGAACGCCGTGGTAAGTAAGTAGGTTCTTTATTAGATAGGTAAACACCCGAATGCCGTCAGCTGTCAACACAGGAGCCGCGCTGCTATGTCAACATTCCATAGCGAGCGCCGGCTGTCCAACGGACTGTACCATGTACTGCTAAATGGGAAGGGGGGAACATGAGATAAGGGGAATGCAAACAATGTAAGTTACAACACATCATCCTCCCTATGGGAACAGAGAACAGAAAGGGGATAGATGCAGGTGGGAAGATATACGGTCCTCCCAAGTGGTTAGAGAATAAGGCTGTCACCTCCCGATCCTGACTGTGGGCCTTCCACGGGGAACCTGCTATGCTAACGGGTTTCTCCTACAAGAAGCTATCTCATTAGGAAATGTTTGTGCCACTGGGGGGCGTTCCTAGGTCTGTCACTCCTCCTGTCTAGTCTGGTATCTCCACTGATGTCTCCACCCTCTGACCTTGTCGTGTGGGACCTGGATTCTTCCCCTCCAGCCGGAACCACCCTGTCATGACTCCACAATCTACCATCTTCCATGACTACCGAATTCTTGTTTCGTATTTTGATTGTATTGGGGGCATAAAACTTGTCACCCCCTTTTCTCAGTCTCTCGGGTTTCTTCACATAGACTCTTTGTCCTTGCTGGAATCCTCTCTCCTTAACTCCCCACTTCTTATCGTACCATTCCTTGTATTTTCGTTGATTGGCTTCAATCCTCCTCTTGATCTCTTGGGGGTTGGCCTCCTCTATTTGTCTTCTTCCCATCCAACTGGGTGTAAGTTTGGTGCCAGCTTTCCTTCCCCTCAGTAACTCGAAAGGCGTGCAACCGGTGGTAGACTTTGGCGTGGTATGGTATGCCCACAACATGTCTCTTATCGCTTCCTCGATGTTCTGTCCCGCTCGATTGGCCAACTGTTTGCTCTCTTTCACCATTCGGTTTACTCTCTCCACCTTGCCGTTTGCTTTGGGGCAATACAGAGGTGTGCGGACATGTACTATAGAACAGTCCTTGAGAAACTCCTTAATTTCTTCTGAGATCAGCTGTACGCCATTATCTGTCACCAGTGTCGCAGGCACTCCCTCTCTTGAGAACACCTCTTTCATGAACTCAATGATCGCTCTGGTGTTCACGTTGTGGACAATCTTGCAGGTTATCCAGCTTGAGAAGTAGTCCACCATGACCAGTAGATACCAGTCTTGGGGCCCTTTGCCATGGATCGGTCCGGCTATGTCAAAGCCTAACTTGTTCCACGGAGCCTCGGGTACTTTCACAGGTGACAAGGGTGCTCTTCTCGTGGTCTTAGACTTGTCACTTAAACTGCACGCGTAGCAATCGCGCACTTTGTCCTCCATTTCACTGTCCATCGTTGGAAACCAGTAGTCTGTACGAAGTCTAGCTTTGCTCAGACTTCTGCCTAAGTGTCCTTCGTGTGCCAGTTCCACTATTTGGTTTCTTAAAGCTTCTGGAGGGACTAGTTTCCCAGATTTCAGTATAAAATCTCCTTCTACTGATAGATCCTCCCTCACATTCCAATACGGTTGGATCTCCGTTTCCATGTCCTTGCACTTCTTCGGCCATCCCGTGAGTATATGTCTCTTCACCTTCTTCAGTGTTTCATCTTGTTCCATCTGAGTTTCCCATGCATTCTTTTCCACCGCTGCTAAGCGCAACTCCAGAATTGAATCACCTCTCGACTCTTCTTCCACCTCTCCCTCTGCCGGCGCTCTCGACAGGAAATCCGCTACCCTATTTTGTTGTCCGGGAATGTAGGATACTTTGAAGTTGTAGGCTTGCAGACCCACCGCCCATTTAGCTATGCGGGGCGTCATGCTTTCCATGTCCTTCTTTGTGAACAGTGAGACCAAAGGTTTATGGTCGGTCTGTACTTCAAAAGGAATTCCCCAGATGAAAAACTTGTAGTGGCAGACTGCCCAATAGACCGCTAGAGCTTCTTTCTCTATGGTAGAGTAATTTTTTTCTGATGAAGTGAGGGTTCTTGATGCAAAAGCCACCACGTTGATTTTGTTCCCCTCTCTTTGTGCCAGTGTGGCCCGATACCTCTACTGCTGGCGTCCGTCGAGATGATGGTCGCACCATTTGGGTCAAACTTCCCTATAAACGGGGCCTCGATGATGGCCTTCTTTATGCCCATCATTGACATCTCTTGCTCTTTTCCCCAATTGAAGACACTGTCTTTCTTGATCAAGTCTCTTAACGGCTGTGACACCATTGCAAAATCCTTAATGAACTTGGCCATGTATTCAGCAAGACCCAGGAACGACAGTATGTCCTCTTTGCTCTTGGGAGTGGGGGCGTCTCTCACTGCTCTGACTAGGTCATGCTTAGGCTTGATGCCCTCTTCAGATAAAGTGTGTCCCAGGTAATCCACTGAACATACTCCTAGCTTGCATTTTGATGGTTTGGTGGTGAACCCTACCTCTCTCAATTTTTCCAACACTTCCTTTGCCATCTCATTGTGTTCAACCTCACAACCTCCGTAGATCAGTATATCATCTTGGAAACAGAGGGTGTTCCTACAGTCTTTTAACACATGTTGCATGACTCTTTGGAAGGCCGCGGCCGCTGATGCCAAACCAAATGGCATTCGCAGGAATTTAAAATTACCAAACGGGGTTGTGAATGCCGTAAGTATCTGAGAATCCGGGTGAAGTTTGATTTGGTAATAGGCAGAGGACAGGTCCAGCACACTGAAATACCTTGCCCCCTTGATCATGCTCAGCATTTCGCCTATCCTGGGAAGAGGGAATCTGTCCACCAGGATGTTCGCGTTAAGGTCTCTCAGGTCCACACAGAGTCTTATACTGTTCCTTCCATCTTTTGCCGTGATCACTATCGGGGCCAACCAGGCAGAACTCTCAATCTCCGTGATGACTCCCTGACTGACCAATCTCTGAAGTTCCTGCTGGAGGGGCTCTCTCATGCGCAATGGTATAGATCTAGTCTTGTGCACTACAGGTTCAGCTCCCTCCTTAAGAATGATCTTGTGCATATAATTCTTGAAAACTCCCAAACTGTCACTGAACACCTCCTTAAACTCTTCCGTGAGATTTCCTGCTATACCCATGGGGTCAATTAACAACACCTGTTCTTTATTGTTCGGGTCTAGAGTAATACCCAACTGCTTCTGGTGTTTCCAGCCCAATAGGGTTGAGCCACTAGAGGATACATACACCTTTCCTACCGTGTGTCTATCCTTAAAGGAGATTCTCATAGTTAACATGCCCTCTAGTGGGATTTTTCCTTTGTTGTACCCCTTGGGACTGATGTCAGGTTGCATCAATTTAACAGGATGGTTTGCAAATGTATCCTCAAAAACATTTTTATCTACCAGGGTGTATGGGGAGCATGAATCAGCGTACATACTAAACTTCACACCATCCAGTAAAACATCACATTTAGGATACATGTCCTCATAATCTTCCTCCTCTTCACCTACTTGGAAAATATAGGATCTCTCCCCTTCCTCATCTTGTGGGGATTCCTCAATAACATGCACTGCTTTGCCAGGAGTTTTACACACTTTAGAATAGTGTCCCCACCTGTTGCACTTCCTACACTGCACGTTTCTAGCGGGGCACTTCCAGTTACTGGCCAAATGATTGGGACTTCCACATTTAAAACACACCATAGGGCTAGACTTACTGCGAATCACCTCTCTGCTCTTGTCCCCTACTTTACAGACAGTTTCTCCCTCTGTGCTAGACTTGTTTTCTGCCCTCTCTTTGTTTGTCCCCTTAGGTGATTTCATTTCTCTAATACACCTCGCAGTATGTTCTAGGCCCTTAGCTATGTTAATGCCTTCCTCTAAGTTGGGGTTCTTGGTGAGTAATTCCTCTTGAGTCTTGGTGTCATTGGTGCACCTCACCAGTTGGTCTCTAATCAATGAGTCTGTGAGTTGCCCAAATTCACATGTGGCTGCCAATCCTCTCAATACTGCTATGTAATTGCTCACTTTCTCCTCCCTCTTCTGCACCCTCTTAAAAAACTTATGCCTTTCCATCACCACATTTATTTTCTCCTTGAAGTGAGCCCCTAATTCCCTCAGTGTGCTTTCATAGACATTAGCACCTTCCTCCACTTCCTCTTGGTCATCCTCCACCAACCTCCCTGTTATATCTTCATAGATCTTCCTCCCATGTGTGCCTAAATTGTGGAGAAGTATATGCTGTTTACGTATATTGGTGTAATTGCTACCTCCTATGGCAATTAAATATGATTTGAAGATACCTTCCCACCTCCTCCAGGGAATAACAGGTTCTCCTAACTCATTAAGGAAGGGTGGAGGCTGACTCATACCAGCGCTTGCCATTGCCATACAGTTGCTTTGCTTTCCAGATTGATCTTTCCTCTTCCTAATAAAGAAGTAAATACCTAAACTGCAGTCAAATATTCTTTTTAAAGTTATTCCAATACGCTAACTGGTAGAACCACACTTCAGCCCACTAGTATTAAATCTCTAAATATCGAGATAAATCAGCAAAACAAGAGGTTTAGCAAGTCCCCTTTTTACTTCCACAGGTCTTGCCTCAGATCCAATGAGACCGCTAGCCTCCACCCACTGGCAGGACCTTCCTGTGGAAAAAAAAAAACTTCCCCTCACAAAATTAATTCCATTCAGAGCAGAACAACTAGAAGGAAGGATACGGTGAGTCCGAGTTGACAATTGAGCTCTTCAACACTGTTTAAGTACTGTTTCAAGAAGCCTTACAGCCGAAACGAACGGAAAATCAGCCCGAGGCTCATTGTTCTTTCTTTGTGGAAACCTGACGGTAAGCGCGCAGCCTCGCGCCAAGGTACAGTCAGGGTGCAGATTTTCTTTTCATACCCACGCACCAGAAGCTCAGAGTTCTGTAGAAAAACGGTGCGCTGCGCGTCTCCGAATCTGTCGACGGGTCCGCCGCTTGCCCTTTATACGATCGTAAAGATTTTACTGATTGCCACACAAAACGTTCGTCCTTCTCCCCGACTTCGCGCTCTTCACAGCTGCGCCCCCTGTGCCCGGCCTGACACACGAACTTGATATAACACGCAGAACGCTTGAGCTAGGAAGCAGCTCCCCTCAAAACTCACAGCCAGACACTAATCGGAAGTCGTGGTGACCTGGCACCAGAATGTGATTCCAACCCACAATGCCAATCTTCCATTCAGCCACAGCGCTAGGTTAGAGTCGCTAGGTTAGAGTCGGTTTCACGTTAAATTTCAATTTACTCTTACTTTTGCTTCTTAATTTACCGCGTGACCATGAAATCGGTCACTCACTCCTTCCGCTTCTTAACTTCACTGGCTCCGTTACTATTACTTTCAGTTCTTTCTTCGTTGACTAGCAATGATTTCACACCAGGGAGACGGCATCCACTGTCCCTGGCACAGTTTTCCTTCTCCTCGTCGCCAAGAATTGTAGTAATAAGGAACGCCGTG